>NC_143516.1:57750293-58350293 GCF_031878675.1 Megascapheus bottae
GTCTCCTGGTCCAGAGAGCTATATTCTCCTAGGGTGATTTGTGCCTCCATTTGAATATTTTGGACTAGATATCAGAGGAAGAGTGACGCATATACTGGATTTATGGTTGTGCTTTTCCTTCTCCCCTCTGCCTTTCCCTGGCCAAAGTTGCCAGAAAATGAGCCCCTCCAGAGCCAGTCAAGATCTTCCACCAAATTCAAATGGATTTTCGTCTGATTTCTTGCTCCTTGAATGTGAGGACTTGAAGATAGACTGCAGGTTTCCTAAGCTAGGCAATTTGGTCTCAAGGCAAACCAAAGTATAGCACAAAATGGGAGGTGAGTTTCCCCTTGCCCCTTCATTTGTCTTCCTTTAATCAAACAGACTGAACATTTTCACTGGAAAGAGAATACTGTTATCCTTGGCTTTCTCCTGTCTCCAGCGGTATTTTTCTTAGGAATGTGTTAATAGCTGTAAAAATCTTAACACGTCTTCAAGTGCCTCTCATGTTAGGAGATTCTTCTCAGTTGTGGGAAAAGTGGTTGTCAGTTAACTTGCTATTTAGGTGAAATCAAAACGTTTCTGACAGGTTGATTATGCTCTTAGTTCAAATGTCCTCTCTTTACTGAACATGCAGCTGAAACATTTAGAGGGAGAGACATTTTTCTTGCCAACCTTGATTTCTACAGTCATTCACTTAAAAAAATTTGGGCTCAAATGATAGTTAATTTCAGGTCCAGTGCAGGCAAAGATTTGGGAGTTTCCAATTTCAGAACCCTGCATTTGGCACTTT
The DNA here is from genome assembly GCF_031878675.1 of Megascapheus bottae. Lineage (NCBI taxonomy): Eukaryota > Metazoa > Chordata > Mammalia > Rodentia > Geomyidae > Megascapheus > Megascapheus bottae. The sequence continues at coordinate 57,751,066 of NC_143516.1, forward strand.
TGGGAAGAGCTCTTTGCTCTACTAATTTTTTTTGCTTTACTTGAAAGAAACAATGCTTAAGTAATATATAGAAAGTGTATTATGTAGATACTAATTCTGGGGGAAGTTTAGAGCCAAATTAGCAGATAGAGTAAGAATTTTTAAAAATTTTTAGTGTTTTGTTACCCTTCCCAAATATAATTCTTCAATGAAGTTAAAAGGTAGTGGAGAGGAAAAGCCAGAATCCAACTACAGTTGCAAAGTCTGTATGGTTCTGAGAGAGCTTTGAATGAAAGTGGAATCACTGTACCTTGAGAAAATGGTTTAGTAAAGACCTTCTGCCCCTGTCTTCCTTGTTCAGAGATTTTTGCCTACCATTTCCTACTCTACATCTTCTTTCTCTTTTTCTAGAGTGAAAGGTAGAAATAGAATAGAAAGGATGAAATCTTTTCCCTAATGCAAGCTTCTCCCACTATTAAAGAGCTTTATTTTTATGTATCCTTTGGAAGCCAAAAAAATGATCACTTAAAATGTGTGATTCACAGGGCAGTTCTGAAAACTGTTCATCTGCTCATAAGCACAAGCTTCTGATGGCTGGGAGTTGTCAATTAGTGGTACAGGGCTTATCTGGAAGGTGTGAGGGCCTGTGTTAAATTCTCCAGCAATGTAAAAAGTAAAATCAAAATAAAAAAGCCTCAGAAGTAAGCCAGTAGACTGCTAAACTCTTTTAATAGGAAGTATGGTATATGATCAATAAATATATCTATAAAATAACCATTCTAACTGGGCATAGCAGTGCTGGTAAACCCAGCAAACAAGAGGCAAAGGCAGTTCTGCAAATCAAGAGTTTGAGGACAGCCTAGCTTACATAGGTTACATAATGAGATCTAGTCTCAATAAACAAATGATTGAAGATATAGATCAATGGTGTAGCACTTGTCTTGCATACATCAAATCCTGAGTTTGATTCCTAGTACTTGTGCCTGCACATGCACATGCTTGCAAACACACACATATACACTCACATTCTTTCTTGTTGTTCTTATTATTTTTTAATGTAAAGGTATAAAAGTACAGAACGCTACAGTTACATAAGTCAGGTAATGAGTACATTTCTTTTTTAATAGTGTAATTTCTTCCCTTATTATATATACATTCTTAAATGGATCAAAGTTTAAATCTCTGTTCCTAATGAAAGGACTTACCTGTGCTGAGAAGTAGATTTCTGGTGTAGCATTTTGATTTTCTAAACCAGGAGGTGGGTCACACACATAAATGCACATCAGTGTCTTCTATTTCAAGACCAAAGTTGAGAGAGAGAGAGAGAGAGAGAGAGAGAGAGAGAGAGAGAGAGAGAGAGAGAGAGAGAGAGAGAGAGAGAGAGAGGGAGGGAGGGAGGGAGGGAGGGAGGGAGGGAGGGAGGGAGGGAGGGAGGGAGGGAGGGAGGGAGGAAGAGAGAGAGAGAGAGACAGAGAGAGAGAGAGAGAGAGACAGAAGAGAGACAGAGAGAGGGAGGGAGAATTTCTGAATAAAGTGTTTATACTCTTGTGAAGAGATAAAGTTCTGAGCCTGTGCTCTTGGCTCATTCTGTATCCCTGAGAGATACAGATACAAACAAAAGACAAAGTGTATTTTTTAAAGGCTTTCATGCATCCACTCGCTCCTAAGCAGCCTGGCTCCAGAATCTGTTACAGCAGCTTCTGTGGCCTTGGGCAGGCCAGGAAAGAGTTTTAATTTTCTCAGTCCCAAAATTATAGACTATGCATTTGCAACTGTTTTGAACTAGTTAGCAAAGGCATTGTTTTCAACAGGTTTTAAGGGAGGTATTTCAGTTTATAGGTTAGACTGTTTCAGATTATACAGTTGCAAAATGAAATGAAATTTAGGTTTTCTTCCTCTGAGGAATAATGAAGTTGACTGGTATCCAAGAAAAATGAATAATTGCTAATAAGAGCTTACAATTTTTTTCTTTTTTCTCCTTTTTTATGGCAAGGAGAGTAATATCCAGTAGCAAAAGGTATTTAATCCATCCCAACAGTTTGTGTTTTAACATGATCAGTAATAGTGATCTTTGAGAAATGTGTGATGGGCTAAATTCTTATCTTGGAAGTTGAAAATTGGTTTTAATATATATAGATTTAATGAAGATGCTGATAAATGAGTACCCAGAATAATCATTAATTGTACTGTGGCACTATGAATTCAATGACTAAATATATATACTAGCTATTTCAGTTTCATTTGATCCCTTTGCCCTACCAGTCTATGATATACTCCTAAATCCTTTGAAATTTTGTTGCCACTTAAATTTACCCTTGTGTTCAAGCATCTCACATTTATTTAATGTCTCCTAAGTGTTTGTTGAATACATGAATAAAGGTCTGGGTTTTTATTTGCTATGTTAGATTTGCAGCTCTTAAAACTATCTCTGTAATTCCAGGGGTCAAAAGAGCCACGCTAGGTTGACCAAATTTAGGTGAGAATACCTGAATAGAGAAATAACATAAAATATGAATGAGGCATCTATTACATGTTTAAAAACATTTAGCTAGTTGTTAATTTGTTCCTATGAACTGTTGAGGTTAGTAAGAGATGAGCACAAAGGAGCTGTTTAATGAGTTTTAAAATTTCGACTTTCTTCCTTTCCTTTTCCAGACACTTTTTATTAGCTTTAGCTGATAGTTTTTCTAGGTTACTGAGGAAACAATTTGAGTTTTAATATGAAATTTCCATCACCCATTTCCTCCTGCTGTGTTATGAGATCTGGTATTTCCCAATTACTTATCCAGGGGCATTTCCCATGGATATAGCTGCCTCTGCTCAGCTTTTGCTTTCTTTACCTCTACTCATTCTCTCCTAAGGGAAGTACCAGATTGTATGTTTTCAATAACACTCCAAACCTCCAAAACACTATTAAAAGTGAGCCCTTTGTTAGTTAAGCTTGGGAACTATCTCTTCTACATATATTTGAATGGAAAAGTATATCTGAATAAACGTTATTTTTAATATATAATTCACAAATGTGAAAATATAATTCACAACATAAATTCACAAAAAAGCTTTACTAGATAACTCCATTTGTCTGTTTGCTAGTTGCTTTTAGATTTTCCAAATCAATTTGAACTGAATTCTTATCATGGCTAACCTCAAACTTCTTTATATCAAGTATTAATCATAGTATTATTCTGTATTATATGCCAGGATAAAAGTCCTTTCCCTGTGTCCAAGTTTGAATAAGCTATATTTCAGAGACTTTGTTTTTAAGACTTTGTTTTTTAAGACTTTTGTATTTAGACTTTTCTTAGTATGTCCACAATTACAATAAGTGCAGGGGTTATAGTGATATATAGAAGGTCTCTCATACAACTTTTAAAAAATGGACCAGACATAGTTCATGCCTTTAGTGCTTGCTGCTTTGAAGGCTGAGGCAGGAAGATCACAGATTTGAGACTAGTCAATACTACAAAGCAAATTCCAGGCCTCTCTGTACTATATGGTGAGATTCTATCTCAAAATAACTTACAAAAGGATAGGATTTGCCTAGGATATGCCGAACATATGTCAAGGCTCACCCATTACCAAACAACAATGACAATGACAAAAACCTATGTGAAAATTGGACTGGGAAAACTGAAGGAATGAGTGGAGTTGGGTGACAGTGATAAAGGTGTATTATACTTATAAACTGAAACATTGACTCTTTTGTTAATTATGTAAAGATAATAACAACCAACCACACAAACAAAAAGTTCCAAACCACAAAACATACTAAACAGACAAAAGCAATCTTGAATAATGTTGGAGGTATGACAATCCTTGACTTTAATCTATGCTACAAAGCTGTAGTAAAATAAACAGCTTAGTACTGGCACACAACAGACACTAAACCAAATAAGTAGAATAGCAGATCTAAAAATAAGTCCATCCTGCTGTAGTCATCTGACTTTTGATAAAAGTGCCAAAACATACACAGGAAAAAAAGTCTTTCACAAGTGATGCTGGGAAAACTGGATATCCACATGTAGGAGAGTAAAACTAGGCTACTACTACTTACTGTAGAACAATCAAGTCAATAGTAGATTCAAGACTTTAATGAAAAATCTGAAGCTTGAAAACTACTAGGAAAAAATATCAGGAAATAAGCAATGATATTCTTTTTTTTTTGCCAGTCCTGGGCTTGAGCTCAGGGCCTGAGCACTGTCCTTGGACTTTCTCAAGGCTAAATCTCTACCACTGGAGCCTCAGCACCACTTGCGGCTTTTTTCTACGTATGTGGTACCGAGGAATCAAACCTGGGTCTTCATGCATGCTAGGCAAGCACTTTAACCACTAGGCCAAACTCCCAGTCTTAATAAGACTCAATTTGCTCAGGAAACAATAGCAATAATAAACAGAGGATTACACCAAATTAAAAAGCCACTGCACAGAACAAAAGAAATAATTACCAGAGTAAAGCAATAGTTTGCAGAGTAGGAGAGAAATATTTGCTGGGTATCTAACAGAGGGTTAGTACTTGGAATGTATAAAGAGCCTAAAACACTTAAAAAGCAAATAATCCTATCAAGGAGTAGACACGCTTTTCAAAAGAAGTACAAATTACCAATTTATACATGAAAAATAACATCTTTAGCCATAAAAGAAATGAAAATAAAAATGACTTTGAGATATCATCCAGCCCCACTCAAAATAGCATCATTGAGATTATGAACAATAGCTGACAAAGATATGGGGTGTAGGTAAAGGAGAAGGAACCCTTGTACACTATTTTGGGGAATGAAAATTAGCCCAGACACCATAGATAACAGTATAGAAGACCTCAAAAACCGAAAACTTGGCCTTAGTACAGATGGAAGTGCAGAGACTGGCTGTCCCCAGGGGGCTGTCTTAGTGTGGCTAGAGTGCCACAGAGTGCCTGGGGTGAAGTTACAGAGTCTGAGCGCTGCATGTAGCTGCTGGTGCTCAACTTTTTTTGTATAACAATGTCAAAGAGCGAGAAATAAAACTGCTATATTATTCAGCCATGTTATCTCTGGGGTTCATATCACAAAGAATCAATGCTAGCTTACTACAGAGATTCCTGCAGGTCCATCTTTATTGCAGGACTACTCACATTAGCCAGGTAGATGAATGGATAAGGTAAATGTGGGGTTGTATCCAGCCATAAAGAAAAAATGAATCTTTATTATTTGCTGCACTTGGAGATCAGGTTAAGTGAAACAAGGAGTCCAACAAAGACAAGTACGGAATGTTCTCTCATGGGTAGGAAAAATGGGCTATGAAGTAAAATGGAGACTCTTGGGCATGTAGAAAAGGAAAAGCTGGGGGAAGGTAGAAAGAAAGAGGACTAGAGGGTTTGAAAATTATCAAAGAACATTATGTGTATACATACAAACATCACAATGAAACCTATGGCTTTTTTTATTTTTTTATTAAAGAATTTATTAACATTGATTTTTACATCATATTTCAAATGACATGTTAAACAGGTATTCAAGAAGGGAATCTCTATATACAAACACTGGCACTTAGATTTTAGAACATAATCAAAATTTGGCTGAGGGTTTGTATGTCATAGATACATAATAATTAATGTAATAAAACATTATGTCTATAGAGTCATAAGTTTTGATGACTATGTAGTTGTGTTTATATTTCCAATACCATGTCCATAGCATTGGGTATACAACTTTTGAGTCCTCGCTCTTGTACTGCTTGGATCTAATAGCTACATATTAAAGATACCATGCACCTTTTGTTCCTTTGGTCTTGACTTGTCTCACTCAACATGATTTGCTCTAATTCATCCACTTTCCTGCAAATGCCATTATTTTATCTTGTCTGTTGGCTATGTAGAATTCCATTGTGTGTGTGTGTGTATATATATATATGTATATATATATACACACACTGTATACATATATATATCACATTTTCCTTTTTTTCTTTTTTCTTTTTTATTGTAATTAATAAAAGGGTTACAGGATATTTGCCAGATAGAAGGTGCATTAATTCACATACATTGATACCCTTTCACATGTCTTGGTACCCATTACCCTCCCCCCCACCCCCCATCTTGGTTTTCCCCCCTTCCCTATCAAATTTCAAATAACCAAATACAAATAAATTCAATATATCAGATAACAAAGTGAGATACTGTAACAATATGAGATACCCAAGGGACAGCAAAGGAGATGAGAGATAACATAGTACATTAAGGACAACAGTCATTCGTTATATGGCTTTTGTTTCGATATCCTGGAGGTCCTTTCAATTAACTTCATACTATATGGCCTTATGTATCAAGGTTTTGCTCTATTGCACATCTCTGCTAGTAGAGCCCAAGGTTTCTACTGATTATGACAAATGAGGGAAACCATTGAGCCTAAGTTCCTTTGAGTCTGGCTTACTTCACTTAATATGATTTTTTCTAAGTCTTTCCATTTCCTAACAAATGGGGCGATGTCGTTTTTTCTAACAGCAGCATAGAATTCCATTGTGTACAAATACCACAACTTGTTGATCCACTCATCAACTGAGGGACATCTAGGTTGGTTCCATATCTTTGCTATGGTGAATAATGCTGCAATGAACATTGTTCTGCTAGTGAATTTAGTATGCCCTAGATTCTGGATGGTTGGGTAAATGCCAAGTAGTGGAATTGCTGGGTCATAGGGGAGTTCTATGTTTAGCCTTTTGAGGCACTGCCATATTGCTTTCCATAGTGGTTGAATGAGTTTGCACTCCCACCAACAGTGTAGTAGTATATATCACATTTTCTGTACCCATTCACCTGCAGTAGGGAATCTGGCTTGTTTCCAATGCCTGACTATTGTGAATAGTGCAGAGATAAACATAGCTGAGCAGGTGTCCTTATCATATCCTGAGTTATGATGTTCAGGGTAGATGCCCAGAAGTGGTATGGTGGGATCGTAGGGAAGGTCAATTTTCAGTTCTTTAAGAAACCTCGACACTGCTTTCCAGAGTGGTTGAACTAGTTTGCAATCCTATCAGCAGTGTAGTAGGGTTCCTTTTTCTCCACAACCCTGCCAGCATCTGTCATTGAGTTCAAAATCTTGGCCATTCTTGTTAGGGTAAGGTGGTCTCTTAGGGTTGTTTTTATTTGCATTTCCTTTATGACCAAGGATGATGAACATTTTCTCATATGCTTTTCTGCCATTTTAATCTCTTCTTTTGTTAAGTCTCTCTTTAGTTCCTTTGCCCATTTAGTGAATGGTTTGTTTGGTTTGGGGGGGGGATTAGCTTCTTGAGTTCCCTGTAGATACTGGATATTAAGGCATTTGTCAGATGTACTTTTGGTAAATATCTTTTCCCAGTTGGTTGGCTGTCTCTCTACTTTTGTGGCTATGCTTTTATCTGTGCAGAAAATTTTTATTTTTAGGTAGTACCATTTATCGAGTCTCTCTCCAATCTGTTGTGACCCTGGGATTCTGTTCAGGAATCTTTTGCCTGTGCCTATGAGTTCCTACTCTATCATGTAGCCGTTTCATGGTTTCCAGTGTGACATTGAGGTCTTTGGTCCACTTTGAGTAATGCTTATGCATGGCGAAAGGCTCGGGTCAATTTTTAGTTTTCTGCATATGGCTGCCCAGTTTTGCCAGCACCAATAATTGAATAAACTGTGTGAAACCTATGACTTTTAAAAAATATTATTTGGTAATGAAAGTTAACCTCACAGTGAAGTTGTAGGACTAAACTGAGGTATTTATAGAAACTACTCTGAAACATTAATGATTATATAACACAGTAAATTGCATGATGCTTTTAAGGATCCAGTGATAAGAAGGAATATAATGTAACTGCAAACAATCATATTAGATGCTTCTTTACACTATTTGAAATAATGCCAAGAGTTGAACCTAGGTTCTCTTACTCATAGATTTGTGCTTTTCACACTGTGTAAACATTGAAAACTTTTTAGCCCATTTAGTGACTCTTTACTGATTCAATAAACCTGTCCTATATTTCATCCTTACTTGTGTATATGTACTCACATACTTTCTCACTTTAGAAAGCAGTACTTTACTAACTCCTGGTCTTCCAAAGCAAAAGCTGGGCCCTTTTCATGCTTTAGTTTTCACTTTACAGTTTACTAAGTGGATATAATATATGTACAGTCCTACTCAGCTTGATATAGTAAATGTCTCTTCTTGTTCTTTATGTTTGAACATGTTCAGAACATTTGAAGATCCTCTTATATACAAAATTCTGGGCTAAGCTGGGCACGGTGGCCCACATCTGTAATCCTAGCTAGTCAGGAGGCTGAGATCTGAGGATCACAGTTCCAAGCCAGCCCTGGGACTAAAGACCCTGAGACTGTGATCTCCAATTAATCACTAGAAAAGAGGAAGTGGGGCTGTGGCTCCAGGGATAGAGAGGTAGCCTTGAGCTGAAGAGCTCAGGGACAGAACCCAGACCCAGAGTTCAAACCCTATTACTCCCCCCTCCCCACCACACACAAAAGAACCCTCTGGGATAAGTGTCTTCTAGGGAAGAAATAAAATCAGATACTTTCTCATGTCTCACTATATTTGGAAACTCTACTTTTCATATTAACAGATTTCTTGTTCTAGATTTTAATGGCAATATTTCTAAAAGATTCTAATGTTACTTGACTTTTATTTTCTTTTAAGACAGGCTCTGTCAATATAGCCTAGTCTGTCCTTGAATTTTCTATCCTCCTGCTTCAGATAATTGAGTGCTGGGTTTATAGGTATGCACCAGTGTGACTAGTGCAATGATATTTGACTTAGTGTTTGGGAGACATTGTCTTTGCCATGTAAAGAACATTCCCTACTCTTTTGAGTTTTGAAAGATGTGTGTGTGTGTGTGTGTGTGTGTGTGTGTGTGTGTGTGTGGTTTTTTCTAATATAACAAACAACTTGTTAGATTTTCTCATATTAGGTCTTGAATTCTTGGAATTTTTTAAATATTTGGTAGACTTAGTTACTCAGTATTTGTTTAACTATTAAATACCATTCAGATTCTTAGTTTCTTGAGCTTTATCTGATTTAGAAAAGAAAGTGTTAAACTTCCATCCTCTAAGATGTTAATTCATTAACTAATCTTCTCAGATCTAATTTGTAAATACATAGGGTGTTCAATCTTTTTATATAATATGAATGTGCACTACATTAATGAGCTTTCTCTCCTTAATGCATACAGTGTTGTTAAATCTTATTTGTTAGTCTTGAACTAAAAACTTTGATACTAATTACCTCAAGTTTTAGAGAGTAAACATTGATCATAGACATAATTATATTGTTACAATATTAGGAATTGATCTATAATCTTGAGTGTATATGTAAAGCACTTTTCTGTTTCAGTTTTTTAAATGAAATTAATTTTATTTTCATACTTTTATTTTATTTTGGGGGTGATGTAAAGATGTAACTGAAACTGTTACAGTTATATTCATCAGTTAGTGGGTACATTACTCTTCTTTTAATATTTCAGTTAGTTTAATATGGTATATACATTCTTTTCTTTTATTCTTGGGGTGATATGTAGAAGGGTTACAGTTATATTTATCAGGTAGTGGGTACATTATTTTTTTCTTTTTAACTTTCTTTTTTAATGTATTTTGTTATTTTAATTGCAATTGATGGAAGGGTCACATTATATTCACCAGATAGAAGGTGCATTACTTCACATACATTGATACCCTTTCCCACGTCTTGGTCCCCATTTCCCTCCCCCCACCTCCAACCCCACCACCTCGTTCTCCCCCCATCCCTATATGATTTCAAATAACTAAAAACACACACACACACATATATATATATAATATATTAGATAACGAGGTGAAATACTGTAACAATATAAGATAACCAATGGACAGCAAAAGAGATGAGAGATAACATAGTACATTAAGGACAACAATCACTCATTACATGGCTTTTGTTTCTACATCCTGGAAGTCCTTTCATTTAGAGTCATACTATATGCCTTTACATATTTAGGTTTTGTTCTATTGTAAATCTCTGCTTGGAGGGCCCAAGGTTTCTACTGATTATGACAAATGAGGGAAACCATTGAGCCTATGTTCCTTTGAGTCTGGCTTACTTCACTTCATATGATTCTTTCTAAATCTTTCCATTTTTGCAAAAGGCGCAATGTCATTCTTTCTGTCAGCAGCATAGAATTCCATTGTGTACAAATAACACATCTTGTTGATCCACTCATCAACTGAGGGACATCTGGGTTGGTTCCATATCTTTGCTATGGTAAAGAGTGCTGCAATGAACATCGTTGTTCTAGTGGATTTAATATGTCCTTGTCTCTGGACGAGTGGGTAAATGCCATGTAATGGAATTGCTGGGTCATACGAAAGATCTCTGTTTAGCCTTCTGAGGAACTGCCATACTGCTTTCTATAGTGGTTGAATGAGTTTGCACTCCCACCTAATAGTGATCCTTCCTGGCCACATCCCCTCCAGCATCTATTGTTCATTTCTTCATTATGGCCATTCTAACTGGAGTGAGGTGGAATCTTAGAGTTGTTCTGTTTTGCATTTCTTTTATGACCAGAGATGTTGAGCATTTCTTCATGTGTCTATGGGCCATTCTTATTTCTTCTTTAGAGAAGACTCTCTTTAAGTCTTTGGCCCATGTTTTAATGAGATGGTCGTTTCTTTGGAGATTAGTTTTGAAGTGATTCAATTTTTTGAGCTGTTGATATATTTTAGATATGAGGCCTTTGTTAGTGAAGATCTTTTCCCACTCTGTAGGCTTTCTAGTTAATTTGATAGCTATGTCCTTTGCCATACAGAAGCTCTGCAGTTTAATGCAGTCCCACTTATCTGGACATTTTCTGATTTGTTGTGTGTCTTGGTCCTTATTAAGAAAGTTTCAACCTGTGCCAAGAAGACCTAGTGTATCTCCTATTCCTTCTTGGAAAGTTTTCAGTGTATATGCTTTTACCTTGAGGTCTTTGCATCAATGTTCATCAAGAAAATGGGTCTATATTTCTCTTTCTTTGATGAATCTGTCTGATTTTGGGATGAGGGTTATAGTGGCTTCGTAGAATGAGTTTGGCAATAAGCCTTGATTTTCAACTTTGTTAAAGAGCTTGAGGAGTATTGGTGTGAGCTCTGCTTTGAAGTCCTTATAGAATTCAGCTGTGAATCCATCTGGCCCTGTGCTTTTCTTGGATAAGAGGTGTCTTAATGCCAGTTCTATTTTAGTGCTTGAAATATGTCTGTTTATTTGGATTATGTCTTCTTGATTCAGTGTGGGTATGTTAATATTAGCTAGAAATTCATCCATCTTTTCTAGATTCTCATATTTGTTGGCATAAAGGTTTGGAAAGTTTTCCCTTATGATGCTCTGGATCTTGGTAATTTCTGTCATGATATTACCATTCTCATCTGTGATTTTGTTTGTTTGGGTGTGCTTCTTCTTCTTTTGGTAAGATTTGCTTAGGGCCTGTAAATTTTGTTAATTTTTTCAATGAACCAACTCTTTGTTTTATTGATTCTTTCTATAGTTTTTTGGACTCCAACTCATTTAATTCTGCTTTGATTTTTAATAATTTGCTTCCTTCTACTGGATTAGGGTTGGTTCGTTTCTCTTTTTCCAAGAGCTTAAGGTGAGACATTAAATTGTTGGTTTGCGATTTTTCCAATTTTTAATGTAAGCACTCAGAGGTATAAATTTTCCTCTGAGTACTGCCTTTGCTGTGTCCCAAAGGAGCTGGTATTTTGTGTATTCCTTTTTGTTAAATTTCATTAACTGTTGAATTTCTGTTCTGATCTCCTAGATCACCCATTGGTGATTCAACAATGTATTATTCAATCTCCATGAGTTACATTGTTTTATCTTTGGGGAGATTGGTGTTCATTTCAAATTTGATGTCCTTTTGGTCTGAGATAAGGCAGGGAATAATTTCAGTGTTTCTGAATCTGCCCAGGTTTGTTTTATGCCCTAAAATGTGGTCTATTTTGGAAAATGTTCCATGTGCTGCTGAAAAAACCCTATATTGTGATGTTGCTGGGTGGAATAAACTGCAGATGTCTGTATAATCTAGTTGATCTATACAGTTGTTTAATTCTGGGGTTTCTCTTGATTTTTTGCCTGGCTGATCTGTCCGGTAAGAGTGGAGTGTTAAAGTCACTAACAAGCATTGTGTGTCTATCCATGTCTGGTTTTAGTGAAATTAAAGTTTACTTGATGAAGTTCTGTGCTCTGAAATTAGGTGTGTAGATATTTAGAATGGTTATGTTCTCCTGGAAGAGAGATTGCTTTATTAGTATGCAATAACCTTCTTTGTCTTCTCTCACTAATTTTAGTTTTAAGTCTATTTTATCTGATATGAGGATGGCAATTCCAGCCTGCTTATAGGGACTGTTAGTTTGGTAGACTTTATTCCAACCTCTCACTTTCAAAAAATGTTTTTTTGGGGGGGGGGCACGATGTGTGTCTTGAAGACAGCAAAATGATGGATCTTGCATTTGGATCCAACTAGACAGTCTATGCCGTTTAATTGGAGAGTTAAGTCCATTGATACTGAGGGTTAAAATTGAAAAATATTTACTAATTCCTGCCATTTTTAAAAGCTTTCATTGGGGTCTGTGGCTTGACAGTTCTTGCCGTAATTATCTGGTATGATTTTTAGGTGCCATTTCTTTCTTTTTTTTAATTGTAATTAGTAAAAGGGTTACATGATATTTGCCAGATAGAAGGTGCATTAATTCACATACATTGATACCCTTTCACATGTCTTGGTACCCGTTTCCCTCCCACCCCACACCCCCCACCCGTCTTGGTTTTCCCCCCTTCCCTATCAAATTTCAAATATCCAAATACAAATAAATTCAATATATCAGATAACAAAGTGAGATACTATACCAATATGAGATAACCAAGGGACAGCAAAGGAGATGAGAGACAACATAGTACATTAAGGACAACAATCATTCATTATATGGCTTTTGTTTCACTATCCTGGAGGTCCTTTCAATTAGCTTCACATTATATGTCCTTATGTATCAAGATTTTGCTCTATTGCAAATCTCTGCTAGTAGAACCCAAGGTTTCTACTGATTATGACGAATGAGGGAAACCATTGAGCCTAAGTTCCTTTCAGTCTGGCTTACTTCACTTAATATGATTTTTTCTAAGTCATTCCATTTCCTAACAAATGGGTCGATGTTGTTTTTTTCTGACAGCAGCATAGAATTCCATTGTGTATAGATACCACATCTTGTTGATCCACTCATCAACTGAGGACATCTAGGTTGGTTCCATATCTTTGCTATGGTGAATAGTGCTGCAATGAACATTGTTGTGCTAGTGGGTTTAGTATGTCCTTGTTTCTGGGTGGTTGGGTAAATGCCAAGTAGTGGAATTGCTGGGTCATAGGGGAGTTCTATGTTTAGCCTTTTGAGGCACTGCCACACTGCTTTCCATAGTGGTTGAACGAGTTTGCACTCCCACCAACAGTGTAGTAGTGATCCCTCCTGGCCACATCCCCTCCAGCATCTGTTGTCATTCGTTTTCCTGATCTTGGCCATTCTAGCTGGAGTGAGGTGGAATCTTAGAGTTGTTTTGATTTGCATTTCTTTTATGACCAGAGATGTTGAGCATTTCTTCATGTGTCTATAGGCCATTTTTGTTTCTTCTTCAGAGAAGACTCTCTTTAAGCCTTTGGCCCATTTTTTAATGGGATGGTTGTTACTTTGGAGGTTAGTTTTGGAGTGATTCAATTTTTTGAGTTGTTGATATATTTTAGATATGAGGCCTTTGTCCGTTGTTTGGTTGGTGAAGATCTTCTCCCACTCTGTAGGCTTCCTGATTAGTTTACTAGCTATGTCCTTTGCCATACAAAAGCTCTGCAGTTTAATGCAGTCCCACTTATCCAGCCTTTCTCTGATTTGTTGTGATTCTTGGTCCTTATTAAGAAAGTTTCGACCTGTGCCAAGGAGGCCTAGTGTATCTCCTATTCCTTCCTGTAGAGTTTTCAGTGTGTCAGCTTTTACCTCCAGGTCTTTGATCCATTTGGAGTTAATTCTAGTGCAAGGTGACAAAGAAGGATCCAGCTTTAGTTTTCTGCAGGTGCTTAACCAGTTCTGCCAGCACAACTTGTTGAAAAGGCTGTCTTTCTTCCATTCTATTTTTTTGGCTCCCTTGTCAAAGATTAGGTGGCCATAGGTCTGTGGTTTAATATCTGGGTCCTCAGTTCTATTCCATTGGTCTTCAGGCCTGTTCCTGTGCCAGTACCAAGCTGTTTTGAGAATTATAGCTCTGTAATAGAGTCTAAAGTTTGGAATTGAAATTCCTCCAGCGCTGTTCTTTCTGCTAAGAAGTGTTTTTGCTATACGGGGTCTTTTATTATTCCATATGAAATTTTGGATTGCCTCTTCTATTTCTTTAAAGAATGACATTGGGATGTTGATGGGTATTGCATTGAATTTGTAGATAGCTCTTGGCAAGGTTGTCATTTTCACAATGTTGATTCTTCCAATCCAGGAGCATGGGAGGTTTTTCTATTTTCTTAGTTCGGCTTTAATTTCCTTTTTTAGGGTTTTAAAGTTTTTGTCAAAAAGGTCCTTTACATTCTTAGTTAAGCTAATTCCTAGGTACTTTATTTTCTTTGAGGCTATTGTGAAAGGAGTTTCTTTCCTGATTATTGCCTCGTTTCTCTCACTGTTGGTGCCATTTCTTTCTCAGTACCATGTTTGTGTGATTTTTCAATGTGTAGAACATCTCTGAGGGGTTTCTGTTATACTGGTTTGGTTGCTACGTAATGATGTAAGTTTTCCTTGAAATGGAAGGTTTTTATTGTTCCCTCAGTTATGAATGAGAGCTTAGCTGGGTACAGTATTCTTGGTTGGTAGCTATATCCTTCCAATATATCCTTCCAATCGCTTCTTGCTTGCATAGTCTCGGCTGCGAAATCTGTGCTTATTCTGACTGGATTTCCTTTGTAGGTGTTTGTTCTCTTTTCCTTGGCTGCTTTTAGGATCCTTTCCTTGGTCTCTGTTGATCCTCTATAGATTCTGATGTCCTGGTGGGATGTCCTTTTCTGGTCAGGTCTGTTTAGGGTTCTAAAAACTACCTGTATCTGGGCGGACTTGCCCTTCTGGATATTTGGGAAGTTCTCTGAGATGATTCCCTGAAGTATATTTCCAATACCATTGATTTCTTTCTCCAGACCCTACTCAATACCAATTAGCCTTAAATTAGGCTTCCTATTGTATCTTGAAACTCCTGAAGCGTTCCCTCATATTTCCTTGATTTGGTTTGACTCATTTTCTGGTCTTTATTATATCTAGATTATGTTCAAGCCCAGAGATTCTCTCATCTGCATTGTCTAGCTTGCTATCTATACTTTCTACTTTATTCTTCATCTCCTTTCCTTCCAATTGCTCATTTTTGATGCCTTGCATCTCTTATTTTAGATCATGTATGGACTTCTTTAACTCCTTGATTTCCATTTGAGTGGTTAGGTCAGTGGCTTTACTCTCATTGGAGATTTGTTGGAGTTTAGTCTTTTTTTTGTTTGTGGATTCTCTGAATTCGACCATTTTTCTTTGTCTAGCTTCCTCATGTTCACATAAATCCTTTATTATGGCCTCCTTCATGGCTTCCTCACATTCACCTATCATCTTCTTTATGGTTTCATCTCATTTAGATATGGCTTCCTCACATATCTCTTTCTGTATGTTTTCAAACTTTACATTAATCATGTTTATCAATTGCATTTGTTTAGCTTTTAGAGGACTCTCCTCTAGTTTTGCCCTTGACTGCTCCATTACTTGTTTATTTTGGGTTGGAGAATCTATTCTAATCTTTCTTTCTAATCTAATCTAATCTTTCTTGTTCTGCCCATTTGAAAATGGAAGCAAGATTAATACTGAACAAGATTACAATTTTTAAGTTATAACCAACCTAGAGCTCTTTACCTGGCCAGGGAATAGATGCTCACAATTTTGAATTGGTTATATCACTCTCTCTCTCTTTTTGTGCACGTGTAGACAAATCTAGTACCACCACCGGTCACTGTTTTATGACAACCCCCTCCCCCCAGAATCTGATCTCTATTGTATTTAAGTCCCTCTGGACCTACAGTATAATTGAACACCTAGATATATCATATTGCTAAACAACCATCAACTGTAGATGAACTGTAGAGGAGCAGAGTTAGAAAAATAGTGTGCAACACAAGAGGGGAGGTAAGAAAAGAATAATGTAGGAATGTAAGATTAATATAGTAATGAAAAAAAAGGGATAGCATAAGGATAACTGACCTAAGGTGATAGAAAGGTAAAATAGTTGAGTACAAAATTTATAAAAAACAAGATAAAACTTATGAAAATAAGAAGAGTAATAAGAAGAATATATAAAGAAAAGAGGAAGGTATAAAATTTAAAACAAGTGAAAATAAACAAACAAAAAAAGAGAAAAGAACAACAAGAAAAAAGGTTGGGGGACAACCCATACTATTGTGAGATCTTAGACAAGAAATACTAGGGTTAAGAACCAATAGATTAAAAAGCAGGTGACTCTTTCAGAGGGCATCTCGGTCTAGGCGCTGCCCGGTGATGAGAAATTGACATGTTTCCTCCCTTCATGGTAATGTTGAAACCAATAAAGACTATTGGTGACACGCAAAAAAAAAAAAGCAGATTGTATCAAGAAAAATATCATTTGTATCCAGACTGTACCAAGTGCTGTCATTAAGTTTCTAGGAACAACCACAGATGGAAAGCAGAAAAAAAAAATGTGGAAAGAATCATAACATTAAAAAAAAAAGGGTGGAGGTAAAATGACAAAAAAATTAAGAACACTTAAAAATGCAAATGAAAAAAGGTAGAAAAAAAGGGGGGTATTTTTTAGTTTGATTTTTTTGGGGGGGATATGGGGTATGAAACTTGTGACTCCACTGAATTTGAATCCAAACACTTTGGAAAAGTCTTTTTCTCCTACGATTTGGCTTTGCTGTTTTTCAGATCAGTTTGCTTGATTGGGCAGAGAAAAAAAAGCCAGTGGAGCTGTCAGCGCCTTTGTTTACCAGGAGTGAGGCCCTACCCAGGAGGAGGAACTTCCGCTAGCACCGGGAGCAGACATCCGGCTAAGCTGCCTCTGGGAAATACTTTGCCTTATTGAATGATGGCGCTGCCAGCCCCACTTCTCATGCTCCAGTTGGTTTGGCCGGGTCTTTGCCAGCAGTCAACATGGTGCTGTTGTCGGCTAGTGGGGAAGAGGATTCCTTCCCAATGCCGTTCTGCGAGCAGAAGTGGAAACTTCTCCACGGAGGTAGTCACAAATTGCTACATTATTTTTTGAAGACTGATATCCCTTCCTATGTTTTTCTCCCACTTTCCCTCCTCCTACCCCCTTCTTACTTTTCCCAATCATCTTGTTTTTCCCTTACGTTCCATTTTTCAAATGAACAAAAAAATGCATATACAATATACCAGGTACAAAAGTCAGACACAGTAACAAAATGAGAAAAACCTTAAGGAGAAAAGAAGAAAAAAGGAATAGCTTCACATAGTACTTTAAGGACAACAATCACAATGATATGTTTCCAGGATATGGAAACAAGAGGTTTATATTTGTGATTGTTGATATTATTGTACTATGTGAAGCTAGTTCTTATTTCTTCCTTTCTTCTTTTCCCCATAGGGTTTATCTCATGTTGTTACTGCATCTGACTTTGGCACCTGATATATTGTATATGCCTTTATTTGTGTATTTGAAAATGGGAAGGTATTAGTTAAAAGGAATGATATCTTGTTACTTTCAAGATGCATGGTCATTAACCCTAGGTTGTAAATAGAGTTCTAAATAATAGACTTTGAGATATTGGTAGTTTGAGGATTAGAACATTAGTTCCCAATGCATAAATTTTTCTTTTATTTACTTTTCTTTTTGGTCAATTGTAGGGTTTGAACTCTGGGCCTGGATGCTGTCCCTGAGGTCTTCAGCTCAAAGCTAGCTCTCTACCACCTGAGCCAGAACACTACTTCCAGGTTCTGGGTGGTTAATTGGAGGTAAGAGTCTCATGGACTTTCATGCCCGGGCTGGCTTTGAAATACAATCCTCAGATCTCAGCCTACTGAGTAGCTAGGAATACAGGTGAGGGCCACCAGTGTCTGGTTATAAATGGTTATTTCTGAAGTACTGAAAGTCACTTTATTTTAATAAGTAATTAGCTGAATGCCAATAGCTCACCCTTAATCCTGTCTACTGAGGAGGCTGAAATCTGAGGGTCAAGGCTTGAAGCCAGCTGGGGAAGGAAAGTACATGTGACTTTTATCTACAGTTAACCATCAAAAAGCCAAAAATGGATCCAAGTGTTAGAGTTCTAACCTTAAGCAAACAAACAAACAAACAAAAACCATGGGGGCAGTGCCCTTGCATTGAGTTCAAGCCTAAGGACTGCTGCGTGTGTGTGCTTGCACACACGCACACGCACACACACACACATACACACACACACACACACACACACACACAGAGAATTAGATACTTAAAATTTGACATTAAAAAACTGTCCATTTTTTAGACAAGCTTCTCCCCACATATTGGCAGAGATAATCCTCAACCCAGTCTTTCCAAAACCATTAATAAGGAGGGTGTAGTAAATCAATAGTGGAGTAAAACATTTTGCTGACTTGAATTGTCCTCATAGGATTAGATTTTATATTTATCATGGAAACTGAAGGTTTTTTGGCAAAGACGCTATTAAAAAATATATGGGAACATGGTTGGAGATGATTTCTACCTGATGTTAGAAATTTTGATTTGTTCTTCTATTTCAGCACACTCCTCTTGCCACAACCAGCTGACTATTTAGTCCTAATAAAATATGTACTATTTGGTACTAATAAAATAGCATGCATTGGGGCTGGGAATTTGGCCTAGTGGTAAAGTGCTTGCCTAGCATGCATGAAGACCCAGGTTTGATTCCTCGGCACCACATACATAGAAAAAAGCTGGAAGTGGTGCTGAGGCTCAGGTGGTAGAACTGTAGCCTTGAGAAAGTCCAAAGACAATGCTTAGGCTCTGAGCTCAAGCCCAGGACTGGCAAAAAAATAAAGACTTTTTTTTTTTTAAATAGCATGCATCATTGTATTGAGTGAAAATTTCTATGTGGCAGGTGTGACTGGAATCTCTGCTTTTCAAATAGCAACTGTTGCTGGGAGAAATGTTATAATTTAACCAAGATCAGATAATTCATTTTAAAGTGTTAGATAAATGGGCATAAATAGCTGCCTTTATTGAGAACTTGCTGTATGTCAGGTAGCAAATGTATTTCATTTGCCACTCGTTATCACAAAATGTCTATAACATAGATACTGCCATCTTGGAACTGATGAGACCAAAGGAGAAAGAGATGCAATAGCATGTCTGTAGTGCACAGTCAGTAGGTGGAGTGTAGATAAGGCAGGACTTGGGACCTGTATGGTAGGTACCCTTGTCTTATCACATAACTAGATAGAAATATTCATCAAGCAGGTAATATGTGCACAATAATTTCAAGATTATAGAAGAAGCCCCATTTTTATTTATTGAGTATACTCTTTTTTGTAAGAGAAATAAGGAAACAAATGAAACTACTAGAAGAGCAGGTGAGGACGTGGGACTCTTTTAGTTATAGACATCCAATGTAAAGAAGGTGGGAGTGGCTAGATTAGTTGGTTCTGTGATATCTCATTCAACCAGGTGTGGCTGTTCCTGGCCTGGTAAGTACTGTGGAGAAAGGACATTTTGTAATGTGGGGTCATACGTGAACTTTGCATGAAAAATAGGTTACTAATTTAAGGGTTAAAACTCATTCATTTTGGTATTTTATTCATTGTGGGAAAACATCAGCGTCATCATATCTTACTGTACAGTCCTTTCCAGGAAATTAAATTAACTCTGTACGATTTTCTTAGTCGTACAGTTCCATCAGAGTAAAAAATGTTTTACATCCTATGACCTTAACTAACAAAGCTAATTTCCTTTGTGTTTAATTTTGGCAGTACTTTTCTTTACATGAATCAATAAGAATAAACTGTTTTTGTAAAAGTTGAAATGCAAATTTGATTTAAAAAATGCCGTCTCTTTCTCCACATTAATATGTTTTGGATCAAAGACATTTTGTCAGAACTAAAGAAAATTAGCAGGTTGGTTTTAATGAGGAGTCTATCTTTTTAACAGTTTATAAGAAGATTATTTTATAATCTGAGTAGGTAGATTAATAAAAGACTAACTCAGCAAGTCCAAAATGGAACTAGTGATCTCACTCCCCAAACCTGTTCTTTCTCTTGGGCTTCCTATCTCAGTAACAACATCTGTAATTGTCACCTCCTGAGACTCTATTTCATTCCTTTAGACTCATCAACCACTGGGGCAGAAATTGCTCCTTCTCCTTCATCCCCTTATATCCATCAACACTTGGAGTTAAACCGGCTTTTCCTCTTTTATCTCACTATATACATCAGCCTCTGGGCTGAAACTATCCCTTGCTGCATCACTGCCAACTACTAGGAGTGAGCCTGACCACTGAGATTGTTTTCATTGTCTAAGTTTGTTTTAGAAATCCATAGCAAGTTACTGGAGAGGACTGGAAGGTCAAATAAAATAGATGAAGAGGAGGAGTATATTTCAGGTGGAAAGAGTAAATTGTCTAAAGAGATCATGTGCTTGTTGATATCAGGCTAAAGGGAATGTGGCTAAGTACTGCACGTCTTCAGATTTCAGAAAGGAGTTAGACATTGAGTTTTTTATGTAAAGTTTATGGATTTTATGTCAGTAAATTCAGGAAAAAAACAAACACATTACATGGTTCAAATCAAACATTTAAGAAATGGTTATATCTGTGATATTGTCAGTTTGTGACACCTATTTTAATACTAGCTACATTTGGCAATGGAAGTCATTTATTCTTAAGGAAGCTCATTTGTACAACACAATGGAAGATAATGTGGAATATATGCATTTCCTTGAAAGTTTCTTTTTCTTAAGTCTTCACTGTAAAAATCAGTCCAGTTTCCCAACCAAGTACACACATATGGACTTGTGCATCGAGGTTTTTCCCTATTGTAAACCTCTGCTAGGAGAGTCCGAAGTTTATACTAATTATGACAAATGAGGGAAACCATTGAGCCTATGTTCCTTTGAGTCTGGTTTACTTCACTTAAGTCTTTCCATTTCCTTACAAATGGAGCCATGTCATTCTTTCTGATGGCATCATAGAATTCTGTTATGTATAAATACCACATCTTGCTGATCTACTCATAAACTGAGGGGCATCTGAGTTGGTTCCATATCTTTGCTATGGTTAATAGTGCTGCAATAGTGCATCACTGTGCTAGTGGATTTAGTATGTCCTTGTTTCTGGACGATTGGGTAAATGTCAAGTAGTGGAATAGCTGGGTCATAGGGAAGATCTATAGGGAGTCTTTTGAGGAATCCCATACTTCTTTCCATATTGGTTGAATGAGTTTACACTCCCACCAACAGTGTAATAGTGATCCCTCCTGGCCACATCCCCACCAGCATCTGTTGTTTTTGGATTTCTTGATTATGGCCATTCTAACTGGAGTGAGGTGGAATCTCAGAGTTGTTTTGATTTTCATTATCTTTATGGCCAGAGATGTCGAGCATTTCTTCATGTGTCTATAGGCCATTCTTGTTTCTTCTTCAGAGAAGACTCCCTTTAAGTTTTTGGCCCATCTTTTAATGGGATGGCTGTTTCTATGGAGATTTGTTTTGGAGTGGTTCCATATTTTTAGCTGTTGATTTATTATAGATATGAGGCCTTTGTCTGTGGTATGGGTAGTGAAGATCTTCTCCTACTCTGTGGGCTTTCTGTTTAGCTTGCTAGCTATGTCCTTTGCCATACAGAAGCTCTGCAGTTTAATGCAGTCCCACTTAACCAAACTCTCTTTGATTTGTTGTGTTTCTGGGTCTTTATTGAGAAAGTTTCGACCTGCCCAAGGAGAGGTAGCGTATCTCCTATTCCTTCTTGGAAAGTTTTCAGTGTATGTGCTTTTCCCTCGAGGTCTTTGATCCATTTGGAGTTAATCCTGGTGCAGGGTGACAAAGAAGGATCCAACTTTAGTTTTCTCCAGGTGCTTTACCAGTTCTGCCAGCACAACTTGTTGAATATGCTGTCTTTCTTCCATTCTATTTTTTTTGGTCCCCTTATCAAAGATTAGGTGACCATAGGTCTGTGGGTTGATTTCCAGGTCTTCAGTTCTATTCCAGTGGTCTTTAGGCCCATTCTTGTGTGCTTTGGTTAATATAGCTCTGTAATAGAGTCTAAAATTTTGGTATTGAAATTCTTCCTGTGCACTGTTCTTTCTGCTAAGAATTGTTTTTGCTATCGGGGTCTTTTAATATTCCATATGAAATTTTGGATTGCCTCTTCGATTTCTTTAAAGAATGACATTGCGATATTGATGGGTATTGCATTGAATTTGTAGATAGCCCTTGGCAGGATTGCCATTTTCATGACATTAATTCTTCCAGTCCAGGAGCATGGGAGGTTTTTCCATTTCCTCAGTTCTGTTTAAATTTCCTTTTTTGGGATTTTAAGTTTTCATCATAAAGACCCTTTACATTCTTAGTTAAGATAATTTCTAGGTACTTTATTTTCTTTAAGGCTATTGCAAAAGGAGTTGCTTTCCTGATTGCTGCCTTGATCCTCTTGTTGTTGGCATAAAGGAGTACAGTTGATTTTTGAGGGTTAGCTTTATACCCTGCTACCTTGCCAAAGTTTCGAATCAGCTCATGCAACTTGCAAGTGGAGGCTATAGGGTTCTTTTAATACAGAATTGTGTCATCTGCAAAGAGGGAAAGTTTTACTTCCTCTTTCCCTATTTGTATCCCCCTTATGCTTGCTTCTTGCCTTATTGCTATGGCTAGGAATTCTAATACTATATTAAAGAGAAGTGGAGAAAGTGGGCATGCTTGCCTCATTCCTGATTTTAGAGAAAATGTTTTTAACTTTTCACCATTAAGTATAATGCTAGCTGTGGGTTTGTCATACACAGTCTTTATTATACTGAGGAACGTTCCGTGGATTCTTAATTTCTCCAGAGCTTATAGTATTAAATGTTGTTGGATCTTGTCAAATGCCTTTTCTGCAGCTGTTGAGACAATCATGTGATTCTTGTGCTTACTCCCGCTGATGTGTTGAGTTATAAAAATTGACTTGCGTATGTTGAACTAGCTTTGCATCCCTATGATGAATCCTCTTTGTTCATAGTGTATAATATTTTGATGAGTTGCTGAAGACAGTTTGCCAGTATTTTGTTGAGCAGTTTTGTATCAGTATTCATGGAAAAGATGGGCCAATAGTTCTCTTTCTTTGATGAATCTCTGTCTGGATTTGGGGTGAGGGTTATGGTGGCTTCATAGAATGAATTTGACAAATAACCTTTGTTTCCAATTCATTGAAGAGCTTGAGGAGCATTCATGTGAGCTCTGCTTTGAAGACATTATAGAATTCAGCTGTGAATCCATCTGGCCCTGGCTTTTCTTGGATGAGAGGTCTCTTATTGCCATTTCTATTTTAGTACTTGAAATAGGTTTGTTTAGTTGGATTAGGTCTTCTTGGTTCAGTGTAGGTATGTTAATATTGACTAGAAATTCATCCATCTCTTTCTAGATTCTCAAATTTGTCGGCATAAAGTTTTGAATGTATTCCCTTATGATGCTCTGGATCTTGGTAATTTCTGTGATGATATTTCCAACTCTAGGATTTGTCATCCAATTCTAGGATTTTTTAATAGTATTTTATTGTCAGGATAATGTATAGAGGGGTTACATTTACATTCATCAGGTAGCATGTACATTACTACTCAAACCTTGATACCCCTTCTTATGTTTTTGTCCCTTTTTCCCTCTTCCCTCCCACTTCTAGTCAACTTGTTTTCCCCCTTCCCTTCCCTATTTCAAATAAACAAATAAATGTATATACAGTATATCAGTTAACAAAGTCAGATACATTAACCACATGGGATTAACCATAAGTGGAAAAAAGAGAAAAGAAATAACTTCACATAGTATATTAAAATAACAATCACAAAGATAAATCTCTTGTTTCCATAATCTAGAGTTTATTTTGTTTAGTCTCATGCTATATCACCATATGTACATAGGTTTTGAGGTATTGTGATCCTCTCCTAGGGGAATCCTCGATTTGTACTAATTATTACAAATGAGGGATGCCATGGAGCTTATGTTAATTTGGGTCTGGCTTATTTCACTTAATATGATTTTTTTCAAGTCTTTCCATTTACTTATGAATGTGGCAATGTCATTCTTTCTGATGACAGCATAGAATTCCATTGTAAATAAGTACCACATCTTTTTGATCCATTAATCTACTGAGAGGCATCTGGTTTGGTTCCATATCTTAGGTATAAATAATGCTGCAATGAACATCATTGTGCTAACAGCTTTAGTATGGTCTTGTTTCTGGTTATTTGGGTAAATGCCAAGGAGTAGGATTGCTGGGTTATAGGGGAAATCTATTGGGAGTCTTTTGAGGAATCACCATACAGCTTTTCAGAGTGGTTGAACAAGGTTACATCCCACCAACAGTGTAGTAGCAATCCCTCCTGACCACAACCCTGCTAACATCTGTTATTAGATTCCTTGGTAATGGCCATTCTAAATGGAGTCAGATGGAATCTGAAAGTTTTTTGATTTGCATTTCTTTTATGGCCAGATATGTCAAGCACTTTGTCATGTGTCTATAGGCCATTTTTATTACCTCTTTTGAGAAGTCTCTCTTTAAGTCTTTAGCCCACCTTTTAATGGGATGGCTGTTTCTTTGAGGATTTGTTTTGGAGAGATTCCATTTTTAAGCTGTAGGTATATTTTAGATATGAGGCCCTTGTATGTTGTGTGGCTAGTGAAGATCTTCTCCCACTCTATGGGCTTTTCTTTTTAACTTGCTAGCTATGTTCTTTGCCATGCAGAACCTCTGAAGTTTAACATAGTTCCATTTGTCCAAACTTTCTTTAATTTGTTGCATTTCTGTACCTTTATTAAACAAGTTTTGACCTGTGCCAATGAGTCTTAGTGTATCTCCTATTCCTTCCTGTAAAGTTTTAAGGGTATCTGCTTTTACCTCATGGTCTTTTATACATTTGGAGTTAATCCTGGTGTAGGATGACATATGGGAATCCAGCTTTAGTTTTCTACAAGTGCTTAACCAATTCTGCCAGCACTATTTGTTAAAGAGGCTGTCTTTCTTCCATGTAATGTTTTTTGTCTCTCTTGTAGATTAGGTAGCCATAGGTATGTGGGTTGATATCTGTGTCTGCGGTTCTATTTCATTGGTTTTCAGGCCTGTTCTTGTGCCAGTATCAAGCTGTCTTGGTTACTATAGCTCTGTAATAGAGTCTAAAGTTTGGTATTGATATTCTTCTAGCAGTGTTCTTTCTGCTAAGGATTGTTTTTGCTATACAGGTTTTTTTATTATTCTATATGAATTTTTGTATTGCTTCCTCTATTTCATTAAAGAATGACATTGGGATATTGATGGGTAATACATTGAATTTGTAGATAGCCCTTGGAAGGATTGCCATTTTCACAATGTTAATTCTTGCAATCCAGGACCATGGGAGGCTTTAATTTCCTTTTTCAGGTTTTTTTAAGTTTTCATCATAAAGGTCCTTCATGTCCTTTCTACTCTAGGATTTTTGGATACCTAAAAATGCTGTGCTGTAGCATTATTTAGGAAATAATGAACAAGTCCCTGGATCATTTGTGCAAATGCAATATGTGGAAATATGGTTGGATGTACAGATACAGTTATTCTCTAGGGGTTGGGGGAGGTGGTGGCAAGTGTACTAACTCATTTAACCAGCTCTGAATGGCCCTAGAGGATCTGATTTGTCCTAGACTTGGCAGAAGGACATCTTGAGCAAAAGGAGTAGAGTTTGGTATGCTTAAAGGGAAGACAAGGAATGACATGGCTGGAGGTAAGTGAAGATGAGGTTTGACAGGTAGTCAGGGGCCTTTAAATAATTCAAGGGAATTTTCATTTTATTCTGGTTGCAGATAGAAAGCTATGGAAGAATTAGGAGATGAAAATATCAAGGACTGGCCTATATCTGAGTTCATTCAACCTCTATGCGAAGAATAAAGTGTTAAAGAGCAAGAATGAAGAGACAGCAAGACAGTATCAGGTGAGAACTTGGGTGCAAGTGACATTGAACTACATGTTAGATTAATATCTAAGAGAAATTGTTGCTTGACTGTAGGGTATAATGTGAGGAGAAGCAGAATCAAGGATTTCCTCTTTGTGTTTGGCCTGAGCTTCTAGCTGAACTGTAGTACCATTATCAAGAAGGTGATAGTAAGTACTATTATCACTCAAAAGTAGAGATTTAGGGGAGAAGGATAAGAATTAAGAACTCTAATTTGGTCCATGTTGACAAGAGTAAAAAGTAGAGAACTACAGTTATTAGGTAAAGATTGACAATGACTACATGAATCCAGTTGGATATATAAATCTAGCAGGATATATGAATCTAGAGCCACAAAGACTGATCAATTCGAATGCAGGGATTATTTTTTAGGGGGGACTACTAAAGTCTGAATTTAGCATCTTGAACCACATAACTCCAGCACTATAATTTTTTACATTGATCATTTTGAGATAGAGTTTCACTTTTTTTCCCAGGGCCTGTACCTGGCTGGTTAGCATTCTGTTTTTGCTTGTTTGTTTTCCTACCATAGCTGGGTTGATAAGTGCATGCCACTACCATGCTCAGATCCTTCACTGAGTTTGAGTTTTGAAAACTTTTATTTTTTTCTTGGACTGGCCTGGAAACAGAATCCTTCTAATCTCAGACTCCTGTTTAGCTAGGATTACAGGCATGGGACACCCTACTAAGCTACTTCCTTGAGAAGGAATATCATGAAGCTTTTGCTTAGGTTTATCTGAAACTGTGATCTTCCTGATCTCAATTTCCTTTGAAGCTAGGATTGCAGGTGTGAGCCACTGGGCTGAATTCAGAACAGAGGAGTTTGAGTCACTTATCTAGACATGCGATTTGAAAGGCATAGATTGGGTCAGAACATTACAATGAAAACAGTAGAAACAGTATGTAGAGAACTGATCTCCAGGAAATTTCCAGATTAGAGTAATGCGATAGGGGAAGAAGCCAGTAAATATGACTAAAAAGTCAGGTCAACGAAGGTAGAAGAAATTTCAGCAATCTGTGCACTGGTGGCTCACACCTGTAATTCTAGCTGCTCAGGAAGCTAAGATCTGAGGATCGTGATTTGAAGCCAGCCAGGGCAGAAACATTCCTGGGAGACTATTTCTTTTCTTCAATTAACTACCCCCAAACCAGAAACAGACCTGTGGCTCAAGGTGGTAGCCTTAAGCAAAAAGAGCTTAGGGACAGTGTCCAGGCCCTGAGTTCAACCCCACAACTAGCCAAAAAAGAGTTCAAATTGTCTTGCACAGGATAGTGATGAAATACCTCTGATACAGTCCAGAACCCAAAGGAAGACAGGAATGATATTGGCTTTGCAAGATGTAATTAATTTGTAACCTTTATAAAAGCAACATGAATGATAAATTAGGAATAAAAATCCAAATGGACTTTTATTATGAGATAAGGAGATGTGGAAGCTAGGTTCAGCTCAGAAGAAATATCTGATTCTAGGAAAAAAATTACTCAAGTATCGAAATTAACTGTCTCACCTAGTGCCCAAATACCTATTAACACCCTCTGTATATCTGAAAAGCTCATCATCATTCTCAATATGACTTCAATATTTCACTTGGATTTTGGTTAAACCAGACTTCTAGTCATATATTCTATATCCAAAAGAACTGATGACAAAAGCTTGAAGTACAAATATAATTTTAATCCATTTTAAATTATTTTGAACTGTATAATACATGATTTGTGAGTACATAAACTTGAGAGAAAACATTTCAGCAAACTTAACCATTTTAAACTTAAGTTACGGTCTGTTTTGGCTTTTGTGATTTTTTTTTACGGTTTATTTTTATTCTGGTTTCTCTGTTCGTTTCTTTGCAGCACTGTTTATATCATCAAATTCAGACAAAGTGCACCCTTTGCCCTTTCAACTAGATAGTTACCATTTTGATCTGCCAGTCAAACTCAAGGGTCTGCCCTGAAAGTTGAGACAATCGATCAGTTTGGACATTTGGGCAGTGTTAACTAATTTTAGTCACTAAGGCTGGGATGATGTGAAGAGTGATTGGCAAGACACTTGTCCAAAAGCCCAGCAAGGGTTACAACTGTTCTTATGGTTAACAACTGCACAAATAGAGACAGGCTGAGTATGTGAACATAGTTTCAACAAATTATTTGAAGTATGAGGCTACCTCCTATCTGTATTTATTATTCCAGCTCTTAGCATAACGAGAATGAAAAACTCTACTTTCTTGAGGGTTTCACCACTAAAAGTTCAGTGAAGCCTTTTTCTTCTCCATTCTGTGTAGAATCAGCCTAGCTCAAGACAGTACCTAAGCAAGACCCCCACAATTTCATCTCAACATGCAGTATATGTGCAGGACAAATCTCTTTGGTGTTACCATGGCATGTTTATTAAATTCTTGGGGACAGGGAAGGATTGAATGTAACTCTACCTCAGAATTGGTCTAAGCACATTAAAAAACAAATACAGGAAGTGAATGGTTTAGAGCCTTGGAAAGTTCTCAGCCCTCCTATGAAATGCTTCTTTCGTGAAAGAGCCCACCCAGGACTTGAGATAATACAGTACAAGTGTATATTTAGGAATCGTTGCTGAGGTTCTGGATGGGAAGGAGAAAGCCTGTGTGCTACCTTTCTGTTGCCTTACATGCCAGACATTGGCACTGGTGGGTGATGTACAAAGCCATCTATTGAGGTTTTATTGCTCTTCTTGCTTGGCTCCCACCTGACTTCTATTGGCTTGGATGCTGGGGAAATGTGAACATGTCAAGATTTTATTAGATTAGTGGCTGCTTGTAAGGCAGCTTCCCAGTTTCTTTGCTTCTATGTTCAGAGTCCCAGAATTTCAGCCTCAATAATTTTCAAGATCTATAAGTGGTTTCTCTGCAACAGGATGTCTTTGCACTCAGCTGAAGATTGACCAAAAATTGGGGTGTGTGTGTGTGTGTGTGTGTTATAGTCCTGGGGCTTGAACTCAGAATCTGGGCACTGTCATTGAGCTTTTTGCTGAAGCCTGGGGCTCTACCACTTGAACCACAGCTCCACTTCTGGCTTTTTGGTAATTTTTAAGTATAGATAATAGTCTCATGGACTGTCCTGCCATGACTGGCTTCAAATTGTGATTCTCAGATCTCAGCCTACTGAGTTGTTAGGATTACAAGTGTAAGCAACAGGTACCTGGTTTAGATTGACAGATTTTTCTTTTTTAGATTGACAGATTTTTAATGTTGACTAAAGCTCAGGTTGAAAGGGTATCGATGTATGTGAATTACTGCACCTCCTATCTGGCAAATATCATGTGACCCTTCTATTAATTACAATAAAAATATGAAAAAACAAAAAACAACAAAAAGAATATGACCCTTAAAAATTTAAACAAAATACTGAAATCTGATTGACAATGATTTAAATAAATTTTATTTATTTTTGTCCACTATTTTAAACTTATTACCCTTATAGATTATATATATACACAATGTAATCAGGAATATATTTGTATATATATGTGAATATCTACACAGATACACATAGATAGAAAAATATTAATAGATAAATAGTTGAATAATTTATCTCTTTCTTTCTTCCTCAATTCATTCATTCATTTCTTTCTTTCTTTTTATTGTATTTTATTGTGGGGTGATGTATATAGGGCTTACGGTTATATTCAGGTAGTGGCTACATTACTTCTTGAACACTGATAGCCCTTCCCATATTTTCCTCCCATTTTCCATCCTGCTACCCATCCTCCTCATCTTGCTTTCCTCTTCCCTTCCCTATTTCAAATAAACAAATAAACATATATAGAATACTAGGTTCCAAAGTCAGATATAGTAGCAACATGAGATAAACCATGACAGGAAAAAAGAGAAAAAACTTCACATAGTACATTAAGAACAACAATCACAAAGATAAACCTCTTGTTTCCATATCCTAGAGTTCATTTCATTTAGCCTTTTAGCTTTTGAGCTATTATGATCATCTGCTAGGGGAATGTAGATGTATACTACTGAATACAAATGAGGGAAATAACAAGATGTGGGGCAGGGGTGGGGGAGGGAAATGGGGACTAAGACATGAGAAAGGGTATCAATGTTTGTGAAGTAATGCATCTTCTATCTGGTGAATATAATGCAACCCTTCTATTAATTACAATAAAAATATATGAAAAAGGAAATGGTGCTAAAGGTGAAAAGGATCACAGAGAGAAAGAGAGAGAGAGAGAGGGAGAGAGAGAGAGAGAGAGGCAGACAGACAGACACAGAGACAGAGAGGACAATATATAAAACCCACCATACACTGAAAAGGAGAAGAAAGCAAGGAGCATAAGGGAATGCAATGAGAGTGAACTTGTTCAAAGAATGTGATATGCATCTACACCACTGTCACAATTAAATCCCCTGTATTATTAATGTATGCAAACTAGAAAAAATGCTTTAGTTTTCTGAAAGAGGATAGGAAAGGGGGAAAAACAAGATAGGGGAAGGGGAGGCAGGAGGATCAATGGGGACAAAAACATGAGAAGGTGTGTCAATGTTTGTGAAGTAATGAACCTTCTATCTGGTGAATATAATTTAACCCTTCTATTAATTACAATAAAAAAGTGGTTAAAAAAGAAAAAAATGAGGGAAACCATGTAGCCTATGTTTCTTTGAGTATGGCTTACTTCACTTAATATTATTTTTTCCAGGTCTTTGTATTTCCTTAAGAATGGGGTGATGCCATTCTTTCTGATGGCAACATAGAATTCCAGTGTGTATAAATAGCCCCTCTTCTTGATCCATTTATCTACTGTGGGGCATCTGGGCTAGTTCCATATCTTAGAGTTTTAGTTTTGAAAATAGCAAAAATCAATTACAAAATTCTATAAAATACAATAGTATATTAAGTAAGATTTTCTTCTTCTTCTGATATTCACTGCCTCATTAACAGCACTATAAAATTCTCCCTTGTAATCATCCAGCTTTACTGACATACACTATACATTTATAAATATATATGTACAAATTTGCATATTCTATTCCTTCAGAAATGAAACTATAAAATCATGCTATTCTGAAAACTTACTATTTTTAACTTAAATTTACTGGAAACATTATTTCACCATACATATAACATACTAGAGATCATGAAAGCTGTTTTTCTAGTGTTTCCATTATAGTGGTATATAAATGTTCAAATGCAAATGATGCCAGATAGATACCTTGAAGATTCATTTATTCACTCACTAATATTTATTTAGTGCGATCTATGTGCTAGGCAGAGGTACATAATTTTGTTTCTAGCTCAAGATAGTATCTACTTTGTTCTCTGAAAGATGCCAATTTGACTTTAGTTCATTTTATTGTGTATGTCTCTTACACCACACACACACACACACACACACACACACACACACACACACACACACACACACCATTTCCCCCCATATTTCCAAATACTTATCCAATTTGTCTTCAATCGGTTTTCTTTAGATGATCTCTGTCTTCTGCCCCTTGTTCCAAGAGGAAGAGTAGATGTGAGCCCAGACAAATGGAACAGACTGTTAGAGTTCTTATTCTGTCTCCCCTAATGCTAGCTGGGGTGATCATTGGCAAGAATTACAATTATCCTGCTTATTTTCTTCAGGTGGCACCTACTACACAGATGGAATGAGCTACATATAAAATGCTTTGAATAATGCCTAGAATCAGTGACATTTATCTACTTTTTTTTATTCTCACCATGATAGTTTTCCAAAGGACATTTTTAATGAAGGCATTTAAAAACATATTGTATATTGTATACTTCTACATGATTAATAATATTTTGCATTTTTTTCTGCTTAGTTTTGGCTGTCTAAAATTTAGACTTTTTCCAATACCTATCTGCTTCTTAAAGATAGGGCTGAATAATGAATCTTTAAAATTTTGAAATCATATATCACTATCACATATATGTACACATATATATGTATATATGTGTATATATACATGTAATATATGGATATACTTTATTTTCCTTTATTTTATGTATTGTTTTGTGTTGTTTCTTCTTACTAAACTTCTAATTTTCTAATTTTTTACTTCTTAGTATTCATCTCTTTGTCATTTTTAATTTTGTAGTATTTCCTCAACTTTACTTGCAAGTTCTTCCACTAAAATTTTTAATGTTTTAAATGCCAGTGCATCTACTCTCCCTGAATGGTCTTTTATTCTTTCACTAATTCTTTAACGACCATAGTATTTTGAGTGTAGGTATTTCTGCTCTGTCATAGTCTCTGTCTCCCTCTCTTTTTCTGTTGCTCTGGCATGAAGTCTCTACCTACTCTGTTCAGTATTCATGCAGAAGATTTTTCCAGAGAATAAATTTGACCTCATTCAATGGATAGGGTGTGAAATATCTAATTGCTCCTCATACAGAATTTTTTTTTTGCCAGTCCTGGGCTTGAGCTCAGGGCCTGAGCACTGTCCCTAGACTTTCTCAAAGTTAGAGCACTGCCACTTGAGTCTCAGCACCACTTCTGGCTTTTTTTGTATGTATGTGGTACTGAGGAATTGAACCTGGGTCTTCATACATGCTAGGCAAGCACTCTACCACTAGGCCAAACTCCTGGCCCCCACCTCACACAGGTTTTTTAAGCAGCCATCCTGTTCATACTTCTGCTTGACTTGGCTTTGATGAATACACTGAACCTCCAGTTCCTGGGCATTGCCCCAGCTCAGTGGAATGAATTGCTTAGGTCTTGTTGACACTTTCTTTTTAGGTATCTGAGTTCTCTACTCTGTAAGTCATTTCCACTCTTCTCATTTCCTTCTGCAATTTTTGTTAATATCTTTGCTTTCATCTTCTGTTTTATTTTTTCATTTCTGTGGATAATACCTTCTTATTGTTGTTGTTTTTATTTCTTTTACTCTCAGTGGGCTTTCGGGAGGAAAAAAAAATAAACAGTTATGTTTAACCCAAAACTGTATTTTTAATAGATAGTAACAGGACAGAATATTTATTAGATATTTACTGTGTGCCAAGGTCTTGGCTGAGGAGCTGTTTCTTCAATTTTTACTGTGATTATTCAAGATGTATTTAAGGCTCCATTAAAGTTCATCTTAGTTTTCTGCCAAAGTAAACAAGTGTATTATATAAATGACTTATTTCAGTCTTTGGATTTAGTGAATATTTAATAGTTAATTAAAATTTAAATAGCATTATAAAATAGCAAAATTTACATGCATTTTATAATATCAGATTATATTTCTTCCAACTAACTTAATACTAAGAGCTTTTCCTGTTAGGACTTTCTGAATGTGTGTGTGTGTGTTTGTGTGTGTGTGTGTGTGTGTGTGTGTGTGTGTGTATAGTGTGTGTGTATGATATTTACATGCCCTTGTATGAAGAGTACTTGCTTTTTGTTTTTTTATTTTTCTTTGGAAGTCAAAATATTCTGTTTATTTGGTAGTGGAGGATTCAATCATGAAGGAAAATAAGAAAAAATCATTATAGATTGATTGGCTAGAAACTTACAAATTAGACTGTCATAAAATAGGCCCTCTTCACAGGCTCCTTTTGTTTTTCTATGAGCCTTATGATGAAAGTCTAGCAATTCTTGTCTCGCTGCTTTTTTCCAACTATTTTGCTTTTTGTCTTTATGAGTATAAATGAATGTGTACGTGTGCATGTAAGAGTATGCACAAGCACACGTATGCACATATTTGAATGACTGTGTGCGCTGTGTTTGCATAGACACACCTCTGTTGGTGACTGCCATCCTGGTCCTAGGGCACCTGTGGAATTGCCATTCATCTTTAAGAGATATCAAGATACATCCTATTATAAAACACTTGGAAATAGCTCTATTAGACATAAAATAAACTGTTGCCCATAAAGCTGGAATTAATGAAACATTAGGAGCAAAGGTGTTTTTACTCATGAGACTTATGTTTAACTCCGTCAGGATTACTGAGTCTGAATTGACTTTGGCCTCCTGGAATTATATCTGAGAATCCAGTCTCTAGTTAAAGAATTATGTGATTAGCTACCAAAGGGTTGCCTTTGTTCTTTGCCCAGAGGACTGGTGGCAAAAAGGAGAGAGGAAATTGGAAAGCAGCTCATCTTTTCTATTAACAGCACTCTAGGGAGATAAATATAAGAATTAAATAAAAGCAAAGAAATTAAACTTCCTTTAAAACTTTGCTATGTAATATCAGGAATGTTCACATAACGATCCAGCTATCTGTTCTGCATTCAGAGACATAAATGAAAGACTCCTTTCAACCTGATATCATAAGGTTTTAGATAACAAATATGCCATCCTTCAGTCTCGAGTAAAGAAACACTTACTTCATTCAACAGTTAAGTGAGCTGCTATCTGGCCCTCATTATATCTGTGATTTACAAGAGCTCTGCAGGCTTGCATTGCCCACGTCAGAGACCACCAATATAAAATGCAGCAAATGGGATTTTTATCTCTCAGCACGCCTCTAAGTTGTTGCACAAGATACACCACTCAGTCTGCATATAATCAATCTAATGTAAACAATTATCTCCATTCAAAAGACTAACCAAACTGCTCCTATGCTCAGGATCATACTCAAACATGCCTTGACAGTGCTCAAAGGCCTCCTGGAAAGTCCCTGAGCCCTGTAAGATGTGCCATGCTGAGAGGAGGCTGGGCTGGATGTCAGAGTACAAAGGGCTCTATCTCAGGAGGAGTCTGTTGACAGGCTGAGGAGTGAACATTTCACCAAAAATCACAGGGTGATTTGTTCCCAGGCTTCCAAATTAACTGGCAAATGCTGGCCTATCGGGGGCAAGAGATTGTCCTTGAAAGTCAAGATCAAGGTTAACTTTATTGTTGTTTTTGAAATTAAAAAATGCACATGGAAGCTTTTACTTTCTTTATTAGTTAGCAATATTATTTGGGGAGTCTGAAAGAGAATTGAATTCAAGCCACTCTTAAAAAAAAATAACAAGATTTTTTTTTAGCAAATATCAAAAAAACCATATAATTTACACTACCTTTTCAGTTCTCTCTATAGTTTTACATTCTTCTTTTATAAACCATATTCAGGATGAATGTTCTATTTATTTCTCATCTTTAATTTTTAATGTTCTCTGGTTACACTTGTTGCTCAGTTTTTCCTAGGACTTTTGATAATTACATTTAATTATTGGGTTTAAGGCATCGAATCTCCACAAAAACTCAGTTTGTGATAAATGAATAATCATCTTGATTTCGACAGTAAGGTGTTAGTAAGGTTTGTAGTTCTAGCGAGGTTGTCTGATATCAGATATATAGATGCCCCCTGAGGCAATGGGCTTGCCATTAAGTGGCTGGGACAGAATGTCTGGTCATACAAAAATACTCTTATAACACACAGAACACAAAACGGATGTGGGGCCAAATTTTTAAAACTAAATAGTTAATATGTTTGCACTACATAATATGTACCTTGCTTTAAGAGAAACAATATATTACTTTTTTTAATCAACTTAGTTTGACTTAAAGACTGAAATGTGAAGGAAATGATTGATCACCACCATAGCCCCTGTTTTACATAGCATCTGAGTTAACATTTACAGTGTAATTGTGAATATAAAGTGAAAGAGTTCACCATAATTAGAATAATCAGATTGTCCAAGTAAAAGACAACAGATTTTTATTTTTTAGTACTTTGAAAAATACTTCTATTTTTTTAATCTATGCTAATTGCATTGACTCAGAGTCTGAAGAGAACAAGAGGAATGGATTCTACAGCCTTGACCAAACTTCTTTGGTGTTTGTTTTGGTGGTCTGGAAAGTTTAGTGATTATTCTACATGTGCAAAATAGCTACATATTGATTCCTGAATAGTTAGAATGATTTGGACCAGCTTTTATTTTGGGAAATTGTTTGCTGCCAACATAAAGAATTCCTTACATTATTGCTATTATAACATTCTTTATTTCCTGCGCTGTAGTAGAACAGTGTTTGTTCTTCAATTCCCATGAAACTGGTTGTCTTACAATGAGGGGAGGGAGATGAGCAGTGATTTCTCTATTCCAAGGTCATTTTTCAAATTTTAAAGCGCCAAACTCATACAAATATTTTTTCCAAGAACCAATAATTTTTACCTGATAGCCATCAAGAAAACATCCCAGAAACTTTGTCAGGTGCAGTAAAACTAATAGGTTTAACATAATTTTCTTCTTATAAAATGAAAGGTATATGGTTAGGAGAAGGTATTCAGAGATCAGCTCCTATGCAGAAAAATAAGATGAGGAGACAGCTTCCATTTTCACATTATTTTGGATATTAGCAGTATAAAAGTTCTTTAGAATACTAAAGCTATGGTATTTAATGGGACAACAGCTTGACTATGAGAAGTACAACTGATTTTGGGGTTACTGGAGTCCCAAGGTATTTTGTGCTCTTCTAAGCCAATGTGACAGCCACCTCTGTGAGCCCATGTGCCCCTTTGGTTGCTGCAACACAGTGGCTGGATGATGGAAAGACAGCTCAGGAAGGACAGGTTTTGCATTTGCAAAACCCCTTTGCAGTGGTCAGCCTTCCTATCATATTGGTGAGATTCTGGCAAGACTGAAACTACATATTCAAAGCTTACTTTATTAAGTTAATAAGGCAGGATATAATATATTCTATCTTTCTTACCTGGCAAGTATGTATTCAAAATGACAAGGAAAGCCAAGATCAAAGTTAGAACATTTGGACTTTCCTGAGTTAATTTACACTATTATGTGAGCTACAGATTGGGGGAAACTAGAGCTATATTACAATGTATTGGTATAAAGCACAGAGGTATGAAAACCCTGGGGCAGATGCATTTGTCAAATGCTACTTTTGCTGTGCTGCTTAGAATAAGTGTCACACATGGGAAGATCTCTACAGATCTTTTCCCGGAAGTTTCTTTTGGACTTGGGTTTAAATTAGACCCGCAAATGGGTTTTATTCGGGCCAGCTCAGATCCTAGCTTTCTCACATCCACCTCCCCTATTGCTGTCCTCTGGGTATCTGGCTCCAGGTAAACCAGACAGCTCCCTCTGCACTAAGTCCACATTGTGCCCCTGGGCTTCTCTTCTGTAGTGATTTGCTCTTGTGTTCAACATTTGGTCTTCAGCTACTGGTTCTATATCAGAAGCTGCTGGAAACTTTAGGAAGTTAGCTTACTTGGAGGAAAGTTCGTTCCTAGATGGGATGGGATTTCACCTGTTTCCCTTCTTTACTCTCCCTGCTTCCTGTTTACAAGGCAATGAGCAGCTCCTTGTAACAAGCTGCTGCAGTGATACTCATGGGGCCAAACTGCGTGTTTTCTCTTAAATTTTTTGCATCCTGTAGACATTCCATAATTATTTTATTTTATTGTTGGGGTGATGTACAGAGGGATTACGGTTACATTCATCAAGTAGTGGGTACATTGCTTCTTGAACATTATTAACCTTTCCTATATTTTTCTCCCACTTTCCCTCCACCCACTCCCTTCCACTCATCTTGTTTTTCCTTTACCCTCCCTTTTTCAAATAAACAAATTAAATGTATATACAGTATACAAGGTACCACATTCAGATACAGTAACAACATGGGATAAACCATCAGGGGAAAAGAAAAGAAATAGCTTCACAGAACACACTAAAAACAACAATCCTTAAGTTGTTTATGTCAGGTATTTTGTCACAGCTCTGAAAAGATTGATTAATACATGTTCATTGCCTGGGTTGTTTCTCTACTTCTTATTACTTGTCAGATTTTGCATCTTTTCCAGCTCATCCTTCCACACTCAGTGTAATAGAAAAGTGATACATTCTCTTCATTCACCCTGTTCTTAATAATCCCAGGAATAACCTCATTCTCTGATTCTCCTTATCTGATTTGTGTTTCCCTATATTGTGATTTCTCCACTGATTATTTTTGCCCTTGTGTATCATGCACTTGTCTCATCCTCACTGGATCTAAAGTTGGCACCCATAGTGTCATCATCCATAGTTAGGGAATATATTAATGTGCAGATAACACAATTTAAACATAAAGACAAATAAGTAGTAGAAGATAGTCATCTTTGACTCAAGATCCCTAACTCCTAATATAGAACACAGTTTGAAATCACAAGGCAATGTATACTTAACTCTGCTTCATCATTTAATCATTGGAAGCATGTGATTAAAACTAGATTGAAGCCAGGTACTGGTGGGTCTAGGAGGCTGAGATCTGAGGACAACCCAGATCAGGAATGTGCAGGAGATTCTTATTCTGATTAACCTCTAAAAAGGCAGAAGTAGAGGTAGAGCACTAACTTTGAACATAAAAATAACAGGGACAATGCTCAGGCCCTGAGTTTAAGCCTCAGAGCCAGTACAAAATAACAACAAAAATCTGAACAAAAACATCCAAAGAAAAAAGAAAACCTGTTTAGGCTGTAGAAAGAAGACCTGTGGGCATTGCCATGTGAGGAAAATGATTGTGAAGGATTTGAACATAAATTTGACCTTGAAGGTTAGGACTCAGCACAAACTACCAAGACTGGCAATTAACAATAGATGAAAACTTTGTACCAAGCATTGCATCAAATGCTTGACTTCATTCAATTCTTATTCCTCTGTGATAGGACATAGAAATTCTAGCATGTGAAGGAAAGAGCCATATTCCAGCAGACAGAGTTTTCTCTTCGTGAAAATTTACCTTTGAAAGATGGAAAAGGCAATTTCAGTCCACAGATTTCTGATCTTTGAAAACTCAATAAAGAAATTTTTTGAATGAAAAAAAGAAAATCTAGCATGTGAATAGTCAGCCCATGTTAGGATAAAAATGGGATTTGAACTACTATTTGATACTCCTGATAAATAGGAGGGCAGGAGCACTATCAAATGGTGACTAACGGAGAAGTAAAGTAGAGGTAAGAAGAATAGAAGTAAGCTAGAGGACATTCCTGTCAAAAGTAGTACTAGTTTATGAGAAGACTGGCTTTCAAGTCCTAGAAGGCTGAAGAGAAGGAGAGTGGGGAGAGGAACTTTTATCCCCCCATACAGAGAAAAACTATGTGGATATATACATGCCTCAAAAAACTTGGTTCCAATACCAACTCAGCCTTTGGGTCTGTTTATTTTATTTTTGTGTATGTGGTGCTGAACGTGGGTGTGTTCCACATGTTTTCTACCACTAAGCCAAAATTGCAGCCAGCCTGATACTCCTTCTACTCTAAGTCAAGAGCTTTTTGAGGGCATAAGGACTTTACATATGGATTTCTGTTCTGACAGTGCTGGTACACTAGCACAGTACTGTGTGAACAATGTTGTCCACCTATATCCCACTGAGCACTACTGTCAGCTTACTTTTACAGAGAGCTGCCAAAAGTATCATTAAATTCCACAAATATTAGTCACAGCTGATGATAGTCATTTTAGGAAGTATACTGTATTGTGGAAAATTTGTCATTTTGACAGAAAAGTGGTTCATCCATGTTGTATTAATAAAGCAATGTATTGAAATACAATTGTCAAAATTATCTCAAAATTTAAAACAGTTGTCACCAAAATCCACCAAACATGACAAAGAATCAATATTTTGTTACCATGATAATGAGGAATCATCCTTTTTTTAAAAAAAAAGTGTTTAGATTTACCAAATCCATCATTTTCCTTTCTTTTATAAATGACTAAAAATGCATTTTGTGAAAATTTGGGGAGCAATACTTTGTACGTATATAGAAATAAAACTTTAGGTTATAAGAAGTCTTTTATTATGCAAGTATTTTATTTCCTGATGTTTCCACTGTGCCATCTTATTACAGAGCATCTGGATATCTCTGTCACTGCATTCCACATTTCTGACAGATGACTTAATATATATTTACTTGGAACATTGCAAACGTGGAAAAGTAAAGCCCTCTGCAAGTTACCCATAACCTTACTCATCCATCATTTGGGTGAGGTGGTGGTGTCTCACAGTGTCATCTCCAGAAACTGCCAGACATTAAAATACCATACAGCACTGGG
The DNA here is from genome assembly GCF_031878675.1 of Megascapheus bottae. Taxonomy (NCBI): domain Eukaryota; kingdom Metazoa; phylum Chordata; class Mammalia; order Rodentia; family Geomyidae; genus Megascapheus; species Megascapheus bottae. The sequence goes on from NC_143516.1 coordinate 57,791,177, forward strand.
AGAAAAACAGATAACAACGATTTCAAATAAGGTGTCAGTTGATTGTGTACCTTAAGAAATTTGTAAGTTTCATATGTCAAAGCCTTGAAAATTCATGTTTAGAGGAAAATTCAAGTTTAGATTAAATTTTAAAACAGGAACGAAGAACTGACTTTGACTTGGCTTAAAAAAAGATTGTGATACTCTATTTATTTTGATATTAATTAATATTTGGTAGCAAGGCCAGACAGTCAGATGTATATATCCAGGATGTGAGGGCTGATAGGGAGAGAGAAAAAGGGGGCAAAGCAAAGAGGAAGATATTAGAAAGGCAAAACAGATACATGTTTATTTTTTAATCAGTGTTAATAAATAATAATGTCTACTGTAGGCCAGGTGCTGGTTTGCATGCTTTGTGGGCAATATTTTATTTAATCATCACTGCAAGATTTTAACTATTATCTCTCTGTCTCTTTTTTTAATCTGTTTTATAAATAAGTGGAGTTTAGAATGGGAAATCGACTGACTTGACCCAGCTCCCATAGTAAGCAAAAAACTGGAAGTGGAGTGCTGATAGCTTTTTTCATCCATTAGAAAAATCAGCTTCCTTAAAGAAACACTTCCCGGGTGCTCTGGGCTGCTTGAGTAGGATCTTTCATCCCACACATGGCTGACAGCCTAGAGCCAAGCATCCTTAGTGGGTCTGGACCTGATCTTTCAGATTGGGACAGCAAAAGGCTGGCTCCTGTATAGGCAACCAGACTCTATGAAACCTTCAGAGCTCTCAAAAGAAAGGGCAGAGATGCTGGGCGCAGTGGATCAGGCCTCTAATCCTAGCTATTCAGGAGGCGGAGACCTGAGAATCAAGGTTCAAAGCCAGCCCAGGCGCTAAAATCTGTGAGACTCATCTCTAATTAACCACTAGAAAATGGGAAGTGGGGCTTTGGCTCAAGGAGTAGGGTGGTAGCCTTGAGCTAAAGAGCTCAGGGACAGCCCAGAATTCAAGCCATGTTCGACAAAAAAAAAAAAAAAGATGAAAGGGCAGAGGCCACTTGACATGTATATAGACATGAACTAAAATCTCACACAATACCACAATATCCACTGGTTTAATAAATGCCTCTTTCTCCTCTTCCTCCTTCTCCTCTTCCTTCTCCTCTTTCTACATCTCCTTTTCCTTCTTCTCCTCTTTCTTCTTCTTGTGCCAGTACTAGGGCTTGAACTGACATCTGGGCAATGCCCAATAGCTTTTCTGCTCAAGGCTGGTGCTCTAACATTTAAACCACACCTCCACTTCTGGCTTTTCAATTGTCAATTTAAAGGTAATGTAGAGGGACTGTAGTTACATAAACCAAGTAAAAAGTATGTTTCTTTTTGGACAATGTCACTCCTTCCCTTACTCTCCGTTTTCTCCTCCCATCCCACCTACAAGTTGTGTAGTTCAACAAATTAGTTTTTATTTAAAAAGTTAACTAGTGCAGGGAGCTGGTGGTTCATGCTTATAATCCTAGCCACTCAGGAGGTTGAGGTCTGATGACCACAGTTCAAAGTCAGCCAAATAGGAAAATTTGTGAGACTCTTATCTCCAATGAAAAATAAAAAAAGCTGAAAATGTAGCTGTAGTTCAAATGGTAGAGCACTAGCCTTGAGCACAAAAACCTCAGAGCATATTCCCAGGCCCTGAGTTCAAGCACTAGAACTGGCAAAAATAAAATAAAATAAGCAAAAGTGATCTTCTGCCTCATTAGCAAAACTTCCTTCTCCTTGTTTGGTTAATATCAAATATGTGTATATATCACAGAATTAAGTAAAAAGTAATTCCAAAATGACTCTCTCTGTATTTTTCCTATCTTTATTGCCTTTTGCATTTTGTATATATGAGAGCTGAGTGAGTGAACTCATCTACCCACATTTAAAGTTCTCATTTTATATTGAATAAATTTTATATTCAGGATGATTAGCATATAATTCAGGATAATTGGCATATGAAGGCTCCTCTTTAATTTTATCCCTCATCCTCCTTTACCTGTCCATAGATATTTTAATATAAGCTGACAGACAACAACAACAAACTGTCAAGCAAGAATTTCCCATTTGCTTCAATTGAAAAAAAAATATAAATTTGACTCTTCTCTCCTTGGCCCTTAGACCACATGAAACTTTTATTTTTGGCCAGTCCTGGACTTGAGCTCAAGGCCTGAGCACTGTCTTTGGGCTTTCTCAAAGCCAGAGCTCTACCACGTGAGCCATTGTACCACTTCTGGCTTATTCTCAATGTATGTGGTACCAAAGACTTGAACTTGGATCATCATGCATGCTAAGCAAGCCCTCTACCACTAGGCCAAACTCCCAGCCTGCACATGAAGCTTAATAGTTTTTATCTGCTAAATAAGCATGTTTAGAGGCATACTTAAGAAAATGTTTGAGGTCAGTGTCGGTGTGTATATGAGTTTGTGTGTGTGCCCTACACATAGGCCATACTTAATGAATGATAGCTTGTTACTGCAAAAAAAAAAGTTAGGGGTCAAATTGCACTTAGACATCAACACCACTATAGATGAAGGTCCCAGTGGAACCTCATGGGGCTAATTTCCCTGGAAAAATCAATGTCTTGGGGAATATGGGTTAATGACAAGCCTTCTAACATTGAATTACTCAGCATTAAATTTTCTTTTTTTCTACATCTTTTACTACACTCCTTTGACAAGTGCCACTTCCCAAGTGAAGACTAGGTGACACATGATTTATAGTAGACAAGACTCTCCATTTCTGTCACCACCACATTTCTCTGGAGGAGCTGAGTAAAAACTAATGTTTTTAGGAAGAGTAATTAATATTGAGACACAGCCATTGCTTCAGTCACCTGCATATCAATCAATTTCTGCAAGGTGAGAGTTCAATTAATTGATGACACCCTGGAGACACCCAAAGCAGTTAACAAGTCTCTAAACTTGGTGAACAAACCAAGCTTCAAAATCCTATCTTGCATCAATCCCATCACAGGGTTCCATCTCCTAATTTATCCTTCTATGCCAAAATTCCCCTCTCTTAACACCCTTTCATGGGGAAAAAGCATGAATGCCAAGTACTACAAGGTCATAGCATATCAACATTAAGGACCAGAACCTAATAGTTTTCATCTGTGAACACTGGGAATTACCATTGTTGTGTTAAATCTCACCCCAGAATCTATCTTTTTGAGAGGAAACATGATTTTCCTGGGAAATTTCACAAAATAACACTCTTCTTCTGCATGCATTTCAGAATTTTTCAGAAGAAAAACAAGTTAATATTCTTGTTCTTCAATGCAATTTGTTAACAAGCTGGATTGTGTATAAAAACTTCAGGAATGATGGTGAAGAAGTAGCCCTGGGCTGACATAGGATGACAGTAATGATGCTGGGGTGTGGGGGTTGGGGGGGTTATTAATGTCACCTGGTGGGGTGGGGTGGGGATTGATGTCAGAAGGAAAGAAGGGAAGTGAATGCTGCCCTCTAGCCCTTGAGTCAGAAGCATAATCTAAAGATCTTTGGCTGGGACTCTTTTTTTTATTTTTGCCAGTCCTGGGACTTGAACTCACAGCCTGGGTGCATGCTGCCTGAACACACTACCACTAGACTACGCTCCCTGCCCTGGCTGGAACTCTTTTGATAATCTCTTTGGAAACTTTCATAAGGCTCAGAGATTAGAGTACAATAGCAAAATTTCAGACAGTGGATTAAACAATAGAAATTTATTTCTAATAGTTCTGGACACAGTCCATGTTGTCCTTTGAGTACCACCAGAGAGGTCTCTGAAAAGCATTGATTTTATTTCTCATATTTAGAATACTTGTTTCTTTGACTATCTCTTTTTCAGAAACCATGAAGATATTTAACAAATACAAATTTATTTTACATAATAACTGCTAGTTAAAACAACCTTAAAACAATTTACAACTTTTGAAAGATGACACTTTTCTGCCTTTCTACCTTTTCTTCTTAATATAATTCTTTCATCATATAACCTACTATTAACATGATTTGTATAATTTCAGGAAAAAAATATTCACCAATTAATTTTAGAACAGCAGTTTGTAATCATATGGAATAAATTTGAATTGTATGCCCTGTGTGAATGAACTCTAAGTGTTATTTTGCAAGCATACACAAAATGGAAGAGAGAAAAAGTGTCTTCTGTGTATATCCTAAAAATTGTGTGTCAATGCTATTTCCATGTGTTTCAAAGCTCACATGTGATTAGGGTTTATTTTGTCCCAAGATTATATTTCTATATTGTAACATTTTTGGTATGTTATGATGGTTTGTTGCATTCATGATTCAGAATTCACTTTATCTATACCTTTGAGTGGTGCCCTACACTGTGCTTAGCTTTTTGTCAAAGAGATGGTGTAAGGAGAGACTTGAAGAGCACTTGTTCATGGCTTTTTTTTTTTTTGCCAGTCGTGGGCTTGAGCTCAGGGTCTGAGCACTGTCCTTGGGCTTTCTCAAGGCTAGAGCTCTACCACGTGAGCCTCAGCACCACTTCCAGCTTTTTTCTACGTATGTGGTACCGAGGAATCGAACCCGGGTCTTCATGCATGCTAGGCAAGCACTTTAACCACTAGGCCAAACTCCCGGTCCCTGTTCATGGCTTTTGACCTTTCTTTTTGCTGCCTTTTGAAACCCTGAGACCACGAATGGTTGAGATTGGGATCCACTTAAAGAATGCTTACGGGAGCAAGTTCCACCATGTGAGGATATACAGAAGGCACAACCTACTAGAAATGGGCCCTCACCAGACAGGAAATCTGCTGATGGCTTAATCTATAACTTCTAAGTACCAAGATCTGAGCAGTAAAAATCTACCTGTTTTTATTTTCATTTTTTGTGAGAACTGGGTCTGAGTTCTGTTGAATTCTGGATCTGGGCACTGATCCTGAGCTCTTTTACTCAAGGCCAGCTAGTGTTCTATCACTTTGAGCCACAGCTCCACTTCCAGTTTTCTGGGGGTTAATTAGAGATACGCATCTCACAGACCTTCCTGCTTGGACTGGCTTTGAATCATGGTCCTCAGATCTCAGTCTCCTGAATAGCTAGGATTACAAGCAAGCCACCAGATCCTGGCTTACCTGTTTTTAAGAACAAGTCTATAGTATTTCATAATAGCAACCTAAACAGAATATAACATGCCATTAAACATGACATAATGTAATTCTCTATAGAAAGAATATATAATGATGAGCCACAGTGGCCCTGTGTCAGAGGGTGGGAAGGAGGTCCCAAGCCTTTGTTGTGGCATGTAGGACTGTGATGTGACATGCATCCCACAATCTCTTAGAGAAGCTCTGTGCTCTTACATATTCAACATATATGTATATATATATACATATGCATATATTTTTTCCAGTCCTGGGATTGAGCTCCGGGGCCTGAGCACTGTCCTTGGACTTTCTCAAAGCTAGAGCTCTACCACTTGAGCCTCAGCCCCACTTCTGGATTTTTTTTCTATGTATGTGGTATCGAGGTTGAACCTGGGTCTTCCTGCCTGCTAGGCATGCACTCTACCACAAGGCCAAACTCCTGGCCCTCAACCTTTATATTTTGTAAGAGCTTTAACTCTTCTTTCACAAAAAAATAATGTAAAGATGATGGAGAGAAAATAAACTTAATAAGAAAGAATATATAAAGAGACTATAGTCTCTCATTGCTTTCTAGATGCTATAAAATGAAAAGAGAGAAATATGGTTAATGGAGGTAGAAAATTACATAAAAAGGATAGGAGGGAGGTAAATATAACACAACCTTCCATCTAATACACCCATCTACTATTGCCAGACATAGAGAGATGGACAAAAAGGCCAACTAAATCCATTAGCCTTCTAATTTTTTTAATGTAAACCAGGAGTGTGAACTTGAACTAGTAAATCACCACTTGCTTTTGGTTAAATATAGTGACTCCTGATTATTCAAGGGTTTGTATGAACCTCTGAGGCTGGTCTAGATTCTCTCTCATAACTTTATCCCTTCAGAGAATAATACTCTTTTGTATTATGTAGTGGATAGACAGGTGATTTCTTCAACCAGCCTGGCTCAGACCAGTTACGAATCTGATCAACTGGAACCCATATATTCTAGAATGTCTATGTGGACCTTGTAAATTGTGGCAGTAGTAAATGAGGGTTGATACTAAAAATTAGATTTCTTTCACTTCGAAATGTATGGAAATGGGAAAAAAACCTTCAACCTTTCAACCAAATTAGAGAAAATATAAGTATTGTATTCAGAAATATCTAATTAGATACAAGGGTAGGGCAATAAGGCTTTCATGCGACGGAAGATCTCATCAGTTTGCTGGTATCCCAGATGGGGATGCTTGGGCCTGATTCAGAGAGAAATATCTGGAATGGGTCCAAATTCCAAGCTGGGGAAATAGCAGGAATTGCTTTCTCCTGACTATGTTCAGTGTTTTTAGTATAAATCACTTATCAGTCAGAGGTCCTCGTAACTTATGTACGAAGGTATTTTCTCTGCATGTGGAAAAAAATGTAACAAGGGAAAAATGAGCTAATCTTTTTCACAAAGCTCTGGTATTCAAACTCTTTTGGACACAATTTCCAACATTTTCACCACCCAAGAAGAGGCAGACTAGGAAGTCCTTAAGGCCTGTGGGTCTAAATATCCTCAGAGCCAGATGATAGCTGCCACTTGCATACAAAATCTCATATCTCCACAACATCTCCTTGGTTATCACTGCACATGAAAATAAACAAATTCCGAGCTGGCTTGATTAATAATAATATTTCATGGCTTCATACTAGTGTGAAATTACCTGGGACTAGTCCAAAAACATCCTGGACACTCTTCTTTTTCTGGAATGGATGTATCTCCGGGTTTCTGTCTGGCAGCCACTTAGGTTAACTTTGCTCTAGGGTTCTTTGGCCAACAGGAATCCATCTTTTCTCTTGTTCTGATATACAAAGAAAATAAAAGAGACAAAGTATCTTTTTCTCTCTGAGATTATTTCAACTCTTTCTAAGGATTTACTTTAAAAATAGAATATTTGGGGCTGGGAGTGTGGCCTAGTGGTAGAGTGCTTATTTAGCAAGCATGAAGCCCTGGGTACGATTCCCTTGGTACCACATATACAGAAAAGGCCAGAAGTGGTGATGTGGCTCAAGTGGTAGAGTGCTAGCCTTGAAAAAGCTGAAGGACAGTACCCAAGCCCAGAGTCAACACCCAGGACTGGCAAAAAAAAAAAGAAACGGAGTATCTTGAGCTGAATTTTATAAAAATCTTATCAAATAGGCTAGAAGAATGAATTAATTAGTGCTAGTATGTATGTGCTAGTAAATGACTACAGTTTTGTCTGTAACTGAAGGCAGAATGGGATTTACCGATTGGCTAGGACAGAGTATAGAAAGCAGATAAATGTGTGACCTTAGACTTGGTGTCCAGGAACTGATTCTATGGTAGTGCCATATCTGAGTAAATGTTAATCCACCAAAGGAAAATAAATCCAGTATCTACATGTTGAAAAGATTTCATAGATAAACTTTGCTCTGTGAGCTGTAAAAATTATTTGGAATTATCCCAGGAAGTACAACATAGAGACCATGAAAAAGTAGAAATTCAAGCTAATGGAAAGACTCTTTTTAGAAGGGACTCCAAATTCTGCATATTATCTGCATCCCATATATCTTTTATGATGGGGGACTAGAATTGAGTACACATGAGATATTCAGTGTCATAGAAGTTGATAAAAAGCACCTACTATATACAAGACACTTTCTTATAAGTACCACTCCTAATTCCCAAGAGAGAAGGAAACAATGATGGCTATATTGCTATATAATATGATGGCCATAACAATGTAAGTTGGAACTGAGACTGAAGTTGGATACGGCAGGGATCTATTACTGCTTAATGTGTGAGGCCACATTTTTCAAGTGGGGTTTAAGTTCGGTCACCCTGTGGGATTCCTTTTGGTTTTATTCTGCCTTAAGTTTTAGGAAATGATATACTTTTGTGGACTATGATGTCAGACAATGGCGATTATTATTTGTTTACTGGATAACTTGTTGGATTATTTGCCAGTTAACATTTGATTGGCTTTAGAACATAAAAATACCTTAAAGTTTGAATCAGCTGACTTTATTTCCAGAAAATCTATTAGTAATCTATTCCCATTTATTAGGCCAATCAATCATTTCAGTTTTTAATGACTTAAAATTGTCTTTAGTTACACTGTGCTTTCTATTTTCATTCTCAATGATGTACTACTATATTACATATATTACTCTAACATAGTTTAAATTATGTTTGGACTGAGTCAAGAGTGGTTTTATAGAGATGGATAGAAAGGAAGCTCTCTTTAGATGTTTTGCTTAGAACTAATCTAAAAGGAAATCCATATACTACCCTTTAGGAAGCCATCATCAGAAAACTGCTTGAGGGTTGCAATGAAAACAGATAAGAGCAGTGGACTGTATTTTAGACCAGCCTCATAGATTGTCACATGCATTGTGTGTCTCAAGTGGTAGAGCACTAGCCTTGAGCATAAAAGCTCAGGGATAGTACCCAAGCCCTGAGTCAAGGCAATTACACACACACACACACACACACACACACACACACACACACACACACACGCGCGCACGCACGGAAAGAAAAAAAAAACTTCAAGAGGTATTTTAAGAAAATTAGTTGGTGTTTTTATCCCCTGACATTTAATACATTTAATGTTCTTTCTTTCTTTATTTTTATTGTGATTAATAGGAGGGTTATATTATATTCACCAGATAAAAGGTGCATAACTTCACAAACATTGATACTCTTTCTCATGACATGGTCCCCATTTCCCTCCCACCCTCCCCCCGCTTATCTTGATTCCCCCCTTCTCTATCCAATTTCAAATAACCACACACACACACACACACACGCACACACACGTACACATGCACGCGCGTACACACACACACATACGCACGGAAAGAAAAAAAAACTCAAGAGGTATTTTAAGAAAATTAGTTGGTGTTTTTATCCCCTGACATTTAATGTTCTTTTTTTCTTCACAGCAAAATTGTGAAGTTTTTATTTTTAATAGCTTTTTTCATATATTTTTATTGTAATTAATAGAAAGGTTACATTATATTCGCCAGATAGAAGGTACATTACTTCACACATGTTGATACCCTTTCTCATGTCATGTTCCCCATTTACCTCCCCCTCTCCCCCACCCCTGCACAACTTGATTTCCCCCTTCCCTCTCCTATTTCAAATAACCAATTAAGCATATATAAAATATATCAGATAAGGTAAAATATTGTAACAATATGAGATAACCAAGGGATAGTAAAAGAGAGGAGAGATAACATAGTACATTAAGGACAACAATCACCCATTATATGGTTTTTGTTTCTATATCCTGGAGGTCCTTTGTTCTTTTAACAATGTGTAAATTTCATTCTCTCTTCTCTTGGGCAGAAGGTAAGGTGCTCTGTTTTCATATATCAGAGGGCCAAACAAGACCAACCAGTTTGCTCCTTCAATCGATATTTATTTAGGTTACAAAAATAGCCAGGAGCATAGCCTAATGGGAGAGTGTTTGCCTAGCATGTAAGAAGCCCTGGGTTTGATTCCTCAGTACTACCTACACAAAAAAAACTGGAAGTGGTACTGTGGCTCAAGTGGTAGAGCACTAGCCTTGAGAAAGTTCAAGGACAGTGCCCAGGTCCTGAGTTCAAGCTCCAAGACTGGCAAAAAAAAAATGATCAAGGAGAAGAAAAAGGCCTATGCGCCTCTGATCATACAAATTAATATTTATCAGAATGAACTCCAGGAAATGGAAACAAGAGGTTTTATCTGTTGCTATTATTTCTTTTCCCTTTCTTTTCATTATATTTGATTGTCTGTATGTCTTTGGGAGTGTAAGGGAAGGGATAGAAATGGAGAGACAAAGGGTGAACAATATAACAATGATATCGGACATTATGTTCAAAAGGGACTCTACATCTTGTGGATGGAATAAGTAGGGTAAACTGGCAGAAAGCAAGAGAAGGAATGACATTTTCAAAAGGAGACATACCCCCTCTGTTTTTAGCTTTTTCAAATAAAAATAATAAAAACTGGTTGAGGAAATAAGTGGGTTAGATGGCTATAAGGCATTTCTTTTTTGAAAATAATAACCAAAATGTTTACTATGAGCTGGCTGAGCAGTTTCTTTTGACTAAGTGTCTGTGCTGTTCTGGGCCTGCAGTGGCTCTAAGCCATATCCTTCAGTATTGCTAATATTTGTCAGTTGTTGACTATCTCTCAAATATATTGCATTTCATATAGTAAATATTTCATATTTGTTTATTATTGCTTACCAATGAAAAACCATAAGAATATTTGACCCAAGTCAAATTTCTGTACTTCATCAATGTAATTTTTGTGGGGGACAGGGATGAAAAAATCACAACTGTTTCATATTCAAAATAATGATTGATGATTTAATTGGTTTATGTAGCATGAATTTAGTGTTTCCTAATTTGGCTTCATGATAAGGGTTATGTGGTGTGTATGCTTCAATGTATTTATTTTTTGTAAAAGTGTTTAAACATTCTTTGTGTTCTAGTCCGTACACAACATATTTCCCAATTTTATTTTATATTAATACCTGATATAAACACTCAGGATTTTCCTGTAAACCCTCAGCTTTGTGTGTAAGCGTGATTCTGCCAATCTGTCTTTAAGGAAAAGCAATTGCATGTTTAGTCTTTTCAGCTTCTTGAATCATTCAATTCAATGTGTTCTTTGCCAGAAGTCACCTTCCTCTTACTTTTTTTGTGTGAACAGTTAACATTTTTTTTCTACATTTAGTGGAACTATCTTATGTTTGCATTTCCCCTGTGCAGTTTTCAAAGTCGATACATGACTTTTAAATGACCATGTCTCAAGGTGGTTGTTTTTTGACAATATGGACAAATGTGACTAAAACTCACCAAGAAATTGGCTCTTTCTGGCCATCTTTGGCTCATGCATATGATCTAGTTACTCAGAAGGCTGAGATCTATGGATCGTTGTTTGAAACCCACACTGGACATGAAGTCCATGAGAATCATGTTTCTTACTTACCACCAAAGAGTAGGGACTGGAGGTGTCGCGCAAGTGATAGAGCACCAGCCTTGAGCAAAAAACTGAGGAAGAGCCTCTAAGCTATGAGTTCAAACCACACTTTTGCCCCGACCCTGTGAAAAGTTAATCAAAAATCTCACTAAAATATGAACAATATCTGAGAAATCTAGTTTTCTATATGTTCCTAGCATTAAAACTGAAACCTTATGATCTCCCCTGATACTTTGAGGATAAGGGAGTATAGAATGGTTACAAGGGGCAGGGAGCATGGCCGAGTGGTAGAGTGTCTGCCTAGCATGCATAAAGTCCTGGGTTTTATTCCTCAGTACCACATACACAGAAAAACAAACAAACAAACATTAGTGGTGCTGTGGTTCAAGTGGTAGAGCAATAGCCTTGAGAAATCCCAAAGACAGTGCTCAAGCCCTAAGTTCAAGTCCCAGGATGGTAAAAAAAAATTTACAAAAATACCTATCATGTAACTTCTAGGAGGAGACTAAGTTGGAAGAAATATATGTCAGAAAAACAGTCATTCATTTCCTCATCTGGTAAGTGGTTATTACATATTGCACTCTACTAAGAAGCCTTTCCAAAGAGAAATTCAAAGTTTGAATAGCAAATGGATATTTATAATACAATCTGTAAATCAAATTGAAGTAGGTGAAAACAGTTACCATGAGAAGGAAAAAAAAAATGAAGACTCACCGGTAAGAATGTCTTTATAGTGAACTGCTCCTAGCTAAGGAAGAGCCAATCAAATAGCAGCAAGGGAGTGTGATAGATGGGAATTCTAAAGCAACTCATGGACATTTTAAAGCTTCGAAGGACTTTAGGAATCTATTCTCAAAGGGAACCTAGGCAGAGCGAGATGTGGACACATGCTAAACAACAAAGATGCAGTTGACAATGATGAGGATAAATGCCTATTTTTCATCTTTCCTGTACATGAGAACTCTGGAAATTCAGGTCCTCTGATACTGAAGGTCTGAGGAAACATCAGAGAAACTGCATTTTAAGGAATCTCTTTATAAGTTAGCGGTATGTCTTTGTTAAAATTCTGTTCTCTCTGCCTGATCATTTCATTTGGCTCTTTCTGCTAATGAGATCAGTAAGTATTTATAAGCACAAAGATAAACTTTTTGTAAATTTCTTTATGCTTTCATTTGACAAACTTTATACATTTTGAAAGCATGATATGTTGGTAACCAAAGCACTTCCTCTTTGTCTTTCCCATCTTGCCCTGTCTTCAGATAAGTAACTCAGATCACAGGATCTGGGAAGCCCAGATGGGGTTTGTTTTGTGGGTAATGTGGGCTCCGTTAGCTGGATAGCAGTGTGGCTTTTGTGCCACAAAGTCCATTGCTCAGCTTATATTCCTAAGAAGCTCTCATGACCCTTATGTGGCACATGAAAAATCTCTGTAAGAAAAGTAAACCAGCATCCTGGCTTTGATTGAAAATAGGACCAATAAAATGCACACTATGAAGCATTATCTTTCTATAGCCAGGGCAGGCCCTAAGTATGATTTATAGGAATGCCACTCTGCTCTGTAGTTTACAGACCTCTTTCCCTGGGTAGGGAGTTAAACATGTCTTATTAACACTGACAATTTTAGCACTTCCTTCCTCATGTGGCAATAGTAACATCTATAAGATTTCTTGTTAAGCAATAAGATGCAGATATTGACAGACTGCAGAATTTTGCTACAGGCGCTCCTGGGGATACTAATTACTGCCTGAACAAACTTAATAAAACTCAAGATGCATATTTTAAAATCCTTGAGCTTTCTCAAGACTAGTGTTCTACCACTTGAGCAATAGCACCACTATCAGCTTTTTCTGTGTATGTGGTGCCAAGGAATCAAACCCAGGGCTTCTTGCATGCTCAGCAAGCACTCTACTACTAGGCATACACCGGACCCCTTAATTACAGTTTTGATAATGAAATGGAAGGAATGGGGATGGAGTTTGCTATTGACTCTATCCTGTGAATGAGCTTAACATGATTGTCCATGTCTTTCCCTGTGCACATTTCTGCAACAATGGAGAAAGAGAAGCCTAGTACCATATTTTCTTTATTACCCTATCCTCTTCCTGAAAGCCCCATTACCTATCATCCTAGTCACAGATTTCTATTTAAGCCTACTGTGCCAAGATGACAAAATACAAAGATTTCAGGTCAGTTACCCTAACTGAAATACTTTGTCCTCATTAACTGCACTAGTAAATCACTTAACAACTTCAAACTTCAATGTCTATGCCTGTAAAACAAATATAGCAATGTCTATATTTTCAATTTGTGAGAATAAGTGACAGTGCATAGGTCATCCTAATTATTTTGTGTGTCACAAATGGATGCTGCCTTCTCTTTTCTCTTAAACAGCTAAAGCTCCTTGACAGCTCCTTACAAATTGTGCTTTGTGGTCCTTGGCTTTTTGTGAAGTACTTTCTTAGAGGTATTTTTCTTCACTAGTTCTTTCTGTTGGTAAAGTTTTTCTGACTAGGTAAAATTGATTTGTAAGTGGGATGGCTGTTGTTGGTTTGAGGAGATAATAAATGTAGGCTTTTGGATGGTTTAGACATTTTACATGCTGGTTTAGCAGGCAAGCCTCCGGAGGCCTCTTTCTATCCACACTGGCCAACTGCAGCTTAATCTGACAAGGATAATGTGCAGAATGTAAATATTACCATTTGTTTCATGTCATCTCAGATCAGACACTAATTTGCAAATGCAATTTATCATGTCTAAAGAAAACCAAAATGACAGCTCTTACCAGTATTCAGAATTTTTGTGTTAACAATAGTTCATTTATGATTGTTATTGTTTCAGGCAGAAAATATGTCTCAATGTGTACAGCTGGAAATGTGGGCTTTTATATCAGAGCCATCTTCTGGATTTTTCTATCTTCTCATGTTTGTGATTACCTAGGCTTGCCTTTGAATGTTTGCTCCTTTCTACTTCCTCAAATAACTGAAAGAAAAGTACTGATGAAGATCCATCTTATCTGTTTTTATGTATGAAAACTTTGGACCTCATTTAATCTAATTTGATTTTCTATGTTTTACTAAAAGTCTGCATTACAAAGACCATAGCTAGGTAGGGTAGTAATATTAATGAAACATTGGCTAAAACCATACAGAGTTGAATTTGGAACTGGTCAAGAGCTTTCTAATAAGTTAACCAAGAAACCATAATATCCAAAATTGTCCAATCTTTAAGATTCCCAGGACACGAAGTATAGCCCACAAGGAAAAACAATCTTTCTATGAAAAAAGAAAGTATTCATTATTTAAAAAATTACTCGGAGGGGCTTGGAGTTTGGCCTAGTGGTAGAGTGCTTGCCTAGCATGCACGAACACCTGGGTTCGATTCCTTGATACCACATACACAGAAAAAAGTCGGAAGTGGTGCTGAGGCTTAAGTGGTAGAGCTCTGACCTTGAGAAAGTCCAAGGACAGTGCTCAGGCCCTGAGCTAAAGCCCAGGACTGGAAAAAAAAAGAAAAGAAAAAAATTACTCAGTAGGTTTCTGTTGGTTCACAAATCTTTATTTCATGACTTTTGTAGTGATAGTAAAAATTATATTTTGGCATATCCACGGGTTTTTAAAGCAAATCTTTTTAAAATCAATCCAGTTCATTGTTCAGGGAGCTATAGAAAAATCAATATGCCCTTGCAAGGTACAGACTGTAATTATGATATTGCTTATTTGTTGGTGATTTAGGCAGATACCAGGAAAGAGGGCAGGCAGTGCATCTCCACTGCCCTAAGGTTCTGGTTTCAGAGTGCTGAGGAGACTTGCCAATTCCAGTAAAACACTCATGACATTTCAGAAAAGCTAAAGCATGTTTCTGCCTCATTTCTCACATGGAAAAACAGAGAGAGTCAAGTATCTCCAGCTGGAAAGAATAGGTTTTTGCTTGTCATTAATTGAAAACAATGCTCACCATGGAACTTAGAGTAGGTCCTGTGCATGTGGTAACTGGCACAGGAGATAAGAATAGAAAATGGCCCAGAGGGGCCCTGGCGTGCAGATAACCATTTTGCCATCTTGATTAAACTAGCTTAGACAGCTGCTTTGATTCAGGCAAGCTAAATTTCCAAGATTCCCTTGACCTTTACTTAAACTGATTTTGAGACAGACTATTTTTGTTATTGCCTGATGAGTTAGAAGGCACTTAATATATTAATCATAGTGTGAATAAATCATTAAAAAGAAAAAAAACTGAAGAATTCTGAGATGAGAATTCTCACCTGGTTAATAACAACACTGTAAACATTTGTTCAAAGAGCCACAGTTGGGTTTTGTAAATATGAGCTAGTTCCTTAACTTCCATGGGTTATAGTTGTTCTAAATGCATCTGGAAGACTTTCCCAAGTTAATACAACTTTTGAATCCTTACGTGAAAAGGCTTAATTTTAGACTGAGCTGAATTTTATGAGTGAACCTTGATGTCTATACTAATCTTCCTTACAGCTTGTCATATTTGAAGTGTTGAAGACAGTAATCATTTAATAACTAAATCTCTTTACATAGCTCTATTAAGTCCAATATACAAGAAATGTGGTAAAATGTAGCTTACAGTGAAAAAGTGAAAGATTACAACTTTCCACTTCAGATAAATGCAGCTCTACTAGCCTAAAGGGATGGCTTGTTGTAATGAATATAATTTCAAACCTAGGCAGTAGTTTGTGACTTATGACATATATTCAACCTTATCTTGAAGATATATGTTCATACTCCTCATTAGCTATTATTTGTTAGATAAACACATTCTTCATTATGTAAAAGTAACACAAAGCTCCTAAATAGGATTTTCTCTTGAAATAAACTACACTATATTCCAATCATCTTGTAGATATATAATTATTCCATGCTTTCTTAATTCTTAAACAAATATCGAGTTCCATGATTCATCTGTAAATGGAGATAAAAATAAAATGGATCTAATAGGATTTTTAAAAACCTGGCAAAATGCAGAAAGTCTAGATTAAATACTTATGTTAGAAATTTGTCAGTACTATTACAAGGAATAAGAGTATGAAAATACAAATATGAATCACAAAGTTTCTTTTTTCTGTATGGTCTATTTATCTGGGAGCTATATAAATAAACATGAAATAATAAAGATTAAGACCCCAAACCAGGTGGTTATTATAACAAAGAGGAGGAATATGGTATATTTAGAAAATGATTTTTAGAATGAAGATATAAAATTTTCTGAGGGATGTGTTGAATTGAAAAGGAAAGGTGAGAGAATCAAAGACTTAGCACCAAGGCTCAATGTGGTTCCTTTTTTTTTTTTTTTTTTTTTGCCAGTCCTGGGCTTGAGCTCAGGACCTGAGTACTGTCCTTGGACTTTCTCAAGGCTAAAGCTCTACCACTTGAGCCTCAGTACCACTTCTGGCTTTTTTTTTTCCTATGTATGTGGTACCAAGGAATCAAACCCGGGTCTTCATGCACGGACGCTAGGCAAGCACTCTACCACTAGGCCAAACTCCCAGCCCTGACAATGTGGTTTCTTTTTGTTGTTGTTTGTTTAGTTTTATTTTGTTTTTGGTTGTGGGGCTTGAACTCAGGGACTGGGGGCTGTCCCTATCCTCTTTGTGCTCAAGGCTAGCCCACTACCACTTGAGCCATAGGATCACTTGCAGTTTTGCAGAGGAGGGGGTTTATAGGAGATATGAGTCTCACAGGGACTTTTCTGCTTGGGCTGGCTTCGAAACGATATCCACAGATCTCAGTCTTCACGGTAGCTAGGATTATAGGTGTGAGCCATCCGTATTGGCTCAATGCTATATTTCTAAGGAGTCAGAAAATCCTTAGTTGAATCAAATGCATTAATTGGTGAGAGTATAGGTTAGGCTTGAAAGTAATAAGAGAGGTCATTGTGTGGAATTTTTATATGACAGAGAGCTTTGTTATTAGACTGAAAGCAATGGAAAACCAGTAAAAAAAATTTGAGCTAGTTTGTGGCTCATACCTGTAATCCTAGCTGTCAGATAACTGAGATCTGAAGATTATGGTTCAAAGTTAGCCCAGGAAAAAAGTTTGTAAGATTCTTATCTGTAATGTACCACCAAAGTAAAATCAGAAATGGAGCTGTGGTTCAAGTAGTAGAATGCTAACCTTGAACCAGAATGCTGGGGCACAGCACCCATTCTCTGAGTTCCAGCTCCAGGACACCCAGGACACACACACACACACACACACACACACACACACACACACACACACACTGAGCAAATGAAAGTAATCAGACAATAATAGTTCTTTAGGAAAGTAATTGTGTGAAATGAGAGACACTTGAGGAATATAAAATGATGGTTACCCAAGTCAGGGCACAAAGGAAATAACTGTAGAACCAATATATGATGTTAATTACAACTGAGTTTCTAATCATCACTTAGGCATCTGTCTTTGAGGCTATCTTCAAATAGTTTACCAGCTACTACAGATGAGCAATTTTAGATAAAATTTAAGTGACAAAGTTTAAATTGCACTTAAATTCATTTGTTGAATTCATATTTATTACCTACCCTATTCCCAGTCACATTGCTGTCAGTGTTGGAATAAATCAAGAATACAACCAAAAAATTCACTATGGGCATAGACAGTGAACATTCGTGAAATGTTTGTAAAAAGATTGATCCAAAGAATAAAAGAATAGACCAGAGTAAGTATAGTGCTTTGGAATGATTTAATTTGAAAAATAATAAAACATCACTTTGGACTTCTCATATAAAAAATCATATTCTATTTTTAGTTGAAAGAACTGAAAATGCCAAAGGTCTAGTGTATCTGAATAGTCACTTGGAGAATGTCTTATATTTTTATTGCAATTGTAACAAATTACCACAAAATTCCTGGATTAAGATATCCAAACTGTATTCTTTCAGAGTTTGTAGGTAAGAAATCGATTATGAAACTCACAAGACTAAGTTTTGTGCTACTCTTTGGAGCACCCCCCCACCAGGAAATTAGATGTTCTCTTGTTCATTCAGATTGTTGGCTAAATTCAGTTATGACTGCAAGACTTAAATTCTACAAGCCAGATGTCAACTAAAGGCTTCCCTTTCTTTGGAGGCTCCTATATTCCTCAGTTCATGTCCCTGTTCCACTCGAGGAATGGCAGGTTAGATGCTCCTTACCCTTTTTGTTTCCTTCCTCCCTCCCTCCCTCCCTCCCTCCCTCCCTCTCTCTCTCTCTCTCTCTCTCTCTCTCTCTCTCTCTCTCTCTCTCTCTCTCTCTCTCTCTCTCTCCCTTTCTTTCTCTTTTTATTTCTTACTTCCTCCTCCTTCCTTCCCTCCATCCCTCCCTCCCTCCCTTCTTTCCTCCCTCCCTCCCTTCCTCCCTTCCTTCTTTTCCTTCCTTTTTTCCTTCCTTCCTTCCTTCCTTCCTTCCTTCCTTCCTTCCTTCCCTCCCACCCACTCTCTCTTTCTTCCTTCTTTCTCATTCTCTCACCCTCTTGTTCCTTTTTCTGTCTTTCCTATTATAAAGGTGATGCACAGAGGAGTTACAGTTACATAAATCAGGTAATGAGCATCTTTCTTTCTGGACAATGTCACCTCTTCCCTCATTTTCTCTCAGCTTTTCCCTCCAGACCCTCCTCCACTACAGTTGTATAGTATCACTGAAGCAATTGTTCACCCTTTGTTGAACCATTTTTGTGCTTTCCCTTACTCTCCCCAAACAGATAAACTTATATATAAGACAAAAGGTACAGAAGGCAAAAACAATGACAAAGGAGAAAAAAACAAACAAGAAGCAAAATAAAATAAAACCTCTTGTATCCAGTTTTTGGAGTTCATTTTGATGAACAACATTTTATCTGATCATATGCACATATTGAACTTTTGTGATCCCAAGGCCTTTGGTCTTTTGAGTTTTTCAGAATCCTGTATAATGTATGGTGTCCAAGTGTAATTACTTTGTCTTTTACCTTCCATTATGTTTACCATTCATTGTATTTATAGGCACACGCTAGTCATCACAAATGAGGGAAACCATGCAACCTATGTTTCTTAGGGTCTGGATTATTTCACCTAATGTAACTTGTTCCAAATCTTTCCATTTCCTTATGAATCCACCACATCTTTCTGACTAATTTTTTCTTCCAACACTTAAGGACTAATGTGATTGTGCAGGGTAATACAGGATAATCTTAATGTTATAAGGTCATCTGATAAAAGAATCCTTAATCATATGTACTTATGTCTTTTAGACACATAGTCTAACCCATTTTCAGGCTTTGGAAAATAGGGTAGGTCCATTTTAGGGGGAGTTTTTAATGTGTGAATGAAGTATACGATTAAAGGACTTAAATTAGATGCCAGACACTTCTTTCATTTAGGGTTCACGAGGGGATTTTTCCTCATATATTTTCCCAGTCCATATACTATATCATAATGAAAGAAGAAAAAACATTGCAAGACATATTATCTTACACATTTGGGCATAAGAAATAGGCAGAATGCCTTTATACATGAGAGAATTTTTACATTCAGATGATGTATTTGTTCATCATGAATGATATTTTCTGTAAATTCATAGCTTTATTTATTGATCATGTGTGGGCTCTGGCAAAAAGACCTTAATATCAAGTTTACAATATACTAAGTGCAATTAGTTGGACAAGTTGTTACAGTATAAGCAATATTTCCATACTATGTACTATAGTAGAAATACAAGGTGCCATATGGAATACAGAACAAACAGAGAAGGTAAGAGATTGCCAAATAAAATTTGGAGCTAGGAGACTGTTGTGTGTCTGCAAGTACTTGAAATTCCTTCACACGAAGTAAAGGGTAGGTAAAAAGATTAAAAAATGAAATGTTATAAAGGTCAAAAATGCCATACAGAGTTGAGTTTTTGTTTTATTTTATTTTATTTTTGTGGGTCATGGGGCTTGAACTTGGCCTGGGCATTTTCCCTGAACTCTTCAGCTCAAGGCTACTGCCCTATCTCTGGGCTTGGGCACTGTCCCTGAGCTCTTCAGCACAAGACTACCACCCTACCCTTGAGCCACAGCCCCACTTCCAATTTTTTAAAGGTTAATTGGAGATAAGAATCTCAGGTCCTTTTGTGCCCAGGCTGGCTTAAAACCTTATCCTTAGATCTCAGCTTCCTGAGTAGCTAGGGTTACAGGCGTGAGCCACCTCTCCCAGCTAGTTGTATGTTTTAAGAACAAAACTTTTGGTGCTTTCCCCATAGGGAATAAGAAGAAATGAATTGCAGTTGGGCAAAGAAAATAGATATCGATGAGTTCATTGAGGAAATGGATAGCAGTGAGAATCTAGACTTGGAATATTCTTTGTGTGTGTGTGTGTGTGTGTGTGTGTGTGTGTGTGTGTGTACGCATACATGGTAGAGGGGATTGAACAGAGGGTTTTGTTTATATTATTATTATTATTGCCTTTATTATTGTTTATTTTAAATAGGATCTTACTATGTTTTCCCATGCTGGCCTCAAATCTGTCCTCTTCCTTCTGTCTTCTGAATAGCAGGAATTACAGATGTACACCACCAGGCCTGGCTTGGAATTTACTTAAGAGGGCAGGGATAATAAATGGTGGTAACTAGGGTGAAGACAGTATGAATGTAAACAAAAGGGAAATGAGAGGGACATTGAGGACATAGAATCAAGAGAAATGTGGTGGACATTAGAAAGGAAACAGAGCCAGAAAATATGAATCTAAAGTAGTTCTAGGCAGGAGGCTCCAGGAGAATAGAGGTACTATGAATAAAGAGAAGTCAGATGAAGATGGAGATTGAAGAGGAATGTCAAAGATGTTGAGACTTGTGAAATCTAAGAAACTGGCACATTTTCAAACAGAATTATTCAATGTAAAAGAAATTTTCAGAAAAGGGAAGAATGAAGTAAAAATAAATGGATGATCAGAGAAGCTATGCAAGGTTCATAGGGGGAAGATTTAAGAAAAACAGTGTGCCTATTGTTCACTGTTTTGTCTTGATATTCTGTCATAGATTTTTTTCATTTGACTTAACTGGAGGGGAAGAGGTAAATATATTTTGGCTCTTTGTGTAATTAAGGATTGATGACTATGAACTGATCTATGATTTTTGCTACGAAAAACAAAAACTCAACTGCCTTTGAAAAGTTAACATCATATGTACACTGTGTCTCAGTAAGCTTAAGGTAACATACAATCTTTCCTTTTAGTTGCCCCATTTGGATTATAAATCAAAAGTTCATTTTCAAGAAGCAGTCATTTCAGCACACCTTTCCATAACCTGTATTTTAAGTTTTGCGTTATAAATCAAAGAATTCTTCTGAAATATTAATGCATTGAATGCCAGAGACCCAAGATTTCCTTTCTGTATTCCTATTTATGCTGTAATCTCTGTCTTTCTCTATGAAGTGTTCTGATAACCCTTAGATCCCCTATAAGGACTCTGTCCTTATGTGCTGGAACAACTCTCTTTTCTCATCCATGTGCTTTTCTGGAATGCCCTCTCTGACTCAGCCTCACCACCAAGATTGCAGTTATCAGGGCTCAAATACCAGTCACTCCCCAACGAAGTAAGAGGAGATACCTAAAGCAGTTCCAGCCAGGCAGGAAAGCCCATTGGCATCTCATCAGTTTTTGGCCTTAGAATTTCACTGTCAAGAGTGCTATCTGTAGGGTGCTCCCCGATAAAGTGTAAAGAGAGCTGACAGTACATTCCTTTCATGCTCACCAGAAGAACCCTCTTCTTCCAAACACCAATGAATTGTCTGAAGCCCCTCATTCAAGTGCTGCATTCAGCTGACTTTCCCTAATCAGGAAAACAGCCATCTGGTCTGATCCATGTTGTTGTAGGAAAATCTCTACCCTTGGCAGCTCATACTCAAAGTTTACAGTTCATACATTAATCCTAGCTCCGATTTTCAAATTCAAGTTATGTTTAAAGAAGTTCTATGTTGGCTACAACTTGTAGTCTGAAATGAACCCAATGACCAATCAAACAAACAAAAACATATTTTAACCTTTTTCTGGAAAATTTAAATGGTATTTTAAAAGGTAAACAAATTTCAAGAGTTAATACCTCCTACAATAGCCAAATTGGCTTCAAATATTATATTTTCAGTATGACATGTAGTCCCCCACCCACTTTTCTGTTAAGTTAAATCCTATTGTTAGGAGGCAGTCTCAACAACAGAAGTCATTTTTAAAATTGGCTTCTATCTCACCCCTCAGAGACTCCTGCCAGTCACCAATACAGCCCAGGACGGGTGTTTGTCTCAATGCCATCCTTCTCTTGAGTGTTTCCCTAGTATTTTGGTCAAGCTTTTTTTCCTTCAATTTTCCCATGACATTATGTCCATTGTGAATCTTGTCCATCTTCTCTGATCATCTATTTATTCTTCCCTCCCCAGTTTTGAGTAGGTCATTCCTTATGCCTGAGCCACTTGGCTACAACTCTATGCATGCTCTACAGTGTTGCTGGAGATGATGAACATGCATCACTGCCCCAGACATTGTGTTTCCTCCATAGCTGGCATAACAGTTTCATGCCACCTAAACCACAGATTGTTTGCTATGGAGTTGCTTTTCTTTGTTGGGAGCCTATCATTGCTTCAGTCCTATTACTTGTTATAAGTCTGTTCACGTGGTTTATATCTTTTTTTGATTTGAGTTTGGTAGGTTAAATGAATTAGAAATGAATCCATTTCTTCTAGGTTTCCCAGTTTATTTATATAGGTTTTCAAAGTGTTCTTCATAAGCCTCTGGATTTCATTGGTATTTGTTGTATCATTTTTCACCTTTAATCTCGCCCCCCTCCCCCTGCAACACACACACACACACACACACACACATACTACCACCACCACCACCACCAATCTGCTAATGCTGGACTGGTTGGACTTCTCTTGTTTATTTTATTTTATTGTTTATGTCTGTCCTGGGACTTGAACTCTGGGGCTGGGCACTGTGGTTGAGCTTTCTCAAGGCTAGAGCTCTACCATTTGAGCCACAGTACTACTTCTGGATTTTTCTGTGTGTGTGGTACTGAGGACTCGAACCCAGGGCTTTGTGCATGTTCGGCAAGCTCTCTACCACTAGGCCATGCTTCTGGTCCACTTTTCTTGCTTTTTTTTTTTTTCAGAAACTTGAGGTTCATCATTAGGCTATTCCAATTCTCTGCTTTAGTTTTCTGTTAACATTTGCTCATAGCTATAAACTTTTCTCCTAGCACTGCCTTTGCTATATCAGAAAAGTTATGGTAGCTTATGTTTCTATTTTCATTAGACTCCAGGGACTTTTTGATCTCTCCCTCTTTTATTTCTTTAATGACAGGTCAATCACCCATGGCTTGTTTTAATATTTCACTTGTCTTAATATTTCCTTGAATTTATTTTGCTATTGAGTTCTAGTTTTATTCCAGTTTACTCTGACCAAACATAGGAAGGAACTTTTGGGGCTTTGCTTTAATTCTAGCATCTATTATTTTTTGGACTTTATGACTTTATCTTTAAAATAGGAATGGCATTTTACTTGGCTAAATTAAATTGCTAGGCCAAAGATTTTATTTTTGAAGTATAATCTTGGTATAAAATGAAAAAAATTAAATTGAAGAGTTTAATTCAGTCACTGGTGAAAATCAGTGTTTACCAGTATTTGTTTCTTAATTGACCTCTATCTTTTTGTGGTTTAATACCAGAGAAATAGGATAGCTGATTTTATGTACTCACTCACATGAAAAAGCTCTTTTCTGTTTCATGTCAGTGGTAATTTTTCCTCAGCCCCTCAGACTGTCAAATTCATCATATTTCTTTCTTGCTTACTTTTGGATTTCTCATCAAGAGAACTGACTTATAAATTAGTCAGTATTGTGATTAATTTTGTATTCTTCATCATTTACTAGAAGCCCTGATTTTTCTTTCATTATCTTTTTCCTTGTGATAGATTTGGCCTCCTAATACTCTTTAACCTTTTGGGCTTACCTTATCTCCTTTGGCTCTTTTGCTTCTCTTATCTCTATCCTGTTAGACTTAACTGATGTAATTTGTTTGCCCTAGGCTTCCTCCTCCTCTGTAAAGACATGAACACTCACTCAGAATATTTCTCACCTCTTACATTAGTCTTTGTCAGCTGGATTCCAATCCAACTCACTTTTCAAAAAGTTCATGACAAAGTCCAGACTTTTCTCATACTTCTTAATTTTCTCATACACTTTTCAGAGTGTCATAAGACATTTGATTCATTTAATTACTAAAAATTTACTCTAGGTGCTGTTTCTTATTTTTCTGTTTCTCACTGATGCTATTATCAAGTTTTGGTAAAACAGTGGACTCCCCATTTAGGGTAAATATTCTTTCCATTGACTTGGCCTGTACCTCATTGTGTTTGCTAGAATTGGGATCAATTGCATGTGTGGCTTCTGGTCTAATTTGAAGCAGATTAATATGTTTTCACGGCCTTCATACATACACTAGATGACACGTATCATTCTTTCTACAGCTACACACAAACTTTCTTGAAGACAGTAATGAGGTTCTAAGAATAATTCTGAGCCAATGCAAATGGCTTACACCTGTAATCCTAGCTACTCAGGGGGCTGAGATCTGAGGATCAGATTCAAGCCAACCTAGTCAGAAAAGTCCCGATTAGACTAATATCCAATTAACCATGCGGAAACTGGAATTGGTGCTGTGGCTCAAAGTGGTAGAGTGCTAACCTTGAGCAAAAGAGCTCAAGGACAGCATCCAGGATGACTAACAACAACAAAATTCGAGTACTTTTTATACGGTTTCCTTACTTACAGTTAAAATTAGTTGTCAGGTGTAGTGGCTCATATCTGTAATCCTAGCTATTCAGAGCGCTGAGAGCTGAGGACTGAGGTTCAAATCCAGCCCTAGCACTAAAGACCATGAGACTCTTATCTCCAATCAAAAACTAGAAAAGGGGAAGTGGCGCTGTGGCTCAAGAGATAGAGCGGTAGCCTTGAGCTGAAGAGCTCAGGGACACCGCTCAAGCCCAGAGTTCAAGCCTTGCTACTGGCAAAAAAAAAAAAGAAAGAAAAAAAATTGAAGTTATTGTAGGGGAAACTCAGATCATATATATTTACTTCTATTTATCTTCTTTTTTATCTTCCTCCTGTCTCAGACCGCCTAAGTAGCTCTGATTATAAGCTACGAGCACCCAGCTCTTGTATTTGTCTTTAGTGAAAAAATTTGGATTAGTTGAAATTTTTTCCCAACTCCTAGTTCGTGGCTCATGGGAAGGAAGAGATAAAGAGTCTTGGCTGGAGGAGAATTTTAGAACTTCTAGTCTAAGTGTTCCTAGAAGGGCAAGCTGAAATTCATCTAGAGAAAGTTTTCAGCTCTTAGGATCTTGACCGTATTTGAGATGGTGAGATGGAAGGCAGAAGGTTTTATTCTGAGAAAGAGTTAATTGTCTTCCTACTTTTTCAGAGTAAACCTCATGTGGGCTAATATAATCCTTACTATTTTTTAATACTCTAGAGTTAAGCAAATGTTACATCAAATACATTTTGGCCTTGACTTTTCTTGTAGTTTTCAAGCTACCAAAATCAACCAAGGGCGAATATTTTCCCTCAGTATGTAGTTTTGATTGGGATGACAAGAATTTAGTAAGCTTCAGAGTAACTACTGACTTTGACATGAGTTACCAGACTGGAATTTAATGTCGTGTGGTTTCTCAAGAAATCTTAAAATTGTTAAGAGTAAAACATTTTATTCATCGGAAGAATAAGGTACTGTAAGTTGTACAACATGGACTCCATGATTTTTAAATCTTTAATATGGAAAGAAAGCAGACTTTATTTTCTATTTTGTAATTGTTAACAACTAATAATGATCAGATAACAATGAACTGTTAACTGCTTCATAAATATATTTGCAACATAAATTCAAGATTCTTAAAGTCCTTGTATTATTAACATGAAAATTATATTCTATCATGTATTTTCCAAACATCTGAAAATGGGAGGACCTATATTAATGCTATAGTGAATAGATACAATATTAGATATGAAAAGGTAAGCATTTGTACTTATTGTCACAGCTCAAAGATGAAAGCTAGGAGGAATATCTGTATACAAATCCATTTCATGACTTACTACCTATTTAACTTTGGCCATGACATCTATTATACTGAACCTCAGTTTAAAGTAAAATGAGAACTAGACAAACAATATTTCTCAGAGTTAGATTAAATGATGAATTTATATAAACACATAGATTAATAGCTAACTTGGATTATATACTCAATAAATGTAGTTATGATTAAGACATCAACTAGTCCAATACACTATAGATGATATTTTGCTAAAATAACATATTTGTCCAAAATAACCTACTTTTGTTTCTGTGGATACCATCAGCCCTCAGGCAACTATATATTGATGGAAGTGTTGAAGATCTGGAATTTTGTTAACACTGATGCCTATGTTTGACTTAGTATATGGATAGATTGCAATATTGAAAAAAAAAGCATTGGAATTAGTCAGCTCTTTCCACAACAAGCAACAGATAAATACCAATCTTTGAGAGACATATAGGAAAATCCAAATTTCAGAGTAAAACTGAAATCTGATGTTACTGTGCTAAAAATAAACAGCTAAGGAAAGCTAATGTCAATATTAAAATTTTCCTGTGCAAATAATCTAGTGCTTTTTTACTCCAGGGACACGACTACTTTAATTACAACAATATCTTATGTGAGCTTAATAATCAGAGTCATACTACAAATGGAGTAATTGGTTGCTAAGTTTAGTGTCTAGAATTACAATTTGCCTTGTTTGCTTCTATTGCTTTAGGGCAATGGTGTACCTTGACTAGTGGAAATCTTCTGATTGATCACCCTTATTCATTTAATATTTGAGTATTCACCAAGTATTAAGCACATTGGAATATGATTTCTCTGTGTTGAGAACAGATATAGCCTGACTTGTTTATATTTAGTATATAATAATATATATTCATATTTCATTTATTCATATGAAATATGCTCATATTCATGATTATATATAATTATAATGCAGATACATGCTCTTATGAGAGCATGTATCCAGTAGTTACAGTCAGGCGAGTTGTGAGAACGTCATTGAAGAAGTGACATTTGAATGAGCACTGATAGGAATGAAGGTACAGAGTAAAGAAGGAGAGAAAGGGAGAAAATTATTTCAGAAAAGATAATACCGATGTGATTAATTAGCACAGGGTGAGATGTGAAAAGAAGGTCCAAGATGAGGTTTTGAGGGCTGGATAAGAATTTCAGATGATGCCAAAAGCACTGGAAGCTATAATGCGTTCTCAGTAGGGCTGACTTAACAATGTACAGAAATCACATGGACTATAGAAGACAGGTAGGAGGGGGGGAGAGAGAGAAGTGAAGGGCTGACTAGATGTGGAGAGAGAAAGGGGGGCTTCCAGCTGCCCTAGCTTACTTCACTTGAGTCGAGGATGCTGAGTGCCATCCATTTAGATGGGAAATGTTGATGAGGAGGGCTGACATAAACATGCTGGTGCAACAATAGTGGGACATGTGCTGTGAAGTGTGCAACTAAATATGGATCTCTCGTTTCCATAGTGGTTGACAAATGGTCACACAGGCTGTAAAATATTGTAAAATATTCACTGGAATTATGAGGCCCTTAGGACTCTGATCATATGGATTTTATTGTAGTAAAAATGGTAGTCTGAAAATGTTGACAAGGTTTGATAACTAAAGTTAATAATTACTTCATTATTTGGAAAAAGATACAGTATGGGTCTTAATTGTTAAAAAATTGAAAAGAAACTGTAAAATTTTCTTTCTGTAGTTTTCTCTTTTCAAATTATGGGTCAAGTGTTTATATTTCTTATCTTTTCTTTTAATAACTTATTGTCATTTCAACCAATTTACTTTTAGGCAGTTCTCACCTTTAAAGACACAGGCCTAAAATAATTTTACAATTACCAATTTCTTCAGCATTTCTATTTAATTGTTTCACTGCATTTCACTGCTCCCCCTCCTCCAAGTTTGAGGGCTAGCATACTAGCTTTCATTTAGGGCTAGGTCAGGAGAAGAGTGAGAAGAGAGATACTAGTCAAACAGCACAAATTTCAGATATGAGGAATAAACTTTTTTTTTAAACCTGTCCTGGGCAGTCAACTCAGGGCCTGGGCACTGTCCTTGAGCTTTCTCAAGTCCAGTGCTCACTATTTGAGCCAGCACTACTTCCAGCTTTTTCTGTGTATGTGGTACTGAGGAATTGAACCCAGGGCTTTGTGCATGCTAGGCAAGCAGTCTACCACTAGGCCATACTCCCTGACCCAGGAGGAATAATCTTTAGTCATCTGTTGCTAATAGTTTCCATTCTGTGGGTAGTTGATGTTATGCCCTGAGACGGGGTCTCCAAAGAAAACCAGTTGATGGTACCCACAGAAACTGGTGTCAGTCATTTTTGACAAATATGTTATTTTAAATACTATATTGTATTTTTCAAAATTACTGAATGGGTTTTAATTTTTTAACCAAAAATGAAGCCTATGATGAGTTATTTTTTATTGATGAGTTTAATTTACTCATGCTGTGATGGGAATATATATCAACAGTACCAGTAGCTAAGTGTCAGTCACCCTCAACTTTACTTCTAACTACTAAGGAGACTGAAATCTGAGGATATCTGTTTGAAGCAAGCCTGAGCAGAGAAGTCCTTGAATCTCTTATAACCTATTAACCAATAAACAGCCAGAAGTGGAGTTGTAGTCCAAATGGTAGAATGTCTGCTTATGTGAAAAAGCCAAACAAAAGTGAAAGGTCCCAGGGCCAGGAGTTTGACTTAGTGGTTGAGTGCTTGCCTAGCATGCATGAAGACCTGGGTTTGATTCCTTGGTGCCACATACATAGAAAAAGCTGGAAGTGGTGCTTTGACTCAAATGGTAGAGCACTTGCCTTGAAAAAGCCCAAGGACAGTGCCCAGGCCCTAAGTTCAAGACCCAGGACTGGCAAAAAAAAAGTGCAAGGCCCTGAGTTCAGGCCTCAGGACTGGTTTTAAAAAAATGTGCAAGGTCCTGAGTTCAATCCCGAGGATCAGCACATGCACACATACACCATCACATAAATATATGGTAAGTACAAGCATTATTCACAGTTAAAATAATCATTAATAAAAATAAATAAATGGTCAACCAGATTCTCAATATCATTTGTCAGGTGACATGGTACTGAATGAAGGCCTCTTTAATATCCACAAACTTCATGACTTTCAGAGAGAAGTCAGAAATCTGTGAGAAATCAGAGATATCTGATTTACAATTTTTTTCTATGTATTTTTTAAACCTTTATAGCCAAAAGGAAAAGAAAATGTGCTTCAATAATTTCACTGTGGGCAATCTATTATTTACCGTACTAATCAGAGGTTACTCAACAACCCTTGCTAATTCATGATCGATATGATCACCTCACACTCTGTCTTGAGTGTAACATATTCAGTGCCCAGTCTCTCAAAAAGTGTAGAGCTTTTGATAACCATGTAAAACAAACCTTGTCACATTCCTCTGTAATCAGGAATTTCCTTCTGCTGAAACGCCATGGTGATGGTGAAGCCTAAATGTTCCTACAGTTTTCTTCTCCTGAGACTATCACAATGAGCCCAGCTCCAACTGCTCCGGCTCAGCCGCACTCAGCTGCAATCTCAGCCATGCCCTTCTGTGCCTGGAGTCACTGGGTGGCCCTGTGAGTAGGAGAGGTTGACCACTTCTGGCAAGCAAAGTGTTTGTAGCTTTTTCTTTCCCAAAATTATAAGACAAGTGGATGTTTTTCCCTTCCCGTAATGTTTTCAGACCGAAAAAGAAATCCTATGGCCCAATTCTCCCCTAGGCCATTTCAAAAATTTTGCTCTTTACCTTCTCCAGTCCTGACCTGTTCTTTCCCTTGACTCATTCTGCTTATGGTTCTCTTCACCTTAGGCAAGTGGTGATAAAACTGTATCTCATAACCAACCAGCACTTGACTGCTACTCCAGAGGAGGTCACTGAGTCAATAGGTGTTTGATTAAATGCCTGTCTAGAAAGGTTAGAAGCTTTGAAAGATAGAATCTGAGGGCTGGCCTGTGCTTCCAGGGCCAGCTGTGGTAACCAGCTGAGTACTTTCTCCTTTTGTCAGTTTATAGCACTGGCTAGAAGGCATTTTTAGAAGTTCATTTCAGGGAACCATATAAGTGAAGTTTGAACAGAATCAAGGCTACTTCTCCCTTTCAGAAGGTAATGTCCTTAGAACTTGCTAATTACAGAGCAGAACAACAGAGATGACTGAGTCATTGTCTCCAAAGCTAGTAAAATGAAACTTGCAAGAAAAATCGGTTTTGGAAATGTTCACAACTTAGTCATTCTGTTAGAACACAATTGACATAACCTCTTTTTATTTTTTTAGGTCTCTCCTGAAACAACAGTAAAATAAATGAGTCAAAGCCTTGGGCTCATTGTCTCATTTGTTGAGTATAATGGAATAATTGCCCTAATGATTATTAAACTCTTTTCATTTTTGGTGATTAATTCTGAAGATCTCAAGGTAGATTCAAAAGTTCCTTAGACAAACATCAGAATAATTTACTTACCCAATGAACAATTTTTTTCCAGTAATGATGAGTTGTTTTTGAAAAGGGAAGTAATGGTTTCCCTATTGAGCAAAAGGCTCAGTTTGGAATCAAAGCTGTGGGTTGAAATCTGGCTGTGCTTCTTATTAGCTGTGTGCTCATGTGGTCTTTTCTCCAAACGTTATGAGGCTGTTTCTCACTATTATAATTAGAATAACAATTTATATCTCAAAGGGTTGTTATGAGGTTTAAGTGAGATAATAATGAGCTGATTCAGGGCTTGGAAAACAGCAGGTATGCAATAAATACATGTCCATTCATTCACCAAGCAAATAATTTTTCTTAGTGTAACTCAGTACTATGTGATCTTAATGGATAAAATGAACTACAGAAAGAACAAAGTTGACCATTTATAGTACCTTCATTTTTCTGTTTGAATAGATTTCCCACCATAATTATGAGATATCCTTCCTTTGAACTTATTAAGATCATTAAGAGTTTTTTTTATCCCCCCAAGTTCTTGCCTCTCAGTTGTTCTAAAAGTTTTTCAGTATTAAAATTAGGTATAATATCAAGGTATTTTTAATATTTTCCTTGTGGATAGATTGTCTTTAAGAGCACTTTTTCTTTCAGGTAGTTGTTGTGTCCTGGTACATTTGGGAGATCATCTCGCTCACCAGACTCAGCTGGTCTTAGGAATCAACCACAGACCTGGGAGGGGAATCCCTGTACAGGCCAGTGTGTTTTCTATGAAGGATTTTTACAGATTCTGGTGTCACATTGTTCTTCAGAAATGCTTTTCAGCATTTCATTTTCCTGCTAGACAAAAGCTACTCCTTTTGTATTTTAGATGGTCGTTGTAAGTGATCCTATTTGCTAAGTGTTCAATTTATTTTTTCTTTTACCACATTTAGTTGAATTTTAACAAACATAGGATATTTAGAACCACCTCCCAAGCATTTTCTATCTCAATCTAAGTCACTTGATTTTGTGCTTCCGGCTGTTATTGACTGCAATTTACCCATATGGGACCCAGCTTTCTTTTCTGATACTAGAACCACATTTGAGAGGAGAAAAACCCATTCCTACCCATCTCATGTGGTGACAGTTCAGGGTACACTTTGCTGCTTCTTGTCATCACTCTTCAGGAGTCATTTTGCTGGTGTTGAGCTCAGAAATTAGATTTCAAGGTGACAGTAGTATGTAGTACTGAGAGTTTTAGTGTCTTCTCTGGTTTGGTTTGTTCTGTTCTTTCTTCTTTGTGAAAGCACTGGTCTTGATTTCTTCATTGCAGGGTTTCCCTCTCTTTGTTCTTTACATTCAAAATACAGTGGAAACAGAATAATTAAAAAAGAAACACTTTGCTATCAGAAACCTTTTAGCAAATAGAAAGTACATAAACATTTGTTGAAAACTAGCATTGTATAGTGGAAAATACAGATAACGAGGCCCTCTCTTCAAGAAATGTATGGATTTCTATGGTGGATGTAAAACACACACTACATAAAATTCCCATGCAAAACCATGGGATCACATACTTTCTGAGTTACATAAAGATTGCCATGGGAAAGGACAAATTGTCTCTGGCTAGAGAAGTTTTATGGTTTTAGAGGGAACAAAAATGGTATTCAAGATAAATAAACAGAGATGCCCAAGTAGACATGAATGACTGAATAGATAGATAAATAAAGTGCCTGGGTAGAAATGAATGAATGATAGTGATTTTGAATAGTGCATTATTTTAATCCATGACATGAATTTACTAGGAGAGAATGTTAACATAAAATTTTGGGAGAATCATAGGTAAACATAATGTGAAGAGTATATACTACAAAATAAGTAAACATAAGCAAATGTAAAATGATGGAATCCAGAAGATCTCATTTAGCTTCCAGGCTTGTGGTCTTGGGACCAGAAAAGGAGTCTTAAAGTTAATGTGAATTTCAGCCGACTTCTTGTGAAAATGCTTGACATCTCTAAGTTGTTGTGGAATGAAGGAATATCTGTTTCTATGTATTTAATTACAAAAACAATTTAGCTCATATCTATAAGCCATAATAGGCAAAAGTTCACAAACATGAGAAATATATATTGGATAAATGAAGATCTGTGTGAGTTCTGACTGTGTTTTTTGAGTCAGCATCTCAGTTTATAGCCCGTGCTGGCCTCACAGCCACTATCTTCTTGTCTCAGGCTCACAAGTGCTAGAATTGCAGGTGTGTGCTACTATGCTCAGCTTTGGACACCTTCCTTTACCATGAGAATACTAATCTACCAGAGTTGCAAGCACCAATCTCACAAAGCATGCTGCTGTCATGGCTGAAATTGCAACTACAACCAGAATCATTGTACTATTTCATGGAAGGCTACTCTGTGTCAGGTGCCATGCTAAGAATTTTACATCACATGAATACTTGTTGTTTATACTCGTACTCTAATTTATAGTTAAAAACAAAGGAGAAGAAAGGTTAGGAAATAGACCAGAATCTTGACAAGTTTGAACTCCTATGAACACTTCCCTGTCCCCCAAAACCTGTGTTCTTTCCATTTGAGATTGTATCAATTTTTAGTAGTACATTGTGTCATTCAGATTTGTTCATGGGCAGCCTAAACAAGCAACCAACAGAAAACACAGCATTTTGATTTTCCTTGTTCGCTGTATGTATCAATCCTATTAACAAAAAATACTTGGAAAAGGCTGTCAGAACACAAAATCTGAAATAAGGAATTAAAGGAGAATTGATGTACTATCTCTGCTTATATCTGCAGTCATACCAATAGAAAAATACACACCCTTACAGAGATTTGCCATATTCCTCAGAAAGGCTGGAAGATAGGTTTAGTGCAACATTTCAATTTGTGGAGGTTTATTTTCTCACTTCCTTTTATTCATTGCCCAAGAATTCTGATATGAAAGAAGAACTAGAGGGAACACACTAGGGGTGCAAGAGGAGGAAACAAAGAAAAATAATATTAGTGTTACCTGAGAAATTTTAGAAATTCCTTGGCTTTGTCGGTGAATATTTTTCATGCCAATTTTTTCTACACAGAATATCTCATTTGTTAAAATAAAACTTGAATTATAATAACAGTTTTCTCCTGGCCTTTCTAAACATAATCCTTGTCTCCAGGGGAGAGAAAAAGAGTCTTATATCACCATCAGTTATCTCATACACAATTTATTAAGTGATATTGTGTAATTTTTAAAATATAGTTGTCAGATAATAAATGTAATTCACCAGACTTGGCTCGATCTATTGAAAACAATATTTGAGTGGCAAAGGCAAGGATGAATCCCAAGGCTCTAACTTGGTCTTGAGTCTTAAAGCTTTTCTATAACTATACTTCTTTTCTCCCCAGAGTATTCATAGTTATCTGTAGCAACCAGAAGAAGGGCTCCTGATTCCTTTTATTGTAAATATTGAAGTGTTTGCCATAGAGGTACTCAAATACCATTTTTAAAGTATTGACCAAACATGCAGTGCATTTGTATGGACAAACACTCTGCGACATTTTCTGTTTGTCACAATGACACCATTCTGACGCCCAGAAAGTATCCTGGATTCATTTGATCTAGTCATTATGGAAGTGACTTGGTCACATGAACACAATAATAAAAAGGGTGCTCAATTACTTCCCATTTTAAATAGTACCTCCTCTACCTCAAATTAGATAGTATATATTCACTGAATGTTCACGTTTCATTTACTTATTAATAGTTTATACATTAAAATAACTATAATTTCTAAAGGCAGAATTAGTAGCACTCCACAATAAATATATTTCTCTAAAAAAGAAGGAGTTCAAAATGGCAAAATAAGTTTTTTTGTCAATAATGCATTGTTTCTTACTTACATATAAACTACACAGACAACTCTTTGACCAAAACCAGGGAATTATGGGTCAATAGCTAATTGTTTTTTGGACAAGCAAACTAAAATCCCCAAAGAGTATTCTCATCAATTTAAACACATTTTCAAAGAAACATTCATCCCATTTGGACCATGACCTTTTGATTTTCAGTTGCCTTTCCTTTCAAGTCCTGAACTAAATTATTGGAAAGAACATATCAAGTTTGCACAGGCTAATGAAAAGACACATACACTTAAAACAGTTTTTGAGCAAACTCTTGGTTATGCTTTGCAGAGAAGATGAGAGCCTTGCAGTTGGTTCATTAATGTAGGTTAAGGTCTGGTTTCCTTTATTCCATGGCTTCTAGGGGAAGATGGATTTCTATCCTTGCCTAGTAAAAATATCAGTTAATAGTGGAATAACCCTTTGATGTTTCTTTGTAGGATTTACTTTAGAACCTTTTGGTGCATTGCTCTATCTCTTTCTGTTAATGCTTTTGTCTAACCCCAAAAAAGTTACCCACCAAAACAGACACTCTGAAGTCCTACTGAGCTCCCATCAGTCCAGTAGAGAGGGCTGACATGACATATTGGCCTTAAATCTAAAACATATGTTTGGAAAATGTCTAGTTTCCTGGTAATAATTAAGAATGCTACTTGGCAGATTGGCAGCCACATAAAACAATCGTTAGTAAACCCTATATTTATTATGTTCCCATTTTATGGAAATGAAACCCACATTATAAATATGGGTACTGGACTCAATATGATACACAGGTAGAATCAATTTTGATGAAGATGAAAAGAGCATGAATAGTTTTTTCAAATTCATTTTTCATAAAACCTCCCCCTCACACCAAAAACAGCCACAGCAAAGCATTTTATAGTTTCTTTCTATTAACTTTTCAGATCATTTTGGACATGCTCTTATAAGTCTTCATTTGGTGTTATGGCTCACTGCAGAGCACTGGATCTTAAAGTCAGGAGACTTCTTTATAAAAGAAAACCACTTCAAGTATTTTGTCTAGACACACACACACACACACACACACACACACACACACACACACACACCTACATTTCACACACATCTACATTTCTTATTCATATACTGAAGTAATTTTGGACCAGAGGAAAACACTCACAGTACCAAGTATCCCAAAAGATATCTCTTTCCACATGACCCCTTAGACCTCCTTAGGTAGCAATTAAAAAAATATTGATTTGGAACCTGCTGTAAACACTTAGTGCGGGTATCGCGTGCATTATTATACCTTTTAAAAAGTCACATCCTTTCTTTGATTCTTTTTCTGCATTTTCCCTTAGACAGTTCAACCTGTGCCAAAGAGCTCTAGTGTTTTCCTTATTCCTTCCTGTAATATTTTTAGGATATCTGATCTTAAAATGAGATCTTTGATACATTTGTAATTGATTCTGGTGTAGGATGGCATATAAGGTTAGAACTTCAGTTTTCTGCACATGTCTAGCCAATACTGCCAGCCAACACCATTTGTTGAAGAGGTTATCTTTCTTCCATCCTGTGCCTTTGGCTCCGTTATCAAAGATTAGGTGGCCATAGCTCTTTGGGTTCATTTCTGGGTCTTAAATTCTACTCCATTGCTCTTCAGGCCCGTTCATATGCCAGTACCAACTTGTTTTTATAACTACAGTTTTGTAATAGAGTTTGAAGTTTTGTACTGATATTCCTCTAGCACTGTTCTTTCTATTAAGGATTCTTTCTGCTATTCAGGTTTTCTATTATTTCATATGAATTTTTGGACTGTTTGTTCTGTATCATTGAAGAATGTTGTTGGGATTTTAATGGATATTGTATTGAATTTGTAGGTAGCTTTTGGTGGTATTGCCATTTTCATAATGTTAATCCTCCCAATCCAGGAGCATGGAAATTTTTTTCCACTTCCGCAAATTGGCTTTAATTTTCTTATTCAAGTTTTGAAAGTTTTCATCATAGAGGCACCAAAGAAAAGCTAGGTAACTAGGATTGCATTAAACTGAAGAGTTTCTGCATAGCAAAGGACATAGCTAGCAGTAAATAAAAAGCCCACAGATTCGGAGAAACCATTATTTTCCTCACATTAGACAAGGCCTCAGATATAAAATATTAAATCTTCCCAAAATAAATCTTCAAAGAAACAAGAACCCAATTAATAAGTGGGCTAAAGGCTTTTCTGAAGAAGAACTAAAAATGGTCACCCACTTCCAGGAATATAACTGTAACCACTGCATGCATTACTCCATAAAATATAATTATTAAATAAAAAAGATATACACTTGAAGAATGCACATGAAGAAATGTTCAACATCTCTGGCTGTAAAAGAAATGTAAATCAAAACAACATTGAGATTCTACCTTATCTCAGTTAGAAAGACCATGATCAAGCAAACAAATAATAACAGATGCTGGCAAGGATGTGATCAAAAGCAAATGCTACCACACTGTTGGTGGGAGAGAAAACTTGCTCAGCCACTTTGGAAAGCAGTATGGAGGTTCATCAAAAGACTAAATATAATGCTCCACTATGATCCAGCAATCCCATTACTGGGCATTTATGCAAATGGCCACAAGTCAGGCTGCAGTAAAGTTACCAGCACAACTATGTTCATTGCAGCTTAATTTTTACCATAGCTAAGAAATATGGAATCAACCCAGATTCCCCTATGTAGATGAATGGATCAAAAAATTTGGTATATATATATACTACAGAAGTCTATGCTTCCATCAGAAAGAATGACTTTGACCCATTTAAAAGAACATGGAAAGACTTGGAAAAAATTAAGCTAAGTGAAGTAATGAAGAACCATAGACTGCATGGTTTCCCTCATTTATAATAACTAGAATATATCTAGGATCTAGGGGATCACAATGGCTCAATAGCTATGTGCTATTGAGTAGAGCCTTGGGCTCTACTGCTTGAGCCACAGCACCACTTCAGCTTTTTCTGTGCATATGGTACCAAGGAAACAAACCCAGGGCTTTCTGCATGCACTTTACCAATAGGCTACACTACTGACCCTGTAAGTCACTTTTTTCAGATATAATATGATCCTTTTATTTTTCCTCTTGTTTATCAATTTCATTTTATTTATTTTTAATTTTATTGTCAGGATGATATACAGAGGGGTTACAATTACATATGTAAGATAGTGAGTACATTTCTTCTTGAACATTATTGTTACCCTTTCCAATGTTTTTCTCACACTTCCCCCCTCCACTCCCTCCCAACTTGGAAAGTTTATTTGCAACATATTGTCTTGTGAGTATGCTATTGCATTGGTTCACCTTTTCTCCTTTGACTCATCATCTTGTTCCGCTTCCCTTCCCTAATTCAAGTAAACAAAATAAATGTTTGTACAATACACTAGGTACCAAAGTCAGATATAGTAACAACAGGGGATTAAACCATAAGGGAGAAAAAAAGAAAAAAAGGAATAACTCCACATAGTACATTAAAAACAACAACCACAAAGATAAACTTTTGTTTCTATATCCTAGAATTCATCGTGCATTGCATCATCCTATATTCTCATATGCACATATCCATTGAGTTATCGTCATCCACTGCTAAGAGTATCCTAGACATATACTAATTATTACAAATGAGGGAAACGAAGGAGTGTATGTTTCTTTGGGTCTGGCTTAAAAATTTTAAAGTAAAAAAATTAAAGAAACGGGCCGGGAGTTTGGCCTAGTGGTAGAGTGCTTGCCTAGCATGCACAAAGACCCGGGTTCGATTCCTTGGTACCACATACTTAGAAAAAGGCAGAAGTGGTGCTGAGGCTCAAGTAGTAGAGTTCTATCCTTGAGAGAAAAAAATCCAAGGACAGTGCTCAGGCCCTGAGCTTATGCCCAGGACTGGCAAAAAAAAAATTAAAGAAACAAAATATCCTATATGAAAAGGTCCCATCTGCAAATAGATATTGGCTCTCTGTATATGACATATTAACACATGAAGTAAGGAAACCCTATCACTGAAGCAGCAAAATAATTTTAGTGGTATAGAAGCTGCATAGATAAGAAGGCTTCAAAGCTACTCACCACATCAAGTGAGCAACAAAATAAAACTACATGATTTGAGTAAATGACACACTAGTTTAGCAATTAACCACACTGTGTTAGTAGTTAACCAAAGTGCCACAAAATGTCTGATCATTTTCCTTCTATAGAAATAAATGTGTAGTTGATTGTATCAAAGAGAAGTGGGTAGATTCTACTTCATAAGTGGTTAGCAAAATACACATAGAGTGTATTTAGGAGATACAAGACAGCCGGCACATGTTTCTGTGACTCATCTTCATCTATAAAAGTAAAATACAAAGTTTTTCATTCTCCATTTGCACAATTACATGTAAAATAAACCAAGCCATTTAAGCAATAGCATTCACTTTGTTTTCTAGATTGCTGACTCTGAAAAAATACATTTGCTTTCTTTCAAAGTTCAAGTTCTAAATAAAGCACAAGGATGGGGAATTCAAGAGTCTCTAGAGGAATTGCTTTAAAATTAGAATCATCTTAAAATACATTAATTGAATGATGACATTGTTTTTATCTCTAATTTTTATATTTGAATCTCTTCATTGGCCAATATTTTAATGTATATCTCTGAGCATTTATTGTATACAATAAGAATTTCTATATTATTTAAAAAGATATTAGATGTATGCATTCACTTATATTCACCATATGTTTATTGACTGTCCTTTGGAGATATACTTGACCTGTGAAAATTTTGTTCTAGTTTTAGCCATAAGTTCACATCTATAATCCTAGCTACTCAGGAGGCCAAGATTTAAAGATCTCAGAAGGTAGCCCAAGCAGAAATGTTGCAGAAACTCTATCTCTAATTATTAATATTAATCGATAAATAAATAAGGTATGACTCACATGGTAGAGTGTCAACTGTAAAGACATTATAGAGAAGAGATGTGATAGAAGGTTGAAATTAAAGCCTAATATTATGTGAGGAAAAAAGCTGAGTAAGCACACCAAGGCCCTGAATTCAAGACTACATATAGGTTGTTAAATTTAAATTTGACAGATGTATTGTGCCCAGTAATTTGCTGTACATAAATATTCATTAATTAATTTCAACTCATACAGTTTCATTTATTAGTGGATTTTAAGAACCCCTTAGTGAATTTTTGTTATCATTTGGAGGCTATAAGGAAGTATAATGACAATTACAATAGTGGGGGAAATTCTGATAGTAATTAATGAGAGTCAATAGCAGTAGTGGGGTTAAGAACAGAAACTTTGAAGGTAAAAATGAACAACAACCTTCAACACAAATAAAACAAAAAACATTTTTGGCTTAATAATACTTTTTGCCACTTATTAATTTGTCTGTGACCATGTGTGAATCATTTAACTTTTCTATATCTGTTTCCTATCTATAAAATTAGGTTGATTTACAGACCCTTTAACAGAATGATGTACATATCTGAAAAATGATAAATGATTTTAGTGTAGTCAACATAGAACATGAGGACAGATGGATTCAGTTATGAAATCAAGTTTCTTACCTTAAAAGTCAATCTCATGTGTAGTTAACAATCTCAACAGTGGAATGTTTTCATCACTGAACAGCAAATGACCTTGATTTTTTTCTTTTTTTGTTTTTTGTTCACTTGAACTCGGCCTGAGTGCTATCTCTGAGCTCTTCAGCTCAAGGCTTTCTCCCTACCGCTGGAGCCACATCACCACTTCTGGTTTTCTGGTGTTTAATGGAGACAAGGGTCTCACTGACTTTAGTGCCCTGGCTGGCTTTGAGCCAGGACCCTCAGATCTCAGCCTCCTGAGTAGCTAGGATTACAGGTGTGAGCCATCATGCCTGGCTTTGACCTTGATCTTCTTCCTTTGCTGCATCCCATATTCACCCTGTTGATGAAGAAGTATTTCTAGACTGGTATTTTAGAGGTGATGGAACATATAACTAGTACTCATTATATGGGGTTTATGGCTGTTTGTTGGTCATGCATATTAACTACCCAGAGGAGAAAGACACCATATCCCTTGCAGGTCCATATGAAGGGAGTGACTAAAACACCATTAACTTAAAGTGCCCTCTGATTTCTATAGGAAAATATGATTGACTTGTTTGCTTAATTTCCTAGACTGCCAGAGAACTGAAGCCCATCACTATGGTGGCTGGAAGTATGCCTTGTTCTCTTGATAAGGAGGATGATTTGGCTAGATGTCTTCATTGGTGGGGTCAGGGCAGAGGGGATTTACAAGTAAACTAGACAAGGCCCTCTCACCAAATATCAAGGCAACACATAATATTAGACTTTAATTTGTGCTTTATATTAGCTATATTCTCTATAATGTCTTGTTTTCTAAAAATGTTTAAAAGAATGTCCTAATGATATCTAATTGACTTGATGGAGTACTGTGAGGTATCATATCTTTGAGAACTGCTGAAATCATTACTCTACTCATTGCTAAGCCTATTTTTTAGGATGTGGAAAGTTTCTTCCATGTCACAGCAGCATGCTTTATAGTGAAATGAAGATCTGGCCAGTTTCCAAATCTATTGTGAAACGGGAAGGTAGCTTGTACAGGAACTCCAGGTCCACAGATACACAAATACTTTACTTGTGGTTCTGATTAATTCAGATCACTTATCTCCTAGGATTATTACATGATTATATGACCAACATTTACATCATTTTGTGGTTTAGAGACCAGCTCTGCTTCATGTAGCTGCTCAACCAACTATTTCTACATGGCAGGAGAACAAAGAGCTAATTGCTTTCTCCATTTTGATATCTCATTGCTTTAAAATGTAGTTTCCCGTTGGGAATATTTGACTTGCTTCAGAAAGTCAAGGGTTAGGTGTCCTCATTATACTATTATATAGGGAAAGATCCAAAAATAATCATACTTTTCCTTATGATTCCCACATCATAATTTCTGCTTTTATCAAGTATTTCTATTTTTAACAGATGAAATATTTTGAAAGGTCAAGGTACAATTAAATATTCATTTTTCTTGAGTCAGTTTTTTTTCCTCTTGAGTATGTGAATATGAGGGTTTTTTGGTCTAGAGTTCTTGAAAATGCAGAGTTAAAATATTAAGTACAAAAATTAAGCTCCCCTACCCTCAGCAACTGGCCTTGAGACTCTGTCAAAAGATGAATCTAGAGCAGTATGCTGAATCCATGCAGGTGAACTAGAATTAGTACCCAGCAACTCACAAACTTGAGGATCATTTCCTTTCCACACCTCTCAACTCTTCTCATTTTTACTGCTACTATTTACATCAAAGATTTTCAAAAGACATGGAAGAATAAAAGATTTAAACAACTAATTATAAAATTTCAGTAACTCTGGCAAAGAAATCAAAGAAAATTTAATAAAGCATGACATCGGCTAGGATTGGTGGTACATTTGTGTAATCTCAGCTATTTATGAAGGGGAAACAGGATTTCCAGGAGTTCAAGACCAGTCCTGGCACCACAGTGAAACCTTTCCTTAAAAACAAATTATAAGTGAAAGGACTCAGGGTAGGGCTTAACTGGTACGTCTGTAGACCCAGCACTCAAGAGGCTTTAGCTGGAGGATCATAAGTTCAAGGTCAGCCTGGGCTATATTCCCCTTTCACAAGAGCGTAAGAAGAGAAATGACATCGGATTGTACTATTGTGGAAGTCAGTAATAGATTCTAACTGTACCATGTACCCATGATATAGCTCTAGAAATGAACATTGTTATGACATAGGACCTACAGGAAGAGGTAAGCATGTGCAAAGAGATTTATTCTTCAGATAGACTTATGCCAATTGATAATAAAATGAAACAGCAAATAATATTTAGCACTCACCTCATATGCAACATGGTTAGGCTCTGTAGTTGAATGCATATATAATTGAAGTAAAATGCAGGTAATTTTAGTAAACTAAGAAAGTTGCAGGAGCTGGGCATGGTGGCTCAAGCCTGTAATCCTAGCTACTCAGGAGACTGAGATCTGAGGATGAAGGGTCAAAGTCAGCCCCAGCACAAAAGGACCTGAGACTCTTATCTCCAATTAATCCCCAGAAAATGGGAAGTGGGACTTGGCTTAAGGGTAGGGTGGTAGCTTCGAGCTGAAAATCTCAGGGATAACTCCACCCAGGCTGAGTTCAAGCCTTATGACCCACAAAAAAAAAGTTGTAGCTATCTAGCTAGCATGGCCTCCTAATTAATTTCTTTAGTTCCAAATTATAATCTAAATGAAAGAAACTAAATGAACAAACTAAAATGGGAGGGGCATATTTTAAGAGCAAAACTATTAAAAACAGTACTAAAACTTGTCAGTGTGTAAATACAGTAAGATTTTGGCTAAATATCTAAAGAAAGATGAGAATGTAAAAGGCAGTCCATAATAATGTAAGTAAATTTTGTAGGAATCACAGACTAGCCAGGGAAATAAATCTTCCAAACAAAAATAGTTTAATTCAGAGATTCACGTAAGGGTGATAATCTGAATAGGTGATAATGAGGTAACTGACCTTTGCAGTAGTGGGACACTCATCAATCATTGACTGAAGACCTAGTGGAAACAAGATTTATAGTTGTTGTCCAGAACCAAGGCCACTTGCTGAAGATGGAAGGTTACAACCATTCTACAGTCACCATCACAGGAGAAGTCCTCTGCCCTACATTTTCATTGGGTCTGCTTCCCATTTATTAATCCATTTATAATTCAGTTTTGCATTTGAGTTTAGGAATATGGCCTGCAAGAGACAGCATTCTTTCTCTATTCTATTTCCCCTTTCTTTCCAATTGGCAGAACAGAGAAGGTAGAAACTACAGTGTTGGGCCTCATGGCAGAGTTGACTTGGATTGGCACTAGTAGAATTCTTAACACACAGGACTTCATTCTAAACAAACAATAATGTTCTTTTCACCACACAAAATATCTAATTGTGGCTATATTATGAAAATGTCTATGCAAATACTTCTAGAAATATGAAGAAATTGCTTTGCATACCACATTATTTTAAAGCAAATATTGTAAAATCTCTGTCAGAGACTGTGTGCTCAAGAATTGTACATCAATATAGTGATATGCTAGTAATTAAAAAAGGAATATGTCATACATGTGCTATGAAGGTTTTATTTCACACAACTCTATAATTTCAATCCAATAGTAATAAAATGATTTTTCTTTATTAAACATGCATGCTAATAATGATCCAATGCCTCAAAATATGTGATACACATGGGTTCTTTTTTATAACACAACTTTTCTGCTACTCTGATATCTGTAATATATGTCATCTATTAAATTCCTCTTAGAGACTAGTTTATTAAGATAATTAAACATCTTTTTTCATTGTGCCTAAACTACTGGAAACATTTCTTTGGATTCAGCAGTTCTTTAGAAGTCCTTTTAGTCAGTTTCCTTTTTTAATTGAAGAATAATATGATGTCACTAATCTTTTATTTAACATAATGTTTCATCACCATCCTATAAATTAGATTATAACTTTATGGACAATATTCCTTTGATGGACTGTCTGACTTGTATTTCTTAGTCTTCTTTTATAAGAAGTGACATGTTGGAGAGTGGGAGATTAAGTAGAAGGGAGATTTATAAAAGGCAACGCTGAAAATGTTACAAAGCTGCCAAGTCCACATTTGGCTGAGTGAGGAAACTCTGTTAGGTGACATAAAATGCTCTGGTATGTTACCTTTCCTCATTTATGATGAGAGGGATGGGATATAAAAACCTGAATTGACGTATTTCATCAATGTGGTTCATATAC
This sequence comes from Megascapheus bottae, assembly GCF_031878675.1. NCBI lineage: Eukaryota > Metazoa > Chordata > Mammalia > Rodentia > Geomyidae > Megascapheus > Megascapheus bottae. Next base: position 57,835,416 of record NC_143516.1, read on the forward strand.
TGGACATTGGACAGCAGAAAACCAAAGAGAAATTTTACATACAGCAAAACTGGAAATACTTAGGGACTAGAGCCAAAATTTGACTGAGAAGTGGTAGTTGACTCTGTGGTAGCCCACAGGGTTATATGACTCAAACAAAAGCTGGAGGCACCAGAGTAAGGTCTTTTTTTAATAGCTGGAAATGAGCCCCATGTATAAACCTAGAAAATCAGGGACTAGGGAAGTTTTACTTACAGATCAAGAATTACAGGAAAATTCTGATCTATTAGATCTTTAGAAGTAACATCTTCACAAAATTTCAGAAACAGACTTCTATAACACATACAAATGGAGTCAATTCTATTTGTATATATGTATATATGCAACATATATGTGTACATGTATATATATTTGTATGTAAGTATACAAATCTGTTTCTGAAGATGTTATTTCAGTAGAACTAATAAATAAAATACACTGTGCATATAAATTGCTTTGTTAAATGGTAAAAAAAAAATCAGTGCATAACATAAAATAAGTAAGGGAAGTAGTGGGTTGGGAGTGATGGGTGAGAATGTTAAAAGGTGTAACATTCATCAAAATGCACTATATTCATAAACTGCTTCAGTGAATGGCAACTCCACTCTACAACTACTTATAATGAAAATATTCAATAAAATTAAATAAAAAATTTTAAATGACATGGCATTCTCAAGAGATAAAGAAAAAGCTCTTAGAAAAATCTCTTCATAGGGAAAACAAGATGCTTGGGAGGGGTAGAGGAGGGAACCGGGGACAAAAATCTGAGAAGGAGTATCAAGAAGTAATGCCCCTACTACCTGAGGAATGCAATTGTAATCCCTCTTACATTATCCTGACAATAAAAAAGAAAAATCCCTTTATGATAAAAGCCCTTGTGAAATGGAACTTAAACGGCTATAAAGGCTATATATGGCAAACCCATAGACACAACCATACTAAGTGGTTAAAAAGCTGAATGCTTTCTATCTAAACTCAGAAACTTGTTCTTAATGTACTATGTGAAGTTATTTCTTTTCTCTTTTTTCCCTTACGGTTAATCTCATGGGGTTACTGTATCTGACTTTGTCACCTGGTGTATTATATATATGTTTATTTGAAATAGGGAAGGGAAGGAGGAAAACAAGATGACTGGGAGGGATGGAGGAATGGAACAAAACATGAGAAGGGGTATCAAGGTTCAAGAAGTAGTGAAGCCATTAACTGATGAATATAACTGTAACCCCTCTATACATTATCCAGACAATAAAATACAATGAAAACAAATAAAAAATAAAAAAGTGTTTAGTAATGCCACTTTTATCCAGTATAGTACTTGAAAATTTAGCTAGAGCTATGAGGCAAGAGAAAGAAATAACAGGAATATATGTAAAAATTATTCCTATTTGTATGATATGAATCCATACTTAGGAAACCCTAAAGACTTCACCAAAAGTGTCTTAGATCTGACAAATAAACTCAGCAAAGTTGCAATATATAAAATCAATGAACAAAATCACTAGCTATATGTATAAGAATATTGCTGAAAAACACAAAAACCCAACTTATTTGTAATAGCCTCAAAAAAAACCCATTCAAGATGTCTAGGAATAAGCTTAACTGAGAAGATAAAAAGTTTCTATAATGAAAAATATAAAATTGAAGAAGGTAGTTCAAAATGAAAATTCCTTTCATAGATCAGCAGAATTAATGTTATTGAATAACCATATTACTATAAATAATATGCAGATTCAATGTATCTTCATTAAAATATCACTGATTTTCTCATCTAAATAGTGAAAAAAAAACTTGTGAAATTAAAAAAACCAAAAACCAAAAAACCTTGGACAAAAAGAGCAACGATAATTTCAAAATATACTACAAAGTATAGTAACAAAACAGTACATGACAGGAGACACAGAAATAAGCCCATGCTGCTATAGTCATCTGATTTTCAACAAAGAAATAAAAAAGATAAATTAGAAAAAGGACATCCTTTTAAATAAATAGGACTAAGGGAACTAGATACCCATAAGATTGAATATATCCTGCCTTTTACCCATACAAGTCTATATGGGGACACAGGCCAGGCCTGGTTGGAGCACAGAGCAAAATTCTACCTCACAATCCATCAGTGCAAAATGTGGTGCCAAGTGTGCTGACTAGCAAGGACAAGTACCCGAATCTCCTAGATCCTCAAAACAAAATACTCTCAACATACTGTGCTACTGTATGAAGAGGGGATCAGGAAAGTTACACTGTTAAACAATTGGGAGTTGCGAGAATATGGAAAGAAAAAGCAATGGAAGACGAATTGATTAAATCATAACAAATGCAAAACTCCTTTGTACAATTACTATTATACTGAAGAAAGTGGCAGGAAAGTAAAACAAGCTATTTGTGGGATAGTGCCAATTAGTCAGGAAAGGGCTATTAGACAGAGCTGATGAAAATGAATATGGTTTAAGTACATTGTAAGTATGGATGAAAACAGAATAATGAAACCTGTTGAAATTGTTTTGTGAAGAAGGAAGAAATGGGGCCGGGAGTTTGGCCTAGTGGTAGAGTGCTTGTCTAGCATGCACAAAGACCCCAGTCTGATTCCATGGTACCACATACATAGAAAGCTGGAAACAGTGCTGTGGTAGAGCTCTAGCCTTAAGAAAGCTCAAGAACAGTGCTCAGGCTCTGAGTTTAAACCTCACAATTGGCAAAAAAAAAAAAAGAAGAAGAAGAAGGAAGAAGGGATGAAGGAAAGTGATGGAAGGGATGAGTTTCATCAAGGTATATTGTATGCATTTATGGAAACATCACCATGAAATCCCACTTTTTGATTTTATGCTACAAAGACGGTCATATAATATACTAAATATTGGTGAACATGTCGGGAAAAGGGAGCTCTTACAGGCTGTTGGTAGGAAAGTAAGTTAGTGCATCCACCATACAAATCATTATGGACATTCTTTCAACACTTAAAAATAAGTACTTTTATATCATTCTTGGGACTATATATCCAAAAGATTAAAAGGCAGCATGCACATCCATGTTTATTACAATGCTATTCCCAAGAGTTAAGATATGGAACCAGAATATGTGAATACATGAATACATGGATAAAGAAACAATGGAATTTTATTCAGCTATGAAGAGGGATGAATCATACAGCTTGGAGGGAGTGAGAGAGAATGAGGAACTAGACATTGTATGAAAGTAAAGGAACTTATCACCTGAGGTATGTAAGCGTAACCCCTCTGTATATCACCTCTATAATAACAATAAAGTGAATTAATGACAATTTTAAAAAGAGATAAAGGCAAAGAGGAAATTATATTTTAAAAAGTCATTTGTATAGGGCTTGGGAATTTGGCCTAGTGGTAAGAGTGCTTGCCTAGCATACACGAAGACCTGGGTTTGATTCCTCGGCAACCCACATACATAGAAAAAGCCAGAAGTGGTGTTGTGGCTCAAGTGGTAGAGTGCTAGCCTTGAGAAATCCCAAGGGCAGTGCTCAGGCCCTGAGCTCAAGCCACAGACTGGAAAAAATGTCATTTGTATAAACAAACTAGAACAATGGATATGTATCTGATGACAAAGACAAAAGAGGGTTGAAACTATGTTTTTTGAAGAAAAATGTATAGAACTGAAGATTAGCCTATTAAGCAAAACAAGCCAGTCTCAAAGATGAGCACCATCCACATTTTTTTCTTGTGTGTGGATTTAAAACACAAAGACAAAAAGAATATGAAAGCAGGAGTGGAACTATTAAAATAGATGAAGGGGAATAGGGAAGCGAAAGGGGAGGATATGATTAAAGTATGTTATAATTATGTATAAGAATATCACAGTGTAACACATTTATTGGTATAATTAATATGTGCTATTTTTAAAAAGGAAAAGGAAAGGACTAAAAGCATAGTTGTAACCCTTGAGTGATTAAGGGATTGATAAGACATATATAAATATGAGAGGCCCCAGCAGATAATCTGAAAGGAAAACTCATCTGGAACTGGGCCATATGAAGTCCCCAGGCTGACAAATGTGCCTCTCCATGGTATTATTTGCACTACCTAGGGCACACCAGACTGCCACAAATGACAGCAAAAAACTAAACACATTCAAGAAAATAGTCCATTATGGGACAGTGAGACAAACCGAATGACAGAAACATGTAGGGGGCCCTGCAACTAGGCAAACAGTAAATAAAGGTCTGAGTCATTAGCCTGTTATTAAAGTGTGATGCGTGTGTCTACATCTGTGCCCTTTCTCAACAGCTTTGTTTTGTGATGGACTGGGCCACAAAGGCAGAAAGGTTAAAGACTAAGAATCCCTTATGACTAAGCAAGGGTAAAACTAGTGGAGTTTGAGATAGCTCCCAAATGACAAACAAAAATAAGGGGTTTGCTGATGAAGAAAAATTTGCATAAGCCTCTTGTTTCACTTGTTTTTAGTTAACTTAAAACACACTAATTTTGGAGGTCACACAGCTGAACAATACATTAGCTTTGCTGTAAGACAATACCTCTGACATGTGGCTTGTGATAACAGTACTTAGGTTACTTGGTAGAAACATGAAAGTTATTTCTGCTCAAAGTTCTCTTTAGAGCCTATAGGCACCTGATAAATGACCAAAATGGAACAAAAATTTAGCATCTCTTCATTCATATTATATCTGTTCTTTTTGGTGTCTTAGAGTCAGACATTACTCAGTTCTTTATGTAGAAATTTGATGATTTGAAAAATATCTAACAGAAGAATGAAATACAGGGTTAACTTGGTTTACAGCCTGTTGTAATTAATAGTTAATATGTCTTCATCTTGCTCCTCCTTTTCCACCCAGTACTCCTGAGGTTGGCTTTGAATCTCAGTTCTCTATGTCTCAGGACCTGAGTAGGTTTCAAGTTGTGAATCATAAGTGTCTGGATGATATGTCTTTTTTTTTGAGAAATGTCTATTCATATATATTTCATGTGAGTTATATAATTTCTTCCCAGTTACTCAAATCATTTTTATAATTTCAATATTAAATATTTTCTCCCATTTGTTGATTTGCTTTTTCTTTCTTTAATTTTTTTCTGTCAGGAAGCATTTTAGCTTTGCCTGTTCTCACTCATTTATTTATTTATTTATTTATTTATTTATTTATTTTTATTTTTTCTTTGGTGATCATTAAAAGAATCAACTGATAATGTTAAAGTCAATGAGCTTTTATTCCCAAATAATTTACCTCAAATTCTTTCAAAATAATTTTATTGTTACATGTAAATCTTCAATAATTTTGAACTGATTTATTTAAATAGCAATAGCCTAATTTTGATCATTTCCAAAACAATATAAAAACTACTTTCTCTCTTTTTTTCATATATTTTTTATTGTACTTAATAGAAGGGTTACATTATATTCACCAGATAGTAGGTGCATTACCTCACAAATATTGATACGCTTTCTCATGTCTTGGTCCCCATTTTCCTGCCCCCAACCCTCATCTTGTTTTCCTCTCTTCCTTATCCTATTTCAAACAACCAAATAAACATATATACAACATATCATATAACAAGGTAAAATACAGTAACTATATGAGGTAACCAAGGGACAGCAAAAGAGATGAGAGATAACATAGTACGTTAAGGACAAAAATCACTCATTATATGGTTTTTGTATGATATTGGAGAATGAACACAGGATCTCAAACTTACTATGCAAGCACTCTATGTGACCATACTCATGAGTCCTTTTTGCTTTATTTAAGTTGGTTTTCAAGTAGAATCTTACACTTTTGTTTGGTGTGGACTCACGTTGAGCTTTTTACCTTTATATCCTCAGTAGCTGGGATTACAGGTGCTCACTACCATGCCTTGCTTATTTTTGACACAAGAATTTGCTGATTTTTGCCTGCTATGACTTTGAAATACAGTCCTCATATTCCCATCTCCAAAATAGGTGGAATTACAGAAGTATGCTCCATTGTGCCTATCTTTCATATTTTCTTTTAGTATATCTTAACTGTACAATATAGGGATTTGATTGTGATACACACACACACACATACACACACTCACATACACATATTTTATTTCCCACAAAAGAATATTGTAGCATATGCTCAGGATAATTTATAAGATTTAAGCTGTGAGCATGGCTTTAAATAGTCCTTTCATTAAGGGAAAACCTCAAAATTTTAGATTAAATATTTGTATTTTGTTTCTTGTCTTTTTAAAACCTGTTTCTTTGGTCGGTTGTGGTGCTTAAACTCTGGGGTTGGGCTTTGTCCCTGAGCTCTTCAGCACAAGACTTGAGCTCTATCACTTGAACCACAGCGCCACTTCCAGTTTTCTGATGGTTAATTTGGGGATAAGAGTCTTTCATGCCTGGGCTGGCTTTGAACTGGAATCATCAGATCTCAACCTCCTGAGTAGCTAGGATTACAGATGTAATCCTAAAACCTTTTTCAATTTTCAATTTTATTTTCTTGTCAGGGTGTTCTCGTTGAACATCATTACCACTCCAACATTTTCTCCCATTTTCTATCTCTCTCAACCCCTCCTCCCTCCAAGTTGTAAAATTCATTTCCAACATATTGCCTTGTGAGTATCACTGTTACGCTGGTTCACACTTTGTCACCTCTGGCTAGAGGCAGCTCCACCCCAGGCTCTCTGCTGAACTAGCTAAAACTCAAGCTACCGAAAACAGCCAGTCTTCTCATGCAGGACACATAAAGCTCACCACCCTGTCAGTAAATTAACCTGAGTGAACTGCCACAGGGTCCCCAAACCAAATCTGTAAGGGAGGATTTTTCTTCCCAATCAAGCATACTGATCAGAAAAACTGCAAAGCTAAATCACAGGAAATTTTTGGCTTCTTAAAGTGTTTGGATCCTGAATTCAGTGAAGAAGCAAGTTTCCCCTGCCCAAAAGGGGAAAAAAAATGAAAAATACCTCTTTTGCCTAACCATAGTTTTTTTTTCAAATTTTACTGCTTTTTTCATTTGTGTTTTTCTTTGTTCTTTTTTTCCTTTCTTTTTTTGCCATTTTACCTCCACCCTCTTTTATTCCTGCTTTTTAATAATAATATTATTTTTTGTAATTCTGTTTTTTTCTTTTCTTTTCTCTTTCCTTCTGTCATTGTGATCATTCCTAGAAACATAGTGACAGCATTGTGTACAGACTTGTTACAAATTATATTTTTATTGATATCATCCCCTGCTTTTTAATCTGTCAGTTTTTCTATCTCTGTTACTTTGTTCCTTCTTCAATTCTTGTAATGCATGGATCTACAATTAATTGTTGTTGACAAAGACTGTATATGTATGTGTTCAATTATACTGTAGGTCCAGAGTGACTTTAATATCATAAAGATTGGATTGTGGGGTTTTTTTTATCATAAAACTATGTTCAATGGTAGTGTTAGATTTGTCTGTAAGTGCACAAAAAGAGAGAGAGATAATATCAGTCTAAAATTGTGAACTTCTATAGTCTGGGCAGCTAAAGAGCTCTAGGTTGGTTATATCTTAAAGTTGTAATCTTGTGTGCTATTAGTCTTGCTCTCATTTTCAAATGGGCAGAACAAGAAACTCAAGAAAAGTGGCAAATCAAGGAATAGCATTTTCCCCCTAACATAAACAAGCAATAGAGCAGAGGGGAGTTCTCTAAATGCTATACAAATGCAATTGGTAAACATGATCAGTGAAAGTTTAAAAACATACAGAAGGATATACATGAATAGGAGGAAGCCATAAGGAATGATATATGTGAGTGTGAGGAAGCCAATAAAAGGATAATGGATGAATTAATAGAGCACACAAACAAAAAGCTGATTGATCTCAAACAAATGTCCAATGAGAGTAAAGCTGCTGAGCTAACAGACTTCAGAGACCACTCAAATGGAAATCAAGGCGTTAAAGAGGTCTATACACAATCTAAAACAAAAGATGCAAGGCATCAAAAATGACCAATTGGAAGGAACAGAGGTGAAGAACAAAGTAGAAAGTATTGATAGCTGGTTAGACAATGCAGAAGAGTGAATCTCTGGAGTGGAATATAATCTAGATATTCTAGAGAAAAACCAATGAGTAAAACCAAATCTAGGAAATATGAGCGATCTCTTCAGGAGCTCCAAAATACAATTAGGAAACCTAATTTAAGGCTAATTGGTATTGAGGAGGGCCTGGAGAAAGAGGTCAATGGTATTGGAAATATACTTCAAGGAATCATCTTAGAGAACCTTTCAAATATCTAGAAAGGTAGGCCCATCCAGATATAAGCAGCTTTTAGAGCCCCAAACAGACCTGACCAGAAAAGGGCATCCCACCACTGCATTATAATCCCTACCCTGTAAGGATTTTAGGAAAGAATTCTAAAAGCAGCCAGGGAGAAGAGAACAATCACCTACAAAGGAAAACCAATCAGAATAACCCAAGATTTCTCATCAGAGACAATGCAAGCAAGAAGAGCTTGGAAGGATGTATGCCATGCCCTCAAGACAAATAACCACCAACCAAGAATACTGTACCAGCTAAGCTCTCATTCATAACTGAGGGAACAATAAAAACCTTCCAACCAAGGAAAAGTTGCAAAAATATGTAGCAACCAAATTAGCATTACAGAAAATTCTCAAAGATATTCTAGATATTGAAAACTAACATGAATATGGTACTGACAGAGAAATGGCACCTAAAAATCAAACCAGCTAAATACAGCGAGGACTGACAAGACAGGGCCTAAGGAAATTTTTAAAAATGGCAAGAATTAGTAAATATTTTTCAATCCTAACTTTCAATATCAATGGATTTAAGTCTCAAATTAAATAACATAGACTATCTAGTTGGACCAAAAAGCAAGATCCATCATTCCGCTGTCTTCAAGAGACACATCTTGCCCATAAAAACAAACATCTTTTGAGAGTGAGAGGTTAGAATAAATCTATCATGCTAACTGCCCCCATAAATAGGCTGGAGTTGCCAGCCTCATATCAGATAAAATAGACTTCAAATTAAAATTAGTGAGAAAGGACAAAGAAGGTTATTACATACTAATAAAGGGATATCTTCTCCAGGAGGACATAACCATCCTAAATAGCTACACACCTACTGCCAGAACTTCATCAAGCAAACTTTACTTAAACTAACACAAGACATCGATCCAAACACATTGATTGTTGTTGAATTTAGCACACCATTGTCACCCAAGGATAGATCAATCAGGCAAAAACTCAACAGAGAAAGCTCAGAATTAAACAATATTATAGACCAACTAGATCTAACAGACATCTGTCCATTTTTCCACCCAGCAAGACCAGAACATACATTTTTTTGAGCAGCACATGAAACATTTTCAAATATAGAGCACATTTTAGGGCATAAAGCAAACCTGTGCAGACTCAGAAACACTGAAATTATTCCCTGCATTCTCTCAGACCACAAGGGCATCAAATTGGAACTGAACACTAATATCCACTGAAAATCATGGAGACTGAACAACACATCATTGAACCACCAATGGATAATCCAGGAGATCAGATCAGAAATTCAACAGTTTATGAAATTTAACAAAAAGAAGAACACAAAATATCAGCTCCTTTGGGACACGGCAAAGGCAGTACTGAAGGAAAAGTTATAGTTCTGAGTGCCTCTATTAACAAATTTGAAAAATAGCAAACCAACAACTTAATGGTGAACCTTAAGTTCTTGAAAAAAGGGTAACAAACCAACCCTGATTCAAGTAAAAGGAAGCAAATTATTAAAACCAAAGCAGAATTAAATGGAGTCTAAAACAACCATAGAAGGAAGCAAAAAAGGAGTTTGTTCTTTGAAAAATTGAAAAAATTGACAGACCCTTAGCAAATCTTACCAAATAAAGAAGGCAGCACACCCAAACAAACAAAATTATGGATGAGAATGGAAATATCATGACACAAAATACCAAGATCAAGAGCATCATAAGGGAATACTTCTCAAACTTAATGTCAACTAATTTGAGAATCTAGAAGAGATGGATGAATTTCTAGCCAATATTATCATACCCAAATTGAACCAAGAACACCTAATCCAACTAAAAAGATCTATTTCAAGTACTGAAATATAAATGACAATAAAGGTCTCCCATCCAAGGAAAGCCCAGGGCCTGATAGACTCACAGCTGAATTCTTTAAGGACTTCAAATCAGAGCTCACACTAATATTCCTCAAGGCCTTCAATGAAATTGAAAGGGAAGGCTCTTTGTCAAACTCATTCTACGAAACCACCATAACCCTCATCCCACCAGACAGGGACTCATCAAAGAAAGAGAACTATAGACCCATTTCTTTGATGAATACTGATGCAAAACTTCTCAGCAAAATACTGGCCAATCGTTTTCAGCAACTCATCAAAAATTATACACTATGATCAAATAGGATTCATCACAGGGATGCAAAGTTGGTTCAATATATGCAAGTCAATTAATATAATTCAACACATCAACAGGAGCAAGGACAAGAATCACATGATTGTCTCAATAGATGCAGAAAAGGCATGTGACAAGATCCAACACCCCTTTATGCTAAAAGCTCTGGAGAAAGCAATCCAAATTCCATATGGGATAATAATAATTAAAAACCTGTATAGCAAAAACAATTATTAGCAGAAAAAACATTGAACGAAGAATTTCAATAACAAACTTTAGACTCTATTACAGAGTTATAGTAACCAAAACAAGAATGTGCCTGAGGACCAATGAAATAGAACTGAAGACCAAGAAATCAACCCACAGACCTATGGCCACCTAATCTCTGATAAGGGAGCCAAAAATAGAATGGAAGAAAGACAGCCTCTTCAACAAGTGGTGCTGGCAGATCTGGTTAAGCATCTGCAGAAAACTAAAGTTGGATCCTCTTATGTCACATGGCCCCATAATTAATTCCAAATGGATCAAAGACCTTGAGGTAAAAGCAGATGCCCTGAAAACTTTCCAAGAAGGAATAGGAAATACAATAGGTCTCCTTGGCACTGTTCAAAACTTTCTTAATAAAGTCCCAGAAACACAACAAATTAAAGTTTGGACAAATGGGACTGCATTAAGCTACAGAACTTCTGTATGGCAAAAGACATAGCTAACAAGTTAAATAGAGAGGGAGAAGACCTTCACTAGCCTTATAAGAGAAAATGTATATCTGAAACATATATACAGTTAACATAATGGAATCTCTCAAAAACGAATCCTCAAGGAAATAACCACCTCATTAAAAGGTGGGCTAACAATTTAAAGATAGACTACTCTGAAGTGGGAATAAGAATGACCCATTTCTTTGATGAACATCGATGCAAAACTTCTCAACAAAATACTGGCCAACCATCTACAACAACTCATCAAAAAAATTATACACTATATCAAACAGGATTCATCACAGGGAGGCAAAGCTGGTTCAACATACGCAAATCAATTAACATAATTCAACACATCAACAGGAGCAAGGACAAAAATCACATGATTGTCTCAATAGATGCGGAAAAGGCATTTGACAAGAACCAACATCCCTTTATCTTAAAAGCTCTGGAGAAACTAGTAATCCATGGAACATTCCTCAATATAATAAAGGCTGTGTATGACAAACCCACTGCTAGTATTACACTTAATGTTGAAAAGCTAAAGCCATTCCCTCTAAAATCAGGAATGAGACAAGGATGCCCACTCTCTCCACTCCTCTTTAACATAGTATTAGAATTCCTAGCAAGCATAAAGGGGATCCAAGTAGGGAAAGAGGAAGTAAAACTATCCCTCTTTGCAGATGACATGATTCTGTATTTAAAGAATCCTATAGACTCTACTCCCAAGCTCCTTGAGCTGATTCAAAACTTTGGAAGGGTAGCAGGGTATAAAATTGACCCTCAAAAATCAACTGCCTTTCTCTATGTCAACAGTGAGAGGAACGAGGCAATAATCAGGAAAGCAACTCCTTATGCAATAGCCTCAAAGAAAATAAAGTACCTAGGAATTAGCTTAACTAAGAATGTAAAGGACCTTTTTGATGAAAACTTTAATACTCTAAAAAAGGAAATTAAAGCAGAAGAAAGGAAATGGAAAAACCTCCCATGCTCCTGGATTGGAAGAATCAACATTGTGAAAATGACAATCTTGCCAAGGGCTATCAACAAATTCAACGCAATACCCATCAATATCCCAATGGCATTCTTTAAAGAAATAGAAGAGGCAATCCAAAATTTCATATGGAATAATAAAAGACCACATATACCAAAAATACTTCTTAGCAGAAAGAACAGCACAGGAGGAATTTCAATCCCAAACTTTAGACTCTATTACAGAGCTATAATTATCAAAACAGCTTGGTACTGGCACAAGAACAGGCCTGAAGACCAATGGAATAGAACTGAGGACCCAGATATTAAACCACAGACCTATGGCCACCTAATCTTTGACAAGGGAGCCAAAAAAATAGAATGGAAGAAAGACAGCCTCTTCAACAAGTTGTGCTGGCAGAACTGGTTAAGCACCTGCAGAAAACCAAAGTTGGATCCTTCTTTGTCACCCTGCACTAGAATTAACTCCAAATGGATCAAATACCTGGAGGTAAAAGCTGACACACTGAAAACTTTACAGGAAGGAATAGGAAATACACTAGGCCTCCTTGGCAGAGGTCGAAACTTTCTTAATAAGGACCAAGAATCACAACAAATCAGAGAAAGGCTGGATAAGTGGGACTGCATTAAACTGCAGAGTTTTTGTATGGCAAGGGACATAGCTAGTAAATTAATTAGGAAGCCTATAGAGTGGGAGAAGATCTTCACCAACCATATATCAGACAAAGGCCTCATATCTAAAATATATCAACAGCTCCAAAAATTGAATCAATCCAAAACTAATCTCCAAAATAACAACCATCCCATTAAAAAATGGGCCAAAGACTTAAAGAGAGTCTTCTCTGAAGAAGAAATAAAAATGGCCTATAGACCAATGAAGAAATGCTCAACATCAAAGAAATGCAAATCAAAACAACTCTAAGATTCCACCTCACTCCAGTTAGAATGGCCAGGATCAGGAAAACGAATAATAACAGATGCTGGAGGGGATGTGGCCAGGAGGGATCATTACTACACTGTTGGTGAGAGTGCAAACTCATTCAACCACTATGGAAAGCAGTATGGCAGTGCCTCAAAAGGCTAAACATAGAGCTCCCCTATGACCCAGCAATTCCACTACTTGGCATTTACCCAACCATCCAAAAACTAGGGCATACTAAATCCACTAGCACAACAATGTTCATTGCAGCATTTTTCACGATAGCAAAAATATGGAACCAACCTAGATGTCCTCAGTTGATGAGTGGATCAACAAGTTGTGGTATTTGTACACAATGGAATTCTATGCTGCTGTCAGAAAAAACGACATCGCCCCATTTGTTAGGAAATGGAAAGTCTTAGAAAAAATCATATCAAGTGGAGTAAGTCAGACTCAAAGGAACTTAGACTCAATGGTTTCCCTCATTTGTCATAATCAGTAGAAATCTTGGGCTCTACTAGCAGAGATCTGTAATAGAGCAAAACCTTAATACATAAGGCCATATAGTATAAAGCTAATTGAAAACACCTCCAGGATATTGAAACAAAAGCCATATAATGAATGATTATTGTCCTTAATCTACTATGTTATCTCTCATCTCTTTTGCTATCCCTTGGGTATCTCATATTGTTACAGTATCTCACTTTGTTATCTGATATATTGGATTTATTTGTATTTGGTTATTTGAAATTTGATAGGGAAGGGGGGAAAGCCAAGATGGGGGTGAAGGGGCAGGTAATGGTGACCAAGACATGTGAATGGGTATCAATATATATGAATTAATGCACCTTCTATCTGACAAATATCATGTAACTCTTTTATTAATTACAATAAAAATATATAAAAGAGAATGGCCTATAAATACAGGAAGAAATGCTTCTTTGATTTACTTAAAGAATGACCATGGATATTGATTGGTATTGCATTGAATTTGAGATACCCCTTGGCAAGGTTGCCATTTTCACAAGGTTAATTCTTCCAATCCAGGAGCATGGGAGGTTTTACTGTGTCCTCAGTTCTGCTTTTATTTCCTTTTTCAGGGCTTTAAAGTTTCATCATAAAGGTTCTTTACATTCGTACTTAAGTTAATTTCTAGGTACTTTATTTTCTCTGAGGCTATTGCAAAAGGAGTTGCTTTCCTGATTTCTGCCTTGCTCCTCTCGTTGTTGGCATGCAGGAAGGTGGTTGATTTTTGAGGTTTAATTCCATACTCTGATAGCTTGCCAAAGTTTTGAATCAGCTCAAGCAACTTGGGAGTGAAGTCTATAGGGTTCTTTAAATACAAAATCATGCCATCTGCAAAGAGGGAAAGTTTCACTTCCTCTTTTCCTGTTTGGATCCCCTTCATGCTTGAATCTTGTCTTACTGCTCTGGCTAGGAATTCTAATACTATGTTAAAGAGGAGTGGAAGATCGTGGGCATCATTGTCTCATTCCTGATTTTAGTGGAAATGGCTTTAGCTTTTTGCCATTAAGTATAATGCTAGCTGTCATACACAGCTTTTATTATACCGAGGAATGTTCCATGGATTCCTAGTTTCTCCAGAGCTTTTAGCATAAAGGGGTGTTGGATCTTGTCACATGCCTTTTCTGCATCTATTGAGACAATCATGTGATTCTTGTCCTTGCTCCTGTTGATGTGTTGAATTATATTAATTGACTTGCATATATTGAACCAACTTTGCATCCCTGTGATGAATCCTGTTTGATCATAGTGTATAATTTTTGATGAGTTGCTGAAAACGATTGGCCAGTATTTTGCTGAGAAGTTTTGCATCAGTATTGATCAAAGAAATGGGTCTATAGTTCTCTTTCTTTGATGAGTCCCTGTCTGGTTTTGGGATGAGGGTTATGGTGGTTTCGTAGAATGAGTTTGGCAAAGATCCTTCCCTTGCAATTTTATTGAAGGCCTTGAGGAGTATTGGTCTGAGCTTTGTGATGCAAGCACTCTACTACTAGGCCATGCTCCTGGCCCAATCTAGACCACTTTTAGTCAATCATTTCAACTATATTGACTGATTATTTTCTTATTTGTTGAAAACTCTATGAAGAGTATGTTCCTGGTGACTTCAAGTTTTCTTTATGTAAATACAGTGAATTTCTTTTCAGCATGATAGATTACTATTCAAGAGAATAATTTCCAATTCTGTGCTGAAAAAATGTACAAAACAGCCAGGAGTTTGGCCGAGTGGTAGAGTGCTTGCCTAACATGCATGAGGACCTGGGTTTGATTCCCAGTAGAATCCCAATAGACAAAAGCCAGAAGTGGTGGTGTGGCTCAAGTGATAGAGTTCTAGCCTTGAGAAAGCCCAAGGACAGTGCTCAGGCCCTGAGCTCATGGCCAAGGACTGGCAAAAATATATATATACAAAATTATTTTATTCACTTAGTAGCCTGTATCAGGTGCCTTTCGCTGAAAACTTTGTAAGTGAACATGCACACTTTTTATTAAAAATATTATTCAAAAAGTGAAGGAAATCAAGCATGCAGAAAGTTGATTATATTGTCTATAATTAATCTTTAAAATAGTCAGTCCTTTCTAAATTCTATGTAGACAAGTTCATATCTTGGTAACATTGCCTAAGAAATATTCTAGATATTTTAACATAGGTCACATTAGCTTGAAATGTAGTGGGCCTGTGAATCACATCTGTGCCCATACAAAGATCTACCATCTACTTTATGCAGAAATAATATCAATGCTCATCCTCAGCATTGAATAACTCACTTCCACTTGCCTCCAGATTCTCAAATCTTTGGACTCACACTGAAATTCAACTATTTAAAAATATATTCCTATTATACTGTTTCAGCCTTTGTCCTATGTCTTGAAACAGCGTACCAGAGATAGTCACAAGACACTATGTTGGAAATGAACTTTACAACTTGGGAAGCATTGGGGAGGGGGAAGGAGAGTGGGAGAAAAATGTGGGGTAACAATCTTCAACAAGAAATGTCCTCAGTTTTAAGACTTTTGCTCACCTCTTAGTGGGATTGTTGCTTCTTTGAGGATTTTTTTATTACATTTTTTGAGCTGAAGGTATATTTTATATATGAGGCCCTTTTCTGTTTTATGCTAGTGAAGATCTTCTCCCACTCTGTGGGCTTTCTATTTATCTTGCAATCTTTATTTGAATTGTTCTGTTTATGGGCCTTTATTAAGAAAGTTTTGACCTGTGCCAAGGAGCCCTAGTGTATCTCCCATTCCTTCCTGTAAAATTTTAAGGGTATCTGCTTATACCTCAAGGTCTTTGATTCATTTGGAATTGATTCTGGTGCAGGATAACAAATAAAGTTCCAAATTTAGAAGGTGGGCAAAAGACTTAGAGACTTCTGAAGAGGAAGTAAGAGTGGCCAATAGACACATGAAGAAATACTTGGCATCTCTGGCCATAAAAATACAAATCAAAACAACTTTCAGATTCTATGTCATCCCAGTTAGAATGGCCATTCTCAAAAAATACAGTAACAGTTCCTGGCACAGTGACCCAGGCCTGTAATCCTAGCTCCTGAAGAGGCTGAAATCTGAGGATCAAGGTTCGAAGCCACCCTGGCTAATAAAGTGCTTCAGACTCCGATATTCAGCTAACCAGTACAAACCCAGAAATGGCACTATGGCTCAAGGGGTAGGGCAGTAGCCTTGAGCTGAGGAGCTCAGGGATAATGCTCAGGCCTTGACTTCAAGTCCCAAAACACTAGAATGAAAGAAAGAAAGAAAGAAAGAAAGAAAGAAAGAAAGAAAGAAAGAAAGAAAGAAAGAAAGAAAGGAAATCTAATAACAATAGATGTTAGGGATGTCTGAAGAAATCATACTACTATAGTGGTTGGTGTGAGTGTATACCAGAGTTCAACCACCCTGGAAGCAGTGTGGCAGTTCCTCACAAGACTAAACATAGAGTTCTTCTATGACCCAGCCATCCCACTCCTGGCATTTACCAAAATGTCCATAAACAAGGCCATACTAAAGCTACCATTACAATCATGTTCATTGCAGCACTATTTACCAGAGCTAAACTATTTACCCAGATGCCTCTCAATAGATATGTGGATCAAGAAAATGTACACAATGAAAATCTATGCTTCCATCAGAAAGAATGATATTGCCCCATTTGTAAGTAAATGGAATGACTTGAAAAAAATCCTGTTAATGGGGGCCGGGAGTTTGGCCTAGTGGTTAAAGTGCTTGCCTAGCATGCATGAAGACCCGGGTTCAATTCCTCGGTACCACATACATAGAAAAAAGCTGGAAATGGTGCTGAGGCTCAAGTGAGAAAGTCCAAGGACAGTGCTCAAGCCCAGGACTGGCAAAAAAAGAAAAAAGAAAAAAATCCTGTTAAGTGAAATAAGCCAGATTCAAAGAAACGTAGGCTCCATGGTTCCCCTCATTTGTAATAATTAGTATACAGCTAGGATTTTCCTAGCAGATGAGCACAACAGCTCAAAAGGTATGTGCATATGGCTGTATAGAATTAGGCTAAGCAAAATGAACTGAAGAATATGGAAACAAAGGGTTTGTCTTTGTGATTGTTTTTCTTGATATCCTATGTGAAGTTATTTCTTTATTCCTTTTTTCCCCCTTATGGTTTATCCCCTATTGTTGCTGTATCTGACTTTGGTATCTGGTGAACTGTATATAAATTTGTTTATTTGAATCAGGAAAGGGAAGAAGAAATACAAGGTGGTTAAACAAAGGACAAATGTACCTGAGATATTCACAAGACAATATGTTGGAAGTGAACCTTACAACATGGGACTGGGTGGGGGTAGAGAAAGTGGGAGAAAAACATAGGAAGAGGTAACAATGTTCAAGAAGTAACATACTGGGGCTAGGAGTGTAGTAGTGGTAGAGTGCTTGTTTAGCATGCACAAAGCCCTGGGGTATACACCTTGGTACCACATACCCAGAAAAAAACAGAAGTGGTGCTGTGGCTCAAGGGTAGAGTGCTAGCCGTGAGAAAGTTCAAGGACAGTGCCTAACCCCTGAGTTCAAGCCCTAGGACTGGGGACAAAAAGAGAGAGAAGAAGTAATATATTCACTACATTATGAATGTTACTATAACTGCTTTATACATTACCCTGACAATAAAATAAAAAGCAATTCACAAAGGAAAAAGTTAACTTATTACCTTATCTATGTAACTGTAACCCTTGACAAGAATATAAAAATTAAATAAAACCTTATTCCTGCTTGAGTTTCTTCATTGTCATGTTGTCAAAATTCTTTAGATTTATATTAAGTATCATCATTAAATCATTATTTGAAACCTAATAAAAATTTTATCCCAATCCTGCTCTCTTTCTGCTGAACTCAATGCTTTGTAGTCTTCCTCAGCTTTTCCCTCAAGACTGGTGCTCTACCACTTGAGCCATTGCTTCATTTCTATCTGTACTGTTTTTTTGCCAGTCCTGAGGCATGAGCTCAGGGCCTGATCACTGTCCTTGGGCTTTCCTCAAGGCTAGTGCTATACCACTTGAGCCACAGCACCACTTCGGACTTTTTTCTATGTATGTGATACCAAGGAATCGAACCCAAGTCTTCGTGCAAGCTAGGCAAGCACTCTACCACTAGGCCAAACTCCTGGCCCTATCTGTACTGTTTTTAATCAGAGATAAAAGTCTCTTTGATTATTGTCCTGAGCTGGATTTGAACTGTGATCCAGATCTCTGCCTCTTGAGCCACTGGTGGCTGGGTTTCTCTTTATATTTTTACATATGATTGGTTTTCAGGTCTTTAAAAGTTATGTTCTATGAAAAAAATCTGAGTGAAACTTCCTTGCTAGGATTAATTTTTATATATCTGGGCAGATTCAGGTAATGTTAATATGTGTGAATGTGGCATCTACATTCCTTTAGATTTTCTTCATATGAGACCAATACTAGAAATATGTAAAAGGAACCAAAATTATACATCAGCATGGTTAACCACAGATTTGTAAACAAATGTAAGAAGCATTCTTGTAGTAATAAAAAATTTTTTAGCAGTTATAGTTAATAGAGAAATATAAACTTTTTTCTTTCAATATAGGATTGACAATTGATGGGCTCTTATTTTCCCCAAATGACTTATAATTAAGTATTTGACTTGTGCAAATATAACACATTTTAAAATAAAAATTATCATAAGGAACAATAAACATTTATCTGAATTATTTCAGTGTTAGCTTTTGTTTTTTATTAAAACTCCAGTTTAATTTAAACTTTATTTATTTATTTGTTGGTTACTGGGCTTGAATTCAGGGCCTGGGTGCTGTCCCCAAGCTTTTGTGCTCAAGGCTAGCACTGTAGCACTTTGAACACAGCTGAACTTCTGGTTTTCTAGTGGTTAATTGGAGATGAATGTCATGGACTTTCCTGCTGGGGCTAACTTTAAACTAAAATCCTCAGAGTTGTTAAGATTGCATGTGTGAGGCATCGTCTGGGTGAGTATAGATGTTGCCATCAGTGACCAGCAAAATTTAAATATTTTATAGAAGATTTAAGACCTAAATTAAATTTAAAAAGAATAAAGAATAAAGAAAAATCATGTAAAATGCTGTCACTTAAAAATTACAGAATTTTTATATTTTTGAGGTCTTTTCTAAAATGCACATATAGATTTTTAACATATTTATAACCAAAGTATACAAAATATATTATCAGTATTTCACTAAACTTCAGAACAATTGTCCATGTGTTATGTGGGTTTATGTACATAATCTTAAATAATAACAAAACATTGTAGCATATCACTTACATTTTTCCTTATTGTAATACATTTCCTTTTTTGTGTGCTAGTCCTAGGGCTTGAACTCTGGGTCTGGCCATTTCCTTGAGTTTTTTTGCTCAAAGCTAGTGCTTCTACCACTTGAGCCAAAGCTCCACTTTTGGCTCTTTTGGGGTAGTTTATTAGAGATAAGTGTCTCAGATTGTCTTCAAATTGTGATCCTCAGATCTCAACCTCTTAAACAGCTAGGATTGCAGCTGTGAGCCACCAGACACCCAGCTATAATACAATAGGTTTTTTTTTTAGCATGTGTTAGTGGTACAGAGCAATGGATCTCATTGTTATATTTTTATATATGATATAACATACTTTGATCATTAAGCATATAGCCTTTAATTTAATCTAATAATAATTTAATTTAGTCATATTCAATTTTTAAATTGTGCTATGAAAAGGTTCACTAATTGAAGATAAATTCCAAGAAATAAAATTGTGAATTAGAGAATGTGTTTTTAAGCTTTCTTCACAATTCCTTTGTAACCTTTTGGTATTAATATCTATGTATTATACAAAATAATGAGCTCGAGCATGACTTTTTCATATCTGTGTTCAATGAACAGAGTACTTATCACTCTCTTGTCCACCTTTCAGGTCATTCCTTTCTCATGAACACTTTCCCTTTTATTTTCATGCCATTAAACCCAATCTAGATTCTTCATATGAGAGAAATCATAAATATTTGCCTTTCTGTGTCTGGCTTACTTCACTTTGTATGAAGCTCTTGATATACATAATAATTTATCACCCAAAAGTTCATTTTTATATGTTTATATACTCACTGTAACAAATGAGAATTAGCATGTGAACATGGAAAGAAATTCTTGAACTTAATGATGGAAAAGTGTTTGATTCCTGTGGGGCACATCACATCAAGGGTAAAGGGCCTACCTCGTGGCCCAGTGCTCACTTCCTGGTTTTGGAGATCCAACCTGCCTGTCTCCCCTTTTCTCTTCTCCTTTTCTTTATGGGGAGGAGTGATATTTTTCTGCTTCCCTTAATAAAGTTAGTAAAGCATAAACAATGTAGTAAAGAAATAAAAATGAATAAGCAAGCTGAAGAAACTTTATTGAATTGTCTTCCTACTTTCTAAAAAAATAAAGCTGTTATCTGTCATGATCATCAATGTATTTTTGACTATAAGATTATTAAAATATTTTTTTCTTTTCTCTTATTGTTCTGGGAGGTTGTTACTGGTTTTGAGTTTGTGCATATTAAGGAAGACACTACCTTAAGCTCTTTTTCACTTTGTTTTTCAAGAGGGGTTCTCTTTAGACCAAGGTCTACCTACTTATCATGCTCTGTTTGTTTTTTGAGGCATGGTCTGGTTAACATTTTCTTTTTGTTGAGTCTGGCCTTGAATCACAACTCTCTTATTTCTGTCCCTCAAGTAGCTAGCATTATAGGCATGCTCATTATGTCAGCTAAAAATATATTTCCTAACCAAACTGAGTGGTTTGCTTTTGCTCTACATATAGACCTTGTTTTTCTGTTGGAGCCAGACAAAACCTAATTGAATTTCTCAAGATGATGCTGTTGCTATTTCCTAACAAAATATAGCTTCTTATCCAATTGTTGCTTTTTATAAGGCTACATGTTCTTAGGTGCATCTGGCCACATTTCTTTGAATTTGTTATCTATTTTGCTCTTCTGTTGGTGGTGGTAGTGGTGGTTAAGGGGCTTGAACTCAGAGCCTGGGTGCTATCAAGAGATCTCTTTGCTTAAGACTAGCACTTTACCACTTTGAGTCACAGCACCACTTCTGGTTTTCTAGTGGTTCATGGGAAATAAGAATTTCACAGACTTTCCTGCCTGGGCTGGCTTCAAATAGTGATTGTCAGATTTCAGCCTCCTGTGTAACTAGAATTACAGTTAGGATCCACCAGTGCCCAGCTTGCTCTTTCTTTTTTCCTTCTAAAGTTTCTTCTTTAGTAAGGTAATGAGTACATTTATTTTGAACATTGCTACCCCCTCCCTCATTTTCTTTTTCTTTCCTCTCCTTATTCCCCCCCACACCAAGTTGTAAAGTTCTCTTCCAACACAGTGTCTAGTAAGCACCATTGTTGCATTAGCTCATCCTCTTTCTTGCTTTTGGATTTGTTGAGCAGGTTAAACAAATGGCCTCTGCTAGTCTTTGAATTCAAATCCTACATCCAACACTAACTGTGTCATCATTTCATACGAGTTACTTAACTTCTCAAATAGTTTCTTAACCTAAAACACACAGGGGGTCTGAGGGTGGAGAAGGCTTTGGCTTTATTTTCCAAATTCTTGTAGGTAACAAATCTATTTTTTCTTAATCACATAAATTTCTTTCTCCAAGCCTTACTGCCTGATAGCCAACTTCAAATCTAGTACTATTGGATCACTCCTGCCAGAACTTCAAAGTCTTTCATATTGCCAGAAGGTATGAGAATATCAGGATCTCATGGGCATCTCTGATATTCTCAGTGTGCAAATCAATACTGTCACCCAGACAACAGCAGTGCTCTGTTTCTTTGCTAAATGGACAAGTTTACAGACCAAATGTCTATGCTTATCCTAGATATATCCTGCAGATACTCCTCTTTGTGGCTTCTCTCTGCACTAAAGCTGTTGGTCTTTTTCCTTGGGAACAGAAACATCTCTCTTTTGCCTAATCCAGGGAACATGTGTAAGTTTGGAATGTTAAATTTCTATTTACTCTGGAGGAAAGTTTCTACTTCTGAATTTTTTTTGGACGCCATATCTGAAAGTTGGTTTCACTTTTGTAAAGAAACATCTAGAACCTTACTGTCCTCTTCTCTGTAAAAATGACATGAGGAATTAATTTTATAAATGAAAGAGAGAGAAGAGAGAGAGTGAGAGAGAGAGAAAGAGGGAGAGGGGGAGAGAGAGAGGGAGTAAAGGGAAAAAGGGACAAATGCCAGGAGAGGGAAAAAAACAATTATTAATATCTCAAAATATTAACTAGTCAAATGGGGACTTAATGGGAATCTTCCTTCTTTTCTTCTTTCTGTATTATCTATGTTTTTCTTTTCCTGTTTCCCAATTGTTAGCAGCAAAATTCTGGCTCTGGGAGGTGAAGAATGGTCCTTTATCACTTGCAAGCCAAGCACAATATCCCTTTCATTTTAAGTAATGAGCTGACCCATCATAGCACCTGGACCTTGACCCCTCTTTCCTGTCAATTCTCAGTTGCTGAAAGTTCATTAAAATATTCAAGTGATAATGTGTTCATTATCCAGGCTCTCTTGGACTTGAAATTATTTTGGAATCTGGGTAGACCTGAAAACTCAGAGATGTTGAGGTTTTCTGTATTAAACATTTACTTGTTTTGGTTTTTTTTTCTTCAGGATAAATGAACCAAAAGGTTCAATGTAGTAAACCACTTTCCTTCTGGGGCACGTAGGAAATACTTGTTGACTAATTGGCAACAATTCCTAATCTACTTGTGGGAAAATAGGGAGGTAAAGCAAATTATTCAGGCCACCATGCTTACTCAGTCACCCAAGGGAAGAGTTATTAGTGGCTACACACACACTGACTGAAAATAGACATCTGGTCTGGAAAACCTGAAGAGGAGTACTACTGGGGGTGCTTTGGGTTAGTACTTACACAAGACATTTTGGCAATGTGAAGGGAGAGTGTTTGAGGTAAGAGTGGTCTGGTGGAAGGAAGTCAGAATAAAGCCCTTATTAACAATAGAGGTCATAAAAATGTGAATTAGTTATTTAAAATGCAATGCAAGAGGACTTTATTTTTCTCAACCTAGGGTTTTCTCAACTCTAAAAAACAAGTTTTCAAAATAATACTGTACAACCAATAGCCAATAATGTTTCTTTGCTTGTTTACTAACAACAAATTGATCACTAGTGAAAATAAAAATTACAGCTAACTATAAACTTTGATTTTTCTTAAATTCTTAACTATCTGATTTTGAAGAAGTGAAAATATCTTTCTCTATATACTTAGGTATATCCAATATCTAGATGTAAAGAAATGTTATTCTGTCTTATTTGAAGATAAGGATCTTGCCCTGTCTTTTAGCCAGTATTTGGGTTTGTAGCTCCAACCTTCAGACAAGTTGACACTCTGGCTTATGTCTATAGGGTGTCAGTCACCTTATAATGCATTAGAAATAGATATACATTTCATCCAAATGACACCTCTTCTTTCTGAAAGGGAAAGACAACCCCTTCAACTTAAAAATCCAAGTGAAACAAGGACAATATTAAACTCTACTTATTCAAGATCACTCTTAAATGATCTGTAAATGTTAGCCCTTCTGAGTTTCACACACATGTGTAGCCCATGAATCACACGCACTTTATTTCAGTTCACTTTAGTTTTTACAATAACCAGTAGAGCCACTCTGGGGTCACCAAGTGCTTTCTGTGAACTACAGCTGATCAATATTACCACACAAATGAAGAGGGATGGGGAGAATGGAGGAACCTCACTTGGAGGAAGGGAGAGTAGGGTGAGTAAAATTTCCACAGTTTGTACAGTTTGAGGAAATGTTTTATGCCAATGTATGGTTTGTGTCAATCAAACATATAAAAGTTACTGTGACTGCATGAAGCCATAAGATGCACTTTTAAACTTTAAAAAATAAGGTACCATAATTGCATCTTATAGAACTATGTGTCCCCTGAGTCTCTTTGGCTGTTTTTAAGATACTCATGGTAAATGAGGTAAAGAAAGGGGAAGAATGGGGGAGAAACCCATTGAGCTCTGCATGCAGAAAAAAATGCAAAAGCCATTCAGATTTATATGGAGGAAATTTCTTCCTCTCTCTCTTTCACTTTCTGTGTCCCTCCTTTCTTCTTCTGATTTATGAACTTTAATAACTGTAGAATCGCCTTTAACTTTGGGTTTGAGAACTGAAGTCATTATAATTCATGACTATTTTTTTCCTTGAAGTACTTTTTACTGGTGTCAGTCATTTGAGACAATGGAAGTATGGTTCTCTTTTCTCTCTTTCTTTAAACCTTTAAATAATATCCAAGACATGTGTACTTGAAATTGAAATTGAATTGAAAGTGAATTCACTACTGTGATAACAGTAGACTTGAACTCGAACACCAGAAATTCTTGTTGAACTTACTGGTATTGTTTGTGAGGGTTTTAGTTCAGAGAAGTAAGTGCACCAGAGACAAAGCTCAGCAGACATGCTGTGAAGGAGGATGTGCAGGGAGGTTGTCTGAAGCTTTGTTAAGTAGGAGCGGGCCTACACAACCCTGACCTAGCATGTCCTCACAGTTTCCTCTTCCTCTTGTTGTTTGAGACTCTGACCACTTGGTGACTCTGGCCAATATAGTAGAAATAGGAGTGATATTCACTTCAACGCTTGACTTTTGAAACCATTCATCCAATTGCTTACTTGCTCTTCCTGGAGCTTTGTTTAAGAAAGCTGTAAATGTCGGTGGGCTTTCTGGGTTCCAAAGTCAGGTAGAAAATTTTGCTAGTCAAGATTAGTGATTTCACTATAGCATGTGTGGGTCAAGTATAGGCTTGATCCACAACTTCTGCATACTGATACATTTCAGTGCTAATTTCATTTCGTTTTCAAGGTGATGTGATGAATATATTTCTTATGGAACATTGTCATCCCCTCCATTTTTCTCCTACTTGCCCTTTCTTCCACCCCACCAGCTCCCAAATTGTAAAGTTCATTTCCAATATATTGGTTTACACTTTGTCCTTTGTCTCACTAATTTCAGTTTTATTTTTTGTAAGGAACTGAATTGGGACAGACCACTTTTTATTTTGGAGGTCAATCCTTGTGCTTGAACTCAAGGTCTTGGCGCTGCTCATGACATTTTTGATCAAGGCTAGCACACTACCATTTGAGCTACAGTTCTACTTTTTTGGTAGAGATTAGAGTGTCATGGGTTTTCCTGCCAGGGCTAGCTTTGAACTGTAATCCTCAGATCTCAGCTTCCTGAATAGCTAGGATTACAGATGCCAGCCACCATTGTCCAGCCTCAAAATCACTTTTAAAGGCAACTCTTTCTAGCTGAAGTCAATTGTACGTGAAGGGCCAATGTTAAAAGCCAAGTTTAGGAGAGTACACATTATTCCACTGGCCAGAGTTTGCTACCCTGATAACAAAATGAGACACCATGTGTCTAGGAGGAAAAGCAAATTTGCAGCCAATTGTTGTCTCTTCCAGACTTCCTAAGTTTATTTATTTTTCTCAAACCAAAGCATACTATTTTCATAAAAAAGTGTTGTTTCATTTTGGGTTAATAGGAGATACTATAACAACAATTTATATAAATGAACAAGAATGCAAGCAAAATTTTACTCTCTTACTCAGAAATTGTCAAGATGTTGAATGTCTTGATCATGTTAACATAACAAGTGAATGGAAAGACTAGGCAAGACCTGTGCTAATACAGGATACAAGGCCAAAGTTAATATTTAGGTTCTGAGTTCCCTAGAATCTCTCTTCATTGTATAACTTAATGAGGCAATTACTATATCATTTGTACCTGTGAACTTAATGATAAGATAAAGAATGCTCCCAAATGCCAGTATACACTCCAGAACTATTTTTTGTAGTAATTTGGAATTGCTAAAATGATTTCACTCCAACAGAAATTATTCCTTTGGAAAGGGATGTTCAAAAAATAAAAAAGAAAACAAGTTTGATTTATGTAGAAAATTGTATAACAATGCTGGGTGCCAGTGACTCATGCTGTAATTCTAGTTCGTCAAGTGGTTGAGATCTGAGGACCAAGATTCAAAACTAGCCCGGGTAGGAAAGTCTGTGAGAGTCATCTTCAATTAAAAACATCAAAAAAAGCCAGAAGTAGTCCTGTGGCTCAAATGATAAAGTGTTAGCCTCGAGTTGTGAATTCCTGCTGAAATCATCAACGAAAGAACCCAATTATCCTCAGGGATTCTGGAACACTTTAAATGTCATTGATAGCCATTATCATGTACTGCCCAAAGAGAAGAGTCAGTTCAGAGCTTTTCATGATGGTGGTGACCCCTGCACAAATGTACTTTCTTGAAATTTCAGCTTTAAATGAAGTTGTCGAACACACTGGAGAAGAAAATTAAGGGTGAATGAATTGGTCACATAGAATAAAAGTTCAGGATTCTTACTACACTACGATATGGTTTTTTGTAATATCCCAGCCATTTGGGGTGGGGGGGACCTGAACCCCCAGCAATAGAGCAACCAGCACTCAGTGAACAAAGCTAGGAGTCAATAACAGCACAGCAGCTACTTTCTACCTTTAGGTTGATAGACAGCAGTCTCCAGCTTCAGTGGGGCTGAGCTTTTGAAAGTAAGCACCACACTTCAGATGATCATAACTACACACTGGGATCATCATCACAGGTGGTCACCTTAGGATGCCCACAGTCAATAACCACAAAGGTGGAACCTCAAATAGGCATTCTAGCAGCTAATCTTGGCAGGTTATTACAATTTTCTTATTCAAAAGTTTATCAAGGAAGTTATAGCATCTCATATTTTGTTTGTTCAACAGGATATCATTGACCATAAGTTTCAATCAACCAGTGAAACCACCTATTAAATTCTAGAGGTGAAACCTGCAAAATTTAGTGTGAGTTCTTGGGAATAATTAACTTTCTCTTGCAAGAAAACTGCCATCATAGGTGTTACTATTCTTTCCACAACAGGAGAGAGAGGAGGAAAGACTGAACGGGTAAATGATGTTTGGGGGATTCCTGATTCAGGTTTCATAGCTTCTTTAATATCCGCCTAAATGCTTCAGAAACAGACCTTAGGCCTTCAGATCAGCTAAATCAATGTTGCCATTTTCAGAGAAAAAGTACAGAAAAGTTGTATATCCATTCAGTTCTGTGATTTAGTCATCTCTGATATAAGGCCTTTGTTATTAGAAATGGAATTCATATGGCTACAGAAGTAAGCATTCTTTTAGTCTGGTGCTGGAGGCTCATGCCTGTAAACCTAGCTAACCAAGAGGCCAAGATCTGAGGATTGTGGTTCAAAGCCAGCCCAGGCATGAAAGTCCATGAGACCCTTATCTTCAGTTAATCACCAGAAAACCAGAGGTGGTGCTGTGGCTCCAAGAGATAGAGCACTGGCCTTGAGCTGCAGAGCTCAGGGATAGTGTGTAGGCCCAGAGTTCAAGCCCCACTACTGGCAAAAAAAAGTACTCTTTTTAAATATAATTTTATTGCTATTATTAAGGCATTGTTCAGAGGGGTTACTGTTTCATATGCCAAGAAATGAGTACGTTTCTTTTTTTAATTTAATTTTCTTTTTGAAAAATTTTTTATTGCTGGGGTAATATATAGAGGGGTTACAGTTACATTCTCCATGTAGTAGGTGCATTACTTCTCACACATTGACACCCCTTCTCACATTTTTGTCCCCATTTTCCTGCCCCCATCCCTCTGTATCATCTTGTTTTCCCCCTTCCCTTTCCTATTTCAAAGAAACAAATAGATGTATATACAATATTTGAGTACATTTCATTTGCTTTCCCCCAGTTTCTCCTCCTGTCCCCCACAAGTAAGCATTACTAAAACTGGGCTCAAACTCTAATCCTCTTGCCTCCATCTCCATAGTGCTGAGATTATAGGTGTGAGCCATCATGCCCAGCTCTGTTGAAACCTTAATGTACTTTTACTGATCAAGGTCTAAGTTCTTTTGCCTACTGCCAAGTGCTATTTATTAATATAGTATGGTCAGAATGCTTACTTCTTGACAGTGATTCTTTCTCATTTATTCTTCAGGAAACTGCCAGGCAGAATTACTCAGAACTATTGTCCAGTTTAAGTCCTCTAACCAAACCCTTTAGCCAGGTAGAGCCTGGGGCTGACCAGGAGATTACTGGATCTGAAGATGTGGTTGTGATCTCTGCAGATGGCATCTCACAAAGGTAATGTTTAAGTATCCTGCCTAGAAAACATGCTATCACCATCGAGATAATGACACTGCTCCCGAAGGACTTCCTGTTCCTCTTTTCCTTTTTTGCAAATAAAATAGTTGTGCAATAGTTTATGCTAATTACTAAATTGGGAAGATTTTATACTAGAACAACTAGAATTAATTTCACAGTGTTTGAATATAGGTATTTGCATT
Organism: Megascapheus bottae; assembly: GCF_031878675.1. Classification (NCBI taxonomy): domain Eukaryota; kingdom Metazoa; phylum Chordata; class Mammalia; order Rodentia; family Geomyidae; genus Megascapheus; species Megascapheus bottae. The sequence goes on from NC_143516.1 coordinate 57,864,291, forward strand.
GGCTTTTCCTTTACTTCCTGTTGAGTTACTTTTAGAACTTATATTATTCTACATAACAATAACTATATCAGTAGTTTATGACTATGTTTTCACTCTCCAAACAGTTTCATGACTCTTCTACACTTAAAACATGCAAAAAAAAACAAAATAAAAACAAAACAAAACAAAAAGGGCTTTCTATGAAACTTCTTTTGTGGCTATCTTATCTTTTCGAATTTCCTTTTCAATTAAGCTTCTTCAAAGAAAAATGTACCACATATATAACCATCCTAGTTTTTAATTTTTATTGTTGGGATAATGTATCCAGGGGTTATAGTTACATTCGTCAGGCAGTAAGTGCATCACTTCTTGCACATTGATATACCATCTCAAGTTTTTGTCTCCATTTCCCTCCCCTTCTCCTCCCAATCATCTTATTTTCCACTTTCCCTTCCCTATTTCAAATAAACTAACAAATGTACATGTAATATACCAGATAACAAAGTCAGATACAGTAACAATATGAGATTAACCATAAAGGCAAATCAAGAGTAACCATCCTAGTTTTAATTGGCCTTTAACATGTAAGAATTTCTCTTGTAACTCTTCATCATTCACTTTTTAGTTTCTTTTTAATTGTTTTTATGTGCCAAACTACATTCTATTTTTATTTCATCTTTTTATGATACTCAGTTTGAACTCAGGGCTTCCAGCTTACTGGGGAGATGGTTTACCACTCCCAATATATACTTATATATTTAGCACTTTCGATTCCTATTTCCTTTCCAATATTAATTTAATCACATTTTTCTCCACAAAATTCTTTCCTCCCCAGGCATCTACCAATCTATTCTAGCTTTTCTAAATTCTTTTATTCTTTTTCAATTATTCTTCTTTATTCACCCATCATCTGAATATAAATATTCCTTACCATTTAGCCATAATATTTTGCTTGTGTCAATCTTCATCTTACTCTAGATGGTCCAGTCTATCTAGGATATACTTACTTTTTACCTATATAATAACTTCCCAAGCTGTAGTTCTTACATAGCTCCTACCTGGTAATGTAATTGCTTACTAGATATTCTCACCTCAATGTCCTAGAAGATGTCGAATGCAACATGTCCTCAAAATTCATTATCCTCTTTCTACTTCACCACAATTGCAACACCAACCTAATCTCCCAAACCTGAAACACAAATAATTTTAGTGTTACTGGGCATACCTGCTCAGACCTGTAATCCTAGCTACTCATGATTAGTAGGATCATGGTTCAAGGCCAGTCCAGGCCAAAAGTTCATTAATCCTTTCTCAGCAGAAAAAACTGAACATGGTGATGTGTGTCTGTCATTCCATCTAAGGCAGGAAACATAAATAGGAGTATCTCAGTTTAGGCAGGCCTGGACAGAAAGCACAAAAATTGAGAACTTCCTTGAAAAAGTAGTAACTACCCCCAAATCATTAGACATTTAGCTCAAATGGTAGAGTGCCATGAGTTCAAACCCAAGGTCTGCCAAGAAGAAATATAAATATATACAGTATATATATAGAGAGAGAGAGTATATATATACACATAGTATATGTAAAAATACAGTATATACACAGCATATATTCATGTACAGTATTTGCATATATGTACATATACATATAGATATCATTTATCTTTTCCTTGATAGACATCAAGTCTTATTTATTTCACCTCTCAGATAACTTTACAATGTGACTCACAATCACTCAGTTCCATGTTTTCTCATCTCTTGTATAGATTTTTATTATTTGAATTCTTATCTCCAGTGTTCCTCTCTTCAGTCTTCATTTCAACTAGATGAATTTGCTTTTTTTAGAAAGAATTTGTTAACATTGATTTTTATATCATATTTCAAATGATGTGTTTAACAAACAGGTATTCAAGAAGGGAATCTCTATATACAATCACTGGCACTTAGATTTTAGAACATAATTAAAATTAGGCAGAGGGTTTATATGTCATAGATACATATTAATCTATGTAAAAAACATTATGTCTATAGAGTCATAGATTTTTATGTATATGTAGTTATGTTTATATTTCCAATACCATGTCCATAGCATTGGGTATACAACTATTGAGTCCTCGCTCTTGTACTGCTTGGATCTAATAGCCATGTATTAAGGATACCATGTGCCTTTTGTTTTTTGGTCTTGACTTGTCTCAACATGATTCCCTCTAGATTCATCCACTTCCCTGCATTATGCCATTATTTTATCTTGTCTGTTGGCTATGTAGAATTCCATTGTATATATATATATATATATATATATATATATATATCACATTTTCTGTATCCATTCATCTGCAGTAGGGCATCTGGATTGTTTCCATTGCCTGGCTATTGTGAATAGTGCAGAGATGAACATAGCTGAGCAGGTGTTCTTATCATATCCTGAGTTATGATGCTCAGAATAGATGCCCAGGAATGGTATGGTGGGATCATAGGGAAGGTCTGTTTTCAGTTCTTTAAGAAACCTCCACACTACTTTCCAGAGTGACTGAACTTGCTTACAATCCCACCAGCAGTGTGGTAGGGTTCCTTTTTATCCACAATGTCGCCAACATCTGTCATTTTCTCAGTTCAAAATCTTGGCCATTCTTGTTGGGGTAAGGTGGTATCTTAGGGTTGTTTTTATTTGCATTTCCTTTATGACAATGGATGATGAACATGCTATGGTTGCCTGTTACTCATGACAAGCATCCTAAATTGACATTCCCAATCCTTTCTTGTCCAGCTTGTGAATGTCTCTCCAGCAAAACAAAGTACTTTTACCATATGATTGCTATGCTGTTGAGGTCTCTGCTTTTGGATACGTTGCTCTTTCTTCCTACTATTCTTTCCCCAGTGTGACCATCTTATAGACTCCTATGCATATTTTAAAAATGTTTCTCTGACAGCTCTTGAAAACCAATCAGTAATTTCTTTGTTCTGACTGTGTACATCTCCATACTTATGTTATTACCGTTACATTCTGCCTCAGGTGCTACACTGCAAATTCTTTGAGAACAGGGGCAAAGCTTATGTATTTTATAGTATTTACTCAAGTGCCTGGCAGGTACAAAGTGCCTCAACTATTTATTGAACCACATTAATTCTATGTAGAACTCTAGCAAGAACATGGTATTTCACCAATGAACAATAGGTCGATTTGGCTGATTATTTCCAAAGAAATAGCTCACTCATATGTGTGGTATGCCCACTGTTCCCTTGATGACACTCAGTAAATAGGGATTATGGCTCTGGCCTGCACAGAGCCCAGCATCCAAGAGCTGTCTACATCCTTTTATGCACCCTGCTGAGACCGTGGTTTCCTGCTTTCCAGGCTGCCTTGCTTTCTCTCTTCCCTGTTTCTTGTGGTTTGTTTAAATTTTGTGCTAATCTAAATTCCTCAGGAACACCTTCCATCACCTGCTCACTGATCCATGACCTGTTCTTTCGACTGCATTGCATTTTAAAGGTCCCTGGCTTGACTTTACTGGTTCTAATACTGAATGCCGTGAAATGACCTCCTTCCCAAGTGACTATCATTCATGTTTTTCCTAAAAAATACAATGTACCTACAGTGTTAACGCAAATAAGCCCCATGTCATAGTATCAAATATGGTAAATTCAAGACCAGTAGACCAGAAATGGCCTGCCTCTTGTTATCTTATGCGGTTATGTGCACCACATTGGAATATTTCTTTTCTCAAAGGTGGGAACTGAGTCAGAGGCCATCTGTGTGGCCCTTGCTCACCAGTCCTGAGTGGCCGATAATTAATTTAGGCTGAATGTAATTACTCCCTTGTTAACAGGAGTTTTTCTGCACTTTTCCTCAGTCGGCTCTGGAGACACACCATTGAGTGTGATGTATGAGTCCTGGCACAGAATGAAACCTGAGCCCTGAGAAAAGACCCCTGCCTGAGAAGCTTCTCCTTCCTCTTAATGAATTGATGGGCTCAGCCCTCTTATCTGAAGTGCCAGTGAGATGTTCTTCAAGAACAGCACCTGCAAGGAAGACTCAGGAAAGGAGGGGCTCCATTTCTTTTGATTTTGAACTCTAGCAACTCAGTTTGAATTTATTTATTTTCTACCAAGTTCTAAAGGGAAGACACTGGTGTCTGAATTGAAGAAATGGAGGAGTGTTAGTAAGAGAAGCTAATCCTTCTGTACTGGATTTTTTTCATGATTTCAATATTTCAATACATAAAATTTTCTTTCAAAATACCAAGTTCCAAAACAATACCAGAGATCATGAAACCAATCTCTTTTCTCCTAAGGATTGCTGGAGGCAGGGTTTCAGACTTCCAAGCTATCCCACAGAGATCTCAACAAGGGTTAAAATGACTAATTTGTCTGGGCACAGATGGCTCATGTGTGTAATCCTACTCAGAAGAAAATCCATGAGACTCTAACTCTTACTAACCACGAAGCCTGAAGTGGAGCTGTGACTTAGTGGAGTGCCAGCCATGAATGGGAAAAATTAACAGAAAGTGCATTGGCCCTGAGTTCAATTCCCCAAACTGGCACACACACACACACACACACACACACACACACACACACACACACACACACCACATTTCCTTTTTGTGGAGTAACAAGAAACCAAAGGTTTTGTAAGACAATCATAAATTAGAAGAATACATACATACTAGCATATATACGTACATATGTAAATACAGAATTACTCTGCACTGTAAAACTGAAAAACAATTGTAATGAAAACTATTCTCTATCTCAAGTGATGTTGTTTTCAAACATGTGTTGGTCTAAGCACCATTTGGGGGAGGAGAAAAGGGTGATTTAGTTATGTGTGGGAAGATAGACCCTTTGGGGAGGCCGGCATCTCAGGAATCAGGGATTAGAAATGATTAGATCATTTATGTTTATGTTGCAGGATTTGAGGGAGAAGCCATAGAATTAGGACTTTGCTGTGAACTTGATGCATAATGTCAGAAAATGGGAGCTAATTCTATAGTTGAATACCTTGAATGGTCTTATTCCATAGGAGGGAAGATTAGAAAAAGATGAGTGGTTAAAGAAGCAACAGCCCCTGTATTGCCCAGATATCTAGGTTCTGACAAAATCTTTGATTCTATTTCATCATAGATCCAGGTACTCTAGATGATATTGGTATGTTTTTTTAAAATGTTATGTTCCACAGTAATAACCAAAGAAAAAGCTAAATGCCAGTCATGCTCTTGGAGCAGAGGCATCTCCTTTATCTTCTTTATCTGGAAGCCAGAAATCACCCAAAATGATATAATTTTAATGAAAAATTTAGAAGTTAGAAGAAACAGGCATCTTCATTTCTACTTTCTAAGGGAAATGAAGAAAATCCAGTTTGAAAACTTAAATGGAATAGAATACACTAGAAAAGCAATTTGCCTTAGGATTTACTGAATTAAAAAGGTTTTTTTTATTGTAGGAACTAATTGCTAAAGATATGATGGGAGTAATTCTGCATATTCCCATTTTACATATGTTATCTTTTTAACCTAGGATAACATATTGGTAAACTGGATATTTAAAAACTAAAGCTGTTGAAAAAAGGACAACATTCTACATGAATACATTCACATAAACAGGACATTTAGAATAAGAAAAGTATGTTCATTTACTAAAAATATAAAAATATCTTATTTAAAATAAGGAAGTTTGAACAAAATATGCAATAGCTTCCCAGGACATAGGACAAATTTTTCTAGTGAAACCTGAGTCAAAACATGTTGAGAGCCAAAGATATTGACCGTCAAAGAAAACATGTCAATAATTTGAAAGCAACCAACTCAAAACATGGTTTACCTTTGACTGTACCCTTCAAAGTGCTTTACTTTTCAACTTCAATTTTTTAGAGTCTACTTGACTTTAATTTGTAAATTTAAAAATGTTTGAAAGGTATGTAATAGAGCAGTAATAAGAGAAAAACAATGCAAGTGGAAAAACCTGATTGAATACTTTGACCATGTCTGACTAAACTGATTCAAAGATTAGATTCAGAACAGGATAGATATTACATCTGAAATGGACATGTTATTTCCTAAAGGTTTAAATTTGATGTTAAAGAAGCTCTTCAAGGACTCAAAAGTACTTAAGAATGGATTAGTCTCAAGATTTTGCTTGCAATCCATGGTGATAAAATGTTTCCAAACTTGTTCTAAATAATTATGTGAATTCCAGTCCCTCAGTGAAGAAATTATTATTTCTTGCATGTTTAAATGTTCCTTCACACAACAATTTAACATTTCCACCACAAGAAATAGTCTTTTTTGAGACCATTTTGCTTAAAAAGTAACCTTAAGTATGAACTTTTACCATATAGCATTTTCACTGGAGGCCATATTTGTGCAAGAGAAGTTAGTTTACCTGAGTTGGTTCAGGAGAAATGCATTCAGTATTTAAAATCAATCTAAAACTGTGGCTGCCTTAATTCAAGTTGAGCTACATTTGGTTCAAATGATAGCATTTCTTTTTTAAAATTTTTTAATGTGATTAATAGAAGGGTTACATTATATTCACCAGATAGAAGGTTCATAACTTCACAAACATTGATACCCTTTCTTATGACATGGTCCCCATTTCCCTCCCACCCTCCCCCAGCTTATCTTGATTTTCCCCCCTTCCCTATCCAATTTTCAAATAACCAATTAAGCACATATAAAATATATCAGATAACATGGTGAAATCCTGAAACAATATAAGATAACCAAGGGATGGCAAAAGAGATGAGAGATAAATAGTACATTAAGGACAACAGTCATATTCATTATATGGCTTTTGTTTCCTTATCCTGGAGGTCCTTACATTTAGTGTCATACTATTTAGCCTAATGTCTCTAGATTTTGTTCTATTGTAAATCGCTACTAGGAGAGCCCAAGGTTTCTACTGATTATGACAAATGAGGGAAACCATTGAGCCTAAGTTCCTTTGAGTCTGGCTTACTTCACTTACTATGATTTTTTCTAAGTTTTTCGATTTCCTTACAAATGGGGCAATGTTGTTCTTTCTGACAACAGCATAGAATTCCATTGTGTATAAATACCACATCTTGTTGATCCACTCATCAACTGTGGGACATCTAGGTTGGTTCCATATCTTTGCTATGGTAAATAGTGCTGCAATGAACATTGTTCTGCTAGTGGATTTAGTATGCCCTTGTTTCTGGACGACTGGGTAAACACCAAGTAGTGGAATTACTGGGTCATAGGGGAGCTCTATGTTTAGTCTTTTGAGGAACTGCCATACTGCTTTCCATAGTGGTTGAACAAGTTTGCACTCCCACCAACAATGTAGTAGTGATCCCTCCTGGCCACATCCCCTCCAGCATCTGTTATTAGTTTTCTTGATCCTGGCTATTCTAACTGGAGTGAGGTGGAATCTTAGAGTTGTTTTGATTTGCATTTCTTTTATGACCAGAGATGTTGAGCATTTCTTCATGTGTCTATAGGCCATTTTTGTTTCTTCTTCAGAGAAGACTCTCTTTAAGTCTTTGGCCCATTTTTTAATGGGATGGTTGTTACTTTGGAGATTAGTTTTGGACTGATTCAATTTTTTGAGCTGTTGATATATTTTAGATATGAGGCCTTTGTTCATTTTATGGTTAGTGAAGATATTCTCCCACTCTATAGGCTTCCTAATTAATTTACTAGCTATGTGCTTTGCCATACAGAAGCTCTGCAGCTTAATGCAGTCCCACTTATCCAGCCTTTCTCTGATTTGTTCTGATTCTTGGTCCTTATTAAGAAAGTTTCGACCTCTGCCAAGGAGGCCTGGTGTGTCTCCTATTCCTTATTGTAAAGTTTTCAGTGTGTCGGCTTTTACTTTGAGGTGTTTGATCCATTTGGAGTTAATTCTAGTGCAGGGTGACAAATAAGGATCCAACTTTAGTTTTCTGCCAGCACCACTTATTGAAGAGGCTGTCTTTCTTCCATTCTATTTTTTGGCTCCCTTGTCAAAGATTAGGTGGCCATAGGTCTGTGGTTTAATATCTGGGTCCTCAATTCTGTTCCATTGGTCTTCAGGCCTGTTCTTCTGCCAGTACCACGCTGTTTTGATAATAATATCTCTGTAATAGAGTCTAAAGTTTGGTATTGAAATTCCTCCAGCTCTGTTCTTTCTGCTAAGAAGTGCTTTTGCTATACGGGGTCTTTTATCATTCCATATGAAATTTTGGATTGCCTCTTCTATTTCTTTAAAGAATGACATTTGGATATTGATGCGTATTGCGTTGAATTTGTAGATAGCCCTTGGTAAGACTGTCATTTTCACGATGTTGATTCTTCCAATCCAGGAGCATAGGAGGTTTTTCCATTTCCTTAGTTCTGCTTCATTTTCCTTTTCAGAGTTTTAAAGTTTTCATCAAAAAGGTCCTTTACATTCTTAGTTAAGCTAATTCCTACGTACTTTATTTTCTTTGAGGCTAATGCAAAAGGAGTTGCTTTCCTGATTGTTGCCTCATTCCTCTCACTGTTGACATATAGGTAGGCAGTTGATTTTTGAGGGTTAATTTTATACCCTGCTACCTTTCCAAAGTTTTGAATCAGCTCAAGGAGCTTGGGAGTGGAGTCTGTAGGGTTCTTTAAGTACAAAATCATGTCATCTGCAAAGAGGGAAAGTTTCACTTCCTTTTTCCCTATTTGGATCCCCTTTATGCTTGCTTCTTGCCTTATTGCTCTGGCTAGGAATTCTAATACTATGTTAAAGAGGAGTGGAGAGAGTGGGCATCCTTGTCTCGTTCTTGATTTTAGAGGAATGGCTTTAGCTTTTCACCATTAAGTATAATACTAGCTGTGGGTTTGTCATACACAGCCTTTATTATACTGAGGAATGTTCCATGGATTCCTAGTTTCTCCAGAGCTTTTAACATAAAGGTGTGTTGGTTCTTGTCAAATGCCTTTCTGCATCTGTTGAGACAATCATGTGATTTTTGTCCTTACTCCTGTTGACCGAATTCCAACAGATAGAAGGTGCATTAGTTCACATACATTGATTCCCTTTCTCATGTCATGATCCCCATTTCCCTCCCCCTTCCCCCCGCCCCTAATCTTGTTTTCTTTCTCTCTTCCCTATCCGACTTCAAATAACCAAATAAGTACATATACAATATATCAGACAACAAGGTGAAATACTCTAACATGAGATAACCAAGGGACAGCAAAAAAGATGAAAGATAACATAGTACATTAAGGACAACAATCACTCATTATATGGCTTTTGTTTCTATATCCTGGAGCTCCTTTCATTTAGCCTCATACTGTTTGGCCTTATGTATCTAGGTTTTGTTCATAGAATTAATTTTTAAAGTAAATTATGGAAGTTGAATTTTCAAAACAAAAGTCTGTTTTGCTTATTTAACCTCAAGAAAAAGAAGTCAATATTATCCATTTATATGTTATTTTTTTTGCCAGTCCTGGGCTTGAGCTCAGGGCCTGAGCACTACCCTTGGACTTTCTCAAGGCTAGTGCTCTACCATTTGAGCCTCAGCACCACTTCACACTTTTTTCTACTTATGTAGTACCGAGGAATCGAACCCAGATCTTCATGCATGCTAGGCAAGCAAGCACCCTACCACTAGGCCAACTGCCAGGTCCCTTGAGATGCCATTTATAACTGGCATAGACTACTGATACTGTTCCTTAATATCACAAAAACCATTGTGGTATTAAGACATTTGACAACAAGAGAAAACCATATGTCACGTCTATGAAAATGAAAGATAAACTGTCAATCAGGCTTGGGCTGGCTGAAGAGCCCATCTGAGGTGGCCAGCCTACTGAAGTCCATGGCCTGACTGCCTACTGAATGCCACCCTGTGAGGGACTAGAATGACCCTCATCTGAGCAAATGGGGCTCTATGAAGGTGAGGGGGCAGCCGGATGTGCAATGTCTGAAGCTCTACTTGCCTTCTGTCCTCAGAGTCATAACACTATTATAAGGAGCTTAATTTCAGTTTTAACATGAAGTTAGCACACAACATTAAACTGATGCTTTCCCTACGTTTGGTGTGTTAGGGGAGTGACAGATTTTGAATCTGTATATGTGATCACTAGCATGTGATAATTTAGCAGGTACTAATCAGAACACAAATGATCACAGAATATGGATGGTAGTCACATGCTAAGGGTGTATCGGAATTTTTATTTAAGCAATTGCCCTGGCATTGCCAATAGGAAGCAGGATGACAAGAGCTAGTTTAACTTAGACAAGACAACTAGACATACTTGCAGTGACCTTTTTCTTTAATGTTGTAGGAAGAGCAGGAATTGAGCCATGATGGATGGTTTAAGTAAGCCTTTAAGCAGCAGAAGACTAAGCTTGTTTATTTGGATTAAAACCAGTGATTTAAATGCCCTTCTAAAAACAGTCATCAATAAACTTAAAGTTATCTTGATTTTAATATTTTTAAAAAGATTTGAAAAATCAAATAATGGTACTCTGAGGAATTACTATCACCTGATAGTGAATTCAACTTTACCAGGCACAAAACAGGCAAAGATTGACTAAGAAATTAAAACCATGTTTCTCTTTAAAAGTGGTTGCCACAATGGTAAATAATTCTCTCTATAAAAAAGGTAATAAGAGAAAATAGACTATGATCTCTGACTATTATTTCTGTAAATCAAAAAATGAAACAATATTACAAAATCTTAATGATTACTGCCATTTCTACAGTTAAAAAAGAAATAGTATCTACATCTATTTCTGCCACCTTTATAAACACTATTGTAAACTGAAAACCATTTTAAAATACATTTATTATTAAATTACTTTATTTAAATGTATTAAGTTGTTTGCATCTTTTTTATTTTGCCCATCATATTTTGGTGATTTTTTTGTCCAAAGGAGCATATTCACTTTAATGATCAAAAATTTGAACAGTCCATTGCAAAAGCCTGAAATAGCAATATTGAGCACATCACCAATCGTTGGATATATGAATCTTTGATAGAGAGTGGACTTTAATAAAGAGCTGGTGGATACTGCTGTTTTTTCCATTTCACAGCAGTAATTGGGCAATATAATTATTCCTCTTCAATTTTAAACTCACTGGCTGAATAAAGTACTCCTCTGACAAATGAGAAAAATTAATTAGTCAATTCCATAATGTGTTTTTATAATTACTCGAAGCTATAAACTGAGACTTGCTTTAAAATCTTATTGTTTTAATTTTCATATTTTCCTGTCTCTTGTTTCTGAGACCTCCAAACACGAGATAAATCATCCTGCTTATAAGTAAAGTCTTATTTTCGTTTCTTGATTTCTTTTTAAATTTAAATAAGTCTTTGTTTAAAGAAAACATTTCATCAGTCAAAATAATGCTATCACTTCTGAAAATATTTTCATTTTCTGACATGCACCAAGGTGCCATAAAGTAGTGTTGACAACTCCATCTTTAGCATTCCACAAATCTTAGAGAGATATATCATCAGAAAAACCACACAGTCTATATCCGGGCTCTGACAAAAGTGAAACATGGCCTGCCAGACACAGATAAGGTTTTGAAATGTTAGTCACTGAAAAGGTGATAACAGAAACAAGGATCAAATGCATGTATACCTTCACCTTTGGACGCCTGAGGTTTTGAGACAAGCCACTTTGGGTTTAAAAAAATAAAAAGATATTGCCATTTGGCCTGGTGGCTAAGTCGGAGGGTATACGTTGCAATACAACATGAAAACAGAAGATAGTACTGATTTTCCATGTATTGTTGGGTGGAATTATGTGATAACTGAGGGACAATAGCACAGCATCTCCAGCTAATAGGAGAGTGAGGAGCTTTGGATTGGAGTAGTTTGAAAGAGAGCACCAAGGATCCAAGCAACATGCCATCAGTGACACAAATGGAGACTACAATGACTCTGGAACAAGTGGAAACAGCTTGGACATCTTCATTTTTGTTGTCTTCTGTAATCCCCAAGTGTTTTGAAATTACAGGCAGTTCTCAATTTTATGTGGAAATTTCAATAGAAGGAAGACAAAAGCCCCATTACACTGGGGCTGGACATGAAATATTAAGCCAAAGGACTGTTTTGTGTTTTGCTTTGCTTTGCTTTTAAGACTGTTTAAAAATATATAATAATGACCACAAATACTACCTATAAGGCAGAATTTATAATCATTTACTTCTTAGTGGTTCCTCCCTCGTGCCATCCATTTTCAAAGAAAGCTGAGTTTATGGCCGTCATCCTAGATTACATTCCCTCGCAGTTGCAGTATTTCTTCTGTAATGATTTATTTAAAAGGGCTTCACCATGATAGCTCTCCAACTTCGTTCCTTCCTGTATATCACTGTTCAGGGTCAAAAACTGGGAAAAGGGCTGGTCCCTAAGGCCTAACATATTTCGCCAGTGGAGACTCTGGCTTTTCACTTCTCTTTCTCTCCTCATCACTTTATGCTTAAAGAAGAACAGATGTGGAAACGTTTAGAAAAAGACTAATTGAATTTCACATAACACAATTTAGCATTGTTTGAGGAAGTACCTAAATCAACAGCACATTTTCCAAAGTTCCAGCCTCGCCTAATTAGAACACCAAACGTGTGACTAATTGGCCACACTTCCACCAAAGGCTCTGCTGCAGATGAGCTGTTGCCTGCTGATTTGCCCAGCTGAGGCCGGTGGTTTGGCTGTGAGGTAAGGGGTTGCTCTAAATGAGCTGGGCTGAGCATAATGAGGAAAGAAACTCTGAGATGGCCAGAGAACAAATCCAGAGACGCTGGAGAGGAATCGGAATGTTCACGCTGTGGCAGCATCCAGAGCATTACTAGGAGATTATCAGAACATAAATTAAGAGATACTTGGGACCTGTAATTAGGACAGTTGATAGCCTGCTCTTTATCATTTCAGCTTCATACTCTTAGAACTTGACATCTAATTAAAATATAATCTGATATCTTCAGCAAGGGCTCCACTTGACCTTTTAGCACATGAGTAGGTCTGTTTTTGTTTGTTTGCATGCAATAGGTTTTCTTTATTTCATTTTATGTCCTAATGGATTGCAAGAGAGTATATGGGAAAAGAAAGGCTGTAATGAAAGGAAAAGGATGACTCAGAACTTGGTTTTGTTGTACCCGAGCATTTTATTTTAAAGATGCTGTCATTCCAGCTCTCTCCTTCTAGGTATCAAACATAGCAGGGACTTTAAAAACTTTTAGTGCAACTTTCATGTTTTATAGAAAGGGATTTTGAGACTAATAGTGATATAGTAATTTGCCTGTTATACATCCTTTTGGTGACAGATTCAGGACTACAAACCAAATCTAGTGCCGTTTATATTTATATTGCCTTGGTCATTTTTGAGCTTATGTTAAAAGTAAAATTGTGTGCATGGTTTTATAAATACCTACAGATTGGACTACCTAATAATTACAAACCTTTAGCAACAAAATATTCTGTTACTTCTACATGTACTAGTGAAACTTATACAATTCTGTCTATATTAGTATGGATTATAACTTTTGGTCTCCATCTACTAAAAGACTTCACCTATTAGGGTAATTGCCCATCTAAAACTCTTAGTATTTTCTTTACGTAAATCTCATTATTTTCTATTTTTATCAGATCAGAAATTATAGTGAATTCATTCTTTTTAATGGTATTAGACTTATTAAAAAAGTTATTTCCATAGAATCTAACTAGAAATGCTATTCATTTTGACTCTGTCAAGTGTTTTGAGCTTATTAAAAAAAGAAAATTTGTACGGTACAATGTAAACTAAAAAAATCCATGGAAATTCACTAACATCAGTATTTACTATCTTGAAAGAATTTTTAAACTTTCCCCTTATCACCTAGCATGTGAGTTTTTTTTCTAGTACTTTCTTCACAACTGACTGATGAAAGCTCAGGGAATAAAAATAATACAAGGAAAATATGATTATTGAAGGAAACAAAATACTCCTTTGATAATCTGCTGCTTAGAATGATTCTTACTCTTGTGTTTCTCCATGAATAATGCAAATTAAAATCTCTTACTTTCTTTAGAAATAATTTCTAAGTTCCACATGCCAATACAAAGTCATAGAAGCCATTTTCTTCCATTTTAATCAGTTATCTTTAAGAAATTGGAAATGAAGCTTAACAAAAGAAATTAAGACCCAATGTTAGCAAAATAGCTCATTCTCTAACCATCTTGAAAGTATCTTATTGATAAGCACCTTAGTTCATACGTAAGATTACTTACTGCCTGGACTTTTTTTTTTTTGTCTTACTTGATGAAAATTGAGAGAAGAGGTGCTGGGAGTTTGGCCTAGTGGTAGAATGCTTGCCTAGCATGCATGAAGACCCAGGTTCAATTCCTTGGTAGCACATACATAGAAAAAGCCAGAAGTGTGTGATGCTGTGGCTCAAGTGGTAGGGGTTCTAGCCTTGAGAAAAACCCAAGGAGAGTACTCAGGCCCTGAGCTCAAGCCCAGGACAGGCAAAAAAAAAAAAGAAAATTGAGAGAAGAGTGGCATGACACTGACAGGTTACTGAGAGACTAATCAAATATTAATGCCAAGTGAATGTGTTTTAACTGTCTAAAAATAAAATGGGACTTCCTATAGAATAATTTAATCAATTGTGATGAGGCCTAAGATATAAATGTTTCATTCATGAGGAATCAGTTTGGGGAAAGTTCCTTAACTCCATTTGCTTCAAACGAGTACAAATGAACAGATGGACTGTGGCATGACTGTGTGTCAACTTGATGGGTTTCAGCCATTTTTCTTCTTCCCTCTGTGTTCACCGCAGCCAAATGGGCTGTTGGGTGGTCAGAATTTGTCAGGAAGACAGACAACCACTGGGAAACAGTGTTGATCGGTCTTCCGGGCTATGATCCAACAATTTCTTCATGTGTAGACAAACACACTGTGTCACCATATGCAATATGGCAGCAATAATTGATTTTTTTCAAAGAAATCATATCATTGAAATAAAACAAGAACACCTAAAAGTTAGGAGACTGTCGGCATCCAGAAAAGAAAGATCATTTAAATGTAGTTGTTTACTGATATATTAACTCATCTATTGGTAGCAACCACTGGCTGCCTTTGCTACTGATGGATAAGTTTTAAAACATTTTTTTTTGCCAGTCCTGGGCTTGAGCTCAGGGCCTGAGCACTGTCCTTGGACTTTCTCAAGGTTAGAGCTCTACCACTTGAGCCTCAGCACCACTTCCAGCTTTTTTCTATGTATGTGATACCGAGGAATCGAACCCAGGTCTTCGTGCATGCTAGGCAAGCACTCTACCACTAGGCCAAACTCCGGCCCCTTTAAAACATTTTTGTAGCAATAATGAAGCTACTTAGGTAAAAATATTACCTTTAATTCAGAGGTACAAATAGAAAAGAAAGACAAAAAAGAAAGTGTTAAACAAAATGAGTCTCAGTTAAAATTTCATATTCGTGTTGTATGTAAATTCCACTTAGATTGGGTTTTCCTTTAACTATTTTCAGTTATTATTAACATTGACTTTGTTATTTTTCACATATTTCTTTAGGTGTTTGAAGTCATGTCTTTATTAAGTAATAGTATTCCTAAAGTTAAACCTTAGCATACCTTCTGTTGAAAACTCAAAATCTCTTGAACAGGAATTGGAAATTTATGAGAAAAAATATAGATGACTGGATACTTTAAAAGGTACAACTATGGTGCTGTGCTATATAAGTTGTCTTTCATAATGACTGCTGTAACATGACTTTGACACATTGTATAATGAAAGACAGAGAGAAAAAGGGAGTGAGAGAAAGAAAAAGAAGAGAGACAAAAGAGGGAGAGAGACAAAAGAGGGGGAAAGAGATGGGTGCTGGTGTCTCACATCTATCAGAAAAAGCCAGAAGTGGTATGGTTCAAATGGTAGAGCGCTAGCCTTGAGCAAAAGCCAGAATCCAGGTCCTGATTTCAAGCCCTAGGACCTGCATATTATTACAAAAAAAGGGGGGGGGGAAGAGATCAAGGGAGAGAGAGAAAAAAAGGAAGGAGGAGAGAGGGAGGGGGGATGAGAAAAAATTAGAGAAACTAGTAAATTATAAAACTCTGAACATAGAGATTCTATACCAACCAATTAGTTTTGCTTTTTCTTTTTTTTATCTTTTTTTAAAATTTTATTGTTGGGATAATGTATAAAGGTGTTACAGTTACATTCATCACATAGTAGGTACATTACTTCTCAAACATTGATACCCTTTCTCATGTTTTATCCCCATAAAGAACCAACAATCACACAGGGTGAAGCTCTTCTTTCCATATCCTAGAGTTCCTTTCATTTACTCTCATTCTATATGACCTTATGTACCTAGGTTTTAAGCTATTGTAATCCTCTGCTAGGAGAGTCCTAGATTTTCTTACCCCAAATAAAAACTTCCACTAAGAAGACTACATTTCAGTGATGAAACTTTACTAACTAGTTTTCTGAGCTTGAGTAAATCATTTGGTATTTCTGGATTTTGTTTTATCTCTGTAAGACAGGAGTGTTATACTAGCTAGATTAATTATTCTCAACACTAATTGTATTAGGATCTTAAGCAATACTGATCTCTAGGTCTTGTGTTAAATCAATAAAATAAAAATCTCTTGTTAAAGGGTTAAGATTGGTGTTTTGTTAAAGCTAACTGAAAAGCTAATTCTAATGTGCAAGAATGTCACAAGCAGATAGATACTGTGTAGTAAACTCAGAACTCCTGACCAATGCATAGCCATCTGTGGCAAACTCAGTAATGTTTAATGTTGAAAAAAGTGTTAAGGTGATTTTTATTCTGTATAGTTTTCAAATAGTTCCAAATCTTATGTAAAGAAATCCCAATTCCTCCAACTTGAGTGCTATGAAGTGGGTGAGTTACTAAATAGTTTTATGCATACTTTATATTTTGAATGAATTATCTAGTTTGTATACAAGCTAGAGTGGCACTACTGGAGTCAAAATATAGATATATTAAAATGCTTCTCTACAGAGAATATACCCACAATTTATTAAATAGTCAGATGAAAAATGGAGAGGAAAATCAAGGTGTTCCATCGGTTAAATGTATAATACCCAGTTTTTTTTCTATTTATTTTCTGTCCCTTCTAAGTTACTCTCTACCCATTTTGAAACTTTTCTTGTAAGTCTTATTTTAAAGAATTCACATGTCTTTTCTGGATTAATAGGAACAAGACATCTCTCAGATATGCATGAATAGAAACATACATTTCCACCCCCTGTTTTCTTTTTACACAAACCTCAAAAATAGATGTCTTCTAAAAGTTTTATATCAAAGCAAAGTATTTTTAATTAAAGCTTGGTCTCCTCTGAACTAAGGACTAGACCAGACCAAGGACTGCCACATCATTTTTCTCCTTATTATCACCTCGTTAAGATCCCAGAACATGCCTCAGAGGCAGGGGGCTGAGACATGGAGCTTAACAAGGTGATAATGAGGAGAAAATGTCTCTAGCCTATTTGGGCACAGCCCTTGCCAGGTAGGATGATGGCAGACCCGTTTGGACTGGAGCAGAATGCACTTTAGTTGCCAAAAATAATATTCTCAAAATGGCTTTGGCTATTTGGTTTTCTTCTTCTTGGCAATTATAAACCAAGATAAAAGAAAAATAAATATTCAAAGTGGCCTTTGAATATTCATTCAGGTATATCCTTAGTAATGTGACACTTCATACATAGACTATGAATTGCTTGCCAACTAAGACTATATACCTTAATCTCCTGGAAGTATCTAGAATATATTATATTGGCTTTTTTCCACCTTTCTCCTCATTTATAGTGGCTGGAAAGTAATGGCTAGAAAGTATGATAATTGGGTCTCTGACAGCTGTCTTGGGTGATGAGCTGGTAAGACAAAAAGATGAAAAGAAATTGGGCTTTAATTACCTTACAGGGACCATACCAACTGGGACAGCTTTCTTTTGGATTCTAACTAGAACAGAATTTACCTTGCTTAAGCAAAGTAGCTTTTGTTGCAAAATTGGCACATGAGCTAGATACTACCACACATATTTAAAAGGATTAACTGTGTTTTTCTAATGTTGTATTTAAAATTAATCTAAATCACACATCATTTTGTCCTTAATTCTCTGCTTTTACAAAATCTAGAACAGCCTGAGAGCAGCAGTGAGCTGAAAATGGTTCATAGCAAGCCAGTCTAAAAATATTGAGTTTTGCAAGTCAGTTGCTAACCACTACTAAAACTTATAAATTGTATTAACATTATTCTGGAAAACTATATTAAAACTAAAGTTAATAAATACTTAAATTGCTATTTCCTAATGCTTTTATTGTTTTGTCCTCCTCCTGAATTTAAATTTGCCTTGTATATTTGAAATAACATGTGATAGGGTGTTTCTTCTTAATTTTTTGTTCAATATGACAAAGTAGAAGCATTTTACCCATGGAAATAATCAAATGCTACAAATTAGGTTGATTTTTATTTTGCTGGTTATCAAACCTTAAGAAAATATTGGAGGAAATGTTAATGATACAAGTTAATCTTTAACAATGTGTCCTTCCAAGTGGTGAAACAGAAATGTCTTTCTGTTTACTGAGCATTGCATATATGAGGGTGAGAAATAGTTTGACAATGGGCTTCCTTACAGATTTATTGATATTGACTTTATTGGCTAAAGGATTAGCTGATTATATTACAAAATGATTTTGTTAAACCCTAGTTGAATTGCAACTACAAGTTGGCCACAGAAACTTGTGGTAAGCAAAATTGATTAAAAACATCATTCTGTGGGAATCAATTGGCCCAGAGCTTTATAAAAAATTTTTGTTTATTATTATTTATAAATCATGTACTATAGTTTCATGCTTTATAAATAATATATCTATAGAGTAATATACATGCACATGTATGTTTTTGAGAAAAACCAGTTACAAAATTTACTGCTTGCTTGCTTGCTTGCTTGCTTGTCCCAGGACTTGAACTCAGGGCCTCAGCACTGTACTTGGGCTTTCACAAGGCTAGAGCTCTACCACTTGAGCCACATCACCACTTCTGGCTTTTTCTATTGTTTACTTCCCTCAGCCCACATGTTCAGTTGATAACTAAATCCTCAAATTTTAACTCAAAAAGTGCTGTTTGAATTCTGCTTTTCAACCCACTTCATGGTTATTATTCTCTTTATCTCTTTTATTCACTTTTCTGTTGATATTTCACCTTACATCACAGGGCAGATGTGGTCTAGCCATTTCTCTGCTTACAGTAATTCTGTGGTATTCAGTGGCTTTGGTTGTCCTACAGCTGCTCTGGATGGCTCAAGCATCTAACACTAGAATTACAGGTGTGAACCACTGGCCCAAGCTAAAGTAAGTTTTTGTTTTGTTGTAGTGTGTGTGGCGCAGGCGGGGGTGGGGGGGAGAGGGTTGTATGCTTTTACTAGGTCTTGAATTCAAGGCTTGAGTCCTGACCCTTAGTGTTTTTTGCTAATGGCTGGTGCTCTACCACTTGAGCCATTGCTTCACTTTTGATGTTTTACTGGTTATTGGAGATAAATTTCACAAACTTTAGCATCAGGACTGGCTTCAAACCCTGATCCTCAGATCTCAGCCTTTTGATTATCTAGGATTACAGACATGAGCCACCAGCACCTGGCTTAAAATAGTTTTATTTGTTTTTATTAAATTAAAATTTTTCTTACTGGTAAGTCATTTTTTTCCTATGTTTTGTCCTATAATTATTTTTTAAAACACAATATTCAGATAATATATTGTGCCACTCTGCATATTGTTACCCCATCTACATGCCAGGAGTTTACGTGATCATTTTTATTTGTTCAGTAACTTAGACTAATTCTGTGTGGCCAGCTGTTTTTCTCAGCTTTATTTTTATTCATTATCTTGGCTACTTAATGATTTCGTACATGTTGCTATAAGCCAAACTTTGATGTAATGTGTGCTTGGCTAATGAGATTTTTACTTTTTAGCATAGTCTAAGTATATTGTGTGAAGCCTCTTATTACAGTTCAGAGAGTTTCATACATGTTTCCCAGAGGTTAATTGCTTGGTGTTCCCATAGTTATATTATCTGAGATTATGTAGCAATGGACATACACACAATCTTCAAATTTGGGTGGGATGGTTTTGATTACATTTTTCATCATAGGTTCCAAGTAGTTTCCTGTGACTGGTGAGTACTTTCGCATGTATCCCACATTCTTCTCTGGTTGGTCCTCTGTGACTGCGTCTAAGCACATTTGCCCAAACATAGTTGCTGAATGTGGACCCTCAGGCTTCTTCACTATGACTTTCTATGGTCTTCTCTTCAAACGTGTGGCTTTCTGCCATTTTGTTTTAATAAATACTACTATTGTCTTCTTAATTGCTGGGCACTAAAACTACTGCTATGTTTGACAATGCCCATACACATGAGTTTTCCATGATATGTTCCAAATAAAGACCATCTCTATGACATAGTCCAGAGACTTTCTACTTTGTTCCTCATTTTCTTCAGAGAATAACTGTTCTGGAGCTGTTGGTGAAGATCTGCTTTTCTCTGAGTGACTCTCTTGTTATACAAGGGTCCACTGATTAAATGAGTAGCCCTTGTCTTCGTGGCTTGTCTACTTGGCATTCACTGTCTAGTCTATGGGCTAACATAGAAGAGGAGAATTTCAATATCCAGTGGGCTTGGCTTTCTGTAAATCAGTAGAGCTTGAGCCATGTAAATAAACAATATAGAGAAGAAGCTTCATCTTCTTGGCTGCACATACCTGTAACACAGCTTCTTCAGTGAGGTACTAGTATGCAAGGAACTTAGATACCTACTGTTCCCAGAATGAAAACAAGTTATAAACGTAACTGGTAATAGGGAAGAGCCTGCATGATTTTGGCAACAACAGCCTAAATAGCAAGGATCTGGGTAAGAGTGAGAAAGCAAGTCATAGCTCCAATTTCATGACTCCTATTGTTCAGTTTTTTGTTTTTGTCAGAGCTTAAGATTTATCATTAGGCTATTTATTGCCATATTTCTAATTGTATTTTATGGTACTGTGGTTTGATCTCAGTGCCTAGAAGCGAAGGTAAGCATTCTTCTACAACCCCTAGCTATCTTGACCTTAGGTATTTTTTTCAGGGACAGTCTCACTTTTTCAGAGCAGTCACTGATTGATATCCTCCATTTTTTGTTTCTCATATAGCTGGGATTGCAGATATTCACTGTTTCCTGGCTTTTTCTTTGAGATAGAATCTTGAAAAACTTTTTTGTTTGGGCTGACCTTGCACTTCAGTCTCCTATCTTTCCTTACAAGTAGATGGGATTAATGATATAAACTATTGCAACAAGAAGAGATCTCCAAACACTAACCAAAGGCACTCATAATTAAATCTCCCATTTAGAATCTTCTTTGATATAGGCCATTGGTCTTGGTAAATTATATTTTCATTTTTGTTTGAATCTAGGTTTATAAAAAATTCTTCCCTGATTTCTTCAAAAATTGCTTAATATCCATTTGTAGATTTCTCAAGCTCTCAAATCAGTGCTTGTATAGTTTTTCTTATTAATGATGACTAATTTTAATTCATCATGATTTGACAAGATGCAAAAAGTAATTTAAATTTTCTTATAGTTATTAAGACTTGCCTATGGTCTAAGGATATGCTTTATTTTGGAGAAAGTGTAGAGCACTTTTGAAGAATGTATTTATTCTTCATCTGTTGGATAAAATATTCTTAGCTCCCTATTTTCTATTTCCTATAGGGTGTGGTTTAAGTCTAAAGATTTTTTTTGTACTGACTTTTGCATGCATAATATATCTATTGAAAAGAGTAGGATTATTAAACTCATTCATCATTAATATTATCTGAAACTTTCTCTTCCTTTATGTCCAAGGTTTTTATCTGTATATAAAATTGAGTGTGTCAATATTTAGCTTATAGAATTACTTGTTTTATGTCTAGAGAGCTCTAGTACTTAAGGTACAGATCAACTTCTGGTTTTTCTTTTTTTAAATTTCATTTTATTGTAAATGTGTTGTACTGGGGGGTTACAGTTGCATAAATAAGGTAATGAGTATATTTCTCGTTGAACATTGTTACCACCTCCAACATTTCCCTCTCTATTTCCCTTTCCCCCAACTCCCTCCCCTCTGAGTTGTAAAATTCATTTCCAACATATTGTCTTCTGAGTATTGCTTTTAAATTGTTTCACCCTTTGTCCTTTGTCTTGCCATTTTGTTTCACTTCCCTTGCTTAATTTAAATAAACATATGTATGATACATCAAGTATCAAAATCAAATACAGTGACCTCAGAGGATAAATCATAGGCAGAAAAACAAAAGTCAAAGAAATAACTTCACGTAGTACAGTAAAAACACCAATCATCAAGAAAAATACTCTTGTTACCACATCTTGGAGTTTGTTTTGCTTGTTGTCATCTTATATGGTCACAGTCATATAGCTATTGAGCTATTATGATCTTTCACTAGGAAAATCCTAGATATATACATACATATATATATATACATATAACAGTTACAAATGAGGGAAATCATTGAATTTATGTTTCTCTGGTTCTGGCTTAGTTCACTCAATACGATCTTTTCCAAGTCTTTTCATTTTCTTACAAATGTGGCATTGTCATTCCTTCCGATGGCAGCATGGAATTCCATTGGATATATATGTGTGTGTGTATATGTACATATATATAATCATTTTCCTTACATCAACTTAACTACATACAAAAATAATTATGTTTAGAAATATTTCTGTGTTTTACCTAGTAATTCATTTGTTCTATGGGAAAGAATTAAGAATATTCATTTGGACAAAAGAATAAATGACTGGGGAACAAATATTTGTGCCAGGAGAAAATTCAAGAGAAGGAATGATTTAAAACATTTGATCTCATAGTACCAGCTTGGCTATCTCAATGGAGGACTGGGAAGAACAACTGTAATTAAAATAGCTAATAAAATCAAATCCTTTGAGTAATCAGCTCACTCACATTGGATGTCAGAGAGATGAGAAATGACCAACTATTCTGTATTTAGCCAACAGGAAAATTGGTAAAAAGGTGCCAATAGCAGATTTGCTGCCTATTCAAGATAAGATGGGATCCAAATATATTTCTAGTGAACAACTCCAAATTATTGTCTCATAATAGAGATGTTTCTCCTCCAGAATTATTTGAGTCATACTTAGTTTGATTTATGAATGTATTCATTTCCTTTCTGTTAATGATTCCTAGTTTAATTCCATTGTGGTCTGTGAGAAGACATACTATAACTTCTACTCTTTGATTTTGCCAGTTGTGGGGCTTGACCTCATAGCCTGAGCACTGTCCTTAGACTCAAGGCTAGAGCTCTACCTTTGGGCCACAGCACCACTTTCAGCATTTTTCTATGTATGTGGTGCCGAGGAATTGAACCCAGGTCTTCATACATGCAAGGCAAGAACTCTACCACTAGGCCAAACTCCTGTGCCTATAGCTTCTACTCTTTAAATATGTTAAGTTATATTTTATGGCCTAGAATGTAGTACCTTGGTGAATATCCCAAGTGAGTTTTATCTTCTTTTACTGAATAAAGCAACCATTGGATATCAGCTGATTGACAGTGATGTTGAGTTCAACACACATCATTATTGATCTTTCTGCCTGATAAATCTGTCCATCTCTGCTACAGAGGTGTTAAACTTCTCAGCCCTAATAGTGGACTTATTTGTCTCTTTCTACAGTTTTATCAGGTTTTTGGCTCCCATTTCTTTTTTTCCCTCTCCTTTTTTAACACAAGTCTTTCTGAGCACCCAAGGCTGGATTTGAACCTACTAAGTGGCCCATAGTGACTTCAAACTTTCCATTCTCATATTTCAACCTTCTGAGCACTGAGAGATTGCAGATATGTGCTATCTATAATCTTGGCTTGCCTCATCTTTTTTCATGCAATTATTTTTTCATTCACTTACTCAATAGTTACTATCTTCTGTAAGATAGCAGTAGCCTAGATGCTGGGACAGAGGGATGTACAAAATGGACAGTTTCTATTAGAGATATTAGTGATATATTGATATTGTACTGAACACCAAGGAAACATACCCAAGCAGAAAAATAACCAGCCTTTGGCTTCATAGGCTATTCAATATATGATATTTAGGGAGAGAAGGCTAACCAAAAATAAAAAATAATGCAAATTAATGAAATATAAACTCTCAAATCCAATCCAATCCTTTCAGCAGAATGGCAGATTGAGAGGCTGATTTTGAAGATGGCCAGTTCTTTTCATTGAATAGCTGAATTGTATCGTGTGTGTGTGTGTGTGTGTGTGTGTGTGTGTGTGTGTGTGTGTTTCTGAGGTTTGAACTGATGGCTTGGATGCTGTCCAAGTCTAGTGTTCTACTACTTGAACTACACCTTCAATCTGGCTTTTTTTCTAGCAATTTATTGGAGATTTTGTGGACTTTCTTGTGCCAGATGGCTTGGAACTGCAATATTCAGTTCTTAGATTCTTGAGTAGCTAGTGTTATATACCTGTTCTTAGATTCTCGTGTAACTAATATTACAGACTTGAACCACTGATGTCCAGAATAGGCCAGTTTTTGAACAGTTGTTTCTGTTCAGAGAAGACTAAAGAGAACTTATTTTTGTACCAGAACTGGCCTGATAGTCCATGATCTCCTTTTAGAATATAGCTATCTGGGCGAGGAGTGATTCCAGGTACTGCTGCAGTGACTTCAGTGACTTCTCAAGTCATTTGATTTACTTGTGGAATGAATGGAGCTGGCTGTAAAATGTGTCAAGAGCAATGAGTTTGATGTGTTAGCTTACTAAGCTGAAGATAAGGCATAGCTGTAAGTCCAAAAATTACAAAAGATGTTGTTGAGAGGTGCATGGTTGGGAGCAAAGCAGCTTCTGACTTCTTTTGGTGGCTAATTGGAGATAAGAATTTCATACATTCTTGCCTGGGTTAACTTTGAAGTGCTATCTTCATATTTCGGCCTCCTGGGTATTTAACCTTACAAGTGTAAGCCAAAAATGTTTAGCTAGGAAATTAAAGATTCATTGTTGTTGTTGCTTTATCTTGTTTTTGTTTTTGATGCCATTCCTGGGTTTGAGCACTTGTCCCTGAACTCTTTTGCTCAAGGCTAGCATTCTACCACTAGAACATACAGCTCCACTTCTGGCCTCTTCCTTCCTTCCTTCCTTCCTTCCTTCCTTCCTTCCTTCCTTCCTTCCTTCCTTCCTTTTTTTCTTTTCTCTTTCTCCCTCCCTCCCTTCTGTCTTTCCTTCTTTTATTCCTCTCCCCCTCTCTTTCTCTTTCCTTTTTGTTTGTTTGTTTTGCTTTTGATAACTAGAGTTTTTTGGGCTTTCCTGCTGAGGATGGCTTCATGAATTGTGATCCTCAAATCTCAGCTTCTTGAGTAGCTAGTATAACAGGTGTAAGCCACTGATACGTAGCAAAATTAATACTATTTAATGCAAAATTTCTCCACCATTTCTTGACAAAGGAATGAGGAGACATTGAACTGTTAGAAGCATCAAATGAGGTGGTCTTATTCTAATATAAACTGGAAAGATTGTCTTATATGGATAAATATTTAAATAGAACAAAGAACAAATCTCAAGCTCACTTTCTTTTGGTGTAACTTTTGAGCCATTTACCTAACCTTGACTTATTTCTTTAAACATGAATTGGAGACAATGGCATTCATTTCACAATAGCATTGTGAAATCATATGAGAAAATCTGTATGAAATGCATGGCACATTATGAGATATTCATTGAATAGTAGGTCACCATCAGAAAGAAGAGATGGGCAAATATTTAATATCTCCACCATTTCTATTGGATGGAAAGAAAATATAAATGTTGACTGTCCATGTATCTGGAATACTTCAAGTTCCCATGTATAGTCCTCTCCAGAATGTAATATCATTAGGCTCAGTTTACACAGAAGGAAAGTGAGACTCAAAGTAGAAATTTTTTTTCAATGACACATTGGTTAGGATTCTAACCTTGGACCATTTGACCCCAAAGCTAAACCTCTTCACTCTGAATCCCCACTATATACCCTGTTTACAAGAAACATCTAGAGTGATTATTTATTTGTGCCAATAAACAATTACATTGGAAAATATGTGCAACCATATCAAACACTCTACATACATGAACTTATCAATTATAACAGATGCCATTCCCTCAGCTAGAACTATAAAAGGCATTGTCCCTGTCATCAGGTTACTTCTCAAGCACCTCTTCCAGGACATTTGCCAACGTGAAAAGCGTCTGCAATGCTTATCTCCAGCTTGAGTGCAGTTTTTCCTTCCATTTTTGAAAAATAAAAAATACTGTGTATTTTCATATCATTATATTAATAACATTACAGTATCATGGCATTAACATTTATTAGGAAGAAAGAACTGTTTAAATGTTCTTTCTTCAGATTCCAACGTGCATGCCTAATACAAAGCTAAGCAGGGATCAAAATGCTCCCATCTTCCACCTAGTGGAAAGTCAGGACAAAACATGGCGAAGAGGACCAACTTCATAAACTACCTAATACAAACTTGCCTGTACACTGATATTTGAGGACCCCAAAAGACTCTATCTGCCCTCTTACTTGCTTTCTCTTTATGTATTTATGACTGGAAACGTTGCTCCCGCACCCTTCACAGCCATTCTCCAAGGAAGTCTCTGGCAAACTACACGGATGGTTGGATTTGGAAAATTTAACTCCACTTGTACATGTGGAGAAAATTTTTTTGCAATTGGGATAAAACTTATACATGCTTGTGCATATGTGACTATAGTACAGAATTTAGCCCAATAGCCTTATTAATTTTTATTTACACTGGCAATTTGGGAAATTAGTAAATATGGCTTTTCAATGGTAGGGAGGTTAACAAGATAAACTTCTCTTTCATAAAATGTGTTTTTGTTCACTATACTTTATGACCTAATGTTTATGTGTAATGTGGATAAAATAGTCTATCAGATGCTAATTCCATGCACGTTTCTTTGTGAGTGAACTTCTCTGTAGGTAAGAATCATGCTGAAACATTAGGTTGATGTATCAATTAGCATAGGCTAAGGTATGTATAACAAATATGCTGTAACAAATCCACCATAAAATTTCAGTGACTAATGGTTGTTTCGAATTTTCCCCTATGCTCATGCACCATTTTTAATTATAAGTTAGCAGGGAGCTCTGCTTTCTCCATACTTTCTGGATGGAGGTCATCATGTAAATGGTGATTTTTAAAAGGTCATGCTGGATGAGGGGGGAAATACTAGAATTAAGGCAACACCAAAACGAAGGCACAATTGATGTAATTGAAAATTTAGTTCAAATGAATTCAGGATTTTATTAAAGAACACTTGAAGGTTAGGATGACAAAAGATATAACAATCAACATGTAGTAAACACCATCTTCCAGTGTGGCACAGGGGTATACCTGGTCAGATCCTGTGCATACCTGCCTTACCCAAAAGGAGAAAGAACCTGTGCATGAAGCTTACAAACAAGTAAAGGACAATGTTTTCTAAACTCAGCCATTCCCTTGGCTTGAGTGACTGCTCATTTCAGAGATTGATTTGTGCTGACTATGTTTCACCAAGAATGGATTTATCAGCTGTATTAAAGTGATGCGCTGGCCGCTCTCGAGTTCTTCTTTATATTGCTCTTTTACCTCTTTCCTTTACCCTGTGCCAATGATTTGTTCTCCCTAATTATGCATTCCCTATCCTTTGGCGAGTACTTTGATAAATGTGGATACTTCTTTATTTTCTTCACATTCTGTGCTTCGCATAAATCATTACTAAGAGCACTGAATCATTGTCATCATCACTTACCCTCCTCCTGTTTGAAATCCTTGCCTGGATGTGTATTTAGTCATCACCACATTCTCCCAGCCTCCACATGTGGTGTGGTTTATATTGACTTGTGATCTGTTTTTGGGGTCCAACTCTATTCTTCCTTCTTCCCTGTCCCTCTTGATGCTACAGCTTTCAGTGGGGGAAGAAAGAGCAGGAATTCTGACTCTGAACCTCAGCAGATGGCGTCTTAACCAAATTATCCTTGGTGTTCTTTTCCTTCCCTCTTCCTCCTCTCTCTTTTGCTTTTTGGCAATACTAGGATTGGAACTCAAGCCTTTGCACTTCCTAGGCAGGCACTCTTCCATTTGAATCATGTTACCAACCTTTTTATGTTAATTACATTTTAATAGGGTCTTACATTTATACCCTGGCTTTCTGGTCCACTGGATTACACTTGGATTACGGCGGGCGCGCACGCGCATGCACACACACACACACACACACACAAACATATCCAGCTATCTAGCTCTTCATTGGTTGAAACAGGGGATCACACTTGTCACACTTGTTTTTTGCCTGACCTAGAACTGTCATTCTCCCAATCTGACTGCTGAGGAGATAAAATTACCTTTGCTTGTTGTTTAGCAGCTATTTATATAATACTTTCTATTTAAAGAGAAACAAATAAGGCCCTCTCCTGAATAATGAACTGTAGTGTAGGCCCACATGTACTTTCTCTCATCTTGCCCACTTAAGTCCTTTCCTTCGAATACACATATTTTTTTGTTTGGCTGTTTTGTGTTTTGTGTAAGATTCTTTTTCCACTAGTAGATGGAATAGACTGTTTTACCATCCCAGGCTCTAGGATTTTGCAGGAGCACACATATTTAGTAATTAGTAATAGATCCTGACATTTCAACAGGCTCAAATGTGTTATCCTCCAGTCTCCTTTCTCCTCCCCACAGTTGAATTGCCTCTGGAGCTGATTTATGAAGCAAAGTTGCTTTTTACTTATTTTATTCCTCATTATTCATATTTAATGTTACCCATACTTGACCTTTTGACCCTAATTCCTTAAACTGAATAATGTACACACATTGACTTTGTTCTTCCTGACAGGTCTTATCACTTTTTATCTTTGCCATCCTTTTTCAGCCTTTTAAAGTACTAGAGCACTTCGAGTCTCTTATCTGTTTACATTCTTCATTATTTCTTATGAATCTTCTTGTTTGAGCCATTATTCTCTGACTTTGTTATTTTCCTTAAGTTTCCTGATTTCAGTCTTCCTGACAGTGAGACAGATCTCTCACTACCACATATTAAAAGTCAACAAGATGATTGGGAGGGGTGGGGGAAGGGGAATGGGGAAAAATCATGAGAAGGGGTATCAATGTGTAAGAAGTAACATACCAACTACCTGGCAAATGTAACTGTAACTGCTCTATACCCCAACGATAAAAAGTAAATTAATTAATTAAAAAATTCAACAAGAGCTTCACCAAGAAATCAATTTAAATGCTAATTGAGAGGGTAATTGAGAGGGTAATGATAATTGAGAGGGTGATAAAGTTTAACATTGGAGATGTTCATTCTGTCTATTAACCTATATCCATGTATCTATCCCTATATATCAAATCTCTATATCTACATATAGATATGTAAATATGGATATCTATATGTAGATAGATAGATAGATATAGATAGGTAGATAGATATACATAGATATACTCTTAATAGTTTGTATAATTAGCTCTGTTATAAACATTTTGTGCTAACCAAGAGTGAGTGATCAAGGATCACATAATATTTCTCATTGGGAGAAAAGTGTCAAGTGTCTCCCAACTGCACATTTTACAGGGAATTAATGTCAACCATTATACTGGCACCAAAGTCCAACTAAAAAATTATAAGAAAGCACTAATCAATTTTCATGATTAAAGGGTTAGTTGGAAATGTATGTCATATTTTCTTTTCCTTTCTTTTTTTTGTGTACTGGTAGTATGGCTTAAATTTAGAGTCTTATGTTCTCTCCTGGCTGGTGCTTGAACACCTTAACCACAGGTTCACGTCTGGCTTATTTTGGAGTTAATTGGAAATAAGAGTTTTACAGGACCTTTTCTGCCTGGACTGGTTTTGTATTGTAATCTTCAGATCTCAGACTCCTGATTAGCTAGAATTATGGATATCAGCTATCATACCCAGTTAGGCCCTGCTTTCAGAGTTAAAGGAAGCTTCATTATGTTTCTAATATTACTATTATTACTATTATCACTATTATTTCTACTGTTATTGTTATAATGACTGGCTACATTTTGTAGACATCTCAAAGCCACTTAGCTCTCATTCTAACTTAAAGAGTTTTAAAATATACTATGTGAGTTAATATTGTTGGGTTTCTTTTGTCTGATAAAAAAAGATCAGCCAAAACCTAAACAAATAAAATCATCTGGCAAGTAGTAATATGTAGAACTGGGAGTAAGGACCTTTTAGAGTGATTTTATTGTATCAAGGAAATATAGTGTGTGGTGGACTTAGCTTTCTGATTCAGAATCTATAAGAGATATTTCTATCACGGAGCTAGGTGATATACCAGGAAAACACTAGCAAAGAAGTTTTCTGTTAGTATAGTCCTGGATTTTTCTTCATCGTTGTGTTCCTCTAACACTACAAGAGAATGAAAACAATGTCAATACCTATTGTGATGGGTTTTTGTTGTTGTTGTTATTTTGTTTTTGTTTTGTTTTGTTTGCTGTTCCTAGAGCTTGAAGGCAAAGCCTGAGAGCTTTCCCTGAGCTTCTTTGTGCTCAAGGCTAGTGCTCTACCACTTGTCATATTGCTACTACCAGATTTTCTGAGTAGTTTATTGGAGGTAAGAGTCTCACAGACTTTTCTGTCTGGGCTGGCTTTAAACCATGATCCTCAGATCTCAGCCTCCTGAGTAGCTAAGATTTTATTTCACAATAAGATTTTCTTTAAAAAGTTTTCTTTTCCTAGTGTCTTATTTTGCTGAACTTAGACTTTCCAAGGAATTACACTATTTGACTTCTCCCCTGAATTGACCATATTTCAGTTGGTACACTTGTATATACTTCCTTAACACCTAACATACTTACTTTTAATTTTATAAGTTAAATCTAACTTCTACATATAAGGAAAAACATGCATCCTTTGTCTCTCTGGGCCTGATTTACTTCACTTAACAGAATTTTTTCTGTCTTAAAAAGGCAAAGCCAAAGTTCAACAAAATAAAATACTGGGAAGCAGGTACTCAAAAAAGATGGGCCAGACAAATGAAGAGAATGAAAGGGGGAAATACAGTCAATGATCCAATTAAGAAGGGTGAGGGTTAGGTAAAGCAGGAATGAGTGGAAATATCGAAAGGGGTAACATTGATCAAGATATATTGTGTTTATAAACTTCTTTGTTAAAGAGCAACTCCATGGAACTACTTGAAGATAATTTAAAAATGGAGAAAAATAATTATATTTTCTTTTTTATTTGGTTGACTACTACAAAATCAATACTAGTGACCAGAGAAACTTCTACCCTGAAAGTAGGTGAAATATTTGAAGCTTTAAATATTCATTGGTTCAAGATTAAAGTTAAGGCAAATTGTTGCAAGAATGAAACCCCAAATGGATTGCCTAAGACACTATAGAAGTGCAACGTGCTATCCATGGAATATACAAGTTCATCTTTTCTTCAAGATCCTCCAGGAATCACAGACCCCTTCTATGTTGCTTAACTTAAAATTCCTAGAATTTTACTCTTGTCCACATATTTGAAAAGGGCCTTTGACTCATACCCAACCTGTGGAATAGGAAAGGAAACATAAAGGGAAACCTAGAGTGATTTTTCACTAATGATGCTATCCATAAGTTAGATATATCTGTTATATCCCATGGAAAGAACTGCATTAATTAGTTACACCTGGCTATATAGGTGGCTATGAGTCTTAAGCCTCAGGAGAATGTGAGGATTGTGTTCTCCAACAAAAGAAATACAGTTTGGAATAGATTCTTATGACAATTAGTGGTCATTATTGATCATTTGATGTATGTAAATGTTCACAAAAGGGTGTGTGTGTTCTCAAATCCTGTGAGATTCTTTCACACACTTTTTAATAGCAATTTTTTTTTCTAAAAGAGTAGTTGAACATAGGGGGAAACTTAAGGTTATCTATTTAAGGTATGCATGTAATGACAAATAAATGTCTACATATCTCAAATCTTATTCTACTTAATCAGAATTATTTATTTAAATAGATGTACTGTATTTGATGCATTTGAGATGGTGATATTTTGAGTAAAGAAATCAAAAGAGAGATGTGCTTCTGTTTATTTTCCAAATCATACCAATCCTTGGTATAATGAATTAGTGAGTTAATGAACATTCCTTTTTAACAGTTTCATAAAAAAATAGCAGTATTTTTGGTCCTTTCTCTATTGTCAAATGCAGAGACACTATACAGCCTGTTTTCTTACTGGAAAATGACTATAAAAATACAGCCCTCCATCTCTCAGCAGCAGTAGATAAGAAGGACTGAAACAGGATTAATAATTAATGGGCAGACAAGATGAAACTCCAGTTGCTCAGACTGCTGTCTCCACATAATCTGTATTTTATACAAAAGCAGAAAGAACTCAATGGAATTTCAGCTGTGACCGGATAAAAACTGCCAACAAAATGTGATAAGGAAAGTCTAATGTGTATATTAATCAAGTTTATAGCTCCTCATTTGTTGATATATTAGCCGAAACTCCCCTTAAAAATACATTTTTGATCACCAGTAGATTCATGTAATGCAACAAAACCTTAACTAGGGTCCAATTAAGGTTTCTAATTTTTATTAATCAGAAATAATTATTCCATCCCATAAGTCAAGGTACAAAACTTTTAGTGTAAAGGAAGAGACATTTAGAAATCTAGAAAAGTTTGATGCATGATGTAAATATGCCAGTGTATGTTTATAGCTTGAGTTAACATTTGGCACTTTTATTACCCAAATTGTTTTTCTAGATATAATGAAAGTATAATATGACTCAAAGTGAGACATACTGAACCCTTGAATAGTGTAGACTTCAAACATGATGCATTTTTATTTTCTCTGGATCAGTTATTGCAAAACAGATTGCAGTATAAGGGTGGAGAATTGAGTGTTTCTAGAAATATCTATATATTTGTGGTTAACAGCCTAAGAAAACAAGGCTGAGTTTAATCTAGATTAAAGGAATTGTTAAGTCCACAACTTTAAAGGGATTAGGAACAACCAAAACACAGAAACTAAAACTTCCAGGAAAAAATTGGAAGTTACATGTGTTCAATAATCCCTAAAAGTTATATCTAAGTTTGTAATCTAAATTTGTGAGCATTGAAAGAAAAATGATAGATAATAATGTAGAAGAGGTAGAAAATGTTCCAGTATACTTAGATTCAGGCTCCTATTTAGAAAAATGTGACATCGAATCTTATAATTTTGACAATAACTAAATATTTTTGTTGTCACAATGCTAGTATATACACTAACATAAATAAATTGCAATAGGTATTAAGAAGTTTTACTGTGGGAGAAACTAGAGGAAGTGGTACTGAAAATTTTAAAGTAGGACCATAGATACTAGAAAATTATCTCTAAAAGACTGCAAGTCTTAATTGCTATAATTAGTTTGATAAATTATATTAGTAAGATTATACATATGGCAGGAATCATGAGTTCATTTCTTACAAATGATAAAAGCAATTTTCAGACACAAATTCATGATCAACCATGTTTGTATGTGGCATCAAGTGCCACTGTAATCCATAGGATGCAGGGTAGATGAGCAAAGACCCCTGTTTTCAAGTCATTCCATTACCAGTATTGGAAAAATTAATATTTTCTAACAAGTAGAAAATCAATGTCACCACTAGTCCTATTAAAGAAATAACACATAGAGCTGGGTGTGGTGGTTCACAACTCTTCTTCTAGATACTCAAAGGTCAGTAGGCAAGAGACAGAGACCTCTACCTCAATCAACTAGACATGTATGATGATTTACACTTGCCATCACAGCTATATGGAAAATGCCAATAGGAAATAGCAGGTCATGCCTGCCTGGGCAAAATATGAGACTGTATTTGAAAAATAATCAAGGCAAAAACACCTGTGGCAGGGTGTTTACTTAGAAAAGCATCTGGAAATTCAAGACTCTGAGTTGAAATTGCAGCAGCCCTCCTACCATAAGAATGTAATATAGGCAAATTTAGATTGGTAAATTTAAGTGAATATATTACTAGAACCTTAGTTACGAAGTCATCTAATTCTTGGGTATTTTATGTCATAAATAAGGCTCGAGAAATAGAGACATGTCCTCGGTTGGCAAATTAGGTTTGTTTGTTCCCTAGTAATCTAGGGATAGTATGTGACCTTCTGGGTCACAAGCACCTGGTGAGATTTTACCTTTAATGAAAAAAGATAAAAACTATAACATGCAGAATATGAGACACAATTATTAAAAATGAGGTTTCTTGCCTTTCTTTAAAGATTCCTGAGAATCAAAGGTCAAAGTCGGTACCCTTGGTCTCTACACATAGTTCATCTCCTCAGGGAATTCTACCAATGGCCTATTGGCAGTGTTTCTCAAAATAAGGCCTGAAGAACTGGCTTCAAGGCAGATTAGCAAGGGCTTTTACCCAAAGGAATTATGTTATGAAATCCATTTGGGAATCAGATTTCCCTTTCCTACAGGATTTTCCTGAGGGCCTTTAATGAGAACATTACGAAACTCAAAAAGGAAGGATATTAGCTTGAGGTTTCCAAAATTAACTTGAGCATGGGATGGGATTGTTGTTCTGCAGAAATTCCTTTGTGAAATATTGATGGTATTTATTTATGTAAGTATTTATTTATTGCTAAGTTCTGGTACTTACAGCCTCACATTTTTGCTTGACTTTCTTGCTCAAAGCTGATGCCCTGCTATTTGAACCATGCCTCCAATCTGTCATTTTTCCATTTACTTGGAGATAGAGAGTCTCATAGTCTTTTCTGTCTGGGTTGGCTTGGAACCAAGATATGCTAGTCTCAGTCTTCTGAGTAACTAAGATTACAAGCATGTGCCAAGAGCACTGGGCTAATGATACTTCTTGTTATTATTTGAAGAATATATGCACTAAATGAATCTTCTAAGTTTAATGGTACTGATGAGGAGACCTGTATTTCTTAAAATATGATCCCCCAAGATGCTTCTTTAAAATGCAGATTCCAGGGCCTGCCTCAGACAGGAGGTGCAGTCATAGGAATATTCATTTTTATCACTCTATGTGATCCCAAACTGCAGTCTGAAAAAATGCCATTGCTACAGGAGAGGGCAATGGTGACTCTGTTCCTTTAATGATTTATTATCACGAGATAGATCTGGAAAACTCAAAGTCATCCTCAGAAATCTCTAGGTACAAAATTATTTCAGAACACACCAGTGTTCACTTCTACCAGCTGCTCAGCTATCTGTAAGAACCATTGTACCATTGAACACTACATCTGTTTTTGTTTTTGTTTTTTATAAAAGCGTACTTTAACAAGTAGAAGCACAAATGTTCTACATAAATTCTTTTTCTTTTTCTTTTTTTTGGTCAGTTATGGAGCTTGAACTCTGATCTGAACTCTGGGCACTGTCTCTGAGCTCTTCAGCTCAAGGCCACCCTACTCCTTGAGCCACAGCACCACTTCTGGTTTTCTAGTGGTTACTTGGAGATAGGAATCTCAAGCCGGCGCGGTGGCTCATGCTTATAATTCAGCCACTGAGAAGGCTGAGAACTGAGGATCAAAGTTCAAAGCCAGCTCGGAAGTGGAGCTGTGGCTCACAGGTAGGGTGGTATCCTTCAGCTGAAGAGCTCAGGGACAGTGCCCACACCCAGAGTTCAAACACCATAACCCACGAAAATTAAAAAAAAAAAGTTTCACCATCTTTAGTGCCTGGGCTGGCTTTGAACCATGATCCTCTCCTCTGATCTAAGCCTCCTGAGTAGCTAGAGTTACAGGCACGAGGCACAGTGCCCAGCTTCTACATAATTTTTTTTAGAGATCCAAATCTCTATGTCCAGGAAGAAAGAAGTTTAGCATCTACTTTGCTAGCAGAATTGTTAAATAGAGTTAATTGAGGAAAAATGGAGGCTACCTTTGTTAGATCTTGAGCATAATGAATGGAATCAATATTGTCTAAAAAGAGCCAATGTGTCAACATGACATGGTATACATTGTAAGGCATGGATAAGGACATGATTTGAGATAAATCTGGTGGGTCTTAGACAATTTTCTCTGTAAATCTAATGGATCCTGTAACTTATATTAATGAAAATGAATGGTCCCTGTGAGTATTCTTGAAGGAAGAGGAAAGCAGATCCACCTTTCTTTGAAGGGCTTCTTTTTTTTTAATATATTTTTTTTTGCCAGTCCTGGGCTTGAGCTGAGGGCCTGAGGACTATTCTTCGACTTTTTCAAGGCTAGAGCTCTACCACTTGAGTCTCAGCACCATTTCTGGCTTTTTTCTATATATGTGGTATCGAGGAATCGAGCCCAGGTCTTCGTGCATGCTAGGCAAACACTCTACCACTAGGCCAAACTCCTGGCTCTGAAGGGCTTCTTTTTTTTGTCATTCCTTAACTAGCACAGGACTGTTATATATCTACAAGAACCAAATATGAAAAAGAAATGTTCTTATTCAGCTGGCTTTGGGCAGTGTTTTTCACCAACTATTTGATCGATCATAATCTTATGGCTGAGTTTTTTCATACCATTTCTGCACCAAGAAAGAGATCATGGTATCTATAGTTTGCATGAGTTCTAATCCTGTCTCTTCTACATATTTTAGGTTTTTAAGCTTTCTAAACTTCAGAATTTTCATATGTAAATTGAAACAATAATGAAGTCTACTGATCTAATTGCTATGGGAATCAAATGAGAAATACTTAGAGCTTGGCTCATCATAAGAGCTCATAAATGCTAGTTGCTGTTTTTTTCTGACTCTATTAACCCCAGCATTTTGCATCTCTTCCCTATCACTCACTGAGTGAGCCTAGGGGAGAGTTATACTTGCAGAAGGGAATCATTGCATGATTTGGGAAAGTTGAAAGAAAGTACATGTTGAGTTGATGTGAAGACTTTTAGAAGTCTCTGATATTTTCTTTGGACATTAGGCACATTGTGAGATAATTCTAAGAATAAGATCTGTTATGAAATAGTGTGGCCTCAAAACCCTGCCTCTTCATGCTGGGCCCAGAAATCCCAGTAGGTTTCTCAGTCCTGTGTATTCTGCTCCTCCCTTGGCATTATGCCTTGCCTGTGCACTCCCTTAAATAAGTTTTACAAAATCATCAGTTGGAAAAGATGAAGCTGATCTTTATAGCAGACTTGGATATGCAACATATCTTCAAAATGATCTATTTGTAGAATTACCACACTATTTCTGTATTTTGAGAAAGTATTTTTTGTTCCTATCCAAATATGAAAATGGTGAAGTACTTCATTACCTAAAAGTAAAAATCATTACTATAAAGAAATGTGATGTGTGCTGATGAATGTCTCTTCCATGTTAGTGTGTGGTGAAGACTCATCCTGACAGTATGCCAGGAAAAGCTGCACTCACTGAATGCACTTTTAACCTGATGATAAGGGCACTGGAAACCTGGTAGAACCATAAGTACAAAAATTTAAGCCATAAATTCACTTCTAACCTGATGATGGAAGGTTTTATTGTAAAATCTTGATAAAGGTGAAATGGGTTGCCTATAACTATGCATTACGATTTGGCAAAAGTATAATGCTTTTCCTGGAGGTGAGTGAGGCAGGAATTTAAGCTGGGAAATTCGATAGGAGGATATAACACTGATTCTAAGCTAGGGAGAGTGGCAGTGGTTCCCTGGATACTTCCCACACTGTGTTTGACCTTGATACTGTGGAGTGAGAATATGTTTCTTTATAGCCAAAGCTAAAGCTGACCTTATCTATTGCTTTTCTAAATATGACCTACTGGAAGGTAGAAGCAGCAGTATCTCAAGTTCTAGGCCACAAAGAGTTAATTGGTAACCTCTGCCTCAAACAACAACAACAAATGAGAAGAGCACTTAGTAATTGCTAGATTCATTGAATTTTATTTTATTTGTGTATGTATATGTGAATGAGAAAGAGAGATACAGACAGAGAAAACAGAGATAAAGTCAGAGAGAGAAAGAGAAAGGAAGATTAAGTTGTATTTTTTACTTTGGTTCTAAATTTAAGTTTGTTTGAAAGCCACTGGCTAATAGACAATATTACTATGTCTACTTATCATAGCATGGCAATGAGCATAAAAACTATTCCCAGTATATCTCTCAAGTTTCTAGTTATTCCTTTCCTATGTACTTCAATTAATTGCGCACTCAGTAGCTAATGTAGTTATAGCTAATATTTATTGAGCTCTTATCTGTTCGTAGGCAGTATGCTAGGTTCTTATATATACTTGAATACTTTAGACAGCCCTGTGAAGTAGGTGCTATCACAGAATTGGCACATATTTGGTGTCTTGCTTTGTGTGGCTTTAATTGTTTACATCAACCACAGTGTTAAAATATTAGTGGGGAATTTAATCTATGAACAGGGTATAAATTTTTTGGTCAGTCGTGGGACCAGAACTCTGGGCTTGGGCATTGTCCCTGAGCTCCACCTCACCTCTTGAGTCACAGTGCCACTTCCGGTTTTCTGGTGATTAACTAGAGATGTCTCATGGACTTTTTAGTGCCCGGGATGGCTTTGAACCATGATCCTCAGATCTCAGCCTCCTGAGTAGTTAGGATTACAGGCATGAGCCCAGTGTGCCCAGCTCAGTGTATAAGTTTAAATTACACCATTCTGATTAATGTGGTAAAGTGTCACCCTTCTATCTTATCCTGCCTATGATGTTAATCATTTCTATGCCCACTTTGTTAATGCTGCAAACCCTGCCCACCTGGCTATCAGATGGACTATCAAGGTTACTACTACTGTTCATGTAACCCTGACACAATAGCCTGATGTGATATCACAATGCCTACATTTCTCATTTTAGTGCCTTTGTCAATCACCCCACCTCATGACTAGATGATTATCTACTCATCCTCACAAGAATAGTGAATATAGTAAATTATTTTCAGAGGAAGACATAGATCACATTCATATAACTGTTATAGCATATTGTTACAATCCTACTTTATTATTGTTTATTGTCATTAATCTTTTATTGTGGCTAATGTACTTATTAAACTTTGTCACTGCAATTGTGTATAGCAACCCCCCCCAGTATATATAGGGTTTGATATGATCAGTTGTAGACATTCACCGGGGGACCTTAAAATGTCAAGGAGGGGGAAATACCACATTTCCAGTTTTATAGGTGAGGAAACTGATGCTAAGAAAAGTAAAATAATTTGCTCAAATGTGCACAGATAGAAGGAGGAGAGCTAAGATTTCCATGTAGGCAGTTTGGGTCAATATTCACATCTGACAGCTGTAAACCTGACAATTGAACTACAAAACCAGCACTTTCACACGGTATAAGCTAATAGACCTGTCTATGCGGAAATTTGTAGTAAAAGATGAATAATGTATTACCTCTAGTTAACGCAATCTAAGACTAAATAATACGGACATTCAGAATGTCCTCTGTTTTATGTTTCAATCTACTTTGGCTGGGTGTTCACAGGGATGTTTGCTGAAAACATATGTAATAGAAAGATAAGATGTTGGCATTGGCAAGGACCTTATCAGCTATTCAAACTAAACTTTTTAATAAATACATATACAGAACTGAACTCTAATGAGATTAAGGAACTGAGAGTCATTTACCAACAAAGTTGGAAATCACATTCAGGTCTGTATGCTTTATATTTTCAGTGCTATAAGCTTTAAACTTCATTAAAACAATTGCCAGTAGATAGATTTAAGAGTATACAATGTGTGAATCTTTTTAACTTTGCCCCCTTCATTAATTACTAAGAAGTTCAGAGTCATATTAAAAACCCATTTCTAATAGTTAACATTTTGTTTTCAGTTTACTCTTACTTGCTTGTTTTGTTTACATAGATATTTAGACCTATTTCTGTGTCAAATGTTTTTTTCTTCAAATGAGAGAAGTTTAAATTTACAAAAATAATTCAGTTATAAATGACCATCAGCAGCATATTTAACGGCAAAAGGCAGAGGCAGTGCCCAAATGCCCTGAAGTAGAAAGTTCTGATTTATATCCTGGCCCCTACTGATGCTTCTCTCTACTAGAGAGAGTTTTCCACAAGAAAACTTTATTACAACAAGGTCGGTCCTCTATATCCTCTAACTTACGGAAGCCTCTGTTATCACCTTATGTCACTGCAACCTGTGTACTTCCTAAAATACAGCAACTTTTCAAGGAATTATCTGTTACCCTGAAACCTGCCTTTTAATGAATCACTAAATGATCTTTTCATGAATAGGTATAAAAATGCTTACATTTCATACCCATACTTTGATTTGTGAACATCTTCAGGAGTTATATTTTTCTGTATCCCTAAAACATACAATACTTTACTCATTGTGAATAACCATAAATAAAAGGAGACCATGTCTCAATGTACACATAAGAAAATGGAAAGGCCACAGGAGGTCCAAGATACAATTAGGAAGCCTAATTTAAGGCTAATTGGTATTGAGGAGGGTCTGGAGAAAGAGGTCAATAGTATTGGATATATACTTCAGGGAATCATCTCAGAGAATTTCCCAAATATCCAGAAGGGCAGGCCCATCCAGATACAAGAAGCTTTTAGAACCCCAAACAGACCTGACCAGAAAAGAACATCCCACCACCACATTATAATCCAAACTGGATCAATAGAGACCAAAGAAAGGAT
Organism: Megascapheus bottae; assembly: GCF_031878675.1. NCBI lineage: Eukaryota > Metazoa > Chordata > Mammalia > Rodentia > Geomyidae > Megascapheus > Megascapheus bottae. Next base: position 57,904,875 of record NC_143516.1, read on the forward strand.
CCTAAAGGCAGACAGGGAGAAGGGATCAATCACCTATAAAGGCAAACCAATCAGAATAACCTCAGATTTCTCAGCAGAGACCATGCAAGCAAGAAGTGACTGGAAGCATATATGTCATGCCCTTAAGTCAAATAACTACCAGCCAAGAATCCTGTACCCAGCTAAGCTCTCATTCATAACTGAGGGAATAATAAAAACATTCCATTCCAGGGAAAAGCTTCAACATTATGTAGCAACCAAACCAACATTACAAAAAATTCTCAAAGATGTTCTACACATAGAAAACCAACATAAATGCAATACAGAGAAAGAAAGGGCACCTAAATATCAAACCATCTTAGTACCACAAGAACTGTCAAGACACAGGCACTAATGAAAGCTTTTAAAAATGGTAGGAACTAATAAATATTTCTCAATCCTGACTCTCAATATCAATGGATTTAACTCTCCAATTAAACGAGATAGACTATCTAGATGGATCAAAAAGCAAGATCCATACATTAATATGTAGAAGTTCATCTCTTCTTTTTTCTTCTGATTTCCAATGACTATTAAGAAAAAGCCTTCTACTGACAGAAGCAAATGGCCATCAAGATTCTTGAATATTTGTTGGAGTTTAATGATTATTTTGTACTGCTTACTTTTATTATTTATGAATGAGTTATTTTTCGTGGGTTGTGATGAATCTACTTAGCTTTCCTAAGTCCATGTAAAAATCATATTCATCTCAAATTATTGTAATGTTTTAGCTTTCTTAAAATGTTTATGCCTTTGTGGTCTTTGTCCTCTCCTACTAAAATGAAAAAGGCAGGCATACTTCACGGAACATGCTTGTTCTCTCTTGGGAAGATTGTGGAATGAACGCAAGATGGCTCTCAGAAGTTTCTTTTGATAGCTGTTATTCTAGACACACAGAGTTATGTAACTTTTCAAGTGATAACTCCCTAATTAGTTGGAGCTTTAGAATCCCTTGCCTGTATCATGTCCTCAGCCCAAGCACTTACTTATCTAAAGCAAGTGCTATATGACATCTTTGTTGTTTTAGGAACACACGGTTACCATTCCTAGGCATCCTCCACACTCTCTCAGATACGTGTGATATGACACATCTTCAAAGTCAGAGAAGGATGTAGAGGGGAAAAAAGGTTTTGCTTAGTCTAACTCTTATTGCTAAAAAGGTTATTGAAGCCAATTTTTACTTTGCATGCTACTGGATTTCAATTTATTTCTGTACTCTTAAAGCCATTTATGTACAGTCTTTTCAGTGAAACATTGGGAGGATTCAGGAGTCTTTAGCAGCGCCACTGTGAATATGCCTAACACTTTCCATAAGAAAAATACAAATATTTTGTTTCTTATCTTAGAATTGTGAAAGAGACAAAGGCATGTTAAACTAGGTTGTGATACATTTATAATCCTAGCAGTTCAGGAGGCAGAGGCAGAGGCAGAAAGATATCTAGTTCAAGATCAGAGTAGAAAAAGTTAGTGAGATCCTATCTCAAAACCAAAGTACAAATAAATGGGCTAAGGACATTATTGAAGTTACATAGCTCTTGATTAGCATGTGAAAAACCCTAGTTTCAATTTTCAGTACACAGAAATACATATACATATATTTCTTTTTATTGAGAGAGAAATAATGAACAGGAAGGAAGGAAAAAGGAAGGAAGAAAAGAAGGAAGGGAAGAAGAGAAGAAAAGAAGTAAGGAAGAAGAAATGGAAGACAGAGGAAGAACGTAAGAGAGGAAAAATGAATGAGAGAGAGAAAAAAGAAAGCAAGGGAAGTGAAAAGGGGGAAAGGGAAAGTAAAATGGCAGAAGACAAGGGGAAAGAAAAAAAGAATAAAAAGAAATTTTGGAAAAGTCATACAAAAATATACAGAAAGGAAACTCTTATTAAGCATGAGATTATCCTTTCTTAGAAAAATACAGTGAGAATAGTAAATATACTAGTATTTCTGAAAGTCAGAAATAAATAAATAAATTGAAGGAGTGCAGTAAATATTATATATGAGCTAGGATGTTCCTAAGTTTGCAATTCAGGATGGCCAAGGGTTGAACAAGATCAGGAATAAAAGGCCAATAACTAATATGATAATCTCCTGATTCCAAACCAGAAACCTTTAGAAGGCTAAGAAGTCTGACTGACCTTATTCACCTGAAGACCTGGACCAACATGAATAAGGGACAGTGGTAATAGAACAAAGTAACCTAGCAACAAAAAAACTAACTTGATGCAAACTTAAAAAGATATTTGCCTTTTTGGAGAGCTCTAACTAACCAGGTGGCTGGGGAAGGTTGTCAATTGAAAGTGTTCCTGAGGAATTCCAGATGTTGGACTTACTAGACAAAGATTTTAAGTCAGTTATTTTAAATATATGCAAAGAAGACTCTGTCTAAAGAATAGAGAAAAACGATGTCACACCAAATGAAGAAGATAAACGAAGAGCTAAAAATATGGGGACAAATCGAATAGAAACTAGAGAACTGAAAAGTAAGAAATCCTGAACTTTAGAAAGAGTTGGCTGCTACCGCTGGGCCTGGATGGTGTCCCTGAGCTCTTTAGCTCAAGGCTACCACCCTACCCTTGAGCCAAGCCCCACTGCACATTTTCTAGAGCTTAATTAGAGATAAGAGTCTCAGATCCTTTTCCTTCCCGGGCTGGCTTTGAATCTTGATCTTCAGCTCTCAGCCTCCTCAGTAGCTAGGATTACAGGCCTGAGCCTCCATGCCGCACAGGATTCAAGACCACAAGTAGGAAAATCAAGTCTGATACAGGAATTATGGACTTATATTACATCATGTATATCCCTACTCTGCTAACATATTTCTATGAGCTGCTTCCTGTGTTCTCCAGTACTGGAAACTTTCTTTTCTTCTAAACATGATTTGCTCTCAAGTTCTGAAGTTTTCTGCATTTATACTTCTACTTACTCCAAAATAAATCTTTACTCTCTATTTCTCTCTGACTATACTTATAACTTAACATGAGACATTTCACAGCCCTGTGTCTCAGCACATAAATTTTTCTCTTTCTCCAGAAAAATCAATCTCATTTGTATATCACAACTTCATATGCTTAGAACAATATTCCATGGGAGTTATGGTGTAACTAATTTCCCACCAAATACCTGGTAGTATGTTAAATGCATGTGCCTGTGAATCGCTTCTGCTTCTAAGGATGTCAGAGATATACCTTTTAAAGAGCAAAGCAATTTTTCAAGGCAAAAATGACTCTAAAATATGATTTCTATTGGGAATTATACAGTTATTTTTCCTTTTGTAAATGACAAAAACATATATTATTTACATTTATGTAAATTGTGCCATAGTAAGTGTAACACATGTTAGTTTGTGGTATACTCAAAAGATAAATATTAAAACAAATGGATCGTTAAAAAAAGAGTTGGCTGAATCTAAAAATCAGTTAACTTGAGGTTCTTGTGGTGGACCCCCCATCCCTTAACTATAATTTCACCTGTGGTTGTAGTTACTTACGGTCAATTTCCATCTAAATACATTACATAAAAATAAGCAATGTGTAGGTTTTATTCTCAGTAGTAGGATAAAGTCTTATGTTATGTCTTGTCCAGGATGAGAATCATCATTTTCCAGTATCACCACCCTCTCTGTGCACACTACTGATAACTATCAGATCAACTATAGCTGTATCATAATGCTTCATTTTCAAAAGACTCTTGTAATAATGAATGCCCAAAGTGTAGGACTAGTGGTGTGGCTATTCTTATAGTATAGTATCTTATTTTATTTTTCCATTTCATTATCAGTTATTTCTGCTAGTTTCTTAATGCACATAATGTATAAATGAGACTATATCTTAGGTATACATGAGTACTGGAATAGAATATTCAAACTGCTGTCAAATAAGAATTCTCTATTCAGCAAAACTTTTCTTCAAAAATAAAGGAGAAAACTCATGCAAACCCAGCTAAACAAAAACTAAGAGGATTTGTTGCTAGCAGGCCTGACCTGTAAAAAGCATTAAGGAAGCACTTTAGTCTAAAATGAAAGGATTTTACATAGCAGCTGGAATTTATATGAACAAATAAGAGGTGGATTAGCTATTATCTAGATAAATGGACATTTAAAATATTCTCTGATTTTAAAGATAAATGGAAAAAGCAGTAGCTATATTCTGTGGTGATGACCATATAATATAGGAATATGGCATTTGGATGCAATAGTGCTTCTGTGGCCTGCATATTAAATGTCACTCAAAAGGCTAGCATGAATTAAAGACGTAAGCGTCCAGAAAGGTGCTGTGGGCATTTAAGAGGTGAGGTGTTTTGAGCGGCCCTCAAGTCATTCGGGGGAATGTCTTTGAGAAAATTATTGGATGTGCAAGGACATGTGGAATATAACCTAGAGTTTGCACAAAGCCATCACTTATTACTAGGCATAAGGCAGAATAAGGAATCCCAGATCACTGTTATCTTTAAAGACTAAACTCACCCTTACTAGGAATCAAGAAACAGAATGGGAACATGGAAGAGTCCCTGTGATTTCACTTCTTCTATGCGAAAATTCTCCAGGTAGCCAGTATTTTGAATCTTCACGATGTAACCTAACCTAGAGGTATGTTAAGGATTAACACAGCAAGGCTTTTAAGCAGGGGAAACTCTTCAGCATACTAAAGGCTGAACCCTAGGGAAATTGCTTATTTGCTCCAGCTGGAAAACACATATGGGTGATGAACAGGTTTATCTTTGCAAACTGTTGGCAAACAAGGTTCATCTGTTCTCTATACAGTTTGTCTGCCACTGGCACTTGAGGAATCTTATGTCAATTTCAGAAGCACAACTTTCTGAGGTCACTCTCAAAATTGTACACAGATTCTTGCTTCTGGACTTGTTCTTTAAAAAAAAATCCTTTTCTCCTAGAATGGGGGCCTAAGAATTTCTTTTCTTTTTTTTTGGATTGTCAAAACTTTTCTATGTCTTTCCTAATGCTGTAATCAGTTTATTAGCTACTACTCTCAAGTCATTTTTTTCCATATAGTTTATTGTAATTATTAGAAAGGTTACATTATATTCACCAGATAGAAGGTGCATTACTTCACAAATATTGATACCCTTTCTCATGCCTTGGTCCCCATTTCCCTTCACCCAACCCCCACCCCTCATCTTGTTTTCCCCCCTTCCCTATCAGATTTCAAATAACCAAATACACATACATACAATATATCAGATAACAAGGTGAAATACTGTAACAATATGAGATAACCAAGGGATGGCAAAAGAGATGAGAGATAACATAGTACATTAAGGACAACAATCACTCATTATATGGCTTTTGTTTCCTTATCCTGGAGATCCTTTCATTTAGTGTTATACTCTATGGCCTTATGTATCTAGATTTTGTTCTATTGTAAATCTCTGCTAGGAGAGTCCAAGGTTTCTACTGATTATGACAAATGAGGGAAACCATTGAGCCTAAGTTCCTTTGAGTCTGGCTTACTTCACTTAGTATGATTTTTTCTAAGTCTTTCTATTTCCTTACAAATGGAGCGATATCATTCTTTCTGACAGCAGTATAGAATTCCATTGTGTATAAATACCACATCTTGTTGATCCACTCATCAACTGAGGGACATCTGGGTTGGTTCCATATCTTTGCTATGGTAAATAGTGCTGCAATGGACATCATTGTGCTAGTGGATTTAGTATGTCCTTGTTTCTGGACGATTGAGTGAATGCCAAGTAGTGGAATTGATGGTTCATAGGGGACCTCTATGTTTAGTATTTTGAGGAACTGCCATACTGCTTTCCATAGGGGTGAATGAGTGTGCACTCCCACCAACAGTGTATTTTCTTAGATACGTATTTCAAGATTTTTTGGATGGATTCTATGGTCCAGGACACACCAAATTGTACTCGACATTTTTTCTGCCCACAAAGTTGCTCATTAATACACAGAAACCAGTAATGTCAGGTTAATTAGTAATAAAACCAGAAAAGAATATTTATTGCAGACACTGTTTCTAAAGAAATGGAATATGGTTTTACAGCGTGCACAGCAAAGCAACAGGACATAGATGAATGGAGAGGGTTTGAGAATACAGTTAGGAAGGTTTGTGTAGGAAAGATATACAGAAAATAAGAAAGGTGCAAGGAAGGAAGGTGAAACACTAGGAGTATAAGACCTTTCCCAATTTGTCGTTGCTGTGGAGCAACTACACTCATTTTTGTCTGCTTTTACTGAAGATTGTCTCAGTGCCCCTACTCATCAATTTTCTCCTTAGTTTTTTCAACTGCTCCCTCAGGTTCTTGGTTTTTTTTATGTGTCTCTCTTCCATCTTGGCTCAGACAAACATGGGATTTGGTGCCAAAGAAAAATATTTTGGATGTTGGGTACTCTGTAACAATAAATAATTGGAAGATGACTGATAAACTAAACCTTAATGTCTCAAAATAACATTTATTTTACTGCTTCTTTCAGAAATAGAAAAGAAAAGGACCCATTGGCTTGAAGGAGGGAGAGGTAGGAAAGGATAAACATTTGGATATAGAAGTGTGGCTTAGACTAGCCGGGTATATTGGAAATGTATATATAAAGCTCAAAGTAAAAGTAACAACAATCCCTTTTACAATAACTTTTATAGTCCCCAGGACTAAATGGCATGCCAAGGCAGTCCCCACCCAGGGTCTGGCTTGTAGTTGCAATTAGACTAGTGGTTTGGCTGGAGTTATCTTGAATTTATCTTCACTCCTTGTCTGAAGAGCTGTGCTACCTGTTAGCTGGCTCTTCAGTACAGCTGTGGACTGGGACACATACCTATATACACTATATACCTATATACACCCTCTCTGCTCACTACATAAACACAGCATCTCTATGTAGAACCTGATAGAAACATCTTCCTCTTTGTGACTTTTTTCTAAGTTACACAGCATTACTTCTGCTTTAACCAGTTAGCCATCCAGATTCAACTAAGATGAAGACACAGAACTTTGCTTTTTGTAGGAGGATCATCAGTGACATATTCTTGAAGGTCTGTCTGGTTTGGGCTATATGTAACAACTGTCTTTGGAAAATACCATCTGATGTAATCCTAGTGTTAGTGAGGACTGCTTCTTTATCTCAGAGGAAGAATACATTGAAGATATGAATCTAGAGAGATAGTCCAGACCAGGACTCTCAGTTTATATTAAGAATCTATCATCTTTTTAATAAGCCAAAAGAATTTTTACTGGATCTGAAAAATAAATTTGAGTTTTCAGTACACTTAAGTGGCTGTTAACATCAATTTTGGAATATGTATTCAAATCCTACCTCTACCATTGCTTTTTTGGAATTTTACTTAACCTGCTGTGTGTTCATTTATTCATATTTAAGATGAGGCAAATTGTTCTTGTGTATTATGCATACTGTAGTGCTGTTAGGAGGTCTACATGGTTTAGTACAAATAATTCAGAATAGATATCTGCCTTTGTAGACACTATAAAATAATTATCTGATCTTATCACTCTGTAGTGGTATCCCATCTCATTATCTCAGAGTCCTGGCTTCCACAGATAATTCATAACTCTTCTTCACATTCAACTCAGGAGATTCATGGCCCTTTTTCTCTTTCCTGTAGTTTTTATCTTGGTGCCCCAAACCCAACTACAAGTGCTGTGCTACCATACTTCTTTCCGGGAGTACAGTGGCTCCTGCAGAGAGAGTTCTGGCCACACAGATAAATTCTTTTTTTCTATTAAAAATATTTGGGGTGGTGGGGTCATGGGGCTTGAACTCTGGCCTGGACGCTATCCCTGAGCTCTTCAGCTCAAGCCTACCACCCTACCCTTGAGCCACAGCCCCACTTCCCATTTTCTAGCGATTAATTGGAAATAAAAGTCTCATGGCTTTGTATTGCCCAGGCTGGCTTTGAACCATGATCCTCAGATCTCATCCTTCTGAGTAGCTAAGATTATAGGTATGTGTCACCACTGCACCCAGCTTTGAAAATATTTTTAGAGTCTAACCAAGTTCCTCAATTACCCTTTTCAATATGGACATTTTCCCCTGGCATTTGGTAGGATATAAACTTGCCTTTGGGGCTGGCTAAATCTTTATTATGAGACATAAATTCAGGAAGAACTTCTAAGACCCTTTCTCTAAGTCTCTCCTCTCTCTCATCTCTAGTACACCACTTTTTGTATCACTCAGGATCTGATATATCACTTGTTACAATCAGGACAAAATGAGAGCCTTACAACTTGAGGGAAAGGGAAGTAGGGGGAGGGAAAGCAGGAGAAAAACAAGGGGGGGTAATACTTCGGAAACAAATGTATTGATCATCTTATATATGCAACTGTAACCCCTCTGTACATCACGTTTACAGTAAAAACATAAAAAATAAAATTTTCAAAGATTTATAAACAAGAACACCAGAATATTAAATCATGCATGAGGCCCTTCCAAGTATAGGAACCATTATGATATGGTTTCATAGTGAAGCCTTCTTTTAATTTTTTTTTTTTTGCCAGGCCTGGGCTGGGACAGGTGAGCACTGTCCTTGGGCTTTCTCAAGGCTAGAGCTCTACCACTTGATCCACAGCACCACTTCTGGCTTTTTTTCTATGTATGTGGTACCGTGGAATCGAACCCAGATCTTTGTGCATGCTAGGCAAGCACCTACCACTAGGCTACACTCTCAGCCCCAGTGAGCCTTTTTGTATTCTTAATATATGCCAATTAAAAAAGGAAAACAGTCAAAGGTGAAAATAGAAAGTAGCCTAAAAGTTTTTTGACTAGTGCTGGCTTCTTGGACCAGAAACCTGTGTAATAATTGTGGTAAAAATTATCAAGGATTTATTTTTGTTAATAAGCTGGAGTGGTAGAATGTTATCCCAGCTCTGCAGGTATATATAGGAGGATCACTGTCTACACCAGCACAGACAAAACTAGACTATTTCAAAAACAGTGAAAGCAAAAAGGACTGGTGGTTGATTACCTATCTAATAAACACATAGCTCTGAGTTCAAACTCCACCATCAAACAAATAAACAAAAAAGAATACAATAATGCAAGTTTACATATGACTCACACATACAAATTAATTCACTAATACTAATTATCATTATCAAACAGAAACAACATTTATAATGGTGCTTTCTTCTTTACAAAGTACTATCCTGTTAACAATTTCTTGATTGAAAGCTCATTAGGATTATTTTTTAAATGGGGGAAAGAACACAGGTTTTCCACAATCTACCACAAGCCTACCGTAGGTCTCTTTACCTAATCCAAATTCCTTTAGTTATACATGAAGTGATATTGTTTTTAATGAGATTAATCTAAAATATTTTTATTGTGAAGATCCTTTTATTTATTTATTTATTTTTAGACACCTTAGAAATATTTATTAGTCAGGGTAGGTAGGTAAAACTGTGAAAGAAGACAACCCTGGAATATCAATTCTGGAACACAGCAAAGGTATACTTCCTTTCTTATACAACAACCACTCAGTGTCCATGCAATACCCCACGGTGATTCTCTTTTCCAGCAATTTGTTGTTTAGGGTGATGTAATACCATAACAATAAGCTACCCTATGGGAAACAAGTGGCCCCTTAATTCATCATTGCAGGTGAAAAGATACTGGAGAAACACACACACAGTCTTCCAGAAGAGCTTGAAGATAACACACATCTCTGCCCATTGGTAGAACTATCAGCAGTAAAAATGAAGGGGGCATGTAATCTGCCCATGTAGTGAAGATCCTTTTAATCATATAGATAAAATGTTATTCTTCCTCTGACCACAGAGCAGAGAAAAAAGCTGTTACATAATTTTATATTCACAGAATTAAGGAATTGGTGAGTCAGTTTTGAATTTTGCAATTGCTAATGACTCTCTAAGTTTGACAAGACATGAACGGAGATGTTAGTTCTTTAACTTGTTGCCACTTGAAGGGTTATTCCTTTTGCTGCTGATGGATATGAAATACAGGTCCACAAATAATTTTCACAGAGAGGGAGTAGCTTCAACTTAAACATAAAAGCTTCACTTGACCTTTTTTCTGATGTGAGTGGGATGGTCCCTAGATCTTACGGTCCTGGCTCCTTACTGACTGATAAGGCATTTGTTTAGTTGTCTAGGGAAAATGGATATATATATATATATACACAATATTTCATGTTTGAATAACAATGGATTGGCTGAAAAAGACCTTCAAGAATTAGCTGGCATGTAGAGACAAGATTGTTTTCTCTTAAAAGTAAAGGACCTGAGGAAGTAATGAAAGAAATTATCTCAAACTTTTCCTCTATATTCCATAATTTTTCTAATGAAAACCCTATTTTTAAAATGCTGAAACTACTGTTATTCATCTGCATCAGCCTTTTTTCTCAAAATTTGAACTTGATTTCAATGTAGTCTTCTCTAGTCATAATTTTATCTGTTCATAAGAAATCTTTTTCTCTATGTTTTGCCTAATCATACATCTTTATAACTGACTTGATCAGAGAAATTAGATATATATTAATTTATACTCACATACACATATACATAGACACACAGAAATATATATATGTATGTCATATATATATATAATATGATCTCTTGTGGACTAAAAAGACATAATATCTAGCACTATACTTTTCTAATATACAATAAGGCAGTAAGCACAGTTTAACTGTAATAAGTCTCCAATTTGAAAAGTGAATTGAAATATGAAGTATATGCTGCAGTCAGTGGTTGATAGCAGTGAGAAATTCTTCTAGCTAGCATTTATAAAAACATTGAAGTTTTAATAATAATAAGATCAATAATTACCTAGAGAATAAATCTGAATAGAAACAAAATCCCTACAATAAAGAAGTTCAAGGAACTGAGAGATGCCAATGTAGGAAGAGTCATCTGCCTGGGTGATTCTGTTATAAAAATCGCCAACCAGAAATGTTTTGTGCCTGTAATGGTACTTGCACTAAGAGATTCACATTCTTACTTGGCTTTTTCTTGATACTGATATTCTGCCACTGGAGCCATACCTCAACTGTTGGATTTTTGGTGGCTAACTGAAGATAAGAATTTCATGAATTTTTCTCCCTAGGCTGTCATAAAACCTTGATCTTCAAATTTCAATCTTCTCACTATCTAGGATCACAGACATGAGACACATGTACCTAACTCAGAAAAATGATAAAGTTAGATGCTTCCTTTAACACATATTTGCTTAGAACCACATGGAAATCCTTTAAACAGGAGGACTTTAGACACTTCAGTCCATCATTTTAAGAAACAAAGACCTAGACTTAAGATTTTGAGATTAAGAGAATTTGAGGGAAAAAAAATCAAAGAAGATCTTTCTCTAGTAATTGTTATGGAGAATGGAGATGCTTATACATTTATGGTAATTTGTTTTGAAAATACTTTCTCTGTGTTTAGAATAGCTTTGAATCTTTTGAATATGTAAATCTATTGGTCACAAGAAATAGTCACCATATTTTTAAACATTATATGATTCATATATATCTTTTTGCTCCAAAAGAATTATTTGATACTGTTTTAATACTGAATGACTTCAACTTCGATATCTTTATTTGCATGTCTCTGAGGGATTTATCCTTTGAGACACAAACTTTTCTGATATAAAAATAGTTGACTTCATCAGTTTCTTGTTCACAAAGAACTGCAGAAGTTAAAGTACCATGTTTCAATGTGGGTATGGAGCCCTGACTCCTTATCTATCTTCCCACTGTTGTTCCTGCTGTCTTCCCACTCTTGCTCTGCCCACTCAGATATTTCTAGTCTGTCCTTTCTACCCCTTCAATTTCATGATGGATTTGTTGCTTCTTTATTATTGTCATGGACTGTAAAGTAGAAATGAGGAGCTAGAAATACCCATTAGAATATCATGTTAGATAATCTAGATATAATTTCCTCTCATGACCTGAATTAGATAATGTAAATTATTCTCTTCATACTCTAATATTACTAATCTAATCTAAAATTTAAATTCTCTGCTCATCTTATTAGTCATTCTTCAAAGCATCTGTAGCAGGAGGATATTTGCCATTTTTTGTAATTCACAGTTGATCTGAGCCATTTGTCTAGGAGCTCAGATCGTTTGAGATTGTCAGACCATTCACTTTCTGCCTTTAATAGACGAGGGAACCAAGCCCAAGAAATGTAGTGACTTCCTTCAGACAACAGATTGCCACTAGAGCCATACTACTTTTCAAGTAGACTTGAAACACCCAGGCTCAGGTCACCAAGTGAGCCTGATAATGATGGCATGACAGTTTCTAATTGTTTAAGCAGTCTCACTATGCTTCTTACTAACTGTTAGAGCCCAACTCTTAAAACTCATCTATAACTCCCTAACCTTCAACATGCTTTCCAGACCACTCTCTGAGGGGTTTACAGGAAGCTGGGGAGGGTACTGCACAAATAAACACAACAACATTGGCAGGCTTTAGAGCTCTGCCTGGAGCTATGCACTGCCAGGAGTGAAAGTCATTAAAGACCCTTTGCAAAGGTTGTTAAGACATGTGTAAACAGCCTTATAAACAACACCAGGTCGGGTCATGGAAGGAGAATGGCAACTGGGGAGGCCTGAGGAGAGCCTGCCAAAGTGTGAAATTCCCAGCAGGGAGAAGACATTTGGAAAAACAACTCCATCAAGTTTTATCAACACAAATCATTTCCTAAGTGGTATATTTTATTTAGAATATGTGTGGCCCAAACTTAACAAGGGAAGCTTTTATCAATTGCAGTTTTTTTTTTATCACTTCCAGATATCTCTCTTTCTGAATTACTGGCAAGGTTGATGGTATGCTCATTAGTATTGTCCCTCCTGTCTAAATACACCACAGAGGGGTGATGCTTCTAGGAGGTGGTGATGACCTATACACACTTCCTGTTGGGCATGCTGTGTGGCTCAGGCCCTGCACATGCTGAACTGTAAACAACTGTGGGCCTGGTGTTCTAATTTTAAGCCTTAGAGAAAACCAACATATCAGTAATCATGTGGTAGAGAAACACTTACCAATAGGTTATATTATGAGACATCCATTTTTCTACTCACTTGATGCTTCTTTTTTTGAAGGGGCGGATGCTCGAGGAAAGTAAGGTCCCTCAGAAATTTCTCGAGTTTCTCTTGAGTGGTGTCCCATTGGCCATGAGCATTAGAAGTTTTGTTGCATTTTGTTTTCTGAATGCAGAAAAGTGATTTCTCTATGATTGTGATATGGCCCACAAGTGGAGAGCCATTCATTGGATGACCAGGAGAGGAGAAGTCTAAAGAAGCATAAAGACTGGTCTTGCTTCTTTAGTGACTCAAGAAGCTTTCTGGAAATGAAGAAGAGAAAGAGGAAGAGAAAAGAAAGAAGAGGAAGAGGAAGAAGAGGAGGTGGAAAAGAGGGAAAGGAAGTGAAAGGGAAGAAGGAAGAAGAAGAAGAAGCTTTGTCTAGTCTAGCTCTTCTTTGATCTAGCTCTTCTCTTCTGAGCACATTATCCTCCTCTACCTCTGTTGCTCTGTCACTTCCCCTTCTCAGCTTGGCGTCCCAGTTTTGCTCTCATTGTAGAGGACTTACTCTTTTCCCACCTTTAAAAATTTATCTTCAAGTAGTTACAAAGAGAGGTTTCAATTCAACCTATCAGTTTATGGATGCAATGCATCTTAATCAATGTCATAATTCTCCCCATCCCTCCCAATGCTATGCATCCTCTCAATTTTCCTTGTTCCATTTTCGTATATATACACTGAATATTATAACTGCCTCTCCAATCCTCCTTCTTTCCACTCCTATATCCCCTTCCCTTTGACCTTATCCTTCTGACACCTCAAGTTCTAGCTTCCTGGTACTTCTTTCATTGAATAGTAAATTAGTAATTCAAAGGAGTTATACTGTCGTGATTCTCCCCTTCATAAATCATACTGTAGTTATATATTAGTGTACATATAGGACTGACTCTTTGTACATGTATCTAGTCTCAGAATGACAGACAGACATGGAATTGTCTCTATAGAAATACTATTACTGTCTTTCCTATTAAGTAAAAAGGTCTTCTTAAAATGTAAAGAAATTACATTAAATCTATATATCCTCTGAAAATAGTTGGAGAAATTTGCAACCTATTTGACCTGCTCTGATTTAAAATATAGATCATGCCCCATGCAGAATTGCCCCAGTATATACTTCAGAGAGGCATGCTGCCACCCACCAGGGCAGCTGAAAGAAGAGTTCATTGAGAGGCCAAGCTGTCATGGATGCCCTTGAAAAAGAAATAAATCAAGGGTCTTCACCATGGGTCCCTGACTAAAAGTCACCATGGCAGATTTCCAGAAGAGAAGGCCATACTTTGTAATCAAGCTCTTTCTCACAAGTGCAGCTCTATGTGGCAGTTACCATGGATATGACATTAGAAATTTATTGGTTTAGAAGAAGCTTTCTCTCCACCCATCTAGGACAGGGAGGTCCCAGTCTCTTGAGTACCCACATGCAAATTGTATTTTCTTCCCATTCCACAAGGCAAGAGGACTGCTTACTCCTCCAAAGATCTATATTCACTATCAAATACCTCTAATTACTTCTTCTCCAGAAATGCCAGTGAGTTATTCCTTTGTATTTTGCTCTCATGAATAAAAAAATATCTATTCCTAACAATGAAAATAAAAACAGACATTTGCTAAGCAGCTCATATTTTTCAAGCAGTGTCAAATGCTTTATTATAGTAAATTTATATTAAAGTATATGATTCATGTGTGCTTTTAGCATATTTATAGAGTTATATCATCATTACTATTTAATTTCAGCCCAATAACTAATCTGTTAGCAGTTATTTTCCCATGCCCCCAGCCACACACCTAAACACTCACACAACCTAGTGTTTGAAAACTGCTGTGAATTTGCCTATTTGGATCTAGCACAACTGAAATCAAACAACATGTAGCTTTCTATGTCTCTCCTCTTTCACTTAGTGTTTCTAAGATATACCCATGGGGTACCATGGCTTTCTTATGACTGAATAATATTTCATTGTATAAATTTACCACATCTTGATAACCTGTTGGTCAAGTAGCCTGTGGTTTGTGTCCACATCTTTGCCACTTGGAATAATGCTACAGTAAGCATTTGTGTAACCAGTTTTTGTGTGGACATTGTTTATTGTTTTCTTGGTTACCAGAGAGGAATTTTTTTTTGAGAAAGCAAAGGTTTTTTATTTTTTTTTTATTGTAATTAGTAAAAGGGTTACATGATATTTGCCAGATAGAAGGTGCATTAATTCACATACATTGATACCCTTTCACATGTCTTGGTACCCACTACCCTCCCCCCCACACCTCCCACCCATCTTGGTTTTCCCCCCTTCCCTATGAAATTTCAAATAACCAAATACAAATAAATTCAATATATCAGATAACAAAGTGAGATACTGTAACAATATGAGATAACCAAGGGACAGCATAGGAGATGAGAGACAACATAGTACATTAAGGACAACAATCATTCATTATATGGCTTTTGTTTCACTATCCTGGAGGTCCTTTCAATTAGCTTCACATTATATGTCCTTATGTATCAAGATTTTGCTCTATTGCAAATCTGTGCTAGTAGAGCCCAAGGTTTCTACTGATTATGACGAATGAGGGAAACCATTGAGCCTAAGTTCCTTTGAGTCTGGCTTACTTCACTTAATATGATTTTTTCTAAGTCTTTCCATTTCCTAACAAATGGGGCGATGTCATTGTTTCTGACAGCAGCATAGAATTCCATTGTGTACAAATACCACAACTTGTTGATCCACTCATCAACTGAGGGACATCTAGGTTGGTTCCATATCTTTGCTATGGTGAGAGAGAGGAATTTTAAATTTGGTTGCTCGCAAATTTTGTCAATTATGAATAAAGCTCTGATCTTAGCACAGAAGTATAATTGTTGGATGTTATTAAATAGATTTAGTTTAAAAGTTACATATTTTGATAGAATAGTTCGGTCTCAGGCTTCTTGGTGAAGGTGGAAGTTATTGTTGGCCTGATGAACAGAGAGGAGACTGGAGAAAATGGAAGATGACTTAAAATTTTCAGTCACAAGTGGGCCTTCAATGGTTCATGCCTGTAATCCAGAAGAATGAGACTTGAGGCTCAGTATGAGATTCTTATCTCCAATTAACCAGTGAAAGGAAGCCTTAAGTGCCAGCCTTTAGCAAAAAGGCCAAGGGAGAGCAGCCAGATCTTAAGTTCAAGCCCCATATTACATCACCCCCTTCCCACGTCTCAACTTCAGAGATTAGAATGTTCTACCTCTATCCCTCCTAGTTCTACATAATCTTAGGAAGGAGGATGCTGAAGAGCTAACAGAGAACGAGGGTTTCAGGTCCCACGGGGATCAGCAAGTCTCCTGCCTGGCCAGTTGTCTTGTACGTTTGCCTGGGGTGTATGCAATCATGGGACAACTCAGGATAGGAAACTCCTAGCCTTAGCCCTTTAGAAAGCAGGGATTGTTGAACTTTACCTGTGTAAAGTTCTTCAGAATTACCCCTTCTTGCTCACAGATTTCATTCTTCCATTCCACAAGACAGTGAAGAAGATAATGGAGGCAATAGCAGGCAGTGAAGCTGTGAACCTTTGCTCTAATCCAAATGGGCTCTCCCCTTGCAAACAGCAGAGAAATTGGTATGGATATGTTAGTAACATATACAGTGCTATAAGAAAACACCATGTTAGGAAGATATTGGTATATCCTCCACAGGGGATATACTAATTTACTACCAGATCAACAAAGTTAACAGTTGTATTCTTCACCAGTGTTTGGTATTTTCAGTTTCTTGGATTTGGGAATTCTGAAATGTGTGTGGTATCTATTTCACTATTGTATTCATTTGCAATTTGTGATAAATAATGTGGAACAAACACCCTTTAGTTATTTGACATCTGTTTATATGCTTTAGTGTGGTATCTATTAAGGCCTTTTTCTTATTGTGGAATTTTAATTATTATTTGCATCCATTATCAGATATGTGTCTTAAATATTTTCTCATATTGCTTGCTTGCTTTATTTATTTACTTACTTACTTATTTACTTATTTATTTATTTTTTCTCTTCATGGTGCTTTCCTAGAGCATGGTGTTTCATTTTTAACAAAATATATCAATGAAGGATATCAATTCTTTGTTTCATGGATCTTTTATGAATCTAAAATGTTTCTATCTAACTCAAAGTCACTTAGATTTTGTGTTATACTATTTTTATCTGATTTAAACCTTTGAGTCTGTGAACCATTCTGAGTCAATGTTTAGGAAACTTGTAAAATCTGGGTCTAGATTTATAATTTTGCATGTAGATGCTGAGTTGTTTTAGTAACACTGAAAAGGCTTATTTCTCTGCATTGCTTTTTGTTCTTTTTCAAAGACTAATTGACTGTATTCAGAGAAACTATTCCTACACTTGTGTCTAATTTGTGTGTAGAGGGGCCGAAGGTGGGTGTGGGTGTATGTTTCAGTGGTACTAGGAGTTTGAGAGCCTTGCCTTCTTTTGCATTCTTGGGTGGCTTTTTTCATTCATAGCTGGCATTCTACTACTTTGCCATGCCTTTATTTCTATTGTTTTCCATTTTTAAAAATGTTCCAAGCTTTTTCCCCCTCAACAGGTGCTGTAGGACTTTAGTAACGTGAAAGTTCCTATGCCCTTTTCAATACTTGTTACTATTTTATTATTTATTTGATTGACTATCATGTGAAATGATGTCACATTTGGATTTTGATTTGTATTTCACTAACAACTGAAGATATAGAGAAATTTTTGAGTGCATGTTAGAAATCCATATGTAGTTTGGGTAAATGTCTATTCAAATCCCTTGTCTATACTTATGATGCAGATTTTTTTTTACTGTTGAGATAAGAGACTTTTATATATTCTGGATGTTTATAAAAGTCAGATATGAGATTTGAAATATATTTTGTGATTCTATGGTTTGTCTTTTAATTGTCTCATAATGAGCAACACAAGAGTTTTTAATTTTGATAAACTATAAATGATCAGTTGGTTCGTTTGTGCTTTTGGCATCATGCCTAAGAAACCATTGTCTAATCTGACATTAGAAATACTTACCTGTGTGATATGTCATATAAGTACTTAATCATTTCATATCTTACATCTGAGGAGTAACACTTTTTAGTTATATCTATTTTTGTTAAAATAGGCCCAGATTGGATTAATTTTTTGTAATATTTTAAGTATCCACCCAGTTTTGTTTACATGTGTATATCCAATTGTCTTTTTTTTATTGTAATATATAGAGGGGTCACAGCTACATTCTCCAGACAGAGGGTACATCACTTCTCTGATGTTTTTGTCCCCATTTCCCTCTCCCCACCCCCTCCCAATCATCTCGTTTTCCCCCTTCCTTTTCCTATTTCAAATAAACAAATAAATGTATATACACTATACTAGGTAACAAATTCAGATACTGTAACAATGAGAGTAACCAAAGGACAACAAAAGAGAAGAGAAATAACATAGTACATTAAGAACAACAATGACATAATATAAAGCTCTTGTTTCCACATCCTGGAGATCCTTTCATTTAGCCTCATCCTATATGGCCTTATGTATCTGGGTTTTGAGCGACATTGCCCCATTTGTAAGGAAATGGAAAGACTTGGAAAAATAATATTAAGTGAAGCAAGCCAGACCCGAAGGAACATAGGCTCAATGGTTTCCCTCATTTGTACTAATTAGTACAAACCTAGGACTCTCCCAGCAGACGACTAGCCCAGTTGTCTCTTTAAACTGGTTTTAGATTCATTATATAGTCACAACTGCCATTGGACTTGTGATTTTTCTGCTTTAGCCTCCCAAGTGCTGGGATTACAGGCATGTACCACCACAGGCAGCAAGGTTAGACTTTTGAGGTGCTTTCAGTGGAAAAAAACAAATTTGAATTGTTACCCTCATTGAAAGTTAATTGATCCTAAATGTGTTTACCTCTCTAAAGTCTGTTTCATTGATCCATTATTATTCCAAAGCCAAGAGTCTTGATTAGTGTAGCTTTTTATTTAAATTTTGGTCTTTCTCAAGATAGCCTTCATGATTCTGGATCCTTCGCATTTTGCTTCGAAATTTATGATCATTTTGTCAATTTCTATACAAAGACCAGCCAGGATTTTAATAGATGGTAAAGTTGAATCTGTAGGAAAATTTAGTATTTTAAAAAATCCTCTACTAAACAGCACCAGACTATATTTTTAAGCATACTCAGAACAATCATCAGAATGGATATATTTGATTATAAAACAAGTAATAATCTAAAAGGACTAAAATAAGGAAGTGCATTCTTATACTTTATGAATGAAATTAAAAATCAGTCCAATGAAAGTTGGAAATTTAAAAAAAAGTGAAAAGTAAACAGTACAATCGTAAATACCGATAATTCAAAGAAGAAATCACAAGGGAATCCACTTTGAGATGAATTAAAATGAAAATCCAACATTCCAAAATTTGTGGGGTACATGTACACAGGAAGGCGATTGGCTATAAATGCTAGATTGAAAAAAAAGAAGAATTCAATTTGTGACCTAATCTTTCAACTTAAAATAAAAACTAAGCAAAAAATAAATACTGAAGAAAAAATTTAAAAAGTAACAACTAGCTAGAAATAAAATAAAAATAAAATTGAGTAACAATGGAAATTAATCAACAAATAAATCAACAAATTAATCAAGAAATATCAACAAAATTGAGTATGTTTTAGCTAAGCTAAATAGTATAGATGAGAGATAATTCAAATTTCTAAAATCATGGAAAAAAAAAGACACTACTATTTACCCAAAGAATTAACTTAAAAAAAAAACAATATAAGGAGGTACTATAAAATTTGAGAACATTTTTAGAAAGACATAAATAACTAAAACTGTCTCAAGAAGACATTAAAAAATGTGAAGGCATATTGCAAACCAAGATTTAATTGATACTCATAAAATTTACCACAATAAAAGAAAACCACATCCTTAAGCTAATTTGTATATTTTTTGTTACAAATAAAATGAATTTATCTTAATTTTTTTATTCTTTACTCTTTTAATCACTTATACCAGATAAGGTCAACTAACCTATACTTAAGTTTAGTGATTTTTTTTCTTTTGGCAGCTTACACATGATTTTGAGTTCCTCTACTTGTTTGTATTATTGTTCAGTGACACAGTTTCTAGTTGAGTATGGTTTGTTCATAGTAGTGTAGCTTGAACTTGGTCATGTGTTTTTTCTCAGCTTTCTTGCTCATGGCTGACACTTTACATTGAAGTAATATCTTCATCTTAGCTTTTGCTGATAAACTAGAGATGGAATCTCATAAACTCTTCTATCTAGGCTGGATTTAAACCTGTATCTCCCAGATGTCATCCTCCTAAGTAAGTAGATTAATAGGCATGAGCCACTAGTGCCAGTTAGGTTTGTTTTTGTGTCTTTCTACTTACTGATACTCTCTATTTGGTGAGATGTAATTCTGATACTTTCTTTTTATCTTTGCTACATAGGTTGCTTTGATTCTTGGACATATTTAAAATATCTGATATTTGAAAATCAAGTCTCCTCTCCTCTGAGTTTTTGTTTTTTGCTACTGTTAGGCATCCTTGTTGTTCAGTGAATTTTAAAATAATTTTGTAAAGTGTGTGTTCCTTTTCATGTATGCCTAATCACCTATATTCTCAGGCTAGTGGTCAACTACGGATTATGCACACTTTTTATTAAATATTTGAAATTACTATATACTTGAAATAATTGAATTCCAACTTTCACCAAAAGTTGTGTTTTAGAGACTGTCTTTACCACTCAAGCAGACAGGTTGCAATTCTTAGCTTTTTGGCACCTCAAGTGAGACAGAGGAGAGAACTGTGTACTTTCTTAGCTCTTTCCTGGCCATGTAAATAGTTGTGTACCTGCCGTCTAGTTCCCTAGCAACAGTCAAAACTGTTTACAGCTCAGAGGGACATTTGATTCCCAAATTGTCCTTAAAATTTTTTAAATCAATTTGTTATTTACTCCAGTTCACACCACTGCCTTTGGTAGGTACATCCTCAAACAATTGTTGCTGAATGTTTCTTCTTCAGGTTCCCAGGGAAAAGGCTACTAATTTTGAATGGAGTTTTCTAATGAATAATCAGGCAGGTTACATAGTCACATTTCTTTCACATAATTATTTCAGTGGCTTC
Organism: Megascapheus bottae; assembly: GCF_031878675.1. Classification (NCBI taxonomy): domain Eukaryota; kingdom Metazoa; phylum Chordata; class Mammalia; order Rodentia; family Geomyidae; genus Megascapheus; species Megascapheus bottae. The sequence goes on from NC_143516.1 coordinate 57,926,033, forward strand.
TAGATTGGTGTTTTTCTTAAACCTTCTATGATTGTATAATTCCTGTTTTTCAAACTTATTGCAGAATTGGAGAGAAAATGACTTGAATAAGAATGTTAAATATCCCTAAACCTGATATTTTTACCCAGATTCAGTCAATTATTTGGTTAGTTGGTTTAATAAATTGTCCAGGTCTTTATTTGCTTTCTAAAATTTTGAAAAAAACTGAGTCTGACATTTTATTTGCTTTTATCTTTTTTTCAGGACTTTATACTATCCCAACTGATGTGGGAAATAGAATGTTCGTGACGTCATATTATTGTTCAGAAGAATCTTGCCCATGAACCTTATAAATTATTTGCCAGCAAATTAATGATTTTCATATTCTTTCAATATCTATAGCTATAATCCTCTTTCCTTTTCTGCCCCTTTAGGATATGAATTTTCTCTCTCTTTACAGCTCTATATTTACATCTAAGGCTGATAACAAACACAAATTTCACATTTGTTTTATGGCTTACCTATGGTACTTCACAAATATAGATTCATAACCACCTTATTTCACAAATATAGATTCATAACCATCTATAATGTAGATACTATTATTACTGCTATTGTAGACATGAAAAAGTCCAGACACAGAAAAGTTAAATAATGCACCTAAGGATAAACAGAGCGAAGTCTTGAACCCAGATGGTCTTAGCTTTGCTATTAACTAGGGCATTATATGAATAACCAATTAACCACTCTAAAGGTTGATATTCCATTTGTCACACTGCTATTATCTTTTGCAATTTTATAGCTAGTACAGTGTTTTACTAAATGAAAAGAATTATTTATCTAGTTTTTATCTTTTATATCACAAGCCTATAAATATGTCTGCTGTGGAAAATGTCATGAAGGAGCAATATCTAAAATGTGTTTTCTAAAATGTGACTATGCTATATGACATAAGCTACACTGATTTCTTACAACAATAAGAAGTCAAAGGTACAGATACAACCCTTGATGTTTGGATCTTGACTCTGATCCAAGTCTTTTCACTTTATGAAGCTATGTATTGCCAGACCTATTTTGAAGCAGTGTATAAAATTCTACATGCTGCAGTAAGATTAATATTTTAAAGAGTGACTTTATAGAAACTTGGCACCAGAAAATAAGGTTTGTTTCATTATTTTGAAATATAAAAGTTTATTGAGGTCACAACATACTCTTTCTTAGAAAAAAATCATTAACACATGGTGAAATACACAATTTATTGGTAAAGTCACAGTAGCACTTTTTCTGTGTAAATTTCTCAGAGCCCATCCAAAATGTATTTGAGATGACTTCTGACCACAGCTAAGAGATGAATAGATTAACATGAATAGCTTTCTTCATGCCAGTCTTTAAATTTCTGGCTCTCAAATAACATCACTGATCATTTAACCACATAGGGCCTGCTTTATTTTTAAAACTTTTTCATACATGCTTTTCAATCAACACTTCCATTTCAAAGGCCTTGTTCTACATACTTTATTAAAACACCCTCTGTGTCACTGTGCATTTTCCCACCTCCCAAGGCCAATTCCTTTAGAAGAGGGTCACTGTGCTTTTTCCCATCAGTATTAACAACATAATGGAGGTGTTGATGTTTTTCAAACACTAAAATTGTGCAAGTCTTGAAATAACTGACTTACAGTTGATTTTGGCCAACCAAGAAATTTACAGCTTACTTCTCTAGTGTGGTGTTAACTCACTATAAACTTTGTGGATCTTCTGTGTTAAGAAGCAAACCTGGAAAATATTTCTCAAAAAGTTGGCCTATCAGGTTTTAACTGAAAAAGTTTATGTGAGAGTAATATCCAGTGCTCAGAAAGTAATGCTTCTCCACTCTTCTTCAATGTAGTATTAAAATTCCTAGTTAGAGCAGTAAGACAAGAAGCAAATAAACAGGGGACCTGAATAGGAAGATGAACTAAAACTTTCCTCTTTGCAGATGACGTGATTCTGTATTTAAAGATCTTATAGATGCCACTCAAAAATTACTTGAGCTGATACAACTTTGGCAAAGCACCAGAGTATAATATTAACCCTCAGAAATCAAAGTTTGACCTAGTGGTAGAGTACGTGCCTAGCATGCATAAAGATCTTGGTACCACATACATAGAAAAAGCTGGAAGGGGTGCTGTGGCGCAATTGGTAGAGCTCTAGCATTGAGAAAGCCCAAAGACAGTGCTCAGGCGCTGAATTCAAGCCCCAGGACTGACAAAAAAAAATAAAAGATTTTCCTGTATGAGCTGAAATCAGGAAAGCAGCTCCTTTTGCAGTACCCTCAAAAAATGCTTAGGAATTAACTTAAGGAATGAAGGGCCTCTATGATGAAAACTTTAAAAACCTGAGAAAGGAAATTAAGGAAGAACAAAGGAAGTGAAAAAATCTTCCAGGTTCCTGGATTAGGATGAATAACATTGTGAAAATGGCAGTACTGTCAAAGCATCTACAAATTCATTGCAATACTCATCAATATCCCAACGACATTCTTTAACAAAATAGAGGAAACAACCCAAAAATTCATATGGAATAATAAAAGACCCCATAGCAAAAACAATCTTTAGCACAAAGAACAGTGCCAGAAGAATATCAATATCAAACCTTAAATTCTATTACAAAGGTATTGTAATAAAAATGGCTTAGTACTGGCATAAGAACAGGGCTGAGGACCAATCGAATGAACTGAAGAACCAGAAATGAACCCTTAGAGCTAGGGCCACCTAATCTTTGATAAAGGAGCTAAAATGCACAAGTTGGAAGAAAGACAGCCTCTTCAACAAATGGTGCTGGCAGGATTGATTAAACACCTGTAGAAAACTAAAGTTGGATACTTAAATGTCACCGCATGCTAGAATCTATTCCAAATGGACAAAAGACCTTGAGATAAAAGTAGATACCGTAAAAATTTTGCAGGAAGGAATAGGAGATACGCAAGGGCTCTTTGCACAGGTCAAACTTTTTAAATCAAGGTCCAGAAACAACAAATTAAAGAAAGGTTGGACATATGGGAATGCATTAAACTGCAGAACTTCTGTATAGCAAAGGATATACCTAGCAAGTTAAATAGAAAGCCCACAGAATGGGAGGTCATCACTAGCTATACAAAATACTAGGGCCTCATATCTAAAACATACTTACAGCTCAAAAAATTGAATCTCTCAAAAACAAATCCTTAAAGAAACGACCATCCCATTAAAAGGTGGGCTAAAGACTTAAGAGACTTCTCTCAAGAGGAAATAGAAATGGCCTATAGACACATGAAATGCTCGACATCTCTGGCCATAAAGAAATGCAAATCAAAACAACTTTGCAATTCCACCTCACTCCAGTTAAAATGGCCATTGGCCACAGATGCTGGTGGGGATGTGGGCATAAGGGATCACTACTCCACTGTTCAACCACTCTGGAAAGCAGTATGGGCGTTCCTCAAAAGACTAAACATAGAGCTCCCTCATGACCCAACAATCCCACTCCTGGGAATTTATCCAAATGCTATAAACAAGGACATACTAAAGCTACTACCACAGTGATGTTCCTCACAGCATTATTTACCATAGCTAAGCTATGAAACTAACCCAGATACCCAGTAGATGAATGGATCAAGAAGCTGTGGCATATATACACAATGGACTTCCAGGAAGCCATTAGAAAGAATAGCATTGCCCATTTGTAAAGGAAATGGAAAGACTTGGAAAAACATCTTAAGGGAAGTAGGCCAGATCCAAAGGAACAGAGGCTCCATGGTTTCCTTCATTCATAGTAATTAGTATGTGTCTTGAATTTTCCTAGCCAAGGATCACAATAGCTCAAAATCTATGTACATATATATGGCTGTATAGGATGAGGCTAAGGGAAATGAACTCTAGTTTAGGGAGACAAGAGATACATCCTTGTGGTTGTTCTTTTTAATGCAGTATGTGAAGTTACTTTTTTACACTTTTTTTCTTTTGTTTTCCCCTTATGTTTTATTCCCTGGTATTGATGTATCTGACTTTGGTACCTGGTGTATTGTATATACGTTTATTTCTTTAATTTAATCTTGGAAGGGAAGGGGAAAAATAAAATGTGAGACAAATGCCAAAAGATGCAAGAGTGTAAGAGCAACATTCAAAAGACAATATGTGGGACATGAACTTCACACTTTTGGACGGGGCTAGGTGGAGGGAAAGTGGAAGAAAACATAGGTAACAATGTTCAAGAAGTAGTCACATCTTACGAATGTAACACCTTTTAGACATTACCCTGACAATAAAATTTAAAAGAAAAGAAATGTTGATATGGAAATAGAAAGCACACTTCTATTTATGTTCCTTTGGATGTGAATCTTGCTAAAAATTTATTTTATTTGATATCATAATAAAACTGACATTTGTGATGTAACTCATTTAAGTTTGACTTTTTTCCTACTAGATTTCTAATTTCATTTCTATATGTGAATTGCTTTAGTGCCAATTAGTGCAAGATTATATGTATGAAAGTTCCTCAAAACTGTTCTTAATTCTTTTGAGCCTCATGAATTTTATTTCTCAAGCTATTTTTTTCTTATTTTTCTAGACTCTTGTCTCTCCTACATTTCAAAGGAATGGTTAGATCATTATCTTACTTACATAACTGTAACCTCCTGTTCATTACCTTTATAATAAAATTAAAAACTAAAGTAATAAAGATAATAATGACAAAAATAGTAAAAAACAAACAAACAGACAAAAACAAAAAAATGAAAATGTCACTCCTTCCCTTACTTTCTCCCAGTTTTTCCTCTTGTCTTGTGGGTACAAGTTGCACAGTTCATTTTCCACATAGTATCTTGTGAGTACCCCTGGTACATTTGTTTACCCTTTGTCCCATCATATAAGACAATGAGGTTTCTGAACTCTGGACACAGCAGTGGAAAGCTTAGGCAAGCTGATATTCTCTGGGCTTTTAGTCAGCAGCAGGATTCTTTCTTGTTTCATTTTGTTATACAATTCTGTGACAGAAAGTGACATTGAACTTTGACATGTATAAGGGTGATTTTTCCCATGTTTCTTATGCCAGCAGAACTAAGTAGGAGTGCTTCCAAGAAATCTTTCTTTCAACTCTGCCAATGCTGGCTATTGCCCTGTGTCATCTCCTTTAGCTGAAGTAGATATCATGAATGTTGCTAGTAGACCTGACAAGACTAGGTGGATTGACTCCTCAAGCCAAGAATTCCCAAGATTATCACACCTTAATACTACATAAAAATTGGCTGCAAAAAATGTGATGAAACCTTAACAAGTGCATTCTTGCCAGATATCCCAGTCTATACATCTTTAAAAAGATCTGCTTCTACTAAACGGCATTTTGGAGCAAGTAAAAGATAGGACATGCTTGAGAGCTTTGGGAAATAATCAAGATTCATTTAGAGAAATGAAACCAAGTACCTGGTAAGCAACCTGTAGAAATACATAGGGCCAACATGACTTTACCTGTTTCTCTTAGAAGATGAAAAGAATAAAGAAACATATATGACTCCTTTGAGGAATTCAAAGTCATCAAAATCCACCCAGCAAGGATTTTCTGAGGTCAGAGAAAAGTGATAGCATCAGCCAGAACAAATAGAAGTAGTCCAACTGGTGAGTCTGACTCTGAAAGTGATCAGGACATTCCAGAGCCAGAGCTAGAATCACAAGTGAATATGAAATTGCCAAGACTGGCCATAACAGCAGCCCTAAAAATGGAGAACTTTGGGCTGGGAGTTTAGCCTAGTACTAGAATGCTTGCTTTTCATGCATGAAACCCTGGGTTCGATTTCCCAGAACCACATACACAGAAAAAGCCAGAAGTGGTGCTGTGGCTCAAGTGGCAGAGTCCTAGCTTTGAACAAAAAGTGTCCAAGGACAGTGCCCAGACCCTGAGATCAAGCCCCAGGACTGGCATAATAAGAGTACACACCTTAAGATATCCCTTTCAGAGCAAATGCCAGGATTTCTTCACTGAGATTACTCTCATCTTCTGTTGTTAATTTTTTTGTGTGTGGATCATGGGGCTTGAACTCTGCCTGGATGCTGTCCCTGGGCTCTTCAGCTCAAGGCTACAGCCCTACCCTTGGGCCTGGGCATTGTCCCTGAGCTCTTCAACTCTACTGCTGTAGTCTTGAACCAAGCCCCACTTCCCATTTTTTAGAGCTGAATTAGAGATAAGTCTCAGATCCTTTTGTGCCCAGGCTGACTTTGAACCATGGTACTCAGATCTCTCCTCAGTAGCTAGGTTTACAGGCCTGAGCCACCACGCTCCACTTTCTGTTGCTAATTTTTTTCTTTAGTAATTTCAGGTCCGAATCTACGTTAATTTTAATCTCATTAAATAGCTCTAGTTATCATGAATATCTGGAAAGACTGGAAGACGAACAGACTATGAACAGCACCCTAGCCAAGACAAATGGAGACTCAGGCTGGGGTGGGAGCCAGCTCAGCCCTAGTACAATAGGGTACCAAATAACTATATTGCAGCCTCACTCCTGACTCAGAAGTGAGCCTCATCTCACCTGGAAATGGCATCCTGTGACCAATTATTGGCTATAGAACACAGGGTTGTATAAATTGCAGGACCCAGGTAACCCTGCCCTGTCAGACCTGGCTCTGAATGAACATCTCACCCATTGACAAAAGTCCATTTCCTTGTAGGCTGAGGGTTTTGTTTATTTTGTTTTGTTTTTATATCATCAGGGAAATGGACCAGTCAGAGAAATGCCTGCACTCTAAATCACAAAGACCATTTAATGGGTTATATGATAAAAGTATGAAAGCAAAGTAAAATTTTAAAGCTTTTTGAACTTCAATAATGGAAACATCAGTTTATCTTGTTATTAATCCTAATACTGTGAAGGAATCTTAAAAATGAAGCATCATTATTTTGAACAAATTTCGATGCAGGTTTTCTAAACACTTACAATGTTAGAAATTTATTTTGTTATCTATATTCTAGCTGCAAACATTAAAGGGGCAAGCACAGTTGGTTAAAAAAATCAATCATAGAAGGGGCAGAAGATGGCGGTGTGAGACGTACTGAGCTCCCGACAAGATACAAGTTCTGGCAACGTAGGGGACAGTTCTTTACCAAAAATTGATCCTAAGTAAGCTTTAGCACCACAGAGATCTCAGTCAGAGAGGAAAAAGGCAGAATACCAGCGGGAGAAGACAGCGTGGAGCCCCGCCAGCTGCGGAGCAGACAGTGCTTCACAGCAGTGCAGCCACACAGAGCCTGCACAAGCCCAGAGCCAAACCCGGCCATGCACGAACCTGCCAGCTTCACAGAACCCGAGAATCCAGCAATTTGTGAGTACCTCCAAGGAAAAGTTTCCACTTCTGCTCACGGAATGGCATTGGGAGGATACCCCTCCCCCACAAGCTGAGAGCAGCGCCATCTTGACTGCTGGCAAAGACCCGGCCAAAGCAATTGGAGCCTTAGAGGTGATGCTGGAAATGCCATCTTTCTAACTGGCAAAGGATTTCCCAGAGATCCCTTAGCCGGAAATCCGGCCCCAGCACTGCTGAAGTCCGTCCCCTGTGCCCTCCGCAAACCTGGTAAACAAAGCCGCCCGTGGATCTTTCAGCTTTGTTCTACCAATCAAGCAATCTGATCCGAAAAACTGCAAAGCCAAATCACAAGAGAAAAAGACTTTGTGAAGTGTTTGGATCCGGAATTTATTGGAGACACAAGTTTCCTATCCTCCCCCCCAAAAAAAGAAAACTGAAGAATACCCGTTTTTCGTTGTTCTTCTACCCCTTTTCATTTGCATTTCGAGGTGTTCTTTTGCCATTTTACCTACACCTTTTTTTCTAATATTATGATTCATTCTTTTTTTTTCTCTCCTCTCTTCTCCCGCATTCTTTCTGTCACTATGGTCATTCCTAGAAACACAGTGACAACTCTGGGCACAGTCTGATTCAGTCACCTGCTTTTTAAACTCCTGGTTCTCAACCCTACTATCTCTTGGGTAAGAACTCACAATAGTGAGGAATCTCCCCTCACCTTTTCTTGTGTGTGTGTGTGTGTGTGTATGTGTGTGTGTGTGTTCTGTTTTATTTTGTTATTGTTTGTTTCTTTTTTCTTTTTAAAATTTGTATCATTGAAACCTCCTATATATCTCCCTCTTTTCTCTCTATATTTTTTTTCTTGCTCTTATTATTTTCATAAGTTTTATCTAGGTTCACCGAACTTTCTACTCAAATATTCTAACGGTCTATCACCTTAGGTCAGTTATCCTTACAAGATACCTTTTCTTCATTACTATAATAATCTTACACTCCTGCATTATTCTTTTCCTACCTCCCTTGTTGTCTTTCATATTATTTTTCTATATCTGGTTGTCTGTTCGTCCTTCAACTCTTATAATGCATGGATCTACATTTGATGGTTGTTGAGCAATGCTGTGTATCTAGGTGTTCAATTATACTCTAGGTCCAGAGGGACTTAAATACAACAGAGATTGGATTGAGGGGCTTATTGTTTTGGTCATAAATCGGTAATCTGTGGTTATATTAGATTTGTATGTAAGTGCACAAAAAGAAAGAGAGAGATTGGGCTGGGAGTATGACCTAGTGGTAGAGTGCTTACCTAGCATGCACAAAGACCCAAGTTCGATTCCTCGGTACCACATACATAGAAAAAAGCCAGAAGTGGTGCTGAGGCTCAAGTGGTAGAGCTCTAGCCTTGAGAAACTCCAAGGACAGTACTCAGACCCTGAGCTTAGGCCCAGGATTGGCAAAAAAAAAGAAATAAAATAAAGAAAGAGTGGGGGATATTACCAATCTAAAAGTGCGAACATCTATTGTGAGCCAACTAAAAAGGCCTAGGTTGGTTATATCTGACAAATTATAATATTGTTTAGTATTAATCTTGCTCCCATTTTCAAATGGGCAGAACAAGAAACTCAAGAAAAATGTCAAATCAAGGAATAGCATCTCCCACCCAACATAAACAGGCAATGAAGCAGTCAGTGGCAAATCTAGAGGAGAGTTTTCCAAGTGCTATACAAATATAATTGATAAACATCATTAATGAAAAGTGTGAAAACATAAAGAAGAAATAAGGGAGGAAGCCATAGCTAAATAAGGGGGAAAAGGGGAAAAAGAGGAAGCCATAAAGGAGGTCTTATTCAAAGAAAAAATGACGAATTCATAGCATCCACAAACAAGACCGAACTCCAACAAATGAGCAAAGAGAATAAAGCTGCTCAGCTAACCACCCAAATGGAAATCAAGGAGTTAAAGAATTCCATGCATAATCTAAAACAAAAGATGCAAGGCACCAAAAATGAGCAATTAGAAGCAAGGGAGATGAAGAACAAAGTAGAAAGTTTTGATAGCAGGTTAGACAGACAATGCAGAAGAGAGAATTTCTGGAATTGAAGATAATTTAGTTGTTATAGAGAAAGAACAGAAAATGAGTCAATTCAAATAGGAAATATAAGAAAACACTTCAGGAGGTCCAAGATACAATTAGGAAGCCTAATTTAAGGCTAATTGGTATTGAGGAGTGCCTGGAGAAAGAGGTCAATGGTATTGGAAATACACTTCAGGGAATCATCTCAGAAAACTTCCCAAATATTCAAAAGGGCAGGCCCATCCAGATACAAGAAGCTTTTAGAACCCCAAACAGACCTGACCAGAAAAGGACATCCCACGACCACGATACAATCTGAACTGGATCAATAGAGACCAAAGAAAGGATCCTAAAAGCAGCCATGGAGAAGAGAACAATCACCTATAAAGGCAACCCAGATTTTTCAGCAGAGACCATGCAAGCAAGAAGAGATTGGATGTATATCATGCCCTGAAGTCAAATAACTACCAAGCAAGAATACTGTACCCAGCTAAGCTCTCATTCATAACTGAGGGAACAATAAAAACAGTCTATCGTGCGCCGGCCCTTGCCCGCAAGGATCCGACACACGATACAGGTTCAGCATCAATAGCCTCAGCCTCCAGAAACCAAGGGGCTCTCTCCTCCACTATCTTGATCAACTTTCTTGCTGTAGAGGATTTTAAGGGGGTACCATTTGCCTTCAGTAGCCCTTTAATAGTAAATTCCATCCTATTTCGTGAGACCTCAGACCCCATAATGTTAATAACAAGGCAATCACTATGAATCAGCCTGCCTGTATATTTACAATTTAGTCGCACCCCACGAACTTGGATAGTCGCACTTCCGCGAACTTGGATAGTCACACCCCGTGAAATTACAGACGTCTATCTGGGATCGGGGTTCCTAGTTCCCTCCATACGCTACGCTCGGACCCTCACGGGGTCGCCTTACCTTCTGAATACTTACCAGCTGGATTGATGATTCCCGGGTTTCGGCACCAGATATCGCGCGCCGGCCCTCGCCCGCAAGGATCCGACACATGATACAGGTTGCAAGAAGCTTCTTTATTCTCCTGGTTCTCCTTCTTCCTTCTTTCCTCCTTTTCTCTCGGTATATGTATACACATGCCCACCAATAGGAATTAGCCACCCCATATACTCAGCCAATCATCTCTTGCCACACACAGTGCATGCACGCCGCACTCACTTGATCACGCAGCAAGATGGAGGCCAGCACGCTTCCGCACATGCACAGCGCAGGCTTCCGCTAAGCAGTAGGGGTGCATGGGCAGCCACGCCCGATAGCGTCAGACCTCCACTTCAGGAAGTGGAGGTATGGCTGCCAGGTCCGTGTGCCGCTTCCCACAGCTCCCCCTTTTTTCTTTATTAAGCAAGGGATCGTGCCTGTCTTAGGTGGGGAGTCGGGAGACATTCTTACCCGTCATTGATCAAACTGCAAGGCTCTGTTGCAGCGTCTGTCTTAGGTTGATATGTTCCCCCTCCCTTCCTTACCTGTCTTTGACTACTGATCCATCATGCTGAGCCATACTTGCGGGGACTGTCCTGCCGACAAGGCGGCAAAGGCCTGCCTCACAATGGTGTTCTGCCATGACATGCGCATGCGCAATTTACACATGATCACCAACACTGCAACCAAACCACACCCCAACAGGCATACTAGTGCGGCAATTCCGGCCCATTCCTTAACGAAGGAGAAGGCAGAGGACATCCAGGACAATACATCAGGCAAAGACATAATTTCTACCCTAGTAGCATCAACAGCATAAATTTCCCCACGCAATAGATTGGTAAGATTATCAAACTGAGCAGTCCAAGTTTCTGTTAACATACGACCCAATTCCCTGGACAAATTAGCCTCCCGATTCGCATTCTCATAAAATACAGGGGTGACACAAAGGCCCTTATAGGCCGAGATACATCCCTTCCCAGTTAGTTCGTACAGAATGTCCAGCTGTTCCTGTAAAAGATCTACTCTCTGATTTAAAATCATAAGTCCACGATGAAGATGAAGATTGGTCTGAACTTGGGTGGTCAGGGCTTGTGCAGTATTTTCTGCCCGGCAGAGGAAATGTTTTCAGGATGGTCCACATGGTCCAATGTGTGGCCCCCTCCACCGGCAAGAGTAGAAGGATCGTCACTCCCAACATCCACACCGTCTGAGTCCACATGTTCATCTGGCGGTGATACAGGTCTGGTGAGACGCTCCGGCACCCATATCGGCGTCGGTTCCGCCTGTGGAAAGACACATACCGCTCCCCATGCCCTACGTAGAACTGGATCTGGTCCCTTCCATTGCAAAGTAATATTATCTTTCCATCGAACCCAGGAGCGTTGCTCCAAGGCAGGGGTATTATGTCTATCCGCGGCCGAGCAACCGTCCTCATCCAAATTTAAAAAATTTAAAATAAAAAGGGAAATATTAACTATGTCTTTTGGGCTTTTGTAAAGGCCTCCTATTCCCCCTTTTTGTTTTAAAAGCATATTTTTGATGGTTCGATGAGCACGTTCAATGATGGCCTGACCTTGTGGGTTATAAGGAATTCCTGTAGTTAGTCGAATACCAAAAAAGGAAAGAAAGGAGCTAAATGCTTTAGATGTAAAGGCAGGACTATTATCAGTTTTTAAAATTTTAGGTATTCCCCAGGCAGCAAAGGAGCAAAGACAGTGCTTGATTGCATGACTTTCCTTTTCTCCAGCCATAGGTTTAGCCATAATAATGCCCGAGCTGGTATCAATACTCACATGAAGGAATTGTAACTTCCCAAAAGAGGGGTAATGGGTGACATCCATTTGCCAAATATGGTTGGGCAGTACTCCTCATGGATTACTCCCAATAAGGGTTGAGGTAGCAATGGTGCACAATGCATGCAGGACTTAACAATTTGGCGCGCACTCTCGTGGGAAATGGTAAACCGCTGACGCAGCACAGCAGAATTGACATGGAATTGAGAATGAAAATTTTTCGCTTCCTCCAATTGGGAAAAACAAAAAATGGTTTTAGTTAATGAATCCGCCAGGGCATTCCCTGCCACGAGGGGACCGGGCAAATGAGTATGAGCTCTAATATGGCCAATAAAAAATGGAGCAGACCGCTGCAGGATGATACCCTGCAACGTTTGAAAACAGGAGGCAGCGGCAGACTTTTGATCTATGTGTGGAACCACCTCCAAAATATTAACCGAATTAACTACATATTGACTATCAGACAAAAGATTAAAGGGTTTATCCCCTACAATTTGAAAAGCATATATTACTGAGGCAAGCTCAACTAACTGGGCAGAGGAATAAGTGGTAGGCAGAACATATTTCCTCTCTTCTTTATTAGTATTCAGGATTACTACTGCCCCGACTCCGGTGGTGGAGCCATCAGTAAATATTGTAGGGCAATTGGTCAGCAGCTTACTTGAAGTTCTCGTAGGGAATACCATAGGTACCTTAAGGAGAAATTGAAGCCATGGGTGCTTGGGGTAATGATTATCAAATTGAGCTGTCACTATACAATAAAGTATTGCCCAATCATCATTATTATTTATTAGCCACTGAACTTGTTGGGAAGTAAATGGCACAACTACTAGGGCCGGCTGGCAGCCGAAAATGGCAACTGCTTTCTCTACTCCCAAATAAATGACTGCGGCTACAGCCGAAGGGTAGGTTTTCAATACCTTAGAGGGGGCATGTTTAAGATAAATTAGGCATATGGGGCCATCCTGCCAGAGTACCCCAAAGGGATCTCTCACATTGGGTATTACCAGAAACTCGAGTGGTTTGCCCAGATCCACTCTATTTACTTGAATACTCTGCAGACCCGCTTGTACCCTCTGCAACCCTTGACGTACCTCGATTGTTAATTGCCTGGGGGAATTCAAATCACTGTCTCCTTTTAATATATTAAATAAAAGTGCCAATTCACTATTGGGTAATTTGAGGTACGGCCGGATCCAATTTATATCCCCTAACAACTTTTGAAAATCATTTAAGGTCTGAAGTTTGTCTACTTGAATTTGTAACTTCAGTGGCTGCACCAAAGTGGGCAGTAGTTTTGCACCTAGGTACTGCTGACTATTACCCATTTGAATTTTCTCTGGGGCAATGATTAATTTATATGCTTGGAGGTAGTTTTTAACCACCTCGAGGGCCTGTAATAATATATTTTGATCGGGGCAGCATAACAAAATATCATCCATATAAATAAGTACCTTAGGAAACCTTTGTCTAACTCCCTCATCTGAAGAGGAGCCCGACTCCCGCCCACTGTTCCAGCTAGAGCGCCGCTCCTGTTCCTCCTTTAAGAGCTCACTTCCTGTTTCTACAGAAGCTCTAAATCTCTCCCCAGGGGAAGAAAGACAAGTATTAATCAGGCCCCACACCGCCAGGCAACCGGGAGGAAGTGGTGTTTCCACATCTGACCTCCGGAGAGCCTGTCCCAACCTCGTCCAAATTTCAGCATCAATAGCCTCAGCCTCCAGAAACCAAGGGGCTCTCTCCTCCACTATCTTGATCAACTTTCTTGCTGTAGAGGATTTTAAGGGGGTACCATTTGCCTTCAGTAGCCCTTTAATAGTAAATTCCATCCTATTTCGCGAGACCTCAGACCCCATAATGTTAATAACAAGGCAATCACTATGAATCAGCCTGCCTGTATATTTACAATTTAGTCGCACCCCGCGAACTTGGATAGTCGCACTTCCGCGAACTTGGATAGTCTCACCCCGCGAACTCACAGACGTCTATCTGGGATCGGGGTTCCTAGTTCCCTCCTTATGCTACGCTCGGACCCTCACGGGGTCGCCTCACCTTCTGAATACTTACCAGCTGGATTGATGATTCCCGGGTTTAGGCACCAGATATCGCGCGCCGGCCCTCGCCGGCAAGGATCCGACACACGATACAGGTTGCAAGAAGCTTCTTTATTCTCCTGGTTCTCCTTCTTCCTTCTTTCCTCCTTTTCTCTCGGTATATGTATACACATGCCCACCAATAGGAATTAGCCACCCCATATACTCAGCCAATCATCTCTTGCCACACACAGTGCATGCACGCTGCACTCACTCGATCACGCAGCAAGATGGAGGCCAGCACGCTTCCGCACATGCACAGCGCAGGCTTCCGCTAAGCAGTAGGGGCGCATGGGCAGCCACGCCCGATAGCGTCAGAGGTATGGCTGTCAGGTCCGCGTGCCGCTTCCCACAACAGTCCATTCCAGGGAAAAGATGCAACATTATGTAACAACCAAACCAACATTACAGAAAATTCTCAAAGATGTTCTACACATAGAAAACCAACACAAATGTAATATAGAGAAAGACGTGGCACCTAAAACTCATACCATCTAAGTACCAAAAGAACTGTCAAGACACAGGCCCTAATGAAAGCTTGTAAAAATGGCAGGAACTAATGAATATCTCTCAATCCTGACTCTCAATATCAATGGATTTAACTCTCCAATTAAACGAGATAGACTATCTAGATGGATCAAAAAGCAAGATCCATCATTCTGCTGTCTTCAAGAGACACATCTTACCCCCAAAAACAAACATTTTTTTGAAAATGAGAGTTTGGGATAAACCTTACCAAGCTAATGGCCCCCATAAACAGGCTGGAGTTGCCATCCTCATATCAGATAAAACAGACTTCAAACTAAAATTAGTGAGAAAAGACAAAGAAGGTTACTACACACTACTAAAGGGATCTTTCCTCCAGGAAGACATAATGATCCTAAATATCTACACACCCAATCCCAGAGCTCCGAACTTAATCAAGCAAACTTTCCTTTCACTAAAACCATACATAGATTGAAACACAGTGATTGTTGGTGACTTTAACACAACAGTCTCACTTATGGACAGATCAACCAGGCAAAAACTCAACAGAGAAATGTTAGAGTTGAACAACTGTATAGACCAACTAGATCTAACAGACATCTACAGATTATTCCACCAGCAACAACACAATATACGTTTTTCTCAGCAGCACATGGAACATTTTCCAAAATAGACCACATTTTAGGCCATAAAACAAACCTGGGCAGATTCAGAAACACTGAAATTATTCCCTGCACTCTCTCAGACCACAAGGGCATCAAACTGGAAATGAACACCCATCTCCACCAACGAAAACCCTGTAACTCATGGAGACTGAACAACAAATTTTTGAATCACCAGTGAATCAGTGAGGAGATTAGAACAGAAATCCAACAGTTTATAAAACTTAACAAAAAGGAGCACACAAAATACCAGCTCCTTAAGGCATGGCAAAAGCAGTACTCAGAGGAAAATTTATAGCTCTGAGTGCCTACAATAACATATTGGAAAAATCATGAACCAACAATTTAATGTGTCACCTTAAGCTCCTGGAAAAAGAGCAACAAACCAACCCTAATCCCAGTAGAAGGAAGCAATTAAATGAATTGGAGTCCAAAAAAAACAATAGAAAAGATCAACAAAACAAGGAGTTGGTTCTTTGAAAGAATTAACAAAATTGACAGACCCTTAGCAAATCTTACCAAAAAAAGAAAGCAGCATACCGAAATAAACAAAATCACAGACGAAAATGATAATACCGTGACAGAAATTACCAAGATCCAGAGCATCAGGAGGAAATACTTCTCAAAACTTTACGCCAACAAATTTGAGAATCTAGAAGAAATGGATGAATTCCTAGCCAATATTAACATACCCACACTGAACCAAGAAGAACTAACCCAACTAAACAGGCCTATTTCAAACACTGAACTAGAAATGGCAATATGAGACCTTCCACCTAAGAAAAGCCTAGGACCAGATGGATTCACAGCTGAATTCTATAAGTTCTTCAAAGCAGAACTCACACCAATACTCCTCAAGCTCTTCAATGAAATTGAAAATGAAGGCTCTTTACCAAACTCATTCTTTGAAGCCAGTATAACCCTCATCCCCAAACCAGACAGAGATTCATCAAAGAAAGAGAACTATAGACCCATTTTATTGATGAACATTGATGCAAAGCTTCTCAACAAAATACCAGCCAACCATCTACAACAACTCATCAAAAAAATTATACACTATGATCAAACAGGATTCATCACAGGGAGGCAAAGCAGGTTCAATATATGCAAATCAATTAATATAATTCAACACATCAACAGCAGCAAGGACAAAAATCACATGATTGTCTCAATAGATGCAGAAAAGGCATTTGACAAGATCCAATACCCCTTCATGTTAAAAGCTCTGGAGAAACTAGGAATCCATGGAACATTCCTCGAAAAAATAAAGGCTGTGTATGACAAACCCACAGCTGGTATTATACTTAATGGTGAAAAGCTAAAGCCATTCTCTCTAAAATCAGGAATGAGATAAGGATGCCCACTCTCTCCACTCCTCTTTGACATACTATTAGCATTCCTAACCAGTGCAATAAGGCAAGAAGCAATCATAAAGGGAATCCAAATAGGGAAAGAGGAAGTAAAACTTTCCCTCTTTGCAGGTGACATGATTCTGTATTTAAAGAATCCTATAGACTCCAATTCCAAGCTCCTTGAGCTGATTCAAAACTTTGGAAAGGTAGCAGGGTATAAAATTAACCCTCAAAAATCAACTGCCTTCCTCTATGCCAACAGTGAGAGGAATGAGGCAACAATCAGGAAAGCAACTCCTTTCACAATAGCCTCAAAGAAAATAAAGTACCTAGGAATTAGCTTCACTAAGAATGTAAAGGATCTTTTTGATGAAAACCTTAAAATCCTGAAAAAGGAAATTAAAGCAGAATTGGGGAAATGGAAAAACCTCCCATGTTCCTGGATTGGAAGAATCAACACCGCGAAGATGATAGCCCTTGGGCTATCTCCAAATTCAACGCAATATCCATCAATATCCCAATGGCATTCTTTAACGAAATAGAAGATGCAATCCAAAATTTCATACAGAATAATAAAAGACCCCGTATAGCAAAAACACTAGTTAGCAGAAAGAACAGCGCAGGAGGAATTTCAATACCAAACTTTAGACTCTACTACAGAGCTATAATTATCAAAACAGCTTGGTACTGGCACAAGAACAGGCCTGAAGACCAATGGAATAGGACTGAAGACCCAGATATTAAACCACAGACCTATGGCCATCTAATCTTTGACAAGGGAGCCAAAATAAATAGAATGGAAGAACGACAGCCTCTTCAACAAGTGGTGCTGGCAGAACTGGTTAAGCACCTACAGAAAACTATAGTTGGATCCTTCTTTGACACCCTGCACTAGAATTAACTCCAAATGGATCAAAGACCTTGAGGTAAAAGTCGATACTCTGAAAACTTTACAAGAAGGAATAGGATACACACTAGGCCTCCTTGGCACAGGTAGAAACTTTCTTAATAAGGACCAAGAATCACAACAAATCAGGAAAAGGCTGGATAAGTGGGACTGCATTAAACTGCAGAGCTTCTGCATGGCAAAGGACATAGCTAGTAAATTAATTAAGAAGCCTACAGAGTGGGAGAAGATCTTCACCAACCGGACAATGGACAAAGGCCTCATATCTAAAATATATCAACAGCTCCAAAAATTGAATCAATCCAAAACCAATCTCCAAAGTAACAACCATCCCATTAAAAGATGGGCCGAGGACTTAAAGAGAGTCTTCTCTGAAGAAGAAACAAGAATGGCCTATAGACACATGAAGAAATGCTCAACATCTCTGGTCATAAAAGAAATCCAAATCAAAACAACTCTAAGATTCCACCTCACTCCAGTTAGAAAGGCCAGTATCAAGAAAACTAATAACAACAGATGCTGGAGGGGATGTGGCCAGAAGGGATCACTACTACACTGCTGGTGGGAGTGCAAGCTTGTTCAACTACTAAGGAAAGCAGTATGGCAGTTCCTCAAAAGGCTAAACATAGAGCTCCCCTATGACCCAGCAATTCCAGTTGTCCAGAAACAAGGACATACTATATCCACTAGCACAACGATGTTGATTGCAGCACTATTTACCATAGCAAAGATATGGAACCAACCCAGATGTCCCTCAGTTGATGAGTGGATCAACAAGATGTGGTATTTGTACACGATGGAATTCTATGCTGCTGTCAGAAAGAATGACATCGCCCTATTTGTTAGGAAATGGAAAGACTTGGAAAATTATATTAAGTGAAGTAAGCCAGACTCAAAGGAACATAGGCTGAATGGTTTCTCTCATTTGTCATATTCAGTAGAAACCTTGGGCTCTCATAGAAGAGATTTGCAATAGAGCAAAACATAAATACCTAAGGCTATATAGCATGATGCTAAATGAAAGGACCTCTAAGATATAGAAACAAAAGCCATATAATGAGTGATTGTTGTCCTTAATCTACTATGTTATCTCTCATCTCTTTTGCCATCCCTTGGTTATCTCATATTGTTACATTATCTCACTTTTTTATCTGATATATTGGATCTATTTGTATTTGGTTTTTTGAAATTGGATAGGGAAGGGGGGAAAACAAGATGAGTGGTGGGGTTGGAGGGGAGGGATACAGTGACCAAGACATGAGAAAGGGTATCAATGTATGTGAATCAATGCACCTTCTATCTGGTGAATATAATGTAACCCTTCTATTAATTACAATAAAAAATGTATGAAAAAAACAAAAACAAAAAAATCAATGATAAATATGAGACATTATTTTACTTATAGTGGAGAAGAAAACTTACAGTAAGGTAGTCAGAACCCATCACACCATAGCTACCTATCTATAATTTTAAGTTCTGTAATTCTTTCACCTTTTCTTTCACTGGAGTTATAACTCAAACCTGTTAATTTAGGGTTTATTTTAAGATAATGTCTTATTTTTCACAAGCCAGCCTCAGACTATGATCTCTCTTTTTCTGAATCCCAAGTAGAACTGTGCAAACTTACCCCATAGCTTCTGTTGTTGTTATTGTGTTGGTCCTGGGGCTTGAACAAACTACCTTAGCACTGTCCCTAAGATTTTATGTTTATTGTTAGTGCTCTACCATTTTTAGAGAGAACTCTACCTCTAGCTTTTGGTGGTTGATTGTAGTAACCCTTTTATTAATTACAATAAAAATATTTTAAAAAAAGATTCTTACAGACTTTTCTATTCAGGCTAGCTTTGAGCTGCCACCTTCAGATCTCAGCCTCTTTGGTAGGTAGCATTATAAAGGTAAGCCACCAATGTCTGCAATACTTATATTTGAGGAGAGAGACTCACTTATATCTGGGCTGGCCTTCAACCTTCTCTCCACCTTCCAAGTAGTTGATAATACAGGCCTCTGCAATCACACACAGCTAGATTGTATGTGCATGAGTGTGTGTGTGTGTGTGTGTGTGTGTGTGTGTGTGTGTGTGTTGTGTGTGGTTATTAAACTCAAGGTCTCGTGCTTATTAGACAAGCACTCTATCAAGCCATTTTAAATATTTCATTTTTCAATTGCTTCATGTAGACACACTTTTATTTCTAAAACATTTTAATAATATCCAATCAAATACACTTTATCTTAAGAGAAAAGCATAGCAGCTTTTATAGTTTTCCAGACTCAGTGAAAGGGCTTTATAAGCTAGCCAAATTGCTCCTAGTCTAATAAACATCAGTTCTATACTTAGTATGTACAAAGTTAGATTTTGCTTTCTAAAGGTATGGAAGTATAAAATAATTGGCTCCTTTATGTGAGGAATGACTTCCAGTGGTGAAAATGTCAATGAGGCAACAAATAAATAATGATAGTTTAAAGCAGATTATGTCAAAACCCATAAGAGAAGTATTATGTTACTGTATATACAACATTTTATTGGTTTTTAAGAGATCAAAACTTTAATGTCTCTTTATTACTGTGACTTGTCTAATACCAGAGACTCCCAAAGTGTCATAAAATGCTTGGAACTGATATTAGATATTTTTGAAAATGTGCTATTATGTCCATATTGCTTGTCTATTCAACAAATTCTTTTTGGATTCCACATGACACTAAATAGTTAGGCTATGCATGTTTCTTCATCAATTTCAGTGACCTCTGATAGACTAGTAAAAATAACTGACAGGAGCCATGACAGAACAGGACACTGGAAAATGCTGTTATGATGTTCAGATATGGGAACAGAGGCATACACACACACACACACACACACACACACACACACACACACACACACTTGTGTGATTCAAGCCAAGATAAAATTTCTGCCTAAACTCACTGCATGGAATACTTGGATAATTGGTAAGGTTACAAGGGGATAAATGGGGACAAAAACATGAGAGGGGTTATCAATGTATGAGAAGTGATGTACCATCTGACTGGCAAAATAACTGTGACTCCTCCATACATTACCATTAAAAAGTCTAAAATTTTTTTAAAAAATAAAAAAGAAAGCATAGCAATGGAAGTAGACATATATATATATATATATATATATATATATATATATATATATAATTGTCCTTGAGCTTTTTCCTCCAGGTTAGTGCTCTGCCACTTGAGTCATAGCACCACTTCTGGCTTTTCTATGTATGTAGTACTGAGGAATCAAACCCAGGTCTTTGTGAATGCTAGGCAAGCACTCTACCATTGGGCCAAACTCCCAGCCCCCAGTACATACACACACACACACACACACACACACACACACACACACAGAGAGAGAGAGAGAGAGAGAGAGAGAGAGAGAGAGAGAGAGAGAGAGAGAGAGAGAGAGAGAGAGAGGGAGAGAGAGAGAGAGATACATATATTTGGGGGGGACATCATGGGGCTTAAACTAGGCCTGGGCATTGTCCCTGAGTTCTTCATCTCAAGTCTACTGCCTTACCCTAGAGTCAAGCCCCACTTCCCTTTTTCTAGAGCTTAATTAGAGATAAGAGTTTCGGGTTCTTTTGTGGCAGGGCTGGCTTTGAACCCTGATCCTCAGATCTCAGCCTCCTGTGTAGCTAGAATTACAGACGTGAGCCACCACTCCAAACTCAGTACTATAATTTTTTATCCTTCTATTTTCAACGAAGAGTTGCCAAGTGCTATATTTTGTTGGGGTGCTAAAAACATTTATGATTGTGTGGATGGAAGTGCGAATGAACCCCTGATTTGTAGGATTTTTGTGGTCTAAATACTTCTTTCTTTCTTTCTTTCTTTCTTTCTTTCTTTCTTTCTTTCTTTCTTTCTTTTTTGGTTGGCCGTAGGGCTTGAACTCTGGGCCTGGGCATTGTCTCTGAGCTCTTCAGCTCAAGACTAGCACTCTACACATTGAGCCACAGTGCTACTTCCAGGACTAAATATTTCTACCATAACTAATTGGAAGATCACTATATGAAGCTGGTAAATACCCAAATTGGAATACCTGTATACCATTTCAACCCTCATGTACAATAAACACACATTCAAGAACATATACTAATGCAATATAATTAGGAAATGACTTTTTGATATTTATTACCCTTAAAATGTAATTTGTTTAATTGTTAATTCTTATGCTTCATAATTTAATCATAGCTGATGCTTAATTAGCTTACAAAATTTCTTTAAACTTAGCATTTAACTCCCACTAGCATATATGAGTTGTACTTAGTAGACTACTAGATGTCAGGCATGATATTTCATGCTGGTAATGTTGGTGGGAGATATATTTATGGTCTTTTTAAAGAGTGCAATTTAGTAAGGTAGATTATAGACAGATATGATTCAATTTATATTTTAATGCATTTTGTATAAAAAGAAAATATTAGTAAGCCCAAACTTCGGTTGGTGGAGAGAGAGAAGAGTTAGAGAAGAAAACATTCCTGAGGGGAAATTAAACTGAGCATGGAAAATGAATGTGAAACTAGGGCCAAGACTAAGAAAAACAGGAATTAAAAGAAGAGCTGACTCTGTTTGGAGGGGCCCTCGAGGTAGCTACTAATAAACAAGGAAGTGGATGGCACGGTAGCTGAGATTGTTTATGAGAATCTCACACATGACTTTTTTGCAGTATCTTAAAACTATTGATTTTTGCAAGGAGAATAAACAATCATTGACAGATTTAAATGAGAAGCAGTTAAGAATGTATATTCATGTTAAAGATTACCTGATCTTATGTTAGGGGAGAATGGATTTCAGAGAATAAATATTGAAATAGGAAGCATTTATAGTATTTTAGTTCCAAGGTCAAGCTTTGGAGTAAATTGTTGGTAACAAAGAAAGAGAAATGTACTATGTTATCTCTCATCTCTTTTTCTGTCTCTTGGTTATCTCATATTGTTACAGTATTTCACCTTGTTATCTGATATATTTTATATATGTTTATTTGGTTAATTGAAATAGGATAGGGAAGGAGGAAAAACAAGATGAGGGGAGAGGGTGAGGTGGGGGACCGAGACATAAGAAAGGGTATCAATGTATGTGAAATAATGCACCTTCTATTTGGTGAATTAATGTAACCCTTCTATTAATTACAGTAAAAATAGATGAAAAATAACATTTCCCAGTCTGGTTTGAAATTATAGGAGACAATATAACTGAATTCTTACCATTGGAATATGGAGCTTATATTAACTAGTTTTGCATCTCTACAATGAAATAGTTGGAGCAAAAAGAGAGAGGATTATTTAGCTACAAATTGAAGATAATGTGAGCCCCATTGGTTTAGTCTCCGGAGAGGAGGATGTTAACAGCGTCCTGATGGTTGGAGTGCATTAAAGAGCAAAAAAAATGAACCTGAACCTGGGGTAGAAAGAGAGAAGGCAGGGATTGGCTTTCTCCTTTCATAACAGTCCTCTAAGAATTCAAGGAGCACCTAAATACTAGTAAGACGCATGCAAGCTACAGTTGGAAAATATGTCTGCAATGAACTGAGTAGCGACCTCTTGTAATGACACTTTCTAAAGGGTTCACCATATCCACATAGAATCAAACATAAGAATTTTCCACATCTCAACTCTTAACATCTTCCTCAGACAATATTTATTCTAATATTCCTTCCACAGTGCCCTTGAAAGCTGTATAATGGATAGACCCTCCAATCCTGAGCCACTGTTTTGAGAACCATCCATATCAGAGAGATACTTAAGCAATAAATCAGTCTTACTGTATTTATTGTATTTACTGTATTGTGTTAGGCCACAGAAGTTTGTGTATTGTTGAGATGAGGGGTTGATTAAAAACACTGATTAGATATTGAGGGAGAAGAAAGCTTGAGCAACTTGTAAATGCAGAATTCATTTGATGGTATGTGAAAAATATTGGAAAGGTACCTCTGAAATTGTGAACCAAAATAAATTTTCTCCTTTAAATTGACTTTTTCATGAGAAGGGATATCAATGTTCAATAAGTAATGTACCCACTACCTGACGAATGTAACTGTAACCCCACCATGCATTACTCTGACAAATAAAAAAATTTAAAAAAATCAATTGACTTCAAGTTTTTTTTATCATAGAATGAGAAACCTGATACATAATCTCTTCTTTTATTCTCTTTTTTACATTTTTACATTGTTCTTTTTTTTACATCTTTTTACACTTTATTCTCTTTTTTACATTATTGTTAAGCACAAAGATGTTGCTATTTAACAAAGCAGTTCATGATACAATGCATCTTGATTAATGTCATCCCTTTTTCCTCTTCATTTGTCTATCTCTTTCCTCTTAAATCTTTACCTAACATAAAAGAGTTGTCTAGCCCATCATAGAAGGCTCATATCTTTCCTTCTCTCCTTTTATTATCATAATCCCCGTGGGGCACGTCACATCAGGGAAATGGAAAACTATGCTGTAAAAGGAGGCCTAACTCATGGCCCAGTGCTCATTTCCTGGTTTTGGGACCCAATCTGCCTGTAGCCTGGTTGGAAAGCTTGGCTGTGGTTTGTGATGTAAAGTAAGGCTACCTCTGGCATTGCCCCAAACCCTTCCACCCTCTAGGACAGCACATGATTCCTCTTCTTTACCTACTTCCCCCACACCCTGCCCACCTTTGTGCTGATAGGCTCCTGCATCCTATATTAGCTGTATGTACTTCCTCAATAAACCAATTCCTGCCTTGATGGGTCTCCCTGACACATCTGATTGTCCTCTGACGACGGAGGGCTGGGTGCAGGCGGTCAGTAGGCCCTCTCCTTTCTTGGCTCGTCCTGATCAGGATGTGTTCTCCCTATCCCTCTTGTAGGTAGGAAGGGACCAAGAACTAAAAACCCCTACAATCCCATTTCAAATTCCTCCTCTCAAGTTACAAGCTACCATGTTCTAATTTCTTTTTCCTAAAGTATAAAACAGTACTGTGAAATCTGTATTTTTCAGGGTGACTTAAAATCTTTGTCATCCAATCCAAGAAATCTATTGGAGGGCATTGTGTCTTCATTGAACTAGTTACATCACTGCACTATTTGCATAACTATTTGTACAATAGTGGAACATATTACTGAATACATTTTTTAAGCTTTACTGAGAAAAACCAGAATTGCTGTAAAAGGAGATAAAGGCTGAAAGTTTCAATCACAAGAAATTGGCATAGCAAACATAGAGATGTGACTAACACTTTAGGTCATATTGAGAAGAAGCCTTACATAACTCAACAATTCTTCCTCTGGGAAATAACTGAATTAAAGATTCAAAGACTGAAACTTTAGCTTTGTAGCTTAATTTCAAATATTTCACATGGTCTTATGATGAGATATATTCATTGTTCATTTGCTGTGAGTATAACAAATCACAAAAATTAGGATTTAAAATAAACAAATGTTTTTGTTTGGTGGTTAATTGTGCTGAACTGGATGGATTTTTGTATTGTGTTTATGTTTGTGTTATGTGTAATTGTATGAGTTCATTTGTGTAATTGCATGTGGTTGGGCTTTCTTGAGCTGGAGTTTAAC
Source organism: Megascapheus bottae (assembly GCF_031878675.1). Classification (NCBI taxonomy): domain Eukaryota; kingdom Metazoa; phylum Chordata; class Mammalia; order Rodentia; family Geomyidae; genus Megascapheus; species Megascapheus bottae. The sequence continues at coordinate 57,951,192 of NC_143516.1, forward strand.
AGTATGCTACCCTGATATGCCAGCAATTTAGTGCCGGTTATCAGCTAGGGTGTGCCCTTCCTTCTTCTCTTCTTGCGTATCTTTCTATTTGGTTCTTCATCATCCATTAAGAAGCTCAAAAATTTTTACAAAATGACAAGTTTCCAAGAGATAAAAGAATAAAAGATGCCAGGTTTCTTAACGCTACATCCAGAAGACTATCGGTGTCACTTTCATTTCATTATATTAATCAAGGCCCATCCAATATGAGGGAACTGTTTCCTTCTTCATTTTTCTTTTTTTCTGTACTGGGCTTGAACCTAGGGCCTTGAGTACTACTGGGCAACATTCCCGGCCCTAAGTGGTCACTCTTTAATGAGAAAGCATCTTGTATAGAATGGAATAGGAAGAAGTTGTAAGCTATCTGACAGTTCACCACATCTCTATTAAGCCAGAAGTTGTGAAACCCTAGCTGCTTTCTCTTCTCTTGTAAGCATGACTATTTTAGTGATTCAATTTTAAAAGCATAAGAACAAATTCTACTTGAGAATGGATAGTCTTATTATTACTCCATGAGACTAGAACTTGCGTAGGGTTCCACGACTTAAGATATATTTTGGGGCAGGGAAGTTGGTCTAGTGGTAGAGTGCTTGTCTAGTATGCACAAAACCCTGGCTTCAATTCCTAGATATCACAATACACAGAAAAGGCCAGAAATGGTGCTGTAGCTCAAGTGGTAGAATGCTTGCCTTGAGAAAGCTCAAGGATAGGGCCCAGGCCCTGGGATCAAGCCCCAGGATTGAGAAAAACAAAATAAAAATAAAAGATATACTATGTTTGCACAGGATTGTCATTAAGCTTCTCTCAGCGTTTATTTGCATAGTAAGACCATCAACTCTTCTTTTGCTATGCTGGACCATAAACAAAACATTTTGAATCAAGTTTTATTCACTAGGTCATAGCACCAACTAATATAAATAAATGTTTTGTTATCTTTAAGAGACAACCTACTGGAAATTTTTATGAGTCTGTTATTCTAAAATATTACGTATAAATATATACTCAGAATTGCTTTACAAATCTAAGCTCAGATACTTTAGATAGCATTTTTTCTGCCTACTTTCAATTTCACTTCAAACAACTGGAAATATTTTAAAGACAAGAGGACTCTTTTACACAAGGAAGAATGGGAATTATGTCATAATTTCCTGTAGGGAAGAAAAACAGATTACTTATCCATGTCATTTTCTCATGGCTGGTTCAACAATTTTTCCATTTTATTTTTTTAATTTGCTTTCATTCCTTTTTTCCCCTCCTCTACTTCCTCCTTTTCTTTCTTTTCCTCTCTCTGTGTCTCCCTGTCTCTGTCTCTCCCTCTCTCTTGCTCTTGTTCTCATTCTCTATTTCTCATAGTCAGGTATGTATAAGTTAATGAAAAATGTCTGCATGTGAAAGTCTCTGTTCATGCTTGAGATTAGAAATTTAAAAGTCCTTAGGGTGAGTTTTGAAAGATACAACAGTAAGTAGTTTCACCATGAATTTACAAGGGATTGGGTTGACTGTATATGAGGAAAAAGCTAATGCAGTTACCATGGAAGAATCTCTTTTCTGCACTATTTTAAATATGTGTAATCTGTTTTTGTTCATAATGTTAGTTACAAATTATTGAAAATCTATTCTGAACCAACTGTCCACCAGTGTGCCTTTTTTTTTTGCCAGTCCTGGGCTTGAGCTCAGGGCCTGAGCACTGTCCTTGGATTTTCTCAAGGATAGAGCTCTACCACTTAAGCCTCAGCACCACTTCCAGCTTTTTTCTATGTATGTGGTACCAAGGAATTGAACCTGGGTCTTCGTGCAGGCTAGGCAAGCACTCCACCACTAGGCCAAACTCCTGGCCCACCAGTGTGCCTTTATACATAATAATTTATAGATTATTCCTCCATTTTGCAAAATAAAGTAAAGCTTGGAAGGGCAATTTGTCATTTTCATCTGGCAGGAATCAAGGCTTGGATTTGTTCATAGCTATTTAAATTTTCTGCACTACTGTCCAAACTACAAATGAATCACATGCATGCTAATTAGGTTTTCCCCAAGTTTTTTACTTGCATTTCTTCTTTAAGTCTTTTAGGTTCTCTGGCTTCAAATTTCTACTCTCTTATCTTTTATTTAATGTTAACCAAGAATCTAAAGCAGAGCAAAGTAGAGAAAAAAATATAGTTGATATACAGCAAAGAGTCTGCTTTTGTTACATTTAAAATATCTAGAATGGATGAATTTTTTATTTTCTTTGTGAAGCTCTTGTCTTTACTTATTTGTGCTGGTGCATATTTCCACCGTCAGGAATTTGAAACAGTAAAATCCTGAGTTACGGAATCATTTGCGTTACATAGTAAGTTCAAGGACATTTGTGTTGTAGAGTGTCACAAGAAAATTGAAGCCTTATGTCCCCATATAGGATGATGCTAAGTGAAATGAACTCCAGGTTATAGAAACAAGAGGTTTATCTTTGTGGTTATTGTTTGTAATGTACTATGTGAAGCTATTTCTTTACTCTTTTTCCTCTATGGTTTATTCCCTGTTGTTACTATATCTGACTTTGGTACCTGATATGTTGCATATACATTTATTTGTCTATTTGAATTAGGGAAGGAAAGGGGAAAAGCAAGATGATGAAACAAAGGGTGAGCCAATGTAACAAGGATTTTTACAAGACCAGTATGCTGGAAATGAACTTTACAACTTGGTAGGCAGTGTGGGAAGAAAAGTGGAAGAGATACATGGATGGGAAGGGGTATCAATGTTCAAGAAGTAATATACTCAATACTTACAAATGTAACTATAATTTCTACATACATAACTCTGACAAGAAAATAAAATTTAAAAAATTGAAGCCTTTCAGCTGGGTGTTGATGGATCATTCCTGTTATCAGGACTACTTGAGAGACTGAGATTTGGAGGATCATGTTTCAAAACTAGCTCAGGCATAAAAGTCCAGGAGATTCCATCTCCAAAATTATCAACAAAAATTAAAGCTTAAACTAAGGTTTAAGTGATGGGTCACAAGCTGAGCAATCTGTGAGGTCCTGATTTCAAAAAGCATCACAAAATAAAAACACAGAAAGCAGAGATAGAAACTTTGTCTTTAGCATTGTGAAATCTGGAGGTTGAATGTGCCTAATGGTTTCAACATTTGATGTGTTGCCTATTTTTTAATCTGTCACACAAGAACTTCTGAATCACAAAGTAACAACCAGGATACAGTCTTGAAGAATATCACGTTGGTTCTTGAAATTACTAATGATAATTTTATACAGGTTTCATGTTAAATCATTGTGTGTTCAGAAGCTTCTGTTCTCTGAGGAAGTTGTAGTTAAGCATAAGACCTAATGAGAAGTAAGCTGGGATCATCTCACCAGTTCACCATTCATACAGGATTGTTTCCTTCTTAATATGAAGTAAGCTTGCAAGGGCCCCAGCTACTGCACAGATTTTGATTCCTTTTTAATTGTCAGGGTGATGTATAGAGGGGTTACAGTTACATTCATAAGATAGTGAGTAAATAAATTATTGAACATTGTTACCCTTTCTCATGTTTTTCTCCCACCTTTCTCCCCCCTCTCCCAGGTTATAAAGTTAATTTCCAGCATATTGTTTTGTGAATATCGCTGTTAAACTGGTTCATCCTTTGTCCTTTGTCTCCTCATCTTGTTTTTCCCATTCCCTTCCCTGATTCAAATAAACAAAGAAATGTATGTACAATATACCAGGTACCAAAGTCAGGGGATATCCCCAAACAAACAGGGAATAGCCATGAGGCAAAAACAAAACAAAATAATAGCAACAACAAAAAGCATTGCCCATTCAATACTCACAATAATTCTTCACATTTATTACTCATCATATGGCCCTCATGACTTTTTCTTTCTGGTTGTTGTATATGCTTCATGGCAGAAGCCTCTAGTAGTATTTCTGTGGCTGGGTGGGTCCTGATGAGAGTTCCCTCCAGGTTTAACTTCTTTCTTTGTCAGTTGTGGGGCCTGAACCTGGGGCCTGGATGCTATCCCTGAGCTTCTCTATATTTCAGGCTAGTGTTCAAGCTCTTGAGCCACAGTATCACCTAGGCACCTTTCTGCCAGGCTTCGAACGGCATTCCTCAGATCTCAACCTTCTTAGTAGCTGGGATTACAGTTGTGAGCCACCAGCACTGGACTTAGGTTTAACATCCTTCCTCAGGCAGTTGTTTAGGAATTAAATGGGTCAGTGGCAATGGTTGACAACACATCTTGAGGCTGTGAGGGTCAAGACACAAAAAGAAGTATAAGGCTACGCTTCCTTCTCTCTAATTCATGTCAGAAGATGAGGAGAGGGAGAGTTGAAGAAAACTGAGAGTGAAAAGTACAGCATTGTGCACCTGATGGATTCAAGTGTTGAGATTATGTTACAGAGAAAGAAGAAAGCCATATCTGTAATAACATAAAAGTGTTTCTTAAGGATCAAGTGAAACTTCTTTTACAATCATTGAATTTGTAAGCTCAAATGATTTGTATTTAATATGCATATGTTCTACATAACTATTAGTGTTAGTTTTGTCTAATAATTCATTTATTTCATGTTTTCTCATGAAAGTTCTCTCTCTACACTCACCATAAGGAAGTGATGACTGCTGGCTGATACAGGTCCAGAAGACTTTCTCAGCCAAACTTTCATGATTTGAGAATATATTTATGCCCTTCCATTTTTCTATACTATTGAACCCAGTTTCTAGAAGTTTATGGCTAATTCCTTTGTTCTAGTGCTCCAGGTGGGTCAGAGTGAATCTTTTGGGGATCTATTGATTTAGATGAAAAGCAGAAATTTCTCACTTGAGAAGTCAGGGTGGCCATTGAATACTGCAGAAAAGAGAAGTAAACTATACATACTGTATGCCATGTCATTTTCTGTAATGCTGATGATGCCTTATTTTTGTGATAGGCATTATATTTCTAATCCTATCTTGTTTGGATTTCAGTCTTACTGAATTCTGTGTTCACAGAATTTCACAGGTGGGGAGATTCCATGATCATACTAGTAAGTACAAATGTTGAAATTAATCCATCTTTGACAATAAGTTACCTTCTGTTATCATCTCAATGTAGCATAAATACTGTGCTCTTTTGTTTTTGTTGTTGGTAAGATGAATAAACAAATCTAAAGAATAGCTACATAGTCACCAAAAAATCACATTAGCTGAACTCTCTACACAGGAGTTGAGTATTAAATAGGAATCATTTTGTTGTGGCATTTTCTGAATAATTCTTTTCATAACAGAAGTAAAATCTAAAAACCTTTAGAAAGATAAAGCAAAGATGAATAACAATTTGTATATTGGCTCACTGACACATTTCCTTGTGTTTTTGTTCAATTTATGTATTTTAAGAACATTTTTTTTTAAAATGACTGTGCTTGATTCAATAGTGAACTTTGAAATTTTTTGTGTTCTTATATAAATGTCCTAGCTCAGTATTATAGTTATAAAGGTTGGTCACCAAATGCATAAATACTGTGTGCAGCTGTAGAATTTAATAAAACCAAAACTTTGAGCTAGCAAGTGAAAAATTATATATTATTGGAAACTTGTGCTCAAAGTTGAAACATGAAGGAAATACTTTAGCACTATCACAATATTACATTGCTATCATTATTTAATTTATCTCCTCTGAAATGACTGGAGGGAAGTGCGAGCAAAGTCCTATTTACCTCAGACAGGAAGTAAGGCAGTGGTAAGCAAGTGAATGAAGTCATGGAAAACTGACAATGGCACCATTGTGAGAGCACCTTGGAGCATTGTTTGACATTGGCCAAGTGAGGAATAAGTGTTGGGAAATTTTAATTTCATCTTAACAAAAGGGTCAAGCTAGAGGAGTAATATAAATCTAACTTTTCCTTGATTTCTGTTTTTTTCCTCATATTTGAAAAAAATATCAACCTAAACACACCTGAAGAAAGGAATGTCTTTCACTAATTGCTAAGATTTTGATAAACAATTTTACACTTAGCAAATAACTTATTTTATATGCTTATACGTAGATGATGTATAATTTTTACATAGAAGCTTTTTTCATATGCACATATGTATAATTTAGAAATATTATTTCCAGGAGTTTTTTCAGGAGACAACTTCAAGAACCCTCAAGCAACTTGTGCATTTCAATTGTCACTTTGAACTTTGGAACAAAGGAGAGACTGTAAAACCAGTTTATAAAAAGTATTATGAGATACCACAACTGGCATTTTTATGACCTTATTAAACTACATTCAAGTGGCATAAATTATATGTAATGAAAGTGAAAAGGATCTCTGACCCTATTTTAATATTGAGTGCATGCTTATTAGTTTGAGCTTTTTTTCTGAATAGAGACCTCTTTTTAAACTTTAGCAGTTGATATTATGTGGAAGTCATAAATGTCAGATTACATTAACTATGTTGGTTCATCGAATGGCACAGCCATTAACTTGCTAGAAAATAATGAGTAAGTATTCTCAAAATGTAAAGCCAAAGTGTTAATTTCGATTTGAAACACCTCACCTAATTATAAAAATAAAATTAATTTGCCATGTGTAAAAGCAGCAAAACTAATACTCAAATGTGAAAGACCTCTTTTTTCATAAAAGTGATAGAAAGAGGTTTTTATACCATTTTTATGTCTAAATAGTAGGAATACCAGTCCCTCTGAGGTTAATTATTATTATTATATCCTATGGAGTCTCTTATTTAGAATTTCTAATTAAGAAATTTAACTGATGAAATTAGTGAGGTGCCAAAGATAAAAATAAATCTGAATATTGAGACAGTTCTGAGGCTGAAAATGTTTATATTTAAACAAATATAAAGTTGATATATCTCCTCCAATTTCTATAACTTGTTATAAAGAATATTTATGTGTGTGCAAATCTTGTTTAAGCATTAGTAAAAATCCTTCAAAATTAAGGGAAAGAAGTCACTAATTTGTGAGGTCTATGGAACAAAATATCCTGAATTTTGCTGGCTCATGTATTAAAATACAGGGAAACTGAGGAATAGTTGACATGTAGAAAAAATTTGAAATGTTGATAATGACATCTTTTTCAAACCTAGGAGTACTGAACAAGAAGAATAATGTAGAATCAACTTATCATTTTAAAATGTAGAGAACTAAAAATACAAATGCTGATTAATAAAAATTTCACTATAGGATCCCAGATCAGAGATGATCAACAAAGGGATTACGGTAGTGGTAGGATCAACCAGAGAGAACAAACAAATGAAAGGCCATTAAATGAAGTTACTATTAGTAAAACACAGGCTTCCTAGGAATCCTTAAGTTCTCTAGCCAGAAACATCAATGAAACAGGCAGCAGGCTGAGACATTAATTACAAAATGATCTTGAGCAATACAGTTATGCAGTTATCTAAATTTTAAAATAAAAAGCAACTTTGGTTCTTTTTGCTTATATCTTTTTATTCCCAGACCATTATGTGCTGTTGGTTTATACAGCAACCACTCTAAATGACTGGTATTTACACATTATTTTCTGTATTAGAATATGTATCCAGACAAGTTAGACACTTGGCAAAGATCATCTAACTAGTTAACAACGCAATCATTCACAGATTGGACATTGACTGTCTCACCCTTTTTGGACTTCTTCCAGCAAGACTGCTGCATGACTTCTCATGAAAACTTACTTTTTTGATGAAAAAAAAATGTCTGTGTCAGTCCTGGGCTTGAACTTGGTCATCAGGTCTACCTTGAGCTTCTCCTTTCCTTTCCTTCCCTTCCCTTTCCCTTTCCCTTTCCCTTTCCCTTCCCTTCCTTTCCTTTCCTTTCCTTTTCCTTACTTCATTCCTTTCCTTCCTTCCTTCCTTCCTTCCTTCCTTCCTTCCTTCCTTCCTTCCTTTCTTTCTTTCTTTCTTTCTTTCTTTCTTTCTTTCTTTCTTTCTTTCTTTCTTTCTTCCTTTCTTCCTTTCTTTTTCTCAAGGATAGCAGTCTACCACATGAGCCACAGCCCTACATCCAATTTTTGGCAGTTTTAGTAGAGTCTCTTGAACTTTCCTGCTGGGCTAATTTTGAACCATGATCCTTAGATTTCAGCTTCCTGAGTAGGTAGGATTATAGGCACAAACGAGATATGGATGAAGGGCTTTGATGAAAAAATTGCCATGTTTTTCTAAATATCTGGCTTTTGCAAATTATAATATAGAATCTTAACCCACTAGGAACTATAGCTAATATTTGTGTTATTCTAGTGTTTGAAAATTTTTCATCACATATTAACTAAATTTTGAAGTTTGTTATTTCTTTGTCTATACCAAAGTTATGTAAAAGCAAACAAACAAATGAACATACAGGCATGTCTTGTGTTTTTCCCTTACCTTTCTTGAGTATTCAAATTTCTTAACCATTTTCTATATAGGTTTCTATGTCCATCTTTGAAAATGTGGCTTTAGACATGGACATAAGATTTCAGAAAAACTTTGAAACAGAAATTAACTGAGAAGAAGAATATTGTTATTTGATGAGGTACAGGGAGGGAGATGGGAAAAGGGAGGGATATATTTTACTAGTTTCTTATAGTTGCTATAACAAATCAGAGTCTGGATGGGTTAAAGCAATAGAAATTTATTTACTTACAGCAATAGACTCTGTAAGTCTGAGTCAGCACTCAAATCTCTGCCTATACATGACTATTCATCTTTTCTGCTTATCAGATATTTTCATCTGTATCTTTAACTGATTATGCCGGCAAACATTTTTCCAAATAATGTAATATACAGGTGCAAAGTAGATATGAGTTCTGGAGGAATATTACTGAACCTACTTCAGTGAGTATGAGATTTGGAGAATCTTATATGTATAGCTGATGGATGTCATGATTCTCAGCCATTTGAGGTTTTTGAAATGCTATCATTTTCCTCTGCATTGAAAAAAAGTGAATCAATGTTCTCATGTCTTGACAAAAAAAAGATTTGCAAAGAAAAATTGGAGCTATCATGATTCCATGCAGTAGAGTGATTTTTATTAGTACGTTGTGCAGTCTCAAAGAAGGACTTAGTGCCCAACGTGGCAATTTTCAGAAAGGTTTCTAAGATTCCATGGTAAAGTCACTAGATCCTCAGTCATAGAGCATGGACAAAGGCCAAACGAAATGGAAGCAGTATAATAACTAAACATATGGAAGCAATGCAGTGACTTTATTAAGAAGTGATAGATAAAGGCCATGGGAATCGCAAATCCATCACCCAGTTTTCAGTAATATATAAAGAGTAGAGACCCTAAAGCACTATTCATTTATAAGTGATGTTCTTCCCCTCTTGTTTGAATTCCTTCAACACTTGTCACTTTGTATAGAATGTCAATGGAAGTTGAAGATGTTATCTCAAAAGCCTCAAAGATCTTGAGGAATAAATAGGGAAAAATTGGTGATCAACGTACTAATTGAAAAAATAGGGGGGGGGGTACTAAATTGTAGAAAATTTTATAGCCTGATCTTTCTAGGGATATTGGTTAAGAACTGCCACCAAGGAGTAAATGAAAGTTGACTATAGCTAGGCTTAAATTGTCAGTAGAAAAATGAATGTAGATGGTAAAGTATAGGTATCTTACAGGAGATGGGTGTTAGAAGGAGAGAAGTGGTAAGAATCACAATCCAATGGGGAGCATGACTCTTACTGACCTCCATACACTCATGTAGAACTGACTGAACTCAAGTTGACTGGAAAATTCTCTAGAAAGGCAGTAATTACAATAAAAATGCAAAGCATTCAGGAGTAGTGTGGGAGGTAGAACACAGACATCAAAATTTTATTTGATTTTATTTCAAAAATTTTAATTTACCACAAATTGATGTTATCATTTAGAGTCCATTAAAATAACATCTGTAGTTACCTACAGATGGAAAGGTCACTTCCTACTGTATTATACTAGCCATAGAGTGGCTAGCTTTCCCAGAATACTCTATATTTGTAGCCTGCTTTTATTTTATTTTTCTTTAAATTTATTTGTAAAGATGATATATAGAGAGGTTAAGTAAGTAAGATAAAGAGTACATTTTTCTTTGAACGGTGTTACCCCACCCCCATTTTTGCCCACTTCTCCCCCCCCAACTCCCCTTCACTCCAAGATGTACCACAGTATCTATATCCCCACTGCATTGGTTCACTCTTTTCCCAATGTTTCTGTGATTCTCCTTCCCTTTTCCAAATCAGATAAACTTATATAAAAGAAAGAAGATACAGAAATTAAAACCATTGTCACCAGGGAATCAATCAGAGAAAAAAGAAAGTAAAAAGAAATAACTACAGTGCAATTAAATAAACCCCTTTTGTTTTCACTTCTTGGAGTTCATTTTGATAAGCATCAGTTTATATGCTCATAGCTATGGAGCCATTATGGATAGCCTGCTTTTATAGCAGAATGACAATATCTTTTTACTCACTGAACCCCAAATAAAGTTTCCTATCTGATAGGGACTCTTGTTTCTGTAGTTGCACCTAGAGAATTGTACCTAGCCTACAGAACTTCCTATTCACCAACATATCCTAAGTACTTGAGATGAAGTGGTAAACAAAGCAATGACTATGGACATTCTGAAGCTTACACTCTTCTGGAGGAAATAAATAATGAATATAAGATCACAGATAAGTTTTCCAATGTGTCTGAAAAGTGAGAACTGTTATGAAGAAAGAAAAGTAAATCAGCGTGGAGGGAGGGATCTAGAATAATAGGAGCAGATAGGGCGAGGGAGACAGTGATCTGCAATGTTAAAGCACAATAGTCAGGGAAGATTTTATGGGAAAACAATAGTTTGGAAAACACATTCACAAGAAGAGGCAAAGATTAGCTTTCTACCTTGTATATGCCAGAAAAATGATACCAAGCTTTGCCTGGATGCATATGTATTTTCTCCTGGATATCTTATATCTACAAAATTTACTTATTTTAGGACATATTATTTTATTACAAAATTGGAGTTAACATGTTATCATAATCTAAAACCTGTGTTTCATTGTTTCATGGTTGTGGAAGGAGGAGAGTGGTATCTCAGGTCCTAGAGATTGAACTTGGGGCATAGATGTTATCCTTGAACTTTTATGCTCAAGGTTAGCATTCTACCACTGGAGTCAGACTGAAAATAAGAGTCTCAAAGACTTTCCTGCCTGGACTGGTTTCAAACTTCAATCCTAAAATCTCAGCCTTCTGAATAACTAGGATTGCAGGCATGAGCCACCAACTAGCATTCAGCTGTCTTGTTTGAATATCAGAGGGTTTTTTTTTTTGCCAGTCCTGGGCTTGAGCTCAGGGCCTGAGCACTGTCCTTGGACTTTCTCAAGGCTAGAGCTCTACCACTTGAGCCTCAGCACCACTTCCAGCTTTTTTTTCCTATGTATGTGGTACCAAAGAATCAAACCCGGGTCCCCATGCATGCTAGGCAAGCACTCTATCACTAGGGCAAACTCCCGGCCCTCAGAGGGTTTTTTTTTTAATCCATTAAGAGAAGACATGTTTTTTTGTTTTATGTTTATTGTTTTTGTTTTTGTTTTTGCCATTCCTGGGGTGGAACTCAGGGCCTGAGCACTGTCCTTGGCCTTCCTCAAGGCTAGCGCTCTTCCACTTGAGCCACAGCACCACTTCCAGCTTTTGTATGTATGTGGTACTAAGGAATCAAACCAGGTCTTTGTGTGTGATAGACAAGCACTCTACTGCTAGGACAAATTCCCAGCCCAACATTTTTTACTAAAATAAGAGTATTTCTAACATTCTCTTTAGTAAGTTACCTTGTTTGCGGCAAATATCTGATCCATTTCCTTTGCATGATAAGGTTCAAGGCATTTGGATGCAGCTATAAAAACAATTATACTCCCTAATGTTAACCTAACCAGGAATTCACATCAAAACAGAGCACATAGTGAGGTTTTATCAAATAGCATATGTGAATCCCCTCACACATTTGTATGATTCACAAGACAATCAACATTTTACATGCATTGGAATTTAACAAAAAAGTGGACTCCTGTTAGAATCCAGTTTATTTTTGAGAAATATCCATTTTTTTTAGTAGCATGTCTGACTCTGGTGGAAAAAAACTTTTAAGAAAATGGATTACTTATAAGTATAGTTTTCTTGCTGGGTATCTTTTCAATGAGTACTAAGGATAAGATGTTTAAACACTGAAATTATAACAAAACAAAGTAAATACTTGAGGAAACATTAGTTTTGTCTTTTATTTCAAAGTAAATTTTCTCCACTTTTACCATTAAGAAAGCCTAATGGTAAACTTCTGCAATATGAAAAAAAATGTCCTAAGCATATGAGTTGACAACTCCAGGACTAACTTATTTAAAGGTAGTGTCACCTGCAAACTTTTCATTAGAAACATGGCTTGGAAGATTTCTAAATCTTAAGAGAAAAATGAATTCCAGGTGTCTGTTAGCTAGCTTTTCACTACAGAATAGAAGGCAGAAATGACATGTCTTTAAGCTGGACGTGATGGTTTTCTTTGCACACCTGTGTGGAAAGTAGCCCTTGAGCGCTGGTGGCACACTCCCAACATCTGCTCCTTTCATTGCACAGAGCTGTAAATTGAAATTCCATTGCAATGTTTTTAGAACTAGTTGAAGTAAGGAGACTGTCAGAAATCCTCTTTAAACTCACTCTTATCCAAACAGGAAACTGACCTTTGGCCCCTGGACGTAACAGTACACCAGTGGAAATTTCATTATCCCCATTTCAGCTGAACTAAGTGAAAATTAATTGTGTAATTATCTGGATGAGCGCATGTGTAAAATTTTACAATGTGCCAGTTAGATTAAGTAACGTGTTAGTGGCATGGTTTAGTGCAGAGTCAAAGCTGTCCTATAAAAATGGAATAAAAAAATCCGACAAGATTGAAAAAGAAAGTATGTCAGAACAAATGCTTAACATGAAAAGGTAAGGTTAAGCTTAATTCCATAACATGATGAAAATTTTACTCTTCCAGATCACAGGTAAACCTGGCAGGATTAGAAGGTATATGTTTGTCTGTCAGTCCTCTTCATGTATGTGTGCATGTATGTGTGTATGTATGCAGGCCTATGCACATGCAGTCATGTTTATGTAAATGACCTCTAACTTAAAATATTTAATGTGTCCATTATTGTGAGCTCATATTCACACACAATATGACACACTCACACTCACACACATATACACACACATATACATATACAAAACTTCAAGCTATCTGCAGTAGGTATGGCATACTGTCTTCCTATGTTTCATAAAAATGTTCTGCTTTTGTTTCTATACTTTGCTCTTCAAACAAATGGTTAGATAAGTGTTAGATCATGACTTAAAATGATTTCAACAAGGTATATAAATATATAGGCAAAAAAAACAGATTTGAGATACTCAAATGCTTAAAGATTTTCAGTTTGAACAGTTATTCACTTTGGTAAAGATTTTAAGGGACATTTTTTTTCCTACATCCTGTCTCTCTCCCAAAAGTTGCTTTATGGAAACAATTTTCATTTCAAAGTCTCTGGAATGTTTACATAGCAGAATTTCTGGATCAAAAGGTACAATTTGGGTAAATGCTTTTATAAAAGGAAGAACATCTTCAAACAACATCTAAATAGGACATTGAATTCTTACCAATTCTAGTTGTCAGAATTCACAGTGTGAGTGCTATCCTGGCAAATCCAGATACTAATTTGTGTATCTTGTCAGTTAAACAAGTCTGCTATTCTCATTCTTCATTATCCAGTGTCTCATTAAAACTAGGTTTATGACAAAAGTCTGCTAAAATTTTCCTTCTACCATCCACTCCTGAAATGAAAGTACCACTGGACAAGAATTTTAAAGTTTTTGTTTAATATAAGACTATTAGATATTTGTACATTGAGTTACTAGCTGTTTAAGATTGTAGGCATTTTTGGCCAGTCCTGGGGCTTGAACTCATGGCCTGAGCACCGTCCTTGGGTTTTCCCAAGGCTAGAGCTCTACCACTTGAGCTACGACACCACTTCCAGCTTTTTCTATGTATGTGGTACCGAGGAATTGAACCTGGGTCTTTGTCCTTGCTGGGCAAGCACTTTACCACTAGGCCAAACTCCCAGGCCCTGTACCCCTGTAGGCACTTTTTAAAGCTGTAAAAAAGTCACTTTTTTTTTGCCAGTCCTGGGCTTAAGCTCAGGGCCTGAGCACTGTCCTTGGACTTTCTCAAGGCTAGAGCTCCACCACTTGAGCCTCAGCACCACTTCCGGCTTTTTCCATGTATGTGGTACGGAGGAATCAAACCCGGGTCTTCGTGCATGCTAGGCAAGCACTCTACCATTAGGCCAAACTCCCGGCCTCAAAATGCCACATATTTTTATGTATAAAAAATGTGATTCAAAGAAAGCAAGCACCAATATGACATAGGGAATGGGGAAGTCAAAGGACTTTAACAATAATAGAGGCCATTCAAAGAGAGAACGGGAGTTCAACTTAGAGAACACTAGCTTCAACCTAAAAATAAAACTGTTAAACCTCTGCATATTTTTATTTTATGCATTAGTAATCTTATAACATTTTGAATTTTTGCAAAACAAGAAAAGAAAAATTTTGATTTTAATTTTGTAAATTTTAGATGTACTTTAGAAGATCTAATAATACATACAGTTGCCAAATCAGATATTCTTATAGAAGTACTGGAAAACATCTAATGTCACAATATTAAAGGTACTGAAAACAAATTTCATGTGTGTAATCCAAACATTAGAGATCCCTATGCAGAGAAAGGGAGAAGAAAGTACTATCTTTCCCATTGCATATTGAATTGATAAAATACTCATTAGAATACTGTCAGAATTATTCAAGAGTAGGGTTTATGAAATGATAGAATAGAATTTGTTATGTGATAAAGTTTCTAGTAAATATTTGGTTTTCAATACACAGGTAAGCTACTCCCCCCGTTGTAGAACCATTTGAACATCCTTCAAAGTTCATAAACAGAGAAATGAAAACCAAAAGTTAAATTCTTCATAAGTAATTGCATTTTAGCAAAGAGTGTCAGAGGAAAAGCCCCAAGAGTTGTTAGTTATTAAATTTTATGAAAAAATATTAAATGATATGAAGGAGATAGAAGCAAGAGGTTCCATGCTACAGAGGGACAGAAGAACACGTGTTCCTCAGATAAAAATGAGTAAATTACAGAGCTTGGTGGCTCATGCCTGTAATCTTAGCTACTCAGAAGGCTGAGATCTGGGGATAGTGATTCAAAGCAAGCCAGGGCACTAAAGACCCTGAAATTCTTATCTCCAATTAATCACTAGAAAAGGGGAAGATGGGCTGTGGCTCTAGGGGTAGATAGTACCCTTGAGCTAGAGAGCTCAGGGACAGCACCAGGCCCAGAGTTCAAGCCCCATGACCCACCAACAAAAAAAGAAAAAAGAAAAGGAAAGAAAATGGTTAAAGTAAACGTACTCTTCCTGTCTACACTTCAAAAACATCTACAGTGTACTGGAAAGTATGTATATAACATATACATATTATATATATATTTCATTTTGTTTGTTTTTGTGCTGATACTGGAGTTTTAACTCAATGCCTACCATTCTCACTTGGCTTTTTTGCTCAAAGTTGGCTTTTTATCATTTGATTCACACCTCTACTTCTGGCTTTTTAAGTCTCATAGGAGTTTTCTGCTTAGACTGGCTTTGAACTCAGATCCTCAAATCACAGCCTCCTGAGTAGCTAGGATTACAGTGGTTAGTCACCAGTGCCTGGCAATACTTTGGTTTTAGTTGTAATTATAATTTCTAGTTAGACCATAGTTAGGTCATTGATTTCTCAGAATTTGAAGAAATATGAAGCCAGTAAATCTAAAATGTAGGAAAGACACTACCTGCATTTTATCCAAAAATGGAATCTCATGAAATGATCTGAAACAGGAAGAACCAGAGGAAAGTTATTCCTTTGGAAAAAAAAATGAGGACTGAAGGTGTAAAATTATACAGTCACCAAAGCGAAAAATAAACGATACAGTATCTGATCTTAGAAAACATAACAGATTTTCCTGGAGAACCGAAACCTAAGACAGCAAAGGGAATTCTTTTTCTTACCATCCCTCTTTTATCCCAAAGATCTGAGGGAGCCAAATGAAAATTTCCCGGCATCCTGGGGCAATAAAACAATCTTGGTCTTCTTATGAAACCACATGAGTACAGAGAGGAAACAGAGGCTCTTTGAGTACTCCTAAGTGCTACATAAGCTGCATTTCCCCCAAGAACTCAAAGCTTTGCTTATTTGCAGAGTTGTGCTACTAAGGCATGAGAGCTTCTCTGGCCCAGGTGACATGCTCAAATCTGAGCTCTTGCCAATTAGGAAACACTCAACTACATCCATGTTCAAGGATCCAAATCAGGGTCTATTGCATAATATTGGTATCTTCAGACAGAGGAAGAAAATGCCATTTATTTCAGGAAGATAGATCCAAGATCAAGTGTCCTTGGCACTACGTAGCATAACGGGGCCCCAGGTGGTCTAAGCCAATGCTTTCTTTCAACTTGGCCAAGATTAAGGACTTTGTTTGACTTTTAAGTGACTGAAAGTGGGAGTGTGTGCGGACTGTATATGTGTGAGAGAGAAAGCAAGCAAGAGAGAGAGAGACAGAGACAGAGACAGAGACAGAGAGACAGAGACAGAGAAAGAGAGACAGAGACAGAGAAAGAAAGGGGGTAAGAGGAGAAAAAGGGGACCTCTTTTGTCAATAACGCAATCTTCTGGGAGAAGAAAGGTTCATTTTATATTAGAGTCCTCTGTATGGAGGATTTTGTGAGTATAAGTACATTTTATGTATGTACATATACCAATACTTGGTATATAAATGTATACACATACAAAATACATATGTACATACATATACCATATATGAAATATTGAAATGTCAAGCCGTCAACTACAGAAACATATGTGAAGAAATATTCATCATTTCTGGCCATAAAAAATACAAATCAAAACTACATTCAGGTTCTACCTCACCCCAGTTAGAATGAGCATTTTCAAGAAATCTAGTAACAACAGATGCTGGTGGGAATGTGACCAAAAGGGAACATCACCATACTGTTGATCTCATTCTGTGTGAATGTTTAGATGTCTATATTATTTATCATTTCCTAGTGTATTTTTAAAAATTGGTTTACATCAAAAATGTTTACTTTCTAGTTACTACAAATGAGGAAATCATGCAAACTATTTTTCTTCGGGTCTGGCTTACTTAATATAATTGCGGGGGGGAATGTAACCATGTTCAATAACTCTGGAAATCAATATATAGATTCCTGAAAAGACTAAACAAAGAAATTCCCCATGACTCAAGAATTTCATTCCTGGTCATTTATCCAATATAATACAAACAAAACAATACTAAAGCTACCAACACAACCATGTTCATTGTAGCATTGTTTGTCACAACCAAGATACGGAATCAATCCAGATGACCCTCAGTGGACAAATTAATCAAGAAAATATGATAGAGAGACACAATGGGATTCTATGATTGCATCAAATATATTATAACATTCATAAGAATTATATTAAGTGAAGCAAGCTAGGCCCAAAGAAACATAGGTTGCATGGTTTCCTTTATTTATGCTAACTGGAATGTGCCTATAATTCTACAAGAACACTGGATTGTAAAAGACAAAAAAATACACTTTAGTTTGATAAGTTATACAGAACTCTAAACATTCATACAGTGAGAATAAAGGAGAATGTTCTTAGAAGAAGCTCACAAAGTCTAAATAGCTATGTGCATATAATCATATAAAAGGATGTTTATATAAATGAACTCCAAAAAATGGACAAAAGGGGGATTTGGGGATATTTTTGTTTTTGTCTTATTTTACTCCCTTGTCGCTGTTTTTGCTCTCTATATCTTTTGTCTTGTATGTATATTTGTTTGGGGAGGATAGAGAGAGCACAGAAATGGTGGGACAAAGTTTAAACAAATATAGCAGGGATATTCACTAGACACTATGTAGAAAATGACACAAACAAGTTGAAGGGGAGGAGATTGACCAGGGAAAACTAGAGAAAATGAAGGAAGAAGTGACTGTTCCAAAGGAAATGTATTCAAAATATGGGAAGGGGATCCTGGTGCTGGTGGCTCATGTCTGTAATCCTAGCTACGCAGGAGGCTGAGATCTGTGGATCATAATTCAGAGCCTGCACAGGCAAAAAAGTCTGTGAGACTCTTATTTCCAATTAACTACCAAAAACCAGAAGTAGTGCTGTAGCTCAAGTGGTGGAGCATCAGCCTTGAGCTGAAGAGCTCAAGAACAATGCCCAGGCCCACAGTTCAAGCCCCACAATCAACCAAAACAGACAAACAAACAAAAACATGGGAAGGAATATCAATGTTCAAGGGGTAATGTACCCTCTCCCTGATGAATGTAACTGTCACCCCTGTATATATCACCTGAACAATAAAATAATTAATATATATAATTTTAAATAATATGTATCATTTAAAATATATATTATATTCAAAATATATATGTTTATATATCTCTAAAAAGCAAAGTAAAAAAGAAAAGAAGAAATGGTAACTGGCACAAGAACAGGCCTGAGGACCAGTGGAATAGAACTGAAGACCCAGAAATCAACCTGAAGACCTATGGCCATCTAATCTTTGATAAGAGAGTCAAAGAAATAGGATGGAAGAAAGACAGCCTCTTTAACAAATGGTGCTGGCAGAATTCGTTAAACACCTGTAGTAAACTAAAGTTGGACCCTTCTATGTCACCCTGCACCCAGATTAATTCCAAATGGATTAAAGATCTTGAGGTAAAAGCAGATACCCTGAAAACATTACAAGAAGGAATAGGAGATACACTAGGTCTCCTTGGTACAAGTTGAAACTTTCTTAATAAAGACCCAGAAACACAACAAATCAAAGAAAGTTTGGACAAATGGGACTGCATTAAACTGCAAGCTTCTGTTTGGCAAAGGACATAGCTAGTAAGTTAAATAGAAAGCCCACAGAGTGGGAGAAGATATTTACTAGCCATACAATAGACAAGGGCCTCATATCAAAACTATACCTACCACTAAAAAAATGAATTTCTCAAAAACAAATCCTTAAATAAATAACCATCCTATTAAAAGGTGGGCTAAAGACTTACAGAGAGACTACTCTGAAGAGGAAATAAGAATGGCCTATAGACACATGAAGAAATGCTTGACATTCCTGGCCATAAAAGAAATGCAGATCAAAGCAACTTTAAGATTCCACCTCATTCCAGTTAGAATGGCCATTATCAAGAAGTCTAATAACAGATGCTGGCAGAAATGTGGCCAGGAGGGATCACTACTACACTGTTGGTGGTAATATAAACTCATTCGACCACTCCAGAAAGCAGCATGGCAATATCTCAAAAGACTAAACATAGAGCCCCCTATGACCAGCAATCCTACTCCTTGGCTATTACCCAAATGTCCTGAAACAAGGACATACTAAAGCCACTAGCACAATGATATTCATTGTAGCATTATTTACCATAGCTAAGATATGGAACCAACCCAGATTCCCCTCAATAGATGAATGGGTCAAGAAGATGTGGTACTTATACACAATGGAATTCTATACTGCCATCAGAGAGAATGACATCACCCCATTCATAAGGAAATGGAAAGACTTGGGGAAAAAACATAGTAAGTGAAATAATCCAGACTCAAAGGAACATAGGCTCAATGGTTTCCCTCATTTGTAATAACTAGTACACATCTAGGACTCTCCTAGCAGAGGATTACAATAGCTCAAAGCCTATTTATATAAGGTTGTTGTACCCTAAGTTCGAGATCCCCCTGAAAGACCACCAGAGACCATGATCAATGCAAGCTGCAAAGAGCCGTTTATTAGCAAACTCGAGCTTGGTCCTCTGTGCCCATGAAAGTCAGACGCTTGGAGGCCCCGAGCACAGACTCAGCACAGTTTTTATAGTACAGAACAAACAAGTTTGGAGAATTTCCATTTTCACAATATTATAGTTAAGTAACCCTTACATTGATGGACTCCTTAACCCTTTATCTGCTTCATTAACTGTAAACAGTTGTGAAGCACAGCTGCTGACTCAGGGACAAATTCCAGGTGTCTCCACTAAGTCACCAAGCAAATAGATCACGGCACTTTGTAAGCCTTCCGAGAAGGGTTTAGGGGAAATCAGCTCCAAGATGGAGGTAGTTCTAACAAGATGGATTTGGACTAGCTATAGCTTCTCAGCTTTGGCTCTTCATTTTTAGCTACAGCTCTTCAAGGTCATATAGGATGAGATTAGGTGAAATGAACTCTAGGATATGGAAACAAGAGTTTTCTCTTGTGTAATTGTTGTTCTTAATATACTATGTTATCTCTCTTCGCTTTTTTTTGCCCTTACGGTTAATCTCATGTAGTTACTGTACTGACTTTGTTACCTGGTATATTGTAGATACATTTATTTGTTTATTTGAAACAGGGAAGGGAATGGGGTAAACAAGATGTTTGGGAGGGCTTGGGGAAGGGACAAAAATATAAGAACGGGTATGAATGTGAGAGAAGTGATGCACCTGATGAATGCAACTGTAACCTTTCTATACATCATCCTGACAAAATAAAAAGAAAGAAATGTACTCATTACCTGATTTATGTAACTGCAACTCCTCTGTACATCACCTTTCTAATAACAGTAAAAAAAAAAAGAACAGAACCAGACTCTCTTAAGGAATGTGTTTACCAACTCCACATTGAAGGATTTGAAGGTATCTCAGACAAATCCATGCTCCATTACCTTCATTCTCCTGTCTGCTGAGAGCTATTCACTCTCATGTTTCAGCCAGACCTATTTATGAGCTGAAAAATTTAAATATCTGCACCTCTAGCCATAAACACTGAATCACAGGATAACAGTCCATCTCACCAGAATGTCACTTTAATATAGGCCTGAAGTAAATATGAAAGGTAAAACATTTCTTAGGGTCATTTGGATGAAATAATTATGTAGCCATTTAAACATCTCTTGATAATTTTATGTGCCTGACACTGCACCACACTCTAAAGATAAAAGATTGTTAAAATTTAAATATTTTCTCTCAAGGATGTAGATTTTAGTGACTGAGGTGGACAAGAAAAAATGTAAAAGAAGCCCAGAGTTTCATAAACAAGCAGAGAAGGAACATAATATGCAGTAGAGAAGTGGTAATGAGAAGCAAGTATCTCTCATACCTAATTTGTACGGCTTCTTCTCAAAATAAGAATGGGAATATTTAAACTGAGGACTGGTCACCTATTATCCTACAAACTGACAAACCATTAAACCAGCACATATATGGCTTTGCTGTGGAACAATGACATGTGGATTAAAGCATGCTAGATTAACACCATAAACTTAAGCATTTATAGCATGCAAAAGGGGTATGTTCTAGGACAGAGGGAACCCTGCCAGGCATTTGAACTCTACCAAAATAAGAAAAAAATACCTTCATCCAGATCTTTTGCTGAGGACAGAGTAAGGGAGCTATTGTTGAGGAAGGGGCTGTTTGTGTTTGTTTCTGGAGGTGGTAGATGAAGGGATCATACCAGGTGATGATCTTTTTGCTGAGCCCTAAAACGGTTCAGGACATTGTACACCAAGAGACAGGATGCATATATGCCTGTTTGTTCTCCTCTCTTCTTGCTGAATAGCCACCAGGATTCAATCTCTAATGATTTTTATCTAATGTCATCATGGTGCCAATACCTAATACCACTATGCTTCGATTCCTCTTAATACCTCACAGTGATATACAATTTCAACAAGTATTTCTTGATAACAAAACACATGTGAACTACTGTACACAGTACAGATAAAAACAGTGAGATTGCTTTGTCATTCCATTAGGGGCAAGTATAATTTTAATTTAATTTAATTTTGTTGTAAAGGTGATATACAGAGGGATTACAGTTACATAAGTAAACTAATGGGTACATGCCTTGATGAACATTGTTACCACCTCCCTAATTTTTCTCCCAATTTCAGTTTTTCCCTCCCTCTTGCTACCTCCCGCCCACCCCCCAACCCAGGTCGTTGAGTCATTTCCAACTAGTGTCTTGTGAGTATTGCTGTTGCATGGGTTGACCTTTTATCCTTTGTTTTATCATTTTGTTATTCCCTTTCCCTTTCCCAAATCAGATATCATATATACCAGACACAAGGTATCAGAATCAAGCATAGTGACTACAGGAGCTAAACCAAGAACAAAAAATGAAAAAAGAAAGAACTTCATACAGCATATTAGAAACAACATTAAAAAAAAGCATCACCAAAAGTCCCCACCTCACTTCAATATCTTGGAGTTCATTTCAATCAGCAACCAGCAACATTTTTTTTTGGCCAGTCCTGGGCTTGAGCTCAGGGCCTGATCCCTATCCTTGGACTTTCTCAAGACTAGAGCTCTACCACTTGAGCCTCAGCACCACTTCTTGTTTTTTCTATGTATGTGGTACCAAGGAATCGAACCCAGGTCTTCATGCATGCTAGGCAAGCAATCTACCACTAGGCCAAACTCCCAGCCCTCAATCAACAACATTTTATATAGTCATATGTGCATGGCTATTGAGCAATTATGATCCTTTGCTAGAACAATCCTATGATATATACTAACTTTCACAAATGAGGGAAACCATGACATCTATGTTTTTTCACTTAATATGATTTTTCCCCAAGTTTTTCATTTCCCTACAAGGAGCAAATCTTTTTTTATGTTTTTTATTTTTTATTGTAATTAATAAAAGGGTTACATGATATTTGCCAGATAGAAGGTGCATTAATTCACATACATTGATACCCTTTCACATGTCTTGGTACCCATTACTCTCCCCCCCACCCCCCCACCCGTCTTGGTTTTCCCCCCTTCCCTATCAAATTTCAAATAACCAAATACAAATAAATTCAATATATCAGATAACAAAGTGAGATACTGTAACAATATGAGATACCCAAGGTACAGCAAAGAAGATGAGAGACAACATAGTACATTAAAGACAACAATCATTCGTTATGTGGCTTTTGTTTCAATATCCTGGAGGTCCTTTCAATTAGCTTCATACTATATGTCCTTATGTATCAAGGTTTTGCTCTATTGCAGATCTCTGCTAGTAGAGCCCAAGGTTTCTACTGATTATGAGAAATGAGGGAAACCATTGAGCTTAAGTTCCTTTGAGTCTGGCTTACTTCACTTAATATGATTTTTTCTAAGTCTTTCCATTTCCTAACAAATGGGTCGATGTCGTTTTTTTCTGACAGCAGCATAGAATTCCATTGTGTACAAATACCACAACTTGTTGATCCACTCATCAACTGAGGGACATCTAGGTTGGTTCCATATCTTTGCTATGGTGAATAGTGCTGCAATGAACATTGTTGTGCTAGTGGATTTAGTATGCCCTAGATTCTGGATGGTTGGGTAAATGCCAAGTAGTGGAATTGCTGGATCATAGGGGAGCTCTATGTTTAGCCTTTTGAGGCACTGCCATACTGCTTTCCATAGTGGTTGAATGAGTTTGCACTCCCACCAACAGTGTAGTAGTGATCCCTCCTGGCCACATCCCCTCCAGCATCTGTTGTCATTCATTTTCCTGATCCTGGCCATTCTAACTGGAGTGAGGTGGAATCTTAGAGTTGTTTTGATTTGCATTTCTTTTATGACCAGAGATGTTGAGCATTTCTTCATGTGTCTATAGGCCATTCTTGTTTCTTCTTCAGAGAAGACTCTCTTTAAGTCTTTGACCCATTTTTTAATGGGATGGTTGTTACTTCGGAGATTAGTTTTGGGGTGATTCAATTTTTGGAGCTGTTGATATATTTTAGATATGAGGCCTTTGTCCGTTGTTTGGTTGGTGAAGATCTTCTCCCACTCTGTAGGCTTCCTAATTAATTTACTAGCTATGTCCTTTGCCATACAAAAGCTCTGCAGTTTAATGCAGTCCCATTTATCCAGCCTTTCTCTGATTTGTTGTGATTCTTGGTCCTTATTAAGAAAGTTTCGACCTGTGCCAAGGAGGCCTAGTGTATCAAGGAGCAAATCTTTTAGCTACACCCTCTTCCTCCTGTACAAAGGATAATCATGTTGTAGCCCTGATTTATAACAATAATATGCTCTCTTATTCTTAAAAGTGTTCTGATATGGACTATAAAAACCATTACCGAATATGAAGATTCTAGAATTCTAATTGTGGACCTGGTATCAACACATTTCTACAGATATTCAATCCTCTCTATCTTCACCTTGAGTTTTATAGATAGGCATTTGAGACTTAGAAATTTAAAGAGCTGTTCACAGTTGTATAGTTATTAACAGTCAAATAATAGGAACTGAACTCTTTCTCTGACATTTGATCCGCAAACATCTGTATTTCTATAGTGAAACAAACATCTGTATTTCTATAGTGAAACACTCCTTTGGCAAGAATATGGATAAAAGTAATAATGAAATCTATGAGTATTATTCATTCAGAAATCACAATATTCTTACTATGTTTGAGACAACTATGTTCTAATTTATTTCAGGTGTATTTAACAGATAACTAGCTTCATGGATTTTTTTTTAAGAGGCTATTTTAAGGCATTGTGCTTCAAGAAGAAAAAACATAGATGAGAAAGAATATTTTCCTAGTAATGAACTTCTAGATGTTCAGTAACATGAAAATAGAAGATTTTAGGTCTTAAGAATAATCGCAGAAATCCAGCTAGCAAACGGACATTTTGATTTCCATGTCTCAAAATCTCTACCTTGTTATACATTCTATATTTATGTTACAATTATTATCCAGTCTTAACAAGTCCTACCTCCATATTGGAAAGCTTCATATAATTCTAACTTCAAGATGTCTTTCACAATCCCAGCTTTCCTTCTTATTATGCTTTATAGAATGCTGCCCTAACGCTGTAAATAAACTAAGGCCTTCTCTGTTCATAGGCTGTCCTGCAATATTTTAGGGAGCCAGAATTCAACAATTACCTCTAAAAATGATTAAAACATAATTTTTAAAACATTAATATGACAAAATTAGTTTTCTAAAGATAGATTTTCAGAAATATGATTGTTAGATCATTTACAGATTCCCAGTTTACTCTATACATTTTGCATAGAAGGAAGCTGTGGCCCAATAACTACAAATGGTATGGTCTAAAGACATGAATAATTGGAAATCTTCGGGCCCAGGAGTTTGGCCTAGTGGTAGAGGGTTTGCTTAGTACGCATGAAGATCCAGGTTCAATTCCTCATCCTACATACATAGAAAAAAAGCCAGAAATGGTGCTGTGGCTCAAGTGGTAGAGCTCTAGCCTTGAGAAAAGCCAAGAAGAGTGCCTAGGCCCTGAGTTCAAGCCCCAGGACTGGAAAAAAAAAAGACATGACTAGTTGGAAAGCTTAATAGGGCCCACAAAGTTGCTTTTATTTTATTACTCAGGAAACTTTCCCTCCATTTTTCCTGACTGGCTGGTCCTCTATTTCTGGTAAAAAGCTCTAATTATCAAGTCCATCTGCTGGCCTTAGTACTCGGCTGGGCATGTGTCCTCCTATACAAGAGAAGGGGCCTAGGCATGGGACAGAGACAACAAGGACAAGCTGATGAAGAATGAGCGAACTTTGAAATATGTCAGAGATATAAGATTGCTAAAATCAAGCCAAATGTGTCTCTTCATACAAGGCACCATATCCATGACAGAACATTTTATTTTCAAATCTCTCCTTTGCAGCTTTCTCTAATAACTTAGACTTGTATCTTTACTTATTTCCAAAGTATCAGAGTGTTGCTTTTATTCATTCTTTAATGTAGCCAATGATGATTATGGGCTTTATCTACTTTATTTTAATTTTTCTTATTGTCTTGTTATATCCTCCCCTTCTTTCTCTTCCTCTTCCTCTTCTCATCTTCCTCCTTTCTTTTCCTCTCCTTCTCCTCTTCTTCATTTTTTCATCTATATGTACCTAAAATTGGATTAATTTCCATACAGTTCTCAACACAAAGGTGGGGGTTCTGCAACTGATTCTTGGATCAAAATGGAAAATTCATATTGGTGGCCCATCACATATATAAATTCAATGTTGAGTTATATAACCCATGCACCAGGTAGAGAAGTGACAAAACTGCTAATATCAGCTAATAGTTATATAACTATAGAACTATAGAACTTCTACATATTGTTCTAGAATTTTAATCTGAACTGAGTAACATAATCCTTAAACAATTCCATATAATAAATACTATTAACAATCCCATTTTCAGAAAAGGAAAATGAGCACAGAAAAGTTGAAAAATATTTCCCAAATCAACAGCTATCAACTAAGTAGCAGAGCTAGGATTTAACCCCAGGCCCTTTTTCTTCAATGTCCTTACAACTATTACAATATTATGTAATTTTTAAATGTAAAATTTTGTATGTAAAAATGTAAATGTATGTAAAAATATAAAATGCATAAATGTGCTAGTAATAAAGTTAATATTTTCTTTTAGAATAGGCTTGTTCATATAGTTTTTCATGGATAAGTGGCCATTTTATATTTAGTAGCTTTTTTTGTTGTTGAGACAATGATTCAATCTACAGTAAAGCTGGCCTCAAACTTGCAGTCCCCCTGTCTCAGCCTCCTGAACGCAGAAAGTATGGCATGTTGTAATTCACTTGGCTACTTAACAACTTAAAAAATAAGTTTCACAAGGACATACTAAATCCACCAGCACAACAATGTTCATTGCAGCACTATTCACCATAGCAAAGATATGGAACCAACCTAGGTGTCCCTCAGTGGATGAGTGGATCAACAAGTTGTGGTATTTGTACACAATGGAATTCTATGCTGCTGTCAGAAAGAATGACATCGCCCCATTTGTTAGGAAATGGAAAGACTTAGAAAAATCATATTAAGTGAAGTAATCCAGACTCAAAGGAACTTAGCTCAATGGTTTCCCTCATTCGTCATAATCAGTAGAAACCTTGGGCTCTACTAGCAGAGATTTGCAATAGAGCAAAATCTTGATACATAAGGACATATAATGTGAAGCTAATTAAAAGGACCTCCAGGATAGTGAAACAAAAGCCATATAATGAATGATTGTTGTCCTTAATATACTATGTTGTCTCTCATCTCCTTTGCTGTCCCTTGTTATCTCATATTGGTATAGTATCTCACTTTGTTATCTAATATATTGAATTTATTTGTATTTGGATATTTGAAATTTGATAGGGAAGGGGGAAAAACCAAGACGGGTGGGGGGTGTGGGGGGGGAGGGAAATGGGTACCAAGACATGTGAAAGGGTATCAATGTATGTGAATTAACGCACCTTCTATCTGGCAAATATCATGTAACCCTTTTACTAATTACAATAAAAAATAAAAAAAATAAGTTTCATTCTGAAAAACTAGAAATTACCAAATAATTTTTCATGTCCATGGCATATTTTGTTCAAATAGCTTTGTTACTCAAATGATTTCCTTGCCTGTAATTAAATTTGACTCTCGGGCTAATGTACAAAGAGAAAATTTGACTTATTCTCTTAATTGAGCAAGCTTAAAAGAAAATCATGAACATTATTAATGATGGCAGAAATATTGGGAATTAATATAGTTTTCGATGTATTCTCATTTTAATTTATATTTAAATAAATTTTAATCTACTTTTTAAATTGTTACTTTACACGTGACATATAGTGGAATATATTTTTATTTGTATACAAAACAATGGCTACACAAGGAAAGCTCCTAAGCTCTAACTAAATTCTCTGTGTTTCTCCCCACTAGTCCTATTTCTACCTGAAGTAATGGGAAATCTTGGCAAGTGCCTGTGAAATTCGACTTTAGTCTTCTTGAAGTTGAATGTCCACTTTGTTCTTTATGGCACTATTCTCTGTGCTTGCACTTCTTAACAATTCTTCCTTTACGGCATGCTTAGTGCCATAGAAAGTAGTTGCCAAGAATTCAAAACCATCACAAATCATAAGGGATTATACTTGAGTGAATAGCTGCTAAAATCATTTCAAATCACCCAATTTTATGTAGATAAAATGTGAACAAGGGAATGGGGGGTAAAATGTAAGCTTTTAAAGGAATGATAACTGCTTTCATCAGGGAAAGATATATTTTTTAAAAAAGTAAAAATATGGGTACATTCACTAGGATATAGGGCAAAAAGCCAGAGGCAGAAAATGATGGAACAGAAAACAAAGGGCCAGACAATGTGAAAACTGTTTAATAAACACAGCTGGGATGCAGCTGAAGTTGAGGAGACATAGAAGCCACCTTTTCAAGCACAAAAAGAGCCTGCTAATGGTAGAGGTGAAATTGAATATTTGGTGAATGAATGGACATTTTTATGCCAAGAAACAGGCATGATTATTTATTCCCAACAACTTGTGGGACTTAGCATTTAAGAGAAATGGAAAAGAATGAATGATTGCCTGGAGAAGATGTCTCCTGACTTGCATTAGAACCACACCATGCATAAAAAGAAGAAGTATGCAAACTTTGGAGCACTAAAATGCAGCCATCAGGGGTATCTCGATGTATTTTGGCATTTTGATATTCTTCATTATTAAAGAAAACAAGCATTTCTATTTCAAGGTTAAAGTTTCTTGTTCTTATTTTTATGACCACATTATTTTGTCTATGACACAAGTAAATATGCCAAGTGTTCCTAGTTGAACATACAGTCTCAT
This sequence comes from Megascapheus bottae, assembly GCF_031878675.1. Lineage (NCBI taxonomy): Eukaryota > Metazoa > Chordata > Mammalia > Rodentia > Geomyidae > Megascapheus > Megascapheus bottae. Next base: position 57,979,876 of record NC_143516.1, read on the forward strand.
GGATAGAAAATTATGACCTTAATAGTTTTACAGGGAGATGGAGGCATGGCTCAGTTGATAGAGCACTAGCCAATGAGTGACAGTATCAGATACGAAGTTTTAATTCCAGTCTTGGACCTACAAAAGAAAAAAAATTAAGGGGCCGGGAGTTTGGCCTAGTGGTTAAAGTGCTTGCCTAGCATGCACGAAGACCCAGGTTCGATTCCTTGGTACCACATACATAGACAAAAGCTGGAAATGGTGCTGAGGCTCAAGTGGTAGAGTGCTAGCCTTGAGAAAGTCCAAGGACAGTGCGCAGGCCCTGAGCTCAAGCCCAGGACTGGCAAAAAAAAAATAAATATCTTACTTTTGATTAATGTTATAATAGTTGATATATATGATGTAGGAATGTATTCTAACCAAGCTATTATTTAAGACATGAATTTAGTTTTCATTTAGGCTGATTTTTTTTAACTGTTGAGAATTGAGTCTATGGCCTCTTTCATGTTAGGTAGCTACTCTACCAATAGGCTGTATCTCAGCCAACCCTGATAATTCAATGTGATCCGGTGCATGAGCATCATGAATTTGAAATAAGATTCCCTTAATATAATAACTATATAGTATGTCTTTTTATTTCCCAGAAAAGAGCTCATACTTCTTTTTCAGAAATTAGCTTGTCTCCCTTAATCCAGTACTACAGTTTAAACAATACAAATATTGCTTATCTTTTAAAATGAGAGATGAATTTTACACTAATCAAAAATTGGTTTGGTTGTTTTAGCAATGTTAACTAAAACTATCAGGAAATTTAAAGGTGACTGTAGTTCATAATTTATATTACTTGAATAAAATTAATTGCTATACTCACTTTTTTGTCATTGATCATGAGGCTTGAAATCTGGGCCTGAGCATTGTCCCTGAGCTCTTTAGCTCAAGGCTATCACCTATCCTTGAGCCACAGTCCCACTTCCCGTTTTCCAGTGGTTAATTGGAGGTAAGTCTCACCTTTTTTTTTTTTTAAACTGTTGGGATACTGTATAGAGGGGTTACAGTTACAAGCATCAGGTAGTAAGTGCATTCTTCTTGCACATTGATGCCCCTTCTCATATTTTGGTCCTCATTTCCCTACCCCATCCAGTCTGAATCATCTTATTTTCCCCCCTTCCCTTCCCTACTTCAGCTCACATTTTTTAGTGCCTGGGCTGGCTTTGAGCTGTGATCCTTAGATCTCAGCCCTCTAAATAGGTGTGAGCCACCATGCCAGACATGCTTATACTGACTTTTAAAGAACTACTTGATCACAAAATGCCTACTTTATAGAGTTGGCCAGATTCTGTCCTTATAAGTTGAGAAATTTGTAAATAACAGAATTATGAGTTATATCTTAGTTTATAATTTCATAATGTTTTGTACATATTTTTATTTATGCTTCATTTATACAGCAAATATCTATTGGACATCTATGTAAGAGTTTTATAAGTGTCTTCATACAATTACAAGATTAATAAAACATAAGCCTTGCCTACAATGGATTTATAGTTTAATAATGACTAGAACATTCAAGAGTTTTGACAAGGTGTGTGCAAAGGAGTGAGGTGGTGACTAGGACAGCTTAGTGTTGACAAAGTAGTAACCAGTAACAAGATTTCAAGTTGATATTTTGCTAGGAAAACAGTTTTATTTGTCATGAGTCCTTATAAATTCCCGTCCAATGCCTAGTATTAAAATAATTACAAACAAAGCAAGCAAACTAGAAAAATCAGTCCATATGCTGTTGTAATGGGTACTCTTAAGAGTGGAGGTAGAAATAAATTCCTAGTCTAGGATTCCAGAGTTTGGAAGCAGACACATACGATGATTTCCTGTTCACCACTGAACAAGCCACTTAACTAAAGGGGCTTTTACCAAAGGCAGAATGATCAAAATAGATTATACCATAAGTAGACCACTAGGCAGATGATGTAGCACAAATGACGAACTATGTGATTAACCTAGAAATAATGTATTTTTGATGAAAGAAGGCAAATTTCAAAGAAGTAATAATACATTTAAAAGAACACATGAATCAATATATAGGCTAATAAATTGAATAGATAGTTATAAAAAGAAGAGAAACTGGCCAAAAAACACACACTTGCTAAGTATGTTGAAAAATAAATGCTATCAAATTCACTGAAATTTCATTTCTCACTAGTCAGTATGACAACCATCAAGAAAACAATCAATACTGTTAATTATATGAAGTAGAAGGAATCTTAAATGCTCTTGGCAGAAATGTAAATTAGTCCAGCCACTATGAAAAGGAGCATGGAAATTCCTCAAAAAACTACAAGTAGAACTGTATATGATTCTGCTATATCATTCCTGCGTAGGTATCTAAAAGAATCAAATTCAGCATATAACAGAGACATTTGTACACTTGTATTTGTCATAATTATGTTCACAATTGCCAAATAATAGAATCATCCTACATGGCTAACAGTGTAGATACACATATGTTCAACAGTTATTATTCAGTCATAAAGAAAAAATGAACTTCTGTCACTCACAGAAAAATACATGGAACTGGAGATCATGTTAAGAAAAATAAACCATACTAAAAACATACATAATTAACTATTACCTTATTTCTATTAATATTATATAATTTCTCATGTATGGAATCTAGATTGAAAAAAAATACATGAACCTTAAAAGGGCACTATTGGGGATGATGAATGGAAGGGGGAGTGAGGCAGGAACAAGAGAGCATGATGAGGAGTGAAAAGATGAAAATGCATGCACAAAAGTGAAGCACATTAAAAAGAAGCATGTGTTAAGTGAGGTATTCATGCCTGTAATACTAGTTACTTGGGAGGCTGAAATAAACTTTAAAAATGAAGATCTAATGCCAGGGCCAGAAGAAAAGTTTTTGAGACATTCTTCTCAGTGGTATGTGCTTGTCATTCTATGACAATAGCCTAAAGTATGTGCGTCATGATCTAAGGCACATGGCCAGAAAGGAAGTAAGACTCTATTTCAGTAATATTACCAGAATAAAAAAGGGCTGTAGGCCTGGCTCAAGTAGAAGAACATCTGCCTAGCAATTTCAAGACCCTAGGCTTTAAACTCCTGTACTATAAAGAAAAATAAAATAAGTATGTGTTAATTCGATGACTCTCAAATCCAATAATGTACTTTAAAAGATTAAAAACAAAGAAGAAATATTGATGCAGATCAGCAGTGCACTATATTAGTGTTCAAGCAAAATATTGGGTCTGGTAGTTAGAAATATCTCCATAGACGAAGAGGTCTGAAATTGTTAAACGATTAGATTTTTAGGATGAAGTTGATACCTACAATCATTACAGCAGAGTGGGACTACTCAACAAATAATACAGAAACAATTGCTTAGCTCTTTGATAAAAATAAGGTTGAATTTCTCCCTTAACAGAACTTTAAATTTAAAAGGAAATGGCACAAGAATATATTTATATTTATCTTAATATAGGTCTTAAAATAAAGTCCTTCTATGCATTAAAAACTAATTATAAGAAATAGAAATGACTACATGTTTAAAACTTCTACTTGTCTCCCTTAATTAACCTTTTTAAAAACCTGTGAATTAAAAAACAAATTTATCACATATGCCGAGATTAATATCTTTACATAAAGAAATAATTTAAGAATCATAAAAACAAAAACATTCAATAGAAAAAGACTGGATGAAATAAGCAACAATTTACAAAGTAGTGCCGTGAACATGTGACTATACGATTTTCTTAATAGCCAAAGAAATGGAAAAACAAGTTAAAAAATATTATCTTTACTTACCAATGTTATTATACATTTTAAAAGATAACTTCTTTTCTTTTTTCTTGTTTTTATTATTTTAAATAGTTGTATAAAGGAGTTGTAATGCAACAAAAGTTGGTGGATACAATACATCTTGATCAATGTTCCCCCTTTCAACTTCCTTCAAAAGAAATATGACAGAAAAGGCTTCTCTGATCAAGGTACTTTGAATACGTCTTCAGACATGTGAAAATGAAATCTTGTACAATTAATTGCTACTAATAAAAATGCTAGAGGGAGAGAGAGAGGGCGGGGGAGGGACAATAGCTATCATCACAACAAAACATCCAAGCTACATAAGTCTCTAAGTGCAATTGGTACCACCACCTAATGGCAAGCTACCGCCACCTATTGATGGCAAGAAGAGACTTTACTCTAGCTTCAGTTTGTAAAAACTTGTTGATCAAATTGGGAAGCATCTGTATCTGTGTGTATGTTTATGCACAATGGATGTGCACATACAGGCACATGTTCACACACACATTTTGATAGATAGAAGGATCAAGTTTACTTGAAATTGTGATAGATAACGTCAAATGAAGCAAAATTCATTTACTATCAAGAGCAAATGTGTTTCAGAAATACATATATATTCAGTCTGAGGTATTCATTAAAGCAATGATCGATTAAAAACTATGAAAATTATTCACTACAACAATCTAAGCCATAGAGAGGAGAAAGAAATGGAAAGTCCAGTGTACATTATGAGTTTATTTTCTGATTTTTGAGAACCAGATTATATATATCACATATTAACAGGAGATGTAGAGTTAGAAATGCTTTAGTTTTCCATGATACATTTGTTTTATGCTTTCATATTTGTACTATATATATTGCCTTAGTAATCAGAAAAGAAAATATTTTGTAACAGAGTTTGTAGAGAGAAGGAAAGATAAAAAGCAGGTGAAATATCTGCTAAATTCTTTAATAAGTATAATTGGTCAAAGTTGCCAAGTGCAGAAGTTAAGTGGTAATTTACCACTGTTACCATGGCTGCCTTGGGATCCCTATGGCTCCTTTGCTCTCATTTCTTCTATTCCCCAAGTTGGGGCTCCTATTTTCACCAATTCAGCCTTTTAGACACCTCCAGCAACTTAAATCTCTTCTCACTGTTCCCTTGCCTCTGTGAACTTGATTGCTTTTAATTGCATTTCGAAACCTATTTCCTCTGATTTTTTTCTTACCAATTTTGCTAATACACTGGGCTGATCTATCCCACAATCAATCATCTATGTAAAGCAATTCATCTCTTCATACATCTGTTTTCCCATGAAATGGGAATGACAAGCATATTCACATTGTTGTTGGATGATAAAACAACCTAGTATATAGACAAGCCACAATAAATGCTAGATGTTTTCATGTTCAGCAAGTATTCTTTTCTATTTTGTCAGAGTTGGTCACACAGCATCCCACTTACATAATTCTGTAATCCTTTTCTACATTAAAAGTTTGGTTATGTTAAACAATAATTGAAGCTTTCTCAGAACCCAACCAGAGCAGATAAACAGACCACTGCAGGGTCCACTGTTTTACAATTATTCTTTGAAAATCCAAGTACGTGAGGGAAAGACCAACCTAAACAATATTATTCAGTAAAGCTGAAAAATTAAGAAGAACTGTTTTAAATCTGAGTGAAGGAGATAGAATGTGGAATGTTTCCCAAACTTTTATTTTGAAAAGTCCCTGGACTCTTTCACTTAACGTTTCTTAATAAATGATTGTCTAATTTACTTTCTGAAAAGGCTTGCTGCTTGTCCTTTATCTGAGAATTGACTCACTTATCAGTTCAGGACCTGGTCGCTTTTTTGTTTTTTTAATTTCAGATTAAATCAGTAGTTCTTTCACATGAATTTGAAATAAAAACTGTATAAATTCAAAGGGATAGATGCAGTTCTAAGGCCTAAAGCCTTTCTTTCCTGGCTCATATGGGTTTGAAATAAATTTTTACTGAATGGAAGAATGAGCAAATGAATACAAGAAAAGCAATTCCATTGTTTAAAACACTGGATTAAGTTTTATCTTGAAAAGTTGACTGAAGAAGAGGGAAGGGAAGCTATGTGTTAATATGAAATATGCATGTCACATCTATATTATACTATACCCATGCTTGTTAATGCATGTTAAAAGTGTAATGCACAAAAATGTTTGTAAATAACTTGAAAATATCCAGTACAATTGGGTCATGAAGAGAATATCCAAAAGCCTATTATTCTACAGACCCAACAGCCAACTGTGGTTCTATTTGGGGTCTAGGCATGTTACCAGGTTTGCAGTGGAATGATTCCCAGTTAAGGTGGGCACCGCAGGATCTGGGTTCACCCACTCCTCAGTGCACAGTTTATACTTTTGTTCTACCTGTAGGTAGGTCTTTTGGCCCCTTGTTTTAAACAATTGTGTATGGATCCAGGGATACAAACCTTTACAGTATCTAAATTGCAAGATGTTTGGGGCTACAAGCCCTTTGCAGATGATTGATGCAGATTAGCTGATCTAAACAATTTGTTAAGAATCAATCCAATCCCTAGTGGCAATTATTTAAGGCATCCTGCTGACAGCTGTGGTGACAGCAGACAGTAAAACTTCCTCTCTCTGAAATCAAGAAACTGAGTCCTTCTGATTTATATGCAACCCCACAACCTCACAATCCCACAATGTATAAACTTTAAAAGGACTTAACAATGACTGAAAGGATTCATTGCTACAGTGTGGAAAATGTAGACGTGGCAACATCTGGCTGAGTCCCTTTCTCTGATCTTTGCAAAGGACTGACCTGGTAGGAAAATAAAGCAATGGATAGCATGCCCTGCCCCTGAAATAACTTGATTTAAAAAAATAAGTTATTTTCAGAAACAGTACCAAGTTCCCTCTGCCTTTCAGTTTTCCTAACTATAAAGTGTTGTACTTTTCACAGAGATACACATTCTTAATCTTCATTAAATAAGCGTTAGAACAACAAAGTTTAATTCAAATACCTTTATTTAGGGCATTCAAAATCCTAGAACGTTAACCACGCGCTGCTGTTTTTGTTTCCTCTTTCAGACAGGAAACAATTTAATCATAAAGGCTCTGAAGAACAATTTTGAGTAGAAATTTTTATGTATTTACATAAGGCCATTTCCCAATCAATTGAAAAAGCTCATGCATGTATTCCTACTTGCCTCTGCATAAAGGATTATAAAGAATGTGCCCACATTTTAATTTCCTTGTTTGTCATTAGAAAAAAAAACTAGAAAGAATAAAATTGGAGCCTGGATCCTATTTCAACTCTCTTTCTCAGATATTTGAATTACAGGATATTAAAAGTAAATCTAGAGAATAATTAATGAATTTTGGAACAGCTGGAAAAGAAACTATAAAACAAGTGGTTACAATCAGCAAAGTTTGACAACAGCTGAACTCATAAGACTCATCTTGAAAAAAGTCAAACCCTAGCTCTCCCTTTTCGAGCTTGTTCAATAAAGAAGTTATCACACAATACAGTCCAAAGATGTTCTGGGTTCTATAAAGAAACAAACCAACCATGGCTTCACTGCCTTCTAGAAGTCTGTTCATTTCCCTCTGAATATTCTTTTACTCTTTCTTCCTTTTTTGAGGGGAGGAGTCAGTCAGGTGTGATGGAACCCAGTTTTTAATATGCGAGTCAAGTGCTCATGCAATAACCTGCACCCTGTTACTGCAAGTCACTTTGGGAATGATAGTGAAAGGAAAACCCTGAGAGTATGTAATTTTCCTTACCCCTTTTTGTTCAACCAAAAGGCAATAGGACTGTTCACTTGAATGTGCGCCCATAAAAATGGTCCTATTGAAGGAATGTCTTTGTTGATGTTTTATAAATATAAAATTAAAATATTTTAAAAGAATTATCTCAAGTGTACACAAGTGTATTTAAAATTATTGAAACAACTGAGAGGAAGAAAAGTTCAAGACAAAATATGGTTCAGTAAAAAAAATTGCAAAAGCTTGCATTATATGTGTTAAGATGTAGTTATTATTTGGATAGCTTAACTTTGAAAATTTAGGTTCACATTGCAAACTTCTCTTTTATTTTCTCACTGACAGGTTTTTTTTTTTTTCAAAAAGAAAACGTTTTCACTAAGCTAACATGATTATTGCATATAAATAGGAAGGAGAGAGAGAGAGACAAAGAAGAAAAGAGAGAATATACTTGATTACTAGGGGAACAGTCATTCCTAAATATAGAAAGAATTCAAATGCAGATAACATATGTTTTATACTGTGTTCCGCAACCTATATTTTCCATTTCACCTATTGCTAAGAAGAGATTAGACTCAAATATCATCTCTATTTATGGTCTTCTCATCATGAACTCTTGTTTTTCTTTCTGATACTAGGTTTGAACTTAGGGTTTCACACTTGCTTGGCTGGCCTTTTACCAACTTGAGCTTTTCGCTGATTAAATGTACATAGAATTCCACAGATTTTTCTGTATAGTCTAACTTTAATTTCCCACGTTTTAGCTTCTTTAGTAGCTTAGGATAGCAGGAAAGAGCCATTAGGACTCAGCCAAGAGAACTTATTTCAATGCATGTTAAATGAATATCCTCAAAAATAAAGGCACTTTCTTAGGATCAGGGACATAAAAGAGTTTCCCATCTAGTCCTCTCTTCTCTTTCTTTCTTTCTTTTGTTGTTCATGGGACTTGAACTCTGGGCCTCTGGATGCTGTCCCTGAGCTCTTCAGCTCAAGGCTACCCTACCCCTTGAGCAACAGGGCCACTTCTGATTTTCTAGTGGTTAATTGGAGATAAAGAGTCTCACGGTCTTTAGTCCCGAGCTGACTTTGAACCGAGATCCTCAGATCTCAGCCTCCTCAGTAGCAAGGATTATGGCACCCAGCCCTCATGATTTCTTTTTTAAGCCCAAATATTTCTGTAAAAAGTAACAAAACATTACATTAGATATCTCAACACTGTTAAACAAATAAGCCTGATATTAATTAAGACATTAACAAATGGTTCTAGACATGAATTTCAAATTTCTAGAAAGTTATCATTTAAAAATTAATTCACATAGTTTTGGTACCAATTTACTTTTATTGGAAAGTTTAAAATCATGCATAGAATAAAAATATCATCTGTTTAAATTTATCTTGTTTGAATTGGTATCTACTTCTTTACTAAAAGTAGTATTCTAAAAAGTCTTTTTAAGATTGATGTCAGAAATATTATTTGTCATAAACGGATGAAAAATATTTAAAGAAAACTCTCTTTGATAGGATATTTCAGTAACATAAGATGAGAGGTAAAAAGGTATGGCGCAATTCCAAATACGAGTATGGAAGATTTTTTTCCTGGCCAATGAAAGACTCCAGTGGCTGTCCACACCACTGTGTTTAAGAAGACTGTATTATAAAATGAATCCTGTGTACTTTGGTGGCTGTGACCCTTTTCCTCGATGCTCCTACTCCCTTTGAAAATGGAGTTGTCTTTTCCCCTAAGCTCACAGCAATATATCTGCTTAAAAGTGATTGAAATTATTTACAGAGCACAATTTAATTTGTAGTTTACTCTAAGACTTTGCACTTTTCTTTTGTGCTTTTCTCAGGACATAGTCCAAGGTACTAAACTAAAACAAAGATGGGTGGCTGGAAATTGTCATTGATCTAAAATGTAATTATTCTCCTTTCATCACAAACAAAATACACTAATTGCTTTCAATAATAACATTAAGTCACTTTGAGTTGCTAGATTTTAAAGCTAAATTGTGCAACATAATTTATCACCAGGATAAAATGGATTTTCTGAGAGTTTAGATATGTGTGTTTTAATATATGAAAGTATTTTCAGGAATTTTTAAAATTTCAGATTTTGAAGTTAAGTGATAGTTGTAGCTATTCCTTTATCCAAAATATTTGTATCACTTGTTTGAACATACTAGAGATAGCAAAATATACAAACGCTCAACTGATTTCTAATTACTTTGTTATTTTCATCAGTGCTGACGGCCAGTGGGTTTTAAATGTAAATAGTTTATATGTACAGTGATAGAGAATATAAGAGTTCTTACACAAACTGAGAAGGCTTGCTCACTACTGTCTGCAATAGTATACACACACACACACACACACACACACACACACACACACACACACACACACACAAAAGACAAGGTAGGCAAATCTGGGCCTTAGAGCGCCACCCCATGGTAAGATCTATGAAGAACACAACCTGGATCATTTCTGCTCAGTTGCTCAACAGAAGCTCAGAGTAAAGGCCTACATGGAAACATCAGCAATCCTACATAACTTCATTTTCTGTGTCACTGGCAGAGTGATTGTTGAATTTCTAAGTCTCCCTCAGTACCTCACAGTTTGATTTCAAGATAGAAATCTTTTTGTCCCATGACAGACATGAGTGGAGATCTGAATAAATAGCTACTTCAGCAAAGAAACCCTTGTGAGCCTACTCTATCAAGGTCATCCTCACCAAAATTAGAATGAAATTATTGCTTTCATTACCGCCCATCACTCTTCACAATGTTTCTATATCATTACTTTACAAAGGATCATAGGGATAGCTAACATTGCCAAATGTTATAAAATAAAAGAATAAGTATAAGTAAACTTCTTGGAAGTGAAACCAAAAGTTGCAATGTGAGACAATAAATTTAGAAAACTAGAAAATTAGGAGCAAGTAAAACAGGATTAGAAAATTAAGAACAAAAACAGCCCACTGTGAAATGAAAATTATGTGGATACAAAACATTCTTTTACAGCTACATATACTCTTTCATTTTCTTCTTGGTGATTGATGTTAGATTAAAATGGAAAAAATTTACCTTTTCCTTGTGCAGAGCAAACTATATTTTAGGAAAACATAAAATAAAGTAACTAAAATTCTACTTGCAATTTCTGAATCCACATTAGCAAAACAGAAATGTACTCATAGCAATAAGTCTAAGGCAGTTTGTTTTAACTTAAAATATTTTTATTGTCGTTACTATTTCAATATTACTAAATCCTCAAGACTCCCCCAGCACTGTGGACACAATTCATGCACCATATAATAGTTCTGGTAGAGACTATTTTTCTGGAAATTTCCAAGGAAAAAAACCCAGACAGGCAGCCAGATCAGGAGCCTAGCCCAGTATTTTCAGTCCTTCCTCACTTCTAGCCTAAATCTTCCAGCCAACTTCAAACATGGTTTTCGCAGGCATAATTACATAAAAACTAGCAGTACTGGAGGAAGGGCTGTAAATTCTGTGAAGAGAAGTTCAAATAGTGGAAACCTTCCTTGGGGTGGGGGGAAGCACTCGGTTGAGTGGCTCTTTTCTGCCTATTCAACTCTCCACCAGTGACAAAAGTTTTTGTGACAATAGAGCTGCTCATGGTATTATCTGTCAGTAGGTTGTCTTTCCAGGAGTAGAGATGGTAACAAAGAAATGATCCTTTATTGAGTGTTTCCTGTCACCACTGTCTCTGTCTTCTCCTCTCAAGGGAACTCCCCTGGGTTTTAAACATAGATCTAGGCAAACACGTGTTTATAAGTGTAATATAATATTTACATGCTTATTTTTTTTGCCAGTCCTGGGCTTGAGCTCAGGGCCTGAGCACTGTCCTTGGATTTTCTCAAGGCTAGAGCTCTACCACTTGAGCCTCAGCACCATTTCCGGCTTTTTTTTTTGTATGTATGTGGTACCAAGGACTCGAACCCGGGTCTTCGTGCATGCTAGGCAAGCACTTTAACCACTAGGCCAAACTCCCGGCCCCTTACATGCTTATTATAATGCCTAAACAACTAATGCATGTACAAATGTAGCACATTGAAAAAAAGGATGATATCAAATAAATGAAGATAAATCACTTATAAATATATAAAGTGTTATATCTTATTGTCTACTTTAACCCTGTTACATGTTTGTAATAAATTATAGAATATATCTGGCATAAAGACAAATGTGTAAGTCTGGAACTGGTGACTCACCCTTGTAATCCTAGTTATTCAGGAGATGGAAATGTGAAGATCATGGTTCCAAGCCAGCACAGGCACACACATATGGGAGACAGACTTTTATGTCCAATTAGCCACTAAAAGGCTGGAAATGGAAGTATGGCACAAAAATCTAAGCAAGAACACAAGGCCCTGAGTTCAAGTGCCCAAAATTTGTAAAGCATTTATGCGTAAGGAATAATAATAAAGATACTATTGAATAAGTAAAACATGGCTCTGCTTTAGGAATTGCTCCTCTTCGCTGGTAGCCCACAGAGCTAGCCTTCATCTCGACTTCTGTGACATACCTTTACTTTTTTTATTTACATATACTTTAACTATGTTAGCATATGCTGAATTACTTTGCATATTTTTATGTGCCTCTGGAAGGAGTCATCCATCTCCCTCAGGGTAGATATTTCTCAGGAATCATTTATTCTTAGTTCTTCCTCCTGGTCAAGATTCAACTTTTCCCCTTGCCCACTTTCTAAGCTGACTTTTGTCTCCACAATTCTAGTTTACTCTATGAGATTCTTAAGCCAGAATACATGTGGATCACTAATGACCAAGGTATTCTATGGATGTTCTGATCTGAGGCTAATGTAGAGGAAGGCACACATCACTATGCTGTGTGATTTCAAAGTATCAAAATTCATCATTGTGTTAGCTTTACATACATCTCAAAATCATGTCAGTCTCTGTGTGCTACAACATGGAGTTTTGTTCCTTTGATATATTGCCATATATGAAAACAAGTCATCTTGGGACAGGCACCTTGGACTATATCTCTTTTCTCTTCCTCCTCTTTCTCCACCTCAGTCTTCGTGAACAATACCACTGAGATTGTCACTTCATCTGTCTCACAAATTTGTTTATTTGTTTTTAATCAAGTCTTGTCCTAAATCCTCATGTCAAATTCTACCTTCACAGATAGTTTACTGTCTGTCCACAAAGAACAGGCAAAAATGATCTGTGGGAGTTCATCGGTGCAGTCAGTGAAAGATGACAAAATAATGAAACTCTTCTATGTGTTTATCCCCTACAAAACTCTATATTGCATAGGCAAAAACTAAACTATGTCGTTCTTTCTGACAGCAGTATAGAATTCCAAGCCATATAATGAATGACTGTTGTCCTTAATGCACTATGTTATTTCTCATCTCTTTTGCCATCCCTTGGTTATCTCATATTGTTACAATATTTCACTTTGTTATAAGCAGGGGGAGGGTGGGAGGGAAATGGGGACCATGTCATGAGAAAGGGTATCAATGTTTGTGAAGTTATGCACCTTCTATCTGGTGAATATAATGTAACCCTTCTATTAATCACAATTAAAAAAAACTAGACTATAGTTTAACACAGAAAATCCAAGGTCTCAGTGAATCAGCCTTCAAGGGCTTTCTTGTATGACAGCTCCTAACTATACTATATATTGAAAACTCCTAGGGAGCTTTAGAAAACACAGTCCTTTGTATTCCACCCTCAGAGATACAGATTTACCTGGACTGTAATGTAGTAAGGGGAGGGATTACTGGGAGTTAAAAGATGCCTGGAGTGATTCTACTGTGAAGTCATGACTGGAAATTGAGACCTGGAATGTTCCATTGGACTTCCTACATTTCAGTGAGCTTATTTGCAGACCAGGGATGGATATGGGGCGCTTCTCAAATTTATGTGTGTCAAAAAATTGAAAATGAGTATGTTTGCCACAGTTATTGCTAAAAGTAATACAGTCTGTCTCCATAATTACAAAAGCAAAAAGCCAAGTGCTAAATGTTTTTTTTAATCTATAATTTTAGCTACTTAAAAAACTGAGAATAAGATCAAAGTTTCAACACAGCCTGGGGAGAAAAGTCCAACAGACTCCATCTCAAGGAAATGAACTAGTCTTAGTGGTACATGCCATGCCACCGTAGCTACAATGGGAAGACTAAGAGAGATGGATCATAGTTCAGTTGCATGTCAGGGCAGGAAGCAAGATTATCTCAAAAAACATAGAAGTAATGTACTCACTACCTGATGAATATAACTCTAACCCCTCTATATAGTACCCTGACAATAAAGAAAAAATTGTTCCTAACGTGGAACAGCATGTTTCCTTAGCCACACAATAAAAAAGGAATAATTTGGAATTATAAACACAAATTCAAATATGTATGAATATATATATATATATGGATGTATAAAGTTTGGAGATATGGCTTGAGTAATAGAGCATCTGCTTAGTAAATGTGAGGCCCTGATTTCAAACTTCTGTATGACAGAAGGACATGTGTACATGTGCATGCACGCATATACCCACATGCACTTATGTCAGATAGGGAAATGTAATGTCTTTAGAAATGAAAACATGGCCTAGGAGTAGAGTGCTTGCTAGCATGCACAAGCCCTGGGTTTGATTTCTCATTACCACATACAGAAACATTAGAAGCAATGCTGTGATTCAAGTGGTAGAGTGATAGCCTTGAGAAATCCCAAGGCCAGTGCCCAAGCCTTGAGTTCAAGCCTCAGGATTGGCAAGAAAAAAAAAGAAAGAAATGAAGACCTGAGTGTTGTAATAGTAAAGAACACATTGCAATTCATGGCCATTAAATCTTCATCAGACTAATTTTAAGATGTTTTCTAGATCCTTAATATAAAAAAACAGTAAAAATTATTGTCAAGGTTCCAGTGGTTTGTGAAAGAAATTTATTTTATTTTGTTACTCACAACATCCCAAATTTATTCTCATATACAATACACTTAAAGCCAACAAATACTGAATTTTCAGATAAATCCAAAGGAATGCTTCCTTACATATATACAGAGAATATAACTTCACACATGGATGCAGACACAGACACACACATAAATATATTTTAACTAACCTTTAAACTGTAGAACAGTTATAATGATGAAAGGATAAATCTCTGTGAATAATAGACAAAATGTTCATATACTGACAAGAGACAGCAATATACATTTTATTTTTTAACTTTGTAACAATTGACTTTATGACTTAATGGGAGTTTCTCGGCAATTTTTATTTTTTTAATTCTAACATACAATGGATATATGGAGATGCTACAGTTACATAAGTCAGGTAATGAGTACATTTCTTTTAAAATCATGTTACCTTCCTTCATTCAATCCCAGTTTTCCCCTCCTGACTTCCCTCCCACACAAGTTGTATAGCTCGTTTCCAGCATAGTGTGTAGTGGGTTTCCCTGCCGATTTGGTTCATTTACCCTTTGTCCCACCATTTCTATGCCTTGCCTTCCATTTCCCAAATCAGATAAACTTATATATAAGACAGAGGGTACAGAAATAAAAAAATAATGACAGTAGGACTAAACCAAAGGAAAAGGAAGGGAAAAAGGAGCCACAAACAGTACAATAAAAATGTCTTGCTTCCATTTCTTAGAGTTCATTTCAAAAAGCATCATTTTATATGATCATATGCATATAAATATTGATCCCTGTGATCCTCTCCTAAGAATAACCTCCCTTGTCCTCACTGGGTGGAAGTTCATACCAGGCTACACATTTAAAAAAATAAAGTTACTCATTTAAAATAGAATTCATTTGGTATATTATTGCTTTAAATTAACTTAAAATTGTATTTACTATTGGGCACTGATGGATCACACCTGTAATGCTATCTACTCAGGACTCCGATATCTGAGAACTACATTTTGAAGCCAGCTGTGGCAGGAAAGTCCATGAAACCCTATGTCCAATTAACCACCAAAAAGCCAGAAGTGGAGAAAAAAAAACAACAACGGAACAACAGTGTTCAAGCCCCAGCACCAGCACAAATTAGAAACTAAAGAATAAATTGCACATATAGCATCTAAGTATTGACAACAAAATTAAATTCAAAGGATAAAAAGAAAGAAAAAAAATCACTCAAATATTGGCAATCCTATATCCCCATAAAATTATATAATTTATCATTGAACCATGTGAACCTGAAGTGATTAAAAATGAGATCTAGGAACAGGGAATAGCTTCCAATCTGAGGCATCTACTTAGACTTCAGACTTGCAATCGTCTACCACATTTTTGACTATTTAAAAATAAATGTTATTGTAAAAACACTATTTTGTTCCTTTTAAATTATACATTTATTGGCATATAACTGATTTCTTTTCCAGATAATAATATATATTATATAATTATACAGAATTTGCCATAATAATAATAATAATAGTTATAAGAAATAATAAGAAAATGGACCGTGAGTTTAGCTTAGTGGTAGGGTAGCTACCTAGCATGTACAAAGACCTTGGTTTGATTCCTTGGCAAGATATACGTAGAAAAACCCGGAATTAGTGCTGTGGCTCTAGTAATAGAACTCTAGCCTTGAGAAAGCCCATGGACAGTGCTCAGCCCCTGAGTTCAAGGCCCACGACTGCCAAAAAAAAAAAATTATACACTATGATCAAACAGGATTCATCACAGGGAGGCAAAGCTGGTTCAACATATGCAAATCAATTAATATAATTCAACACATCAACAGGAGCAAGGACAAAAATCACATGATTGTCTCAATAGATGCAGAAAAGGCATTTGACAAGATCCAACACCCCTTTATCTTAAAAGCTCTGGAGAAACTGGAATCCATGGAACATTCCTCAGTACAATAAAGGCTGTGCTTCACAAACCCGCAGCTAGTATTATACTTAATGGCGAAAAGCTAAAGCCATTCCCTCTAAAATCAGGAACGAGACAAGGATGCCCACTCTCTCCACTCCTCTTTAACATAGTGCTAGAATTGCTAGCCAGAGCAATAAGGCAAGAAGCAAGCATAAAGGGGATCCAAATAGGGAAAGAGGAAGTAAAACTTTCCCTCTTTGCAGATGACATGATTCTGTATTTAAAGAATCCTACAGACTCTACTCCCAAGCTCCTTGAGCTGATTCAAAACTTTGGAAGAGTAGCAGGCTATAAAATTAACCCTCAAAAATCAACTGCCTTCCTCTATGCCAACAGTGAGAGGAATGAGGCAACGATCAGGAAAGCAACTCCTTTTGCAATAGCCTCAAAGAAAATAAAGTACCAAGGAATTATCTTAACTAAGAATGTAAAGGACCTTTTTGATGAAAACTTTAAAACCCTGAAAAAGGAAATTAAAGCAGAACTGAGGAAATGGAAAAACCTCCCATGCTCCTGGATTGGAAGAATCAACATTGTGAAAATGACAATCTTGCCAAGGGCTATCTACAAATTCAACGCAATACCCATCAACATCCCAATGTCATTCTTCAAAGAAATAGCAGAGGCAGCCAAAATTTCATATGGAATAATAAAAGACCCCGTATAGCAAAAACACTTCTTAGCAGAAAGAACAGCGCAGGAGGAATTTCAATACCAAACTTCAGACTCTATTACAGAGCTATAATTATCAAAACAGCTTGGTCTGGCACAAGAACAGGCCTGAAGACCAATGGAATAGAACTGAAGACCCAGATATTAAACCACAGACCTATGGCCACCTAATCATTGACAAGGGAGCCAAAAACATAGAATGGAAGAAAGACAGCCTCTTCAACAAGTGCTGCTGGCAGAACTGGTTAAGCACCTACTGAAAGCTGAAGTTGGATCCTTCTTTGTCACCCTGCACTAGAATTAACTCCAAATGGATCAAAGACCTCGAGGTAAAAGCCCATACACTGAAAACTTTATAAGAAGGAATAGGAGATACACTAGGCCTCCTTGGCACAGGTTGAAACTTTCTTAATAAGGACCAAGAATCACAACAAATCAGAGAAAGGCTGGATAAGTGGGACTGCATTAAACTGCAGAGCTTTTGTATGGCAAAGGACATAGCTAGTAAATTAATTAGGAAGCCTACAGAGTGGGAGAAGATCTTCACCAACCATACAACAGACAAAGGCCTCATATGTAAAATATATCAACAGCTCAAAAAATTGAATCACCCCAAAACTAATCTCCAAAGTAACAACCATCCCATTAAAGATGGGCCAAAGACTTAAAGAGAGTCTTCTCTGAAGAAGAAACAAGAATGGCCTATAGACACATGAAGAAATGATCAACATGTCTGGTCATAAAAGAAATGCAAATCAAAACAACTCTAAGATTCCACCTCACTCCAGTTAGATCGGCCAGGATCAAGAAAACTAATAACAACAGATGCTGGAGGGGATGTGGCCAGGAAGGATCACTACTACACTGTTGGTGGGAATGCAAACTTGTTCAACCACTATGGAAAGCAGTATGGCAGTGCCTCAAAAGACTAAACATAGATCTCCCCTATGACCCAGCAATTCCACTACTAGGCATTTACCCAATTGTCCAGAAACAAAAACATACTAAATCCACTACCACAATGATGTTGATTGCAGCACTATTTACCATAGCAAAGATATGGAACCAACCCAGATGTCCCTCAGTTGATGAGTGGATCAACAAGATGTGGTATTTATACACAATGGAATTCTATGCTGCTTTCAGAATGACATCACCCCATTTGTTAGGAAATGGAAAGACTTGGAAAAAATCATATTAAGTGAAGTAAGTCAGACTCAAAGGAACTTAGGCTTAATGGTTTCCCTTATTTGTCATAATCAGTAGAAACCTTGGGCTCTCCTAGCAGAGATTTGCAATAGAGCAAAACCTAGATACATAAGGCCATACAGTATGATGCTAAACGAAAGGACCTCTAGGATATAGAAACAAAAGTCATATAATGAGTGATTTTTGTCCTTAATGTACTATGTTATCTCTCATCTCTTTTGCTGTCCCTTGGTTATCTCATATTGTTACAGTATCTCACTTTGTTACCTGATATATCGGATATATTTGTATTTGGTTATTTGAAATTGGGTAGGGAACGGGGGAAACAAGATTAGGGGTGAGGGTGGTGGGGAGGGAAATGGGTACCAAGACATGTGAAAGGGTATCAATGTATGTGAAGTAATGCACCTTCTATTAATTACACAAAATATATGTCACACCAGAACAAATGTTTCCACAAATTTTTGCACTGAATTGGTCCAACAAAATACAATTCCGAGCTCTGAAAGAGTGCAGCATTCCCACCACTCCATCACTTTATTTGTACTGGTGTAACCTTCTTACCCAATTCCCCTCGAAAGTAATTACAACTGAGAAATAGATCCAAGTACTTTCATATTCTGAAGTCCTCACCATGGGACATTAAAAAACCACTATTGTATGCCTCAAACTTTTTCAGAAAGCTACCATAACATAGAAGAAAGCTAGTAAGTTCAGAAATAAACACCAACCATTGATAGCATCATGAAAAGAATGTTCTCTGCTATTTTCTTAAGGTTTAGTAAAAAATACCAAGGCAGAACATGATAATGGACATGAATCAGACTTTTTTTAATTAGCATCGAAGTACATTGTCATCTGAATAATCTCTTAGTCTCAAAATGATAAATGATCCCATTATTTCAGAGAGTTGCAATACTGTCTCCTATTGTTTTATGAAACACACAGTGTAGAAGTCTAGGAAGGTGATGTCATTTAACAATCATTGTTTAGGTTAGCACTTAGAGTCTTGACTTGGTGATAGGTAAACCATGAATTGTGAAATTTGGTGTGAAATAATATTACGTTTGTGCTTTACCCTCCTTTATGCTGCACAGGCACTAATTTATGAAACCACATTTTACTTTTAAAAGAATCTAACTATGAGAAAATTACTTCACTTTTGGCTAACACTCTCTTTCCTGTGATCTGCATATGATTTTCTGTCCAGCTTCTTCTTAAAATATCAAAGCCATGCTGTGTTTTGAGGAAGCATGAGGTCCCATGCAGCACACAGAACTCCACAGACCTCCACCATCTTTCTGCCATTTCCCCCAAAGAACATTTGCACACGTGCCCCAGGCTATCTTTCAACAATAGGATCAGATTTGCTTCTAATTCTGAAGTAAATGCTTTCATGGTCTGTCACCTTGATTTTATTAAAGGTGTTGGGACTAAGGCATTAACAAAGGTTGAAAACTCTCAGAATAAATGTTCTGAAATGTTGGAAGTTTATAACCACCAATCCTTTCTAGCCTTCTATCAATTGTATTCATGCAGAGCATATCTCCAATTAATAAGAAGTTAAATAAGATATGACAGATGTTTTCAAGTACTTACCGTTTCATTTTTTTCTGTCTGTAATGCTGAGCTTTTAGACAAGGCAGGACCTATTTTAGTGATCTGAGAGTACGCTTTTCTTGCTTGCTCTGGTTAGGATCAAGGCATTTCAGGGAATATAATCTGAACATTAAAAAAAATTCTCAATTGATGTCAGCTCAGCGATTTTTGCTCTCTTTAAAGATTCTGTTTCCATAAACCAGCGAACTAATTTTATTAAATTTGTATCGACTTTCTTTGCAGGCTTTTTGCAATAGGCTCGGTCTTATTTGAGTGCTTTATCTTCAGTAATATTTACACAATTTAGGGAAAAATACCTTAAAATTAAAAATTAAAATATCCAAGAGATGCAGCTGCAAGGCATACACAGGTGATCTATATGAGCCAGTGTGCAATTTTAGGGCATAAACTCTGTTGTACATTGTCCTGCTTCTGGCATACTCCCACCCCTCTCACTTTTTCTTAAAGGAAGATCCCTCAGAAACTGAACTACTTGGAAGAAATATATACTTATTATCCCAACACAAATTCTAAGTTGTTGGGCTAGGTTCAATATATAATTAAGCGGCAGGAGAAACTGGGTCCTCATGTGAAGAGCTCCCTGTCTGCTGAGAGGTGGATAAAGCAAAACAAGTGTATGTTGTGGGCTCTAGTAAAGCTCACAGCTGAATGTGTGTGGTCTGGTAGATTTGTGTGTATGTGTGTGTCATTATGTTTTGGGAATCAACTCAAGATCTGTTTCTGTTGGCACTTTTCTCCTGTTGTGAATATATTAGTTCATTAGACTGCGGAACTGAAAAGATAGCAACTGAAGCCCACGGCTGCAGCAGACAGTTCTCTCCCACCAGTTCAAACATGGTGACAGTGTTTCTCAGAAAGGAAAAGATGTGTTCTCAAAAGCAGAAGTAATAGTACTAGACCAAAATTAGCTGTTGCTTCTTATTTGTCTTTTAGGGTTTTTTAAACCATACACAATCAAGAATGCTTTATCTCTTGTCCAGAAAAGTTATGAGAAAACCATGTCTTATGCTTGGGTTTTTGGCTGGTTTTTGCACCACCACTTGAAAAATAAGATGAGAAAGACGGTTTCCACAGTCATAAAACCGTGGTCATAGGGACTCATATTGATGCCTTTTCTTATGCATATTTTCTTATCCATTCTATAATGTTTTATAGAACCACTGGTAGATTTCATTTCCTTCCTTGCCATACTGAGCTCATTAATAACTGGCTATCTTGAAACATTCTCCCCTATTAAATAAACTCACATTTATACATAAAATAACTGTCTCCTCAGCAATGAGGAAAAGGAACAGAAAAATTGTGCTAAAACTCAGCTGTTCACAAACATATTCCTCATACATATTAATATAGAATCAAATTTTATTAAGAATACACTGACATTTTTTTTACCAAGCCAAAGACCCTGGGGGCTAAGTGAATGTTAATTACTGTAATATCCCATCCATTATGAGGGCCCAGAACTCCCCCAACAATAGAGTCACCAGGACTCAGTGAACCAAGCTAGGGGTCAGTTTAATAGCAGGGCAGTGGCTATGCTCCACTTTCGGGCTGATAAAGAGTAGCCCAGTGGCCACTCTGTACCTGTGGGCTCATAGAGAGCAGCCCCACCCTTCAGTGAGGCTGAGCTTTTAAAGGTAAACACCACACACAGGTGGTAGTCATCTTATGATGTCACCTTACAATGGTCATAGTCAATAACCACAAGGATGAAACCACACTCAGGTGGTGTTAACCACTCTCAGGTGGTCAGGCAGGTTAAGCATTTTTACAAAAAAAAAAAAAAACAATTTGGCAGCTAATCCTACCAAGTTATTTCAATTACTCCTTCTTGATATTTTTTTGAAAATAAATTTTCACCTAGACTTATTTTGCACACTTTATATACCTAGTGGCATTCTCTTTGTGTCTTTGAAAACAAATAACAGAGAGAGGATACATGTGGACAATTACAGTTTTTCCAAAATGCCTGAAGTCAAAATTATCCCATTACATTCAGTAGTCAGTACTGATGGGTCTCATTAAATTCATTTATGTGGAATCTCATAGGCATTGAAATGGACTGTGTACCTGACACTGAACATGGAGTACAACCATGATGTAAGCAATACACGTTGACCACATCTGCAAATATTTTTTCTCTAAATTTTAGTCCCATTCATGAAGATTTCATTGTTTCTCTATGACCTTTGGTCTTACCTCAAATCCAGAGGGACCTGCTGCTTCTCTTCTTAACTCCACTGCGCTCCATATGTTCTTACTGATACTGAGTATCTCTTATGTTGGAGTGCTCCCACCATACCATTTAAGGGAAGGTTTCCTCCTCCTTCATATTCAGGACTGAAAATGAAGCGTAAATCTTACAGCCTAATAAGCATGGCAGTTACTTCAATAAAATGTTACCTAAAAGTCAGTAGGCTGCACATGTTAAAGACATTAGAGCTGTTAACAGACTGCTGTAAAGTAAGCAGAACCTTGGTAAACCTGTGTGCCACATTAAACTATTCCATTTTCAGCTCAGGGTAGATTTAGTTCTAACACCAAGGCACTGAATTTTTGGCATGAGTCTTTCTTGACGTCTCTGAATAATCCAGCAAACCAAGATCCTAGGCTAAATCTGAGGGTTCTGCAAAAGCTTAAGACCTAGGGAGTTTTGCCTGTACCTATCTTCAACTTAGAGATACTCAAGCAGCTTAATTCTTCCCATCGGATTTATTGCCCCAAATGCTTTGATTCCATACCGTCAGCCTAAGAAAGATAGAGACACAAAACTGGAAGTAAAACCTGTTAACAATATCTGACTGTGACTGTCAGAAGAAACTTGACAAAACTCCCAGAGACCAAACTGTAGACCTGAGAAGGCTAGAAAGAGAGAAGCATAGGAAGCAAAAACAGAACAAGTGATAAGTTAGTTCTGAAGTATTTTCTTCTACTTTCCCCTGGAAAAGTGAATTATTGGTTTTGTTCAATCACATTTATTTCCTACTGCAACACTCTCAAGCATTTGTATTGTACTTGCTCATGGCTAGATTCTACCATTTGAGCCATGCCTCCAGTCTAGTCCATAGGACAAAACTTATAGAACTTCTTAAAGGAGTGGTATGGTTGGCTTTCTGTTTCTAGAATCTGTTTAATTCACAGTGTGTAGACTCCTACATCTTTTCTTTTCCACCTAGGGGTCTTCAGATAACTTTCAAATTTGGCCAGTATACCTAAAGACATTTACTCTGGATTATTAAAGAATAGAAGTTGTTTAGATATCATATTTATGAGTTTAAGTAACCTTTCCTTTATGGCAACTCATCTTCTGTCCTGATTATTTGGTTCATTGATAAAACTAATTCGATCATTCAAATGAAGAACTAGAAGAAAGAAATCCCAGTTTCGAGTCTGAGAAGCCATGTGATTAATATGCTAATAATTTCAGAAGAAAAGAGAGATAATCAGAATTTGTTTTAAAAGCAAAAATTATTATAAAAGGAGTACAGAAAAAATTTTTTCTTGGTGACACTTGCCTCACACTTGCTACATAAATACTAGCAAATGATCCATACCCCATCTCTAGAAATGTTTTAATATTTGTAAATTGTAGTAACTTCATGATCCCTATTATTTATATTCTCATTTCACATATTCTATCCCCATCTTTGTCTATTGGCAAATGAATCCCATTGGACTAATCAAGGCATTGTGAACTTACATTTTTTACTTAGTATTTTATTTGAAATTACTTTTCCATACTTCTGTCTTTATTTTTTTCTACTTTAATTTGTTATTGTTTTAGATATGTAATATAGCAGGGTTACTTTATATGTCTTTAATATGTTCACTTAAATTCTTGTCAGTTATCAAGCTAAATGTAGGCTTACCATTGGACATTTACATTTGTATGTCAATATTTTGCATTTATCTGAAGTACCTATTCTAAAATCAGCTTTTCAAGTGACACTGATAAGAAAGTGACAGAAATGTTTTCAAAGGACAGCTTCAATTGTTCCTTCAGCTCCTTGCTTCAATACCACTGAAGAGTTCAAAGGAGAGAAGTCAAGGAAGCAGAACATTATGTTGATTATAATAAGGAAGGAATGTGGTCACTAATGAGACAGTGTGCCAGAAAGAAATACAGAGTATAAAACCGAAGGAGATTTCTGGAGTTCCTCAAAGGTAGGATCAATGAAACAACAAAATCTAGGATAAACAAAGACCTTAGCCTTCAACCTGAGTGACAATGACAGATTGGGGTTCAGGAGTTTCCTGAAAATGTCACTGAGGAACCAATTCTGGACACTGACAAGGAGAAACTCCAATAAAGTATTGAAGGAAGGACTTGAAAGAAAGAAGGAAGGAACTTCAAAACTAGCTCAGTAAGAGAATTTGAACACTGACTCAGTGTTTAAATCCTTTGCTTATGGTTTATGAGTATAATAACTATGAGTTGTGCTTTTACCTATAACACAGGTTGTAGCCAAAGGCAACCTCGATTTTTATGTGTTTTCCCTCCAACGTCACAAGAGGGTAATAACTTGCCAGGCTCCTGTGGCTTATTGTGTGGGCTAATGAGAGGTTGTAAAGCATGATATATATATATAATGTTGGTATAAACTGTTTAACACCTCTCTTAAGAAAGCAAATCCTAATTGTCCACCTGAAGCTTTGTCCCTCATCAATTAATTCTGGTTTAGAAGACTGACATGCACATGCTTATGAAGGACTTGGACAGGTGAGGGAGTAACCCCACCCTGATCACCCCAAAATATGAGGCTCTTTGGAGGAATTACTGCCTGTACCAGACTGGCCAACCTGCCCCAGTGCTTTGCAGGTAATCGTTTCACAAAAGGAGTTTCTATTAGCTGAGTTTGCCTGGTAAGAACATTTAGAAAGTAATGAGTAGCTACTGAGTCTAACCAGGGACATTTTTTTCTATCTAAGGAATTTTCATTATGTTCAACATTTGGAAATTTCAACTAAAGATAATTGCAGGTAAGTGTCCAGCAACAGATGTATTCGTTTTCCATTGTAGTTTCTTAAGTGGGTACTTGTACACAAAAGACCTCCTTCCTGTATATTGTAGCCCTCCAGGGTAAAATTACATGAAATTACTGAGCAGCCTAGTTTGCTTTGTATCACTTCACTGGGTAAAGACATAGAGAAAGCAGCGCCCCATAGCACTGACAGCTGCAAATCTTTTTCTTTTTTAACCTATATGTTGAACAGTCACATCCATCACAGTCTAATAACAAGGCCACCCATAGATTACATAGTTCACTTGTTTTCATCCTATCGGTGTTTATCAAAAAGAGCAAGAAAGGTCACAGCATTGTTACCCCAGTTGACAATTCAACAGACCATAATTTTGGCAGAGCTCTGGACTGATAAAGATGGATTTTTCTCATCATTTTCAACATCCTAGGTCTAGATACACTCTGAAATTCTTATATCTGTGTTTTTATCTTAAAATAAAGTGGTTACTTCTGGCTCCAGGTGACCTTGTCACCATCAAAACTAACACTATCCTTTGGGAATTATCAGTGTTCCTAGCTACCAAACATCTCAAGTTACAAAAGAAACTTTGTGCTCTCTGGTTCCTCAGACCCCAAGGATTGGGGCTGCTGTGACTTCCTATCTAGATGCTGCCAAGACAAAACATACCAACAAAGCTTCTGGTGGAATTCTGGTCTCTCTGTAAAACATTAAATGCATGTTCTCACTATGCATTCTTCTCTGTAAGTTCTGAACATGTCCATGTGTACCTGAAAGTGGCCACCATACAACATTCTAGGGCTGCAAATGTGAGACACACATGATGATAAGGTCACTTTAGGGATAATGCTGATATTGGGATCTCCCATCTTACCTCCCTATTTGATTAATGTCAAAAGAATTTGTTAAGATTTTCTATAACCATAAAAGCATTACTTTTTACCTTATGTAAGGCATAACAAAAAAGATGTTTGAGCTTTTCTTTTGGAAGAATGTTTTAGATATCAGAATGAAACGCAACCTGACTTACCAAGGAGGAAAAGAAGTGCCAGAGACGTGAAACTACTCAGTGAAATCCAGTGAAGTAGTTATCAGTCAGAAGTCAATCTCAAAACTCATTGCAAGGTTTTCCAATTTTCTTTTCTTTTTTTGAAAGATTCGTACATCATATTTCAAATATCATGTTTAACAAACAAGTTTTCCATTTTTCAAGAAACCATTACTTGCTTCGAGCACTTCAGAAGGCAAGTGGATTTCATTCAACTCTGCATTTCCCTTATAACTGACATTTCAAATCATCCTCTACCTATTCCCTATCTCTTCCCTATCTCTCCATTTTTGGAACTCTATGCTTTCGTGAAATCCCAATGTCAAATTAAACATATTACCAAAGAGAGACCTACCCTGTAGAAAGACTCAGAGTTGTCACTATGGTAACTTTAGTTATGAATTACCAAGGAAGACCCATTATCTAGGACACTATCATCTGGCATCTTTGATCAAGCTTTGTAAAGAGCAGGTTTTTGGACCATTAATTCACATTTCAGAATTACTACAGCCAAATGTCATATTTTGCACATTTTTTTTCATTTTGATATTAAATACTCAAACCTCAGGAAGCCATGAGTTAAGGCCAATGGAGAGAGCGTGTAGATAACAAAAATGATGAGTGGAGAAAGTTAGTCATTAACACGCCTGCTTGTTCAATCAACCAACTACAGTACTATAGTATTTCTGCACTTTGGTCCAGAGAGGATTTGCTAATTAGTGTTTGAAAACAGATCACTGGGAACGGTACCATGTGAATGTGGTAATCATCAGTTCCATTTACAATCATCAAATAACAGGCACGGATGGCATGTTGACTCTGATTGTGAGCAGTTGTTGCTGTTGAGAAAGCTGTGAACTTTGAATCATTAAACGTGCTTGCCTTGTGGTTTTAAAACCCCATAGCAGATGTCACAAGTAAAATTATATCCTAAATATGTTTCTAGAAGCCCAGGGCTCAAAAAGAAAATCATCAAAGAGCCCAGGGCACATGATAAACAGATTCTGACAAAGCTTTTCCCAGGAGGGTTGTCACTGAGAAGTGACACCATAGGTTAGTTCCATTGTCTCAGTGCTCTCTCCTGTTAAAGAGAATTCTGCAGCTTAGTTTTCAGTACACTGACATTCATAGTGAACTGTCAGCCTTAATCAACTTCCCATTAGCTTTTATTCATTCTAAACACAAAGCATCATAAAATATGTCTTGATGATCAAATACATTCTCAGGAGACTCTTTAGTCTTTAAAATAGAGAGAGCAATTTGAGAATAATTTATGAAAATGGATAATCTTCTCAAAAGTCCGCATGAGATGCTATCTGCTTAGTCCCACTTGCCAACTGCACTGTCTCACACAAGACTAATTTTTATACCAAGAAAAGGCGAAAAAAAAAAACCCCAAAGCTCAGAAAGGTATCTGTCAGCCACTGGAATGAGAAATTTGACTAAAAAGAAAAGACCTGCAGTATTGTTTTGACCTGCATCTTCTGTTTATCCTTTGGCTATTACCTAATTTTGATCCATTGCTGAAGTTCCTTGCTTAGTACCTACTTGTTCAACTTATGGGCCGTTTGCCTCACTTTTTGTACTGTAAATCCATGATGCCAAGCAATAACATAGGCTGGGCATATTCTAGCATGCTATTCCCTAGTGTACAGCACTTAGTCTTGGTCTTTCATTCTGTTTCCTACTTTTTGTGACTATATTCAAGATAAAGCAAGAACTTTCCTCTGTGTTCTTCACAAACAATGACAAGATGTATAGGTAACACTATAGAAAAAACTATACTTAAAATATCTGGAAAAGGAGAGAGTATTAAAACAACATAATACTTATACCAATAAAGATCCATCATGATGAACCTGAAGTTTCCAAGGTTTCTATGAATCATCAAATGTATTAGTTCCTATTTGTTCAGAGAAAGTGCATTGTAATTGTAAGAGACACCAACATTGTTTTCAGAAAGCCATCTCTGCAAAATCAACCACTGTGGTATTCTTGGAAAGGGATACTTTACAAATAATTTCTGCCTATAAATTCTGGAGCCAGTCATTTGGTGGATAATGCTGACAAATCATACACAGGATAAATAATTCTGATTGCAAAGGTTTAGCTTTGGCTTCCAGGCTCTTTTCCTTTTTTTCTCCTTCTCATGCTTTCTAAAACTGGTGTACTAAGAATCACAATATCTGTGAAAGCCCTTCAGGCCTTTCAGACAGCAAATTAGTTCACCATCTATAACTGTGTGGCTTGATGGAGGTCAGGATGAGTGAGGTTAAGGACAAAGATGAAAGGTATGATAATTAACTTCAGTAGTTGCCAGACCAAGGAAGCCATTCTGTTTCCTTCCCACAGGATGCAAAATGACCTCCCATTCCTTGCAATAATTAGCTATGTTATTTTTAGGATATTGCAAAAGATCTAATAACCCTCCTATTTTTATTGTTGGTAAACCTGGTTTTTCACATATATAATTGTATTTATGAAGATCTCAACTAAATTATGGAAGGTATTTCCAGATTCAATAATTGTATGAAAAGTTTATACATATTATACATACAGAACATATATGACCTTGTGACTATATAGAATTCCTCCTTTACTGCTTAAGTTATCATTCAGGATATAAGCCAAGAATTTTTTTTACCATATTTAACTTTATTTTTACATTTAGAATTAGGCATTTGAATGTCAATCCATATACTATAGAGTAAGATAAAATTATAGCCTAAGCCTGGAGAAATGTTTTTGCCTGTACAGCTGTACATTTTATAGTTTATTTTTCTTTCTTGACTTCTTGAGCTATCAGTTGCTTTTTCCCTATGCTGTTCCTTTAAACTATGCTCTCTTCCTCTGAAGTTCTATTGTTAAATACTATACCTAAACTGTGGTGAATGGATTTGTTGCCTGGGTAAAGTCAACAGACACCCTGATTGTGAAGTTTGGCGAAGGGATTTGGGGGTTCCTATCATTGCCTTCTAACAGCATTTGGACAAGGAAATGATTTCCTCATTCTCAGATGATTTGTGGATACTGAGTTCATCCTACAGCTGAATTTTCAGCAGGTAACGGGGTTAACTACTAGAGTACATCTTTGTTCTATAAAACTATGGTTCTACTTTTCTCCTCTATGGCTCTATGATACAAACTATTCAACAATAGAGAACACTTAATTTTTCTAAATTATCTTTCATTCTGCTTAATCTTAGTTTCTTTTTCTCTTTAATGTTTTGTTCAGCCATTTCCCACTGTGTTGTTGTTGTTACTGCTGCTGTATTCAGACACATAATGACCCTCAATAGAAAGCTGGTATAATTTAGAGAGTAAATATGTCTCTATTTTTTCTGCCACATAAATTTATGCCTCCTCATGATACTAATCTGGTTAGTAAGTTTCTCTGGAATTTACCACCCAGTATTTTGTATACTATTCATGTGCTTCATTTACTACTGTAGACTCAAAACCTGGAAAAACACTTAGCATGAATTCACTATTTGTTTGAGGTGAGTCCATTGGTGAAGCCATTTTTGTGATTCCTTGTCCTGCTCTGCTTTTCTTTTTTTTGAAAATTGCATTTGTTTGAAGATGGCTTGTATCTATAATCCTACCTAGTCAGGTGACTGAGATCTAAGGATCAAGCTAGCCTGGGCAGACAAATCTGAGAGACTCATATTTCCAATTAATGAGTACAAGGCTAGAAGTGGAATTATAGCTCAAGCAGTAGAGTGCCAGTTATGAGTGAGTGATCTAGAAATCTTGATTTTTAAGCTAATAGCACCAGCAGAGAGAGAGAGAGAGAGAGAGAGAGAGAGACAGACAGACAGACAGACAGACAGAGACAGAGAGACAGAGGAGGGAGAGAGAAGGAAGGGAGGAGGGAGAAGGGATGGAGGGGAAGAGTAAAGGAGAGAAAGAGAAAGAGTTTCACATCACATTTTTAATACCTATCATTCTGTTGGTTTGGAAACTTACTTATAAGATTTCTATATAGACAATGTATAGTGTACTATTTGCAAATTCAGTACTTGTAGCAGCTTTATGATTGGGAAGTGTTGTTATTTTTACTTTACAGATTAACAAAATGAAAAGCAAAAATGTCAGGAATGTAGCCCAAGAATACACAGCTCTTATATTGCAGAAGCAAAAACTGAGCACAGACAATCTGGCTCCAGTGTTCCAATAGATTTTTTAAATTATCATCTTTAAGTAGCTGTACAAAGAAAGTACTATTCTACAAATCAGTTTGCAAATACAATGTATCTTTAGTGATGTCACTTCTTTTATTGGTCTCCCCCATCTCTCCCACCCTTCTGCCTCCCCCTTTTTTTGTAGGATATGCTTTGAATTTTATGACTGCATTCTATCCTCCTTTCTCTCTTAATTTGTCTACCTATTTCCCCATCACTCCACTCACTCTTTCAAGTATCAGTTTCCTGATATTAATTTTGTTGGATTGTGACTTAGTCTTTATAAGGAATTACACTTTTTGAATTCTCCCTTGAAAATAGTTTATTTTGGTGAATAGGCTTGTATACTATTGCATATAACCTTGATATATTTACTAATACATTCATAAATTAGTTCTACCTTCCAGAAATGATAAATAGTATATGTCCTTTCTTACCACAGGTCCATCCATTTATTTGCAAATAATTTCTTCCTAAGTAATGAGTTAAAGTCCCTCATGCGTATATGCCACCATTTTTTTTATCCATTTGTCCTTTGAGCTATTTTCAGACCTTGGCTATCGTTAATACTCCATCAATGAACGTGGTTGTACAGGTGGCTTTACTGACCTCAGTGTAATACCTGAAACCATCTAACTACAACAGGAAGGAGTAGGAAAACCATTAGAACATATTGGCAAAGGCTAGAACTTTCTGAATTACAGAGGCTCAGCAAATCAAAGAAAGAACAAATGGGATTTCATCAAACTAAGAAGTGTCTAAATGGCAAAGGACATAGTTATCAAGTTCAAAAGCCTACAGAATGAGAGAAAATCTTTGCCAGCTATATGTCAGACAATGACATAATATCTAGAATATACTAAGAACTCAAGAAGCTAAACCCTCAAAGAACTGACAATCCAATTAATGGACAAACAACAAAATATAGACTTTTCAGGAGAAGTTAAAGTGGTTAATTGACACATAAAGAAATGTTCAACATCTCTGGCTGTAAAGAAATCACAAATCAAAGCAACACTGAGGTTCCACTTCTTCCCAACTAGAATGGCCATCATCAAGAATACAAATAATAACAAATTTCATCCCAGATGCGGGAATGAAATACATTGTTTATGGGCATGTAAACTTTCTCAACCACTTTATTACATTGTTTATGCGCACATAAACTTTCTCAACCACTTTATAAAGCACTTTAGAGATGCCTCAAAAAATAGAGAACTATAGTATGATCCAGAAATACCACTCTTGGACACTTACTCTGTACTATAATCACTAAGCAGCCTTCATTAAAACTTCATGATAGATCACATATAATTAATTTATTAGGTGTTTGATGATGTTCCTTGCTTTGGTAGATTTATTAGAATTATCACTGCTCAGTGTAAATATTTGAACATAAGCAAAAGCTTTACCAATGAAACTCAACATACGTAATTTATTAAAAAATGGAACTGTGTAATACAATCTTAGGAATACTGTACCAAACAAAGTTATATCTTCATTTTGTAAACTGAGAGTATTCTGCTAACACTTCCCAGTTATCCCAAAAACATAGCAAAATTTCATCACATCTGCGGGTAAATTCTAGAAAAGATCCAGCAGCAACATAACCACATACATATGGATGTAGAAGTTTATAAGCTACAACAGCCAGACATGAGACTCATAATCTGGAGATTTATTGATTTTAGTTTTTATCCTTCTCATAATAGGAAATCACCCTTTTAGACTATTGACCTCCTCTTGTTATAATGAGAATAGAAAAGAGAAACATATTTTTAAAAAATTTCATGGAATCAAGTATGCTTTTTAAAGTTCTATAAAGAAGGGTTGGTGGATGTAAATGAAATGCTGGTAACAAAGGTGATAAAAAATAAACATTTAATGTTTGAAAATTGGGTGCAGGTACTGATTAGATTTCCTCTTGTTTTTCTGCTTAGGTAACTTGATTGTGTTTCATATTTGTAACTATTTGAGTGAGTACATTTCAGAACATTGTACATGGGAAAGCACATGTCCTCCCAACAAAAACCAAACACCACAATACGTTGCCAGTGTAGATATGGATTATCCTAGAAGGGAGTGTTTAAAGAGGGAGAACGATATTCACCTTCAGATAATGAGGATTTGGAAACAACACACTTGTAAATTTTTATTAGGGTCTTGGGGGAAACGTGATGAAACACATATGATGTTTGTATTGTATTTTTAAAAATTCTTCTTTTTGAGTTTCTGTAAAAGTGATATCTAGAGGGGTTATGGTTATGGAAGTCAGATAAAGAGTACATTTCTTTTTGAAAAATGTCCCCCCTTCCCTCACTCTCTCCCACCCTTTCCCTCTCATCTCCACCCACAAGTTTTATGTTCATTTTTAATGTAGTGTCTAGTGATTATCACTTCTGCATTTGTTCACCAAAATGAAATGGAAACAACAACAACAACAACAAAAAAAAACACCTCTTTGTTTTCACCTCCTGGAGTTCATTTCAGTAAGTATTATTTTATATCATCAGATGCACAAAGCTCTCATGCCTACGTGATCCTTTCCTAAGAATATCTTCCTTTGGTCTCATTGTTTGTGAATGCCTGGAGGCCTGAATAATTTATCGTATCCTAATTTACTTCTTGTTTACCACCAAGTGTATGTTTTTGTTATTGTAAAGGGGATATATATAGGCTATAAATCAGGTAATGTCACCTCTTTCCTCATTTTCTCTGTTTTTCCCTCCTAAGCCCTCTCCTCCACAAGTTGTATAGTTTAGTTTCAACAGTGTCTAGTGAGTATTACTGATGCATTTATTCACCCTTTGTCCTTCCATTTCTGTGCTCCTCCTCGCCCTCTCCCAAATAGATAAACTTACATACAAGACAAAAAGTTCAGAAATCAAAAACAGTGATAAAGGGCAAAATAAATAAGAAGCAAAATAACAAAGCATTCTGTTTCCATTTCTTGGCATTCCTTTCAATAAAAAATCATTTGCTATGATTATACGCACATAGCTAATATTCTCCTAAGAATATCCACCTTTCATCTCACTGTGTAATGGCCTGGAATCCTGTATAACTTATCATATCTCAGTGTATTACTTGTAGATTTATACGTAAATTCTAGTTTCCACAAATGAGAGAAACTATGCAATCTATGTTTATTTAAGTCTGGCATAGTTTGCTTAGTGTAATTCTTTTCAAGTCTTTCTATTTCCTTTTCTGATGAATGAGTACAATTCCATTGTGTATCTATACCATATTTTTGATCCATTTGTCTACAGGGACATTAGGGGTGATTACATATCTTTGTTATGGTAAACAATGCTGTATATTATCTTAAATTTAGTAGCATAGTTTATACCTCAGATTTTGAGCAAGTACAAGTCACTAAGTCTTCCTGTAACTAATTATTTTTTATCCAAATTAATGAAGTCTACCTTCGTCTTTCAGGATGTGTGTGTGTGTGTGTGTGTGTGTGTGTGTGTGTGTGTGTGTGTGCTGAAAGTCTCATGCTTGCTTGGCTTCTTTGTTCAAGGCTGGCACTTAAGCCATACCTCTACTTCTGCAACTTCTCTTTTCTTTTTTTTCAGAAAGAAAGATAATTTTTTTTAATTAAAACTTTTTAGTGTTATTATAAAGGTGATATTCAGAGGAGTTATAGTTACATATGTCAAGTAAAGAGTACTTTTGTTTTCTCTCTCTCTTTCTCTTTCTCTCTCTTTCTCTCTCTCTCTCCCTTTACTTTCTTTGTTGTTGTTGTTGGTCCTGGGGCTCTGTTCTTGAGATTTTGTGCTCAAGGTTAACACTCTACCACTTGAGACACAGCATCACTTTCAGCATTTTTTGTAGGAGATGAAACTCACAGACGTTACTGCCTGGGAAGGCTTTGAATTGTGACTTTCAGATCTCAGCTTCCTAAGGAGGCAAATTACAAATGTGAGCCACCTGTTGGAATTTTTCTTTTCATTTTCTTTTCTTTCTTCCTTCCTTTCCTTCTTTTTTCTTTCTTTCTTTCTTTCTTTCTGTCTGTCTGTCTGTCTGTCTGTCTGTCTTTCTTTCTTTCTTTTTTGTGGGTCATGGGGTTTATCTCTGGCCTGGGCACTGTCCTTGAGCTCTTCAGCTCAAGGCTACCATCCTATCCCTGGGCCTGGGTGTTGTCCCCGAGCTCTTCAAGTCAAGGCTACCGCCCTAACCTAGAGCCAAGCCCCACTTCCCATTTTCTAGAGGTTAGTTGGAGATAAGACTCTCAGGTCCAGCCAGGGCTGGCTTTGAACCTTTATCTTCAGATTTCAGCCTCCAGAGTAGCTAGGATTATAGGCATGAGCCATCATGCTGGGCTAGGAATTTTTTTGATTAATTGGAGATAAGATCTCAGATTTTTCTTGAACTGTAATCCTCATATCTCAGCCTCCTGAGTAGCTAGGATAACAGATATGAGCCAAGAGTGCCCAGTCACAGGAATATTTTGGTTAAAAATACCTTGTATGGGGCTGGGAATATGGCTTACTGGTAGAGTGCTTGCCTAGCATGCATGAAGCCCTGGGTTCAATTCCTCAGAATCACATACACAGAAAAGGCAGAAGTGGCGCCGTGGATCAAGTGGTAGAGTGCTAGCTTTGAGCAAAAGAATCTCAAGGACAGTGCTTTGGCCCCAAATTCAAAGCCCAGGACTGGCAACAAAAAAGAAAAATGAAAAATAAATCTTGTATGTGTAAGCTGTTATACATTTTAAGAAAATGTGAAAAATATTAAATAGCACCTGTTGCTAATATTCGATTGCAAATTTAAGATTTTTGCATATATCTTCAGACCCCAAAATTAATTCAGAACTACTTTTATTCAATATATAGAAATTAAGGAAGATATATTTGCTTCACCAAAAGAGCAATGAAATTGGTTTGAGTCTTGTATTTATAGGCTAGCAAGGTTGCTGAGCCAGTGAGCTCTCCTTGACCAACTGTCCTAATCTATAAACCCATTGTAAACACAGAATGTGGCTACTCCTGTATGAGGGGTTAATGCCATATTTGCATCTGGAGACACCATATGCTGTTTCTGCACAGACCCCACAGAGCCTGCACTTAACGGGTTCAGCCATCTCTAACACTGGGATGAACTTCTCCAAGCTGAAGTTCCATCAGGTGTAGAACTCAAATAATGAGAGGATATTGCATGGGTTTATTGTGAAGATCAAGTATTTTATTCATAGATCACGATGCACAGATGAAACGAACGCTTGCCTAAATTTAATTTGTCTTATATCATAAAGTCAGTTTCTCCCTCAGTAATAGTTGTGTTTCATTCCCTAAATTAATAGTTAAAAGTTATGCTGGGAGTGGTGGTTCGTGCCTGTAATCCTAGCAACTCAGGAGGGTGAGATCTGAGTATCTCAGTTCAAAGCCAGCAGGGGCACTAAAAAGTCCAAGAGATATTCATTTCCAATTAATTACCAGAAAACCAGAAATGGCGCTGTGGTTCCATGAGTAGGGCGGTAGCCTTGAGCTAAAGAGTGCCCTGACCCAGAGTTCAAGCCCCCGGACAGACCAAAAAAAAAGAGAGAGAGAGAAAGAGAAAAGAAAGTTTCATGCTCCAGTCTATCTTTCTGGGTAGCTTAATTCCTTCTGTCTACCAGTCCGTCCAGCCAAAGGAAGCACTTCTTCTATCCTTCTCATTGATTTTCTGACTCTAAGTCTCATTTGCGGCTCCACAATCTCTCTAGAAGGTGTCACAATTGAGTCTTTCTCACTTACTGGTTGAATTTTGGTCAACTGGGCCAGTCTATATCCCCTGTCTCCTCAACATGGAAGAACACTTTGGATTCTGATTTGTGTGGAGCTTTTATTATGTTGCTTGGATTAAATCACATTTTATCTCTATCACTCACCTAAAAGTTCAAACTAACTCTCATTTACACCTTCAAGTGTCTTTCAACTATGTCTCTGTTATTTGTATACACCAGTTAGCAACTAGTATCTAGCCTTGTATGTCTTCCATTTAACTCACTCTGGTGGTCCTTAAGCCCTGGCTCAAGCATGAGCATGCTTATATCATAACATAATGGCTCTGTTACTTTATGAAGGCCAAATCAGTAATTTTTCTGGAGTTGCAGCTAATTTGAAACTTTAATGACTAGCTTTTCCAGGTCCTGTTCTACCAATGTGTTTTTTGACAAGGCACAGGGATTTCTCTCAAATCCTCTTTGCAAGACCACTGCCAATAATTGGGTCATTTTAAAGATTTTAGGACTAGTATAGGAATATTAGTGTGGAAGTAGGGAAACATTCTCAAAGGTCATATATAGTTGAGTTGTATAATATGTAGTACACATTTAATTGTGTGTGCCATAATTTATAACTTCTCACCACAGAAAGGGTAATCTAAAAACCTGATTTGCAAAATTATCTAGTACAGAATGCAAATGAAATCCAAACATACCCAGAATATATTTGCAGCCATGTCTCAGGAAGATATTCTGGAGCTAGCCCAGCAGGAGCTGGTGTCCTGACACTATTTATAGCTGTATGTGTGAGCTTGGTCAAAGTATTTAATCTCTCCAAAACTCAGTTTTTCATATGCTAAATGGGTTTTAAATTTATATTACTAAAAGATAGATACAGGGCCGGGAGGTTGGCCTAGTGGTAGAGTGCTTGGCTAGCATGCATGAAGACTGGGGTTCGATTCCTCAGTACCACATGCACAGAAAAAAGTTGGAAGTGGTACTGTGGCTCTAGTGGTAGAGTACTAGCCTTGAGAAAGCCCAAGGACAGTGCTCAGGCCCTGAGTTCAAGCCCCAGGACTAGCAAAAAAAAAGATAGATGCAGTTATTGCTAAATGCAGTGCTTCTAAAATAGTTTTAACAGGGCCTACAAGATATCACTGTCTCAGAAGACAAGAAATGTAGAGGCATTCATAGGATTATCTAACTTCATTTTATTTTCTAAGGTTTAAAGGCATTTTCTGAGACAGAAAATGATTTCACTTTAAACAATCAGCAGCAAAATAGCAAAAGCAAAGTGCTGTATGTGGCCAAAGTCATAGCTTGCTATGCTGATTTTGCTAGGAACACAATATTCATTGTCCCTAGAGAGTATTCAGATTCCATAAGGAATGACTTTAAATGCAAAATGGGAGTTGAGTAGCAAAATGTGAAAATCATGCATTTTAAGTTCATAAAAACAAAATAAAAAACAAAAATGGGATGTTGCCCCAATGTTGTCAAGTTTTCATCTAATTCTTTTTCAGGTAACAAAACCTTCCAGATGTCAATTTGGGCCCTATTTTATGAAAATAGTGATAGGGCCACTAGACAGTATTCTATATCTAACATTGCTACCTAGAGTAGTTCCTATAGAGAATTGCCTCAAATAGACCTGGCTAATTTGCATTGAATGGAATCATTAAAACAAAGGAAAATATTCTGAGATCTTTACTGGCTCTATACTAACATTTAAGTTAAATGGAATCATCTAGCTATACCCCTTCATTATTCATTTTGACAAATTCAAAAGATTTTGCCAAGATTACATCATGGTAGCTTAGTTAGCAATACTAAGCACAGCAAGAGTTTTCAGCTCATGTTATTCATAAATTAAATCATAAGGAATTCTTTGAACATGTTATATCCTCTTATAAGTATAAAACTGCAGGTATTACAAAGCCTAAAATGATTTAAGACTGTCTAGAGTAGCTCTTATCTGTTAAAGATTCACCATGATCTAAGGACTGAGCCAAATGCATTGAATGTATCATTTTACTTAACTGCTACAACAACCTAATGAGGTTAAGTATAAATTTTATCTCCATTTATACAATTAGAAACAGCTGGGTGCCAAGATAATAAGTGGTGCAGCTGAAATTCTAACTCAAATAATTGAACTTCATAGCTGGTAGAAAAGAGCTACCATATTCTCCTACAGCAATTTGGCTGTTCAATTCCATAAGAAATATATACGGATCATGTGTCTTGCTATGTACTAATGATTAACATATTTAAAGAGATATCACTGATACAAGAATACCCCATTTGCAGTTTGCTGGGCTCTTGTGAGAGGCTAGCGTTTAAAATGGGAGGCTTTACTCTAGTATGGAAAGTAGTAGAATAAGGTAAAGGGTAGAAGTCAAGTGACTGTGATAGAGGAAAACAATACTTCAGCAGATGGTACAGTATTTAAAGATGCAAAATAGTTCTGAATGTGGATTATAGCATGGCTACCAACAGTACAGAATGAATAGCTCTTTAATTCTGTAATTTCCTCTGTGCCTATAGTTATATAATCTTTGTATTATCTGATATTACACATTTTTGTATCTTATCTCCTTTGCTTGACCATGCTTGGTTTAAAGATTAATAATTATATTAATTGAATTATAATTTTCCTAATTCCTTCTTAAGGTATTTTTTGAAGCTTTACTCCCAGCACACTTTACTTTTCACTCATTTTGTGCTTTTATAAATTATGCATAAGTGAATGAGCTTGACACTTTTATTTCAAGTATATATCTTATGATATTGGTAAACTTGCACTGTTTATTAAGAATTTCA
The DNA here is from genome assembly GCF_031878675.1 of Megascapheus bottae. Lineage (NCBI taxonomy): Eukaryota > Metazoa > Chordata > Mammalia > Rodentia > Geomyidae > Megascapheus > Megascapheus bottae. The sequence continues at coordinate 58,018,524 of NC_143516.1, forward strand.
TAACAATGTTTAAAAATTTCTATTTTAGTGGCTAGGAGTTTGGCCTAGTGGTAGAGTGCTTGCCTTGCTTATACAAAGACCTGGGTTCAGTTCCTCAGTACCATATATATAGGGGGAAAAAAACGCTGGACGTGGTGCTATGGCTCAAGTGGTAGTGCTCTAGCCTTTCTCAAGGACAGTGCTCAGGTCCTGAGCTCAAGCCCAGGTCTGGCAAAAAAAAAAAAAAAAATATATATATATATATATATATATATATATATTAGGTTCATTCTTCTAGTTTCATTAAATGTGTCACAGGTGTGTGTAGCAAAAGACACACACACACACAACACAGAGAAAGACAGTTGAGATAGAGAAAGGCAAAAGAGATAGTGAGAGAAACAAAGACACAGAGAAAGTCCTATATGTGTTTCTGTCTTTTATTCCTAGCATTTACATAGTAGAAAAAATCCTGTGACCTTTGTCTTTTTATTTTTCTGGCTACAAGTTTATTCAACATAAAATAATCCTCTCCATCTTTACTGGGGTGGCTGACCACGTCCACGACCAAATCCACCTCCAAACTGAAATTCAGTTGCTGGCCCAGCCCCACCCTCAGCTTTCTTGTCAACACCAGGGGGTACAGCGCTCCATCTGTAGATGGACTTTTGTCTTTTTGAACTGGCTTATTTCATTTAATATCCTTCTTTGTGACATAATAATATTACATAACTTCATTCTTCTTGTAATTGAATAATACTGCATTCAGAAAATATAGCCATTTTCTAAACCATTGATTAGTTGAAAGACATCTAGATTAGTTCTACTTTTAGTGTTTTGATAGAGGCTATACCAGCTTACCTTCCCACCAATAGTGTATTGGTTTCCTTTATCCCTACATCCTCATCAGCATTTATTGTGGTCTATATTTGTGTATTTAGTGATAGTTAAGAGGTCTAGAGTTAGAGGAGATCCCAATGTTATTTTAATTTAAATTTCCTTTATAGACAGGAATGTGGAGCATTTCTTCATATATTTATTGGCCATCTGCATGTGTCTTTTAGTTCATTTGTTGATGTAGTAATTGGATTGTTAGTGTTTGAGGAGCTTAGTCTATTGAATTCCCTATATATGTTGGTTATTAATCTCTTGTTGCATGTATAGCTGGCAAAATTTTTTCTCTCATTCTGTAGTCCATTTTTTCAATATAGTAACTATTTTCTTTATTTCCTTTGCTGTCTAGAAGCTATTTAATTTGATGCAATCTCAGGAAGCTACTGCCTATGAAAATATGTTCTAGTATCTCCCTGGCTCTTTCCTATAGTTGCTTCTAACTTTCTAGCCCTTGATTCACTTTGTTGTACTCGAATTCCTAGAACCCCGAAAAGACCACCAGAGGCCACAGTCAAAGCTAAAAAGCAAGGGTCGTTTATTTACGAGTCTAGACTCGGGCCTCCACATACCCGTAGCCAGCAACGCTGGAAGGCCTTGAGCAAGAACTTTACACAGCTTTTATAGGGGAATTAAAATTACCTGATTGGCTATTTGATAACTCAAACCACTGGTCGAATCAGAGCTCAGGTGTCTAACCATTGAGCACCAAGCTGTTACCACCTGGAGTTCAAGTACGTGGGCCCTAAACAAGGGGGGAAGGGGTCATTCCCAGATCATGGAACAATCTTGGCACAACAACTTCGAGTTGATATTAGTACAGGGCAAGGAATGAGGAATCTGTTGCAGTTTTCTATATATAGATATCTGTTTTTGCTAGTACCAACCTACATTTTGGACTCTTTTATCTCAGATGGCTGTGACTGCATATTTCCATTTCTTTGCTGGCAATCCTCACTCTTGCCTATTTTCAAGCTTCTCCATTAAGGACTTCTAAATATTTCTTTTATCAAATCTTATTAGCATTATTTTAAATTCTCAAACAGTTCTCATCAATGTCTGCATCATATTAACTGTGGTTCTTTCTTTTTCTTACCTGTTGGGGCTTGAACTCAGGGCCTTGGCATTGTCCTTGAGCTTCTTTTGCTCAAGGCTTCCAGCTTTTTCTGTTTATGTGGTACTGAGGAATTGAACCCAGGGCTTCATACATGCTAGGCAAGCACTCTACCACTAGGCCATGCTCTCGGCCCCATTTTATTTTATTTTATTTTACTGTCACTGGGCTTGAACTCTGGGCCTTGGCTCTGTCTCTGAGCACTTCAGCTCATGGCTAGCGCTCTATACCTTTAACCACAGTGCCACTTCTGGTTTTCTAGTGGTTAATTGGAAATAAGAGTCTCACAGACTTTCGTGCCCAGCTGGCCTTGAACCATGACCCTCAGATCTCAGTCTCCTGAGTAGCTAGAATTACAGGCATGGGCCACTGGCTCCAGACTTAAGGATGTTTATTTTGGGCTGCGAGTTTGGCCTAGTGGTAGAGTGCTTGCCTGGCATGCAGGAAGACCATGGTTTGATTCCTAGGTACCACATACATGAAAAAGCCAGTGGTGGTATGGCTCAAGTGGCAGAACATTAGCCTTGAGGAAAAAGGCCCAAGGACAGTGCTCAGCCCTTGAATTCAAGACCCAGGACTGGCAAAAAAAAAAAAAAGTTATAAGAATGTTTATTTTTTTCGCTATTTCACATTTGTAATTTTTTTGTTTAAAGCCAGCTAACATGTAGATATGTAGGTACTGAAGTAAAACTGTGTTTATTCTCAAAAAGAACAATATTGCTTGGTAGGTCTTTAACTTGGAAAGTTAAACCATCATTCAGGACTTACAGGATTTGAAGTTTGTTTTGAGCTCATAGTGCCCTCAATACATCATCAGGCATCAGTGCTTCAGCTGATGCTTTGTGTTTTCAGATGGAGGCTACGTTAGCAGGACTTTATCGTTTTTATTCTTCCCACGTTTTCTCCACCCTTAGGTTTAAGCCACTCATTTACTCCAGCCTTCAGGGTCTTTCACCATGTCACTGTTGCTTCTCACATTTGACATTTGCTAGATTCCTGGTAAGGACTTTGTCTGTTAATCTGATAAAGTCTCAGTTTTGGTCAGGCACTGTGCCTTGAGTCTTATGAGTATCCTCTCTCTCCTGGTTATCTTGTCCCTCTCTAATCTGTATTCCTTGGCCCTAGAATTTAGTTTCATCCCTCCCTGAGGGGAAAAAAATAGGGTTTTTGCATTTTGGGTTGAAGTTTTGTAGTACACATATTTCGAACTGCAGTGGAATTTTCAGTAGCCCTCTAAGAATGACAGTGATTGCTATGTTCTTCCCCTTATAACCTACTTTAATGCTCTTCTTTATCCCAAGAAAGATTATTTGGGTGAGATTTTGTGCTTCTCCTGACTATGGCACAGCTATTTGGTAAGTACCTGCTGAGCTTTGTTGTCAACAGCCTGAAAAGGGAACCCTCCCCTGTGTCTTCCTTCCCAAACATATTTAACCTTTATTATTTTATAAACTTTGCCAGATTTGTTCTAACCAATGTATATCCATGTTCAGTCTAGAGAAACAAGTATGTATTTCCTATTTCTTAAAAGTCTCTGTGTGGCTAGGAGTTTGGCCTAGCAGAAAAGTGCTTGCCTAGCATGTGTGAAGACCCTGGTTCAATTTCTCAGTACTACATATATAGAAAAAAAGACGGAAGTGGTGCTGTGGCTCAAGTGGTAGAGCTCTAGCCTGGAAAAAAACCCAAGGACAGTGCTCAGGCCCTGAGCCCAAACCCAGGACTGGTGAGAAGTGTGGCTAATGGTAGAGTGCTTGCCTAGCATGTATAAAACCTTCCATTCAATTCCTTGGTACCACACACCCAAACCAGAATTGCTGCTGTGGGTCAAGTGGTAAAGTCCTAGCCTTGAGAAAGCCCTTGAGTTCAAGCCCCAGGAGTGGTAAAAATAAGTCTCTGAGAGAAGCTGGGTGCCTGTGGCTTATGCTTAGAATCCTAGTTATCTACTCAAGAGACTGGGATCTGAGGGCTTGGTTAAAAAAACCAGCCCTGTTATGAAAGTCTGTGAGACTCTTATCTCCAATTATCCACAAAAAAGCTGGAAGTGGTTCTGTGACTCGAGTGGTATAGTTCTTACCTTGAGCACAAAAGCCTGGGATAGTGCCCAGCTAAGACCCAGAGTTAAAGCCCCAGGACCAATACCAAATTTTAAAAAAGTAACTGTGAGACCAAGGCATCAGATGCCTATGCTTACTATATACGGTACTTATGTGGCTATGATCTAGAGTAACACAGTCCTAAAACCACCTGGGAAGAACAATTCTCAAGACTCCATCTCCAATTAAACAGATTTAAAAAAGCCAGCCTATAGATATGTTTCAAGGTGTACAGTGCTAGCTATGAGCAAGAAAGCCAAACAGTATAAGGGCCTGAGTTCAAACCTTAGTAAGCCATTAAAACAACAATCTTGGAGCTCACATCTCTAGTGGCTCAAGCAAAGTTGTGAATTTGCAGTTTGTGTATTTGTTAGGTGTGACTTGGGTTTTGATTTTGGTTATATAAGTAAGGTCCTATGTTCCTTTCAGTTTTCTACAGAAATTTAGGAAGTGCTCAGCATATATGTTATAAAATCAGAAAATATATTTTTATATAAAATCACTGGATTTAGACAATTATTTTAAAGAAATACACACTGAAAACTTTACAAGAAGGAATAGGAGATACACTAGACCTCCTTGGCACAGGTCAAAACTTTCTTAATAAGGACCAAGAATCACAACAAATCAGAGAAAGGCTGGATAAGTGGGACTGCTTTAAACTGCAGAGCTTTTGTATGGCAAAGGACATAGCTAGTAAATTAATTAGGAAGCCTACAGAGTGGGAGAAGATCTTCACCAACCAAACAACGGACAAAGGCCTCATATCTAAAATATATCAACAACTCAAAAAATTGAATCACTCCAAAACTAATCTCCAAAGTAACAACCATCCCATTAAAAGATGGGCCAAAGACTTAAAGAGAGTCTTCTCTGAAGAAGAAACAAAAATGGCCTATGAAGACACATGAAGAAATGCTCAACATCTCTGGTCATAAAAGAAATGCAAATCAAAACAATTCTAAGATTCCACCTCACTCCAGTTAGAATAGCCAGGATCAGGAAAACGAATAATAACAGATGCTGGAGGGAATGTGGCCAGGAGGGATCACTACTACACTGTTTGTGGAAGTGCAAACTCATCCAACCACTATGGAAAGCAATATGGCAGTGCCTCAAAAGGCTAAACATAGAACTCCCCTATGACCCAGCAATTCCACTATTTGGCATTTACCCAACCATCCAGAAACAAGGGCATACTAAATCCACTAGCACAACAATGTTCATTGCAGCATTGTTCACCATAGCAAAGATATGGAACCAACCTAGATGTCCCTCAGTTGATGAGTGGATCAACAAGTTGTGGTATTTGTACACAATGGAAGTCTATGCTGCTGTCAGAAAAAACGACATCACCCCATTTGTTAGGAAATGGAAAGACTTAGAAAAAATCATATTAAGTGAAGTAAGCCAGACTCAAAGGAACTTAGGCTCAATGGTTTCCCTCATTTGTCATAATCAGTAGAAACCTTGGGCTCTACTAGCAGAGATCTGCAATAGAGCAAAATATATCTATATAGCCTTATGAGGCCATATAGTATGAAGCTAATTGAAAGGACCTCCAGGATACTGAAACAAAAGCCATATAACGAATGATTGTTGTCCTTAATGTACTATGTTATCTCTCATCTCTTTTGCTGTCCCTTATGTATTTCATATTGTTACAGTATCTCACTTTGTTATCTGATATATTGAATTTATTTGTATTTGGTTATTTGAAATTTGATAGGGAAAGGGGGAAAACCAAGATGGGTTGGGGGGTGGGGGGATAATGGGTACCAAGACATGTGAAAGGGTATCAATGTATGTGAATTAATGCACCTTCTAGCTGGCAAATATCATGTAACCCTTTTATTAATTACAATAAAAAAATCTGTCAAAAAAACCCCAAAAACAACAACAAAAAAAGCAACAAAAGTTCATTGGAAGACTATGGGACCAAGTAGACTTTGACTCCTAGGATTTCTGCTTTTTTGCTGGATGAAGCTCTGTTCATCTCTCCCTTTTCTACCAACTTGGTGATATATATTAAAAGATTGTTTATTAAATTATAGCCAGAATATTTTTGTTTCTTTGAGTACAGTCCTAAGCATATCTCTTCAATCTGGCATTATACTTTCCTGTGATTGCTGACTTCTTTATGCACTCCCACCATGATATATCACTGCAATATAATTTGAGGGTGCTCCCCAAGGAGTGTTGGTCCAAAATGTGTTGCTGTAAAATGTGGATTCTTGAAAGTATGGTGACTTATGGGAAATAATTACATCTTTAGAGCCTCTGCCCTTGGAAATGATTAAGCATTTCTCCTAGGACTTGAGTTAATTCCATGACAAGGGCTGTTATAACACAATCCTCTCCCCTCCCATGATTCTACTTTTGGGATCTCTCCACCTGATCTCCTCATAGGGTTATGTGATGCTCCCTTCTTTACTGGCTCCCATAATGGGGACCATCTCAAGATCACTCACTATGTTGTTCATACTTTAGTTCTCCAACCTATGAGTTCTCCATAAAAGTTACTCAACTTCATATATCTAGTTAAAACAATGAAAAAGAAATTAACATACACACTGTTGAGTGTAGAAGCTAAAAGTCACTTTTTCTTCCTATTCTACTTTAATCTAATCTAATTGGTTACACTAAATAAAGAGAATATACCTAAGTGTATTATCGGCTTTTAGGTGTACATGAACGATTCCATAAATATATTATGAAGTATCTTGGAAAGAAGGGACAGATTATAGTTTCTGAAAGGCTTAGCATGAAGCATTGAAAGTAAAGTGTACATGATAACTTTGCTTTTTTGTGGTAGAGGGGTTTTAAGTTAAGGACTTACACTTGCTAGACTGGTACTCTACCATTTGAGGTGCACCTCCAGTCTTGTGTTTTGTGCATATTTTCAACATAGGGTCTTGTGAAATTTTTCTTCCTGAGAAAGCTCAAAACTTAATCATCCTGCTTTCAGACCCCCAAATAGCTCCATTTATGGGTGTGAGGCACTTGAACATGGCTTAATAGTCTTTTTTTTAGAAGAGTATCATTGAGTCAGGTTCCCTATATTCTTATATACTACAATAAATATAAATATACATAGATCCACTCTCCTGAAAAAACTGTATTATGCAAATCGAGCAGAAAAATATGTACTGCTGAATATGGAAACTTAATTCTTGCTTTGCAATATAAAGATTCCACAATATTTATATTAACATAATCAGAAACACTATACATTTATAGAAAATATATGATGTTAGAATTGACCAGACTTGAGCTTTGTGTCTCAGTGCTATCTCCAATTCTTGTCAGTAGTAATTTTTTTTTTGCCAGTCCTAGGGCTTGAACTCAGGGCATGAGCACTGTCCTTGGGCTTTCTCAAGGATAGTGCTGCTCTACCACATGAGCCACAACACCACTTCCAGCCTTTTCCTATGTATATGGTACCAAGGAATCGAACCCGGGTCTCCATGCATGCGAGGCAAGCCCTCTACCATTATGCCAAACTCCTGGCCCCATGCTATCTCCAATTTTTAAATGACCTCCGTCGAAGAGTCATCCATTACTCATCCAGGTGACAATTGTATTGGCCTGTAATCCTACTTCCTTGGGAGGATAAGAATAGGAGGATCATATTTATTATTATCATTATTATTACTATTACTAAGTAGTTGTATACAGAGATTATAGTTCCGTAAGTTGGGTTATGAGTACAATGCTTCTCAGACAATGTCATTATCTTAGCCAGAAAAATTCATGAGATCACTTCTCAATCAACACAGTTGGGAACCCCAGTGCATGTTTTTATCATCCTAGGGACTATTAGATTGATTCTGGGAAGATTGCAGTTTCAGGCCAGCTCAGACAAAAAAAACAAAAAAGTCTCCATCTCAACAAATAAAGTTGAGTGTGGTGGGGTAAATTTATCATCCAAACAATGACAGAAAGCATATGTCTGGGAAAGAAAATGATGTACTATTGCAAAGAAATCGCCACTGCAAAAATAGGTAAGAGGGCTGGGAATTTTGCTCAGTGGTAGAGTGCTTGTCTAGCATGAATGAAGCCCTGGATTCCATTTCTCAGTTACACATGCACAGAAACAGTGAGAAGTGGTGCTGTGGCTCAAAGTAGAGTGCTATCCTTGAGCAAAAGAAACTCAGGGACAGCATCAAGCTCTAAGTTCAAACCTTAGGACAGGCAAAAATAAATAGGCTGGATGCATGCCTACAACACTTGCTTACTACGCAAAAATACTGAGCTCAAATATAAGTAGAGCCAAAAAAGTTATTCATTATTCAATTACCACTCAACAAATTTTAGTATCTACCATATACCAGGTATTTAGTCAAGTACTGAATAAATGATCCTTGCAGTTAGTAAATAATCCTAAATACTGAATAAGTGATTTGTGACTTCAGAGAACCTGAAGATGCACATTAAGTAAAATTTGAACTAATATTTATTTCCAATAGCTTTATTTTCATTTATATTATTTTCTTTGCTCTCAAAAGAGATTCATTCCAGCATTGTAAATGTATGTCTCCAGTATCTAACTAGTGCCCCCCCACTGGGAAAATATGAAGACCTGGATTCAGTAGATGTGAGCCTTCAAGGATGAGTTTCTCTATAATTTATAATGTAATTAGTCTTATTGTATGATTGTGGAACAAGCAATGAATGAGGATAGAACTACAAACTTTCATGAGAACATGAACTGCAAACTTTATTTGGCTCATTTTGTCTAAAGACACATACATGTAACAGAGTATTAATCACAGGTTTTGAACTATTGAGAACTGTTTTTATGTAATATAAGGAATTACATGAAAAGCCAGGCAGAGGGGTTCACGCCTGTAATCCTAGCTACTCAGTTGACTGAGATCTGAGGATCCTGATTCAAAGCCAGTCAGGGCACAAAAGGACCTGAGACTTTTATCTCCAATTAACCTCTAGAAAACAGGAAGTGGGGCTTGGCTCAAGAATAGCACATTAGCCTAGAGCCGAAGAGCTCCGGGACAGTGCCCAGGCCCAGAGTTCAAGCCCCATAACCCACCAAAAAAAAAAAAAAACGAATTGCATGAAAGGAAAAAAGAAAAACTATTTTCTTTCACTGAATCTTAACCCAGATTTACTTGACTTCAAAACTTGGTATATGGTGTTATTAGTGGTCTCCGAGAGCTTCCTAAACAAGGGTGTTTGAATAGTCACAATCTAAACAATGAAGGATGCTATCATTTTTAAAGTCTAGGTCTAATAGTATTTTTCTTATTGAACTAGTCTTTGGGGAATTTAAAAAATCTATTTAACATATTTATTAGGAAAATATGACGTTTAGCAATAAATCATTATAGGAGGTTTGTTTACATTGCTTTGGGGAAAATCATTGTTCAAGACATTTGCAATGACTTAATTGTATTAATTTATGATTCAATAACTCAGAATTTTCAAAAGGTTCATAGATTCCCATTTGACAAATATTCAGTGACTATTTTACAGTCTTTGTGGAATAACTTTAACGTAACCATCATTTATCTGTATGAAGAGTTAATTGTGCTTTTCCTGTCTCTCAAGTTTTAAGTAGAATTCTGAATGAATATTTTTTTGCAACCAAACTGAAAATAATATTTTAGAAGACTCTTGTAAAGATTCAGGTTGCTTATTAATAGATTAGACATTGCTGCACAAGAACTTAACCAAATGGTCTCATGCAACTTTTCTTTCCTCACAAATTGTGGAGAAAGAAAACTACAAGCCGGGAGTGGTGGCTCACACCTGTATTCCTAGTTACTCAGAAGGCAGAGATCTCAGGATCTCAGTTCAAAGCCAGCCCAGGCACTAAAGAATGTGAGACTTGGGGCCGCGAGTTTGGCCTAGTGGTTAAAGTGTTTGCCTAGCATGCGCGAAAACTCGGGTTCGATTCCTCGGTACCACATACATACAAAAGAAAAAAAAAGCTGGAAGTGATGCTGAGGCTCAAGTGGTAGAGCTCTAGCCTTGAGAAAGTCCAAGGGCAGTGCTCAGGCCCTGAGCTCAAGCCCAGGACTGGCAAAAAAAAAAAAAAAAGAATGTGAGACTTTTAGCTCCAATAGCTCCAATTAAACATTAAAAACGGGAAGTGGGGCTGTGGCTCAAGGGGTAGGGCATTAGCCTTGATCTGAAGATCTCAGGGATATCACCCAGGCCCAGAGTTCAAGTCCCACAACCCACAAAAAAAGAAAGAAAAAAGGAAAACTACTCCCTAAAGGAGTAGACTCAGGAAAATCACGAACTTCTGAGATTATGTTTACTGTTCAAGCAGTTGCTTAGCTCAACTGTGCCTAAGCATGAAATTGTTAAGACCATCTAGCATGAAGAAATGGCACCAGCATCACTCTGAAGCCTACATACTTATAGTAATTGATAGTAGTGAGAGTCATAATGCTTTGTTTGTTCTTTGGTACAGAACTACTTTCAAAAAGAAAGTAAGTTACATGCCAAAGGGCTCATATCTAATAAAGGGCAAAAGAATTCTAAACTAAAGGGAAAACACACAATCATGCATTAGTTTCTTTCATGCATTCATTAATTCAATTGATTTACAAATGCTTATTATGAATATTAATATCAAACAAATACAAGTATAGCAAGAATTACATGAATAATAGCATGGGCAAATTAAAGCCAACACCACATGTCTTCTCTTATGTACCATTTCTTATCCATTTTAGAATAATTATTTTAAGAAGAGAATTCTCTAAGATGGTTACATAACTTTAGGGTTTTAGAACCTTTTTTTTAGCAGCACAAAAATCTCATTTTTAAAATTAAGTAATTCTACAACCTAATATTTAATCTGTAAGTCTGCAGTTTTCCAAGAATCATTGAGATAATATGTAGGCAATCTATAAAACAGAGAATCTGAAATAATGCAATAAACATACAAGATAGTGCTTTAAATACTTTTTGGAAGTTGTTATTGGACCAGGATTAGAAAGAATGGAAACAATTTTCCAAAATTTACTAACAGACCAAAGGGAAATTATTAAGAATAAGAGTCCCAGAAATACCATAATTCTTCATTTTAAAAACAAACTTAACAGCTAGAACATATACTTGTGTATATTGCAAGAATTTTATGAAGAAGGTTTTGGATCCAGGCAGAACGTTCTCTATTATGGTTTTAGTGTGACATATACTACCACAGGCTGCTGAGTTGAATACTGGTCTTATGAAAGGCATCACATATTTGACAGATTCTGGAAACTTTAGAAGGTGGACCTAGTCAGAGAAAGCAGGCCATATAGTGAATCCTTATGCTCTTCCTAGCTCTTTGTTTCCTGGCTGCCATGAGGAGGAAAAGATCCTCTGCACAAGCTCCTGCTATAAGGATGTCTACCAACTCATATGGGACCAGATAAACATGAACTGGGCACTGTAAGTGTGAACAAAATATATCTTTGCCTTTTCAAGTTGTTCTCTAAGGTGTTTTGGTCACGGTTATGCAAAAGGAACTCTAATTTCTGGGGTAATTCAACATTCCCCTTCCTACGTGCTCTACCATCAAATGGGAGAAGGTCTGAAGTAAGTCAAGACATTTCTGGTGTAAAGAATAGAGCATAGGGTGAAATATTGAAAATCCTCTTTCCTTCTTACCTTGTAGTAACTTTAGATTACTTCTCTCGTTTCCTGCCCCTGGTGAGTGCTCTAGGTATGCTGCTCAGGTGCCCTTTATTGTCTGGTGATCATGTCTTTATTGCAAACTATACAACTGTTCTTCCTCTAGGGAATTACCTTTGACTAAATAGGTGTGAGACACTCCATACCCTTCCCAAGAGATAGCCAGTGCAGAGATAGCTGAGGACACAAAAGACCAGACTAACCTTCTTGTTTTTGAGAACAACTCTGCAGTGCACTTTATATTTTGAAGAACCAGATTGATGCTATTGCATACTAAACTTCTCTGCTTCTCTTTCTTTTCTGGCCTCTTCTTTTAAGAGGATGCCACCAATAAGATATGCGTAAAAATGTGTGGAAGTGATTCTTAAATAGTAAACAAAGATGAACAAATAATATATCTCAAAATTAACAGAATTAAGCACATGAATATACATATTTATATATGTCATATATATTTATTCTCTTAATGCATTATTATTGATATTGTAAAGATAATGTACAGAGGGATTATAGTTATAAGTCAGATAAAGAGTAAATTTCCTTTTGAACAATGTCACCCCTTCCCTTACTCTGCCAGTTTTTTCTCCTGTATCCACACACAAGTTGCATAGTACACTTTCAACATAGTGCCCAGTGAGTATCACTGCTGAATTTGTTCACCTTTGTCCCAACATTTCTGTGCCCCACCTTATCCTCCTAAAGACATATAAATGAACAAACAAAGCAAATGGAAAAAGAAAGAAAAAATAGCAACAAAGATAAAACTCTTGTTTCCATTTCCTGAAATATTATTTTATAATTATCAGATGCATATAGGTATTGTGCCTTTGTGTTTCTCTCCTAAGAATATCCTCCTTTGGTCTCAATGTGTGTGAATGCCTAGAGACCTGCAAAATTTATCATGTTCCCATCTATTTTTTTATTAATGTATGTTTGCTTGTAGATTTATAGGCACATAGTGAATATATATTTAATTCTACAGATAGATGACCCAATAAAAGACATGATTATCAGGCTAATAATGAAAAATAGATTTGCAGCCATTTCCTAAGGGAAAGTACAGGCATCACATCTTCATAAGTGTGGCTGGTCCAGTGATGCCCAAGGAAAAAAATGCCTGAGGATGGCTCTGTGGGAGGCACTATTTCTGTTTGCTTCCCAATTCTCTTCTCATAAGGGGAGTAAAAAGATCCAGAAGGTTGACATAAGGACACAGACTCATCCCCACACACTAAAAAAATGGGGCCAGGAAATCTATTTGATCTCACTTTAGATCTAATGCACACCCAAAAAAGACTCATATAGCCACTTTAGTTCAATATTAAAGTTTGCCTCAAAGAAATTTAGGGTTTAAATTGGAAAAATAAAATAACATGAATGTATCCAGCGGTTCATTGAGTACTAACTGTCCCTATAGTTATTAAACAGTAGTAACTGGTCAGTCTGTTATTGGGACTGACCAAACATCCTTCTTGTCATCTCAGATTAATTTATATTACTTAGTTTCCAAACCAGGAAGTAGACAGTAGATACTTCTTTTCACACAAGATGTATGAACAAAGTCATAGTTTCCCCTGCCATTTCCAGGCATGTGATTGGCACAGTCATATAAAACTGTGAGAAAACTCCCCTGACTATGTTCCTTAGAGAAGCCTAGGCTAGGAACACTTATAGTTAATCTGTGTACATCTGCTTTTTATTTTTCTCTGACCCACTCTGTCTGCCACCATGAAATATTCCCATGTGTTCCTAAGTACTGCTGAGCAAGACATCTGGAAACATGCATACTTGTTTTTAAACCATGATAACAATAGGGGAATTAGAAAAATTAGGTTAAATGTTACATTATTCGGATGGGAAAAAATCTTTAGTCATGAAAACTATATTCAGGATCATACTGAAATATGATGTTGTCCTATACATTTTATCCCCATATACAGATCTGACTCTCAATATTTTGAAAGTGGTGGAAGGGACAGAATACAAAGTGGTAGGACTAGCCAGATGGAATTTTTTACGTTCATAATAATTTTTAAAAAGCCAAAGCTAACTAGTGTTCTGACCTAGAAAAAATGAATCAAGTCAGAGGTTAAGGACCTTTGGGATACTTCAGTAAACAAAAAAAATCTAAAAATGAACCAATATAATAAAATTTACAGAGAACATTTGAATAAACAATGTTATTAAAACACATATGTATTCACTTAAAATTCTGTTAATTGTGAAATAGAATTTAGTCTCTAGTTTGTTTGATAGTAGAAAATGTAAGTCATAGAATTTGAAATAGATTGCAATTGTGTGACATATGTATGCACTTAAAATTCTGTTAATTGTGAAATAGAATTTATTCTCTAGTTTCAGTTTGATAGTAAAAATGTAAGTCATAGAATTTGAAATAGATTGCAATTTTGTGCTTATCAGAGCTCGCTTGTTTGTTGATAAAGCTAAAGAATAAGTAAGACACTGAAGCTTTGATTAGAATCAGAGCTTTTACCACCCAAATTACTGCATGTCACACTATACCATGAAATATGACAACTCCAAACACAATATGACACCACCCTAGAACCCACTGTGATCACCAATGCTATGTACTTTTAAAACTTCAAATATATTAACATAAAGATGTGGTGATTTGTTCTCAATAAAATGAAGGTATTCAGGAAGGAGATGTTAGCTTGCCTATAATTATTTCTTTTTCCAGAATCAAATGGAGCCATCATTTTTCTGCATTGTTTCAAATGTCTATTTTAACACAAAAGACATTGAAATGGAACAAGATTGATAATATAATTGAATTAAAATTACTATCAGTGGATTTTTACACCTCAGGGTGAAGTGACCTTAGATAAAAGTTAGGGTAGCTGCTAAAGCCTATGTACATAGGGAACATTTCCAGGGAGTCATAAATAATATTTATGAAGACTAAGTATTACCTTCATTCTTCTTTCTTTCCTTCTTTCTTTCTTTCTTTTTTCTTTCTTTCGTTCTGTCTGTCTTTCTTTTCCTTCCTTTCTTCCTTCTTCCTTCCTTCTTTCCTTCCTTCCTTCTTTCCTTCCTTCCTTCCTTCCTTTCCTTTTTCCCTCACTATTGGAACTTGAACTTAGGTTTTCACAATACTTGGCAGGTGCTCCATGACTTGAGCCCTGCTTCCAGCTCTGTCTTTATTCTTATAAAATGAACTTAACTTTGAATTTCTTAATCTTCACAAGTGTTACTCTAGGAGATTCTGCTGACCTAACTCACCAACATTCTGTAAGCATCAAAACTCTTCCAACTAAAGGTATATAATTGTCTACTAATTTCCATTTTGTGTTAGGAGTATAGCGATGAAGATGAGACTAAAATTTTATCGTGTCTAAAAGAGTGAAAGCCTAGGACTACCCCCTGACATCACATGAAAATGGATTAATTTTCACTTACTCACAGTTGCTATGTAACCATTCATTTTCCCATTCATTAAGAGTATTCCAGATGGGTAAATTCCACCATTCATCTATATTCTTTCCACAGCAAATTATAAGTCCCCTTTGTGGATTTTAATGGGGATGAAAAACCAGGCTGCACCTGGGCAGAGCTAATGCTCAAAGTCAAGGTTTTGGGATTTTTCTGGGCAGCTACATATTTACAAGAATCACAGACTGATTTCTGTGCTTTGGAGACTTGTTTTTTGTAATTCCCACTGAAAATGGCGCACTTCCCCACAAGCTGCAGTCAGCATGCCATCCCATGTGAATATTCTTTTGAGGGTCAAACACAGGACAATGTCAGCCTTTGGTAAAGTGATGAATTCTCCCACCCTGCATGCCATGCCAAGCCACCTCAAGAAGGTGACACATTAAAAGTCTATCTGGGACTATTTCTCATCTCCTTTCTAAACAATATGTACATATTCAGGGAGAGTCTCTTCCTGCTGGTGCTGGAATGTGTCTTTCACTCATTCAATAACAAACAGTGTGCTTGTGCTCTGCCAGGCTGTGCTAGGACCCTGGAATTCAGAGAAGAATCAGCAGTGATAGACTCACCTGGAGCTCAGCCTGCTGAATAAGTAAGAGTCTAGTTGCCCTTTGGGGTTTTATTTGTTCTTTTATATCAGTTAGGGGTCCTGGAATAGGAATTGTTGCAATTTTTGTCAGCATATATCTGTATCTAAAGTCCCTCACCCTTTTAAGGACCTTATTGTACCTGAAAAATTCTATTGTCATGACTTAAAACTCGTTGAGGGGCCGAGTAGAGTGCTTCCCTAGCATGCATGAAGACCCAGGTACCCTCAGTACCAAATACAAAAAAGCTGGAAGTGGTGTTGAGGCTCAAGTGGTAGAGCTCTAGCCTTGATAATTCTACCTGAATCATCTAGGTCATTTTACTACATTACTACATGGTGAGAATTTAATAAGAGACAGTCATTAAAGATTGACATCTATACGGCATTAGATTTCATCTAGCCCAGCTCAAACTCCCAGCCTGGTTTGTGTTATTTTTAAAAATGAAAAAAAAGCAAAAAACAGGAGAATGGAGTCAAAAAAGTTTGATAAGGTCACCCTGACTTTGGCAAATGTTGAGGTATTAGGAAATATATGTGTTCTACTAGTTCTACCAGCCCAAAGGAGGGCTGACTGGAGAGTCCCAGAGGGTTGGCTACCTGTAAGTACATGGAGATCTTTTTTGTTGCTCGTACTTGTGCATGAACTGAAGGTTTCACACACACATGATTTATGCCCAAGGCTAACTCTCCACTACATGAGCTACAACTCCACTTTCAATTTTTTGTTGGTCAGTTACAGTTAAGAGTTGGGAAGACAATAGTAAACTTGCCACACAAAAAGTAGAAAATGACTATTTTACTAAAAAAACAAAATGACTATTTGTCCAATATTAGTTCTCACATAAGATTGCCCATAATAGCACATAATACGTGCAAATGATATTAAAACCTGAATATTTTCCATATTCCTTCCTTTTCTTTCTTCCTTCCTTATTCCCTTTTTCTTTCCCCAAACCTCATGTTATTTCCTTTTCTTCCTATTGCTTCTTCTTTTTCTTCTTTACTCTCTCCCTCAAAGAAAAAGTTTACCTGATCATTTATGTATTCTTCATGTATTACTGAAAAGTATAAGAAACCTATTGAGTAAGGAATAAAATGAAAAATTCTTGTTGTTGTGTGACAAAAAAAAGAGTCTCAAGGACTTTTTTGCCAAGGTAGGCTTTAAACTACAGTGATCATATCTCAGTCTCCTAAGTAGCTAGGATTGCAGACATGAGTCACCAGCACTTGGCTCTGAAGTAGGAAATTAGCATTTGGGAGAATTTTTTATTTTCTAACAATCATCTATATCTGTGTCTCATAATTGTATTATGTAGATACTGCTAGCTCTAAAAAAAAAATCTCTGACTCCTATGTATACATTTGCTGTAACAACTTTTTCTTCCACTGGTGGGACTTTAACTCTGGGCCTGGGGGTTGTCCCTGAGTTCTTCAGCTCAAGGCCACTACCCTACTCCTTAAGCAACAGTACCACTTCTGGTTTTCTGGTAGTTAATTGGAGATAAGAATCTCATGGACTTTAGTGCCTGGGCTCGCTTTGAGCTGTGATCCTCAGATCTCAGCCTTCTGAGTAGCTAGGATTATAGGTGTGAACCACCATGCTTAGCTTTCTATAACAACTTTTATGGCATAATGCATACTCTCTCTTGCAACAGAAATAAAAAAGGAACAAAAAGATTGTAGTATTTTTCTCTGTTTTTTGACATAATACTATTCTGAATTTTCTAAAACTCCTGAAGAGAAAATAATATAACACTTCCTCAAAATATTAGAAGCAGCATTAACACATGAGCCAGCAATTATATCTCATATATATTTAAAAAATTTAAGTTACTACCATGAAGCAATATCTGCAGCATTATTCACAACCACTGAAATATGGAACAAACTAAGTGTTCTTTAATGGAATCCTAGATAAAGAAAATGTAGTCATTTATACTATTTATACAATGGAATGCTATTTGGTCACAAATAGAAGAAAATGATGCCATTTGGACAACATGCATGAACACAGAAAACATTTGAAATGAAAGATGCTAGGCAAGCAGAGATCTGCAATAGAGCAAAATCTTGATACATAAGGACATATAATGTGAAGCTAATTAAAAGGACCTCCAGGATAGTGAAACAAAAGCCATATAATGAATGATTGTTGTCCTTAATGTGCTATGTTGTCTCTCATCTCCTGTCCCTTGTTATCTCATATTGGTATAGTATCTCACTTTGTTATCTAATATATTGAATTTATTTGTATTTGGATATTTGAAATTTGATAGGGAAGGTGGGAAAACCAAGCCGGGTGGGGGTTGTGGGGGGGGAGGGAAACGGGTACCAAGACATGTGAAAGGGTATCAATGTATGTGAATTAACGCACCTTCTATCTGGCAAATATCATGTAACCCTTTTACTAATTACAATAAAAAAGAAAAAAAAAGATTATAATCAAAAAAAAAAAGAAAGATGCTAGGCATAGAAAGACAAATACTACTTGAACTCACTTCTAAGAGACTTGTTAAAATATCAGGCATGGAAGCAGTGATAAGCATGATGATTGTGAGGAGGAAGATGAAAGGTTGTGAAGTTTCTAATAAGCAGGGTTAGATAATTCAAGAGTTCTAGCATATTTGTACAGAAGGATGATTATATTTAAATTATGATACAGAAGAAGGAAAGAAAGAAAAAAAGAAAGAAAGAAAGAAAGAAAGAAAGAAAGAAAGAAAGAAAGAAAGAAGGGAAGGGAGGAAAAGGGGGGAGGGGGTAGACAGGAAGGGAATAAAGGGGCAGGGAGGGAGAATGGAGGGATAACTGTGGCAAGGTCTTTAAGGCATCTGTGATAAAGGTTTCATAATGTGTATGTAAATCAAAATGTCACATTTTATACCTTTACTATGTACAGATTGGGAATAGGAGAGGATTTGAGGACAAAGTTAATGAATCAGTTTTTTTCTATCTTCTCACTCCAAGTTCTGGAGTAGAATCCTACATACTATCTATTGTCTTTGGCTTCCCTATCTCATTTATCTGCTCACCAACCTCCTTCTTCTTTCCTTTGAACCTTGGAAATATATCATGTTCACATTTGTCTTTAGACACATCACATACTTCTGGCTTCCTATGAACTCCTTTAGCATCTGTACCATATTGGTCACTAGTTACTCTTCAAGTTGTATTTTTTGTCAGAGTATCAACGATCCCTTTGATTTACTCTTACCATTTTTCAAGATTCTAAAGGCTTTTGAACTTGTGTACCTCATGACTGACTATGGGTTTAAACTCCATGATGTCCAGAAGTAGTTTAATTTGTACTCTGGGGAGTATTTGACAGAGGTTTTATGATGCAGGGCTCCATCTGATTTAGCTTCTTGACTAAGACAAAGATGACTAGAAATTAAGAGTATCTTTATCCTTACTAGAGATAACGAACACCTCCATTTATAGTAAAGAACGTGTGAGAAAAGTGGGCTGGGATCAGCAGAAGATGGCCGCAGTTCAGAGTGAGTCTTTCTGAGTCCTCACCAAGATACCAGTTCTAGAATCATAGGGGAAAGTTCATACCCAAAAATCCATCCTAAGTAAGCTTTAGCACCACAGATAACTCAGTCAGAGAGGAGAAAGGCAGAAAACCAGAGCAAGAAGACAGTGTGGGGCGGCACCAGCCACTCAGAGCCAATGGAGAGACAAAGCCTCCCTCCGAGGAACAGTGAGTACTTCTCAGAAGCACCACCATTCAAAATGGCAAAGGTTTTCCTAGAGCAGCTTAGCAGGACATCTGCCCCAGTGCTAGTGGAAGTTCCTCCTCCTGGGCGGGGCCACTCTCCTGGAAAACAAAGTAGAAAGTATAGATATCAAGTTAGACAATGCAGACGAGAGAATCTCTGGGGTTGAACATAACCTAGATACTATAAAGACCAGAAAATGAGTCAAACCAAATCTAGGAAATATGAGAGAACACTTCAAGAGATCCAAGATACAATTAGGAAACCTAATATAAGGCTAATTGGTATTGAGGAGTGCCTGGAGAAAGAGGTCAATGGTATTGGAAATTTACTTCAGGGAATCATCTCAGAGAACTTCCCAAATATCCAGAAGGGCAGGCCCATCTGGAAGCTTTTAGAACCCCAAACAGACCTGACCAGAAAAGGACATGCCACCACTATATTATAATCCATACAGGTTCAACAGAGACCAAGGAAAGGAACCTAAAAGCAGCCAGGGAAAAGAGAACAGTCACCTACAAAGGAAAACCAATCAGAATAACC
The DNA here is from genome assembly GCF_031878675.1 of Megascapheus bottae. Taxonomy (NCBI): domain Eukaryota; kingdom Metazoa; phylum Chordata; class Mammalia; order Rodentia; family Geomyidae; genus Megascapheus; species Megascapheus bottae. The sequence continues at coordinate 58,038,558 of NC_143516.1, forward strand.
ACAGATTTCTCAGCCGAGACCATGCAAGCAAGAAGAGATTGGAAGGATATATGTCATGCCCTTAAGTCAAATAAGTACCAACAAGAATAATTGTATCCAACTAAGCTCTCATTCATCACTGAGGAAACAATAAAAACCTTCCATTCCAAGGAAAAGTTGCAACATTACATAGCAACCAAACAAGCATTACAGAAAATCCTCAGAGATGTTCTACACATTGAAAACCAACACAAAATTGGTACTGACAAGAAATGGCACCTAAAAATCGTACCAGCAAAGTACCTCAAGAACTGTCAAGACACAGACCCTAATGAAAGCTTTTAAAAATGGCAGGAACTAGTAACTATTTTTCAATCCTAAACCGCAATATCAATGGACTTAATTGTCCAATTAAACAACACAGACTGTCTAGTTGGATCAAAAAGCAAGATCCATCATTCTGCTGTCTCTAAGGGACACATCTTGCTCAAAAAACAAATATATTTTTTTTAAAGTAAGAGGTTGGAATAAAATTTATCAAGCTAATGGCTTCCATAAACAGGCTGGAGTTGCCATCCTCATATCAGATAAAAGAAGACTTCAAACTAAAATTAGTGAAAAAAGACAAAGAAGGTTATTACATACTAATAAAGCAATCTCTCCTCCAGGAGGACATAACCATCCTAAATATCTACACATCTAATCCCAGAGCACCAAACTTCATCAAGCAAACTTTACTTTCACTAAATCCACACACAGATAGAAACACAGTGATTGTTGGTGACTTTAACACACCACTCTCACCTATGGACAGATCAACCAGGCAAAAACTCAACAGAGAAACCTCAGAATTGAACAACTGTATAGAGCAACTAGATCTAACAGACATCTGCAGATTATTCCACCCATCCACATCACAAAATAGGTTTTTTTTCAGCAGCACATGTAACATTTTCCAACATTTTCCAATATTAGGGCATAAAACAAACCTGAGCAGATTCAGAAACACTGAAATTACTCCCTGCATTCACTCAGACCTAAAGGGCAACAAATTGGAACTGAACACCAATCTCCACCAATGAAAACCCTGTAACTCCTGGAGATTGAACAACACATTGTTGAATCACCAATGGGTCATCGAAGAGATCAGAACAGAAATCCAACTGTTTATGAAATTTAACAAAAAGGAGCACACAACATACCAGCTCCTTTGGGTAACAGCCAAGGCACTACGCAGCAGAAAATTTATACTTCTGGGTGCTTACTTTAACAAATTTTAAAAATCGCAAGCCAACAATTTAATGTCGCACCTTAAGCTCTTGGAAAATGCAACCAACCCTAATAGCAGTAGAAGGAAGCAAACTATTAAAATCAAAGCAGAATTAAATGAGTTGGAGTCCAACAAAACTATAGAAAGAATCAACAAAACCTTGGGCTCTCTAGCAGAGATTTGCAATAGAGCAAAACCTTGATACAAAAGGCCATATAGTAGGACACTAAATGAAAGGATCTCTAGGATATAGAAACATAAGCCATATAATGAATGATTGTTGTTCTTAAGGTACTATGTTATCTCTCATCTCTTTTGCTGTCCCTTGGTTATCTCATATTGTTACAGTATCTCACTTTGTTACCTGATATATCAGATATATTTGTATTTGGTTATTTGAAATTGGATAGGGAACGGGGTAAAACAAGATGAGGGGTGGGGGGGGAAGGAAATGGGGACCAAGACATGTGAAAGGGTATTAATGTATGGGAATTAATGCACCATCTATATGGCAAATATCATGTAACCCTTCTATTAATTACAATAAAAATATATGAAAAAAAGAAAGAATAAACAAAACAAGGAGTTGGTACTTTGAAAAAATAAACAAAATTGACAGACCCTTACCAAATCTTACCCAAAATAAAGAAGGGATGAATTTCTATCCAATATTAACATACCCACACTGAGCCAAGAAGACCTAATCCAACTAAACAGACCTATTTCAAATACTGAAATAGAAATGGCAATAAGAGACATCCCATCCAAGAAAAGCCCAAGACCAGATGAATTCAAGCTGAATTCTATAAGGCCTTCAAAGCAGAGCTCACACCAATACTCCTCAAGCTTTTCAATGAAATTGAAAATGAAGGCTCTTTGCCAAACTCATTCTCTGAAACCACCATAACTCTCATACCAAAACCAGACAGAGATTCATCCAAGAAAGAGAACTCTATAGACCCATCTCTTTTATGACTATTGATGTCAAACTTCTAAACAAAATACTATCCAACCATCTTCAGCAACTCATCAAAAAAATTACACACAAGATCAAACAGGATTCATGACATGGATGCAAAGCTGGTTCAACATACACAAGTCAATTAAGATAATTCAACACATCAACAGGACCAAGGACAAGAATCACATAATTGCCTCAATAGATGCAGAAAAGGCATTTGAAAAGATCCAACACACCTTTATGCTAAAAGCTCTGGAGAAACTAGGATTCCATGGAACTTTCTTCAATATAAGAAAGGCTGTGTATCAGAAACCCACAGCTAGCATTATACTTAATGGCAAAAAAGCTAAAGCCATTTCCTCTAAAATCAGGAACAAGAAAAGGATGCCCACTCTCTCCACTCCTCTTTAACATAGTATTAGAATTCCTAGCCAGAGCAATAAGGCAAGAATTAAGTATGAAGGGGATCCAAATAGGGAAAGAGGAAGTGAAACTTTCCCTCTTTGCAGATGACATGATTCTGTATTTAAAGAACCCTAAAGGCTCCACTCCTAAGTTGCTTGAGCTGATAAGGTAGCAGGATATAAAATTAACCCTCAAAAATCAACTGCCTTCCTATATGCCAACATTGAGAGTAACAAGGCAACAATTAGAAAGGCAACTCCTTTTGCAATAGCCTCAAAGAAAATAAAGAACCTAGGAATTAACTTAATTAAGAATGTAAGGGACCTTTTTGATGAAAACATTAAAATCCTGAAAAAGGAAATTAAAGCAGAATTGAGGAAATGAAAAAATCTCCCATGCTCCTGTATTGGAAGAATTAACATCGTGATAATGGTAATCTTGCCAATGGCTATCTACAAATTTAATGCAATATCCACCAATATCCCAATGTCATTCTTTAAAGAAATAGAAGAGGGAATACAAAATTTCATATGGAATAATAAAGACCCCGTATAGCAAAAACACTTCTTAGCAGAAAGAACAGCGCTGGAGGAATTTCAATTCCAAACTTTAGACTCTATTACAGAGCTATAATTCTCAAAACAGCTTGGTACTGGCACAGGAACAGGCCTGAAGACCAATGGAATAGAACTGAGGACCCAGATATTGACCCACAGACCTATGGCCACCTAATCTTTGACAAGGGATCCAAAAAAATAGAATGGAAGAAAGACAGCCATGTCAACAAGTGGTGCTGGAAGAACTGGTTAAGCACCTGCAGAAAAGTTGGATCTTCTTTGTCACTCTGCACCAGGATTAACTCCAAATAGATCAAAGACCTCGAGATAAAAGCAGGTACACTGAAAACTTTATAAGAAGGAATAGGAGATATACTAGATCTCCTTGGCACAGCTTAAAACTTTCTTAATAAGTACCTAGAAACACAACAATCACAGAAAATCTGGATAATTGGGACTGTATTAAACTGTAGATCTTCTATATGGCAAAGGACATAGATAGTAAACTAACTAGAAAGCCTACAGAATAGGAGAAGATCTTCACTAACCATACAACAGACAAAGGCCTCATATCTAAAATATATCAACAGCTCAAAAAATTGAATCACTCCAAAACTAACCTCCAAAGAAACAACCATCCCATCAAAAGATGGGCCAAAGACTTAAAGAGAGTCTTCTCTGAAGAAGAAATAAGAATGGCCTATAGACACATGAAGAAATGCTCGACATCTCTGGCTATAAAAAAGTGCAAATCAAAATAACTCTTAAGATTCCACCTCACTCCAGTTAGAATGACCATGAACAAGAAATCTAATAACAACAGATGCTGGACGGGATGTGGCCAGGAGGGATCACTACTACACTGTTGGTGGGAGTGTAAACTCGTTCAACCACTATGGAAAGCAGTATGGCAGTTCCTCAAAAGACTAAACATAGAGCTCCCCTATGACCCAGCAATTCCACTACTTGGATTTTACCCAATCATCCAGAAACAAGGACATACTAAATCCACTAGCATATGATGTTCATTGCAGCACTATTTACCATAGCAAAGATATGGAACCTCCCTAGATGCCTCTCAGTTAATGAGTGGATCAACAAGATGTGGTATTTATACACAATGGAATTTTATGCTGCTATCAGAAAGAATATAGCGCCATTTGTAAGGAAATGGAAAGAATGAGAAAGAATCATATTAAGTGAAGTAAGCCAGACTCAAAAGAACATAGGCTCAATAGTCTCCCTCATTTGTCAAAATCAGTGGAAACCTTACGCTCTCCTAGCAGAGATTTACAATAGAACAAAACATAGATACATGATGCTAAATGAAAGGACCTCCAGGATATAGAAACATAAGCCACATAATGAGTGATTGTTGTCCATAATGTACTATGTTATCTCTCATCTCTTTTGCTGTCTCTTGGTTATCTCATATTGTTACAGTATTTCAACTTATTATCTGATATATTGCATATGTGCATATTTGGTTATTTGAAATAGGGTAGGGAATGGGGGAAATCAAGATGAGTGGTGGGTGTGGGGGAGGGAAATCGGGACCAAGACATGAGAAAGGGTATTGATGTTTATGAAGTAATGCACCTTCTATCTGGTGAATATGATATAACCCTTCTATTAATTACAATAAAAAATATGTGGAAAAACAGAACATGTGCAATTATCCTCCATCCTCTGGGCTTCTAAATAAAGATACATGCTTAGAATTATTTGCTTCATTAATTCCCCTGAATGGCTTTTATTTCATTTTTGTTTGTAGTCAGCATACTTCAGGACATTGCTCTTAAGAACTGGGCTGGAAATGGCCATAAGATATCATTTAAGTAATCCAGATAAGAAAATATATCTATAAGGCATCTAGTTACTTTTGGTTCATCTTTTGTACTTTCACTATACTGTATAATGTATATTCACGATACATACATAAAATATTAATTCCTACCCAATTTATGGCAAATGTAATTCTCAGGCTATAGCCTCATACATGCTAAAAATGTATTTTTTTTACTTTAATTCAACTTCCTTTTTGTTTCCAGCTCCATCCTCACAAATAATTCAGGTTCTGCTGACTCCATTTTAGTTCATTACTGCATCGTTCGACTGACCAGAAAGTCTTAGTCTATGTCTAAGTTCTTGGTCTTTCAGAAAGTAAAGATGCCAGAGTGCAGTGGAAGTGCTTCATATTTAACATTTTGAACTTGCACAGTAATTCTAGAGGCCAAGGAGCCTTTTCTGTCACTTTTCAGATCATTGCTTTCTTGATGCCTAGTAGTCAAACCACCTTCTTCTTCCATGTCCAGACTCTGTTCGAGTACTCTTCTCATCATCCTTCCTCCCTCCCATGTGGGAGTGACAGAAATCCTCTACAGCCACCTCAGGCAGGTCTCCCCAGGATACTTCACATGCCTTTATCTATCTGTTTGCCTCTCTGTGCTCGGCTGCAAGTAGGTTATAGAGAAGCCCTTTGCATAGTTGGATCCAGATATGCAGAATGTTAGAAATAGCTATGGAAACATTTCAATGCATTTTTACAGGTATGGAAACATTTCAATGCATTTTTACAGGATAAGATACTTCTGATGTATGTTATGACTTGTTGAGAAGGTTCTGAGGTTGACATGAGACAACTCAGTAAGAGAAAATGAACAAAAAAAGGGAATGCAGTAGAAGATTGAAAATGTTAAAGGAAATGGATCCTACAAAAGGATTTTCACAGAGATAATGTTCTTGAACTTCATGAACTCTAATGAGATGGGCGCTTCTGTCAAGAAATTATGCAGTAATGAAATATGAATAGGTTTGAAAATCATTAAATCACCTACCAGTCTCAAAAAATAGAGTGTCCCAACACACTGAATATTTGGCTCCTTTCTTGCACATGTTGTGGAGTTTCCATCCATTCTGACTTTAGGAGTATGACACAATTCTGTGTTTAGAATAATAAAAGAAGCACAAGTTTATAAACAATTATTTTTATCCATGTTGTAAAATATTTTTTTCTGAATCTAAAATAAAATACTTTCATTCTAAGAGTATTTGAAAAATACAGGAAGCATATAAAAAATGAAATCACCTATAGTACCACTACTTGGGAATAACCATCATTAACATTCTAATATATGCTTTTCCAGTCATTTTCCTTACACAAAATGTAAATCTCTTACCATAATATGTGGTGATTTCTTACATAGTATTTTATAACCCATTCTTCCATTTTAATTTACTGAAAACACTAGCCAAATCATTGACTTTTTTCCAAATGATTCCTAGTACTTATTCAAGTATCAGTTATGTTCATTCACCTTAATCCATTAATCCACTTTCCTGTGGTTTAGTTTTTTAAACTGTTTTCACTTTTTTTATTACCAAGAGGAAAGAGGGGGAGGAAAGAAGGAACAAAGAAGTTACTATTGCATCTTTTTTCAGAATAAATACAAATTGATTGGAAAGGCAAAGAAAAGTTGTGTTTGCTAACATCATTGAGAATTATTAGAGGTATCTGAAATTAAGGGCAAGATACCTTCAAATAAAAGTTCTAATCAACAATGGGAGGACAAATAATATTTGGAATTTGTCTATAAGAGAAACACACAGATATGTTGAAAAGGAGTGAAAGGGTATTGAAAAACAAGGCAAAGTCCAAAACAAACTTGAGACTTCAAGATGATATATTTTAAGATGAAATTTTGTTGCCAGGCATGGTGGCACATACTTGTAACCCCAACATTCAGGAAGCTGATAAAGTAAATTTGGCAGTTGAAAGTCGTCCTGGTCCATACAGCAAAATCTTGTTTCAGAGAAAAGACAAAGCTAAAATGACAAGTAATGTTGTTGACTTTAAGGGCAAACAAATCATGCACTAAAGTTCACAGAAGGGTCATGAAAAATTGTGAAGCAGACAATTTATGGACAATAACCTGTGACCACCTATTCACATCTGCTCATTGGATCTTGCCATCAAGCTGGTCGATTTAACACCCTGACTTCTGGTATTTATGAATGCCTGTAATCCTAGCTACTCAGGAGGCTATCTGAAGATCATGGTTCAAAGCCAGCCTGGGCAATACAAATCCAAGAGAATCTCACCTACAATTAATCTCCAGAAAACAGGAAGTGGGGCTGTGGCTCAAGGATAGGGTGGTAGCCTTGAGCTGAAGAGCTCAGAGACAGCACCCAGGCCAGAGTTCAAGCCCCATGACAAAAAAGAAAAAAAAAAGATATGATATTTATACATGATGGAATTTTATGGAATTCAGAAAGAATGACATTGCCCCATTTGTAAGGAAATGGAAAGACTTGGAAAAAAATCATATTAAGTGAAGTAAGCCAAACCCAAAGAAACATAGGTGGGCTGGGAGTTTGGCCTAGTGGTAGAGTGCCTGCCTAGCATGCACGAAGACCCGGGTTCGATTCCTCAGCACCACATACATAGAAAAAAGCCGGAAGTGGTGCTGAGGCTCAAGTGGTAGAGCTCTAGCCTTGAGAAAGTCCAAGGACAGTGCTCAGGCCCTGAGCTCAAGCCCAGGACTGGAGCAAAAAAAAAAAAGAAACATAGGTGCTATGTTTTCCCTTATTTTTAATAATTAGTATATGTCCAGGATTCTCCTAGCAGAGGATCATAATATCTCAAGAGGTATGTACATATTGCCATATAGGATGAGGCTAAGGGAAATGAACTCTAGAATATGGAAACAAGATGTTTATCTGTGTGATTGTTGTTCTTAATGTGCTATGGGAAGTTATTTTTTTTTCTTTTTTTGCTCTCCTTTTGATTTATCTCATGTTGTTAGTGTCTACCTTTGGTACCTGGTATATTGTATTTACATTTCTTTGCTTATTTGAAATACAGAAGAGAAGGGGAAAACAAGATGATTGGGAGGGGGTGGGTGAAATGAAAGTAGGAGTAAACATAAGAAGAGTATCAGTGTATTAGGTAATGTACCTATTACCTAATAAATGTAACTGTAACTCCTCTGTACATCAACCCTACAATGAAATACAATTTTAAAAAAGAACACTTAAGAACTCTATGTGAAAATTCTTCTTCAATGAGGCTTGAAGTTGAGCTTGTGGCAAGGAATAAAATATATGAAAAACTGTACAACATATTTCCTAGATTTTTAATACAGAATAGGGAAAATTAAATACAAATAAGAGATTTAATGTGCTTTGTGGAAATAAGCCTTTACTAATAGTCTCATAAATATTCAATTTTATAATTATTTTTCTAGCCCAGAATGTCTTGCAATGATGTTTACTCTATTTTTTCTAAAAAGCAGTCTGTTTTTCCTATTATTTCTTAAAGGTCTCTTCTTTGTTTGTATAATTACGGTTGCAATCATGACATCAGTATGTCTTTGATTCTTACATTTCAGAATATAAGTCTTGCCCTTGATTTGGTGTTTTATTCTGCTTCTCCACCTGAACTAGTCTCTCCAATGCACACATATGTACACACACACACACACACACACACACACACACGCACACACGCACACCTAAATACATCTAATTTCAGTCATTTCTCTATGAATGTAGTCCAGGATGACAATTTCAGCAAGGACATGTGCATTTGATTAACAATTTGACAAAACTATATTCTTGGTGAACCTGAACTATAAAAAGCAATTGCTTTACTTTAAAAGTAGTATAACAATAATATCTACCTTTCTGAACCTGTAACTATGTTGAAGAGTCATAGACTCTGCATTTCACACCTGTACACTGTACTTACCCAATGAGTTCATTTGAAAACAATTCATGTATGCATCTTCAGGCCAAACAACCCAACCCAGTACTTACTATTTGATTAATTTGCAGTTACTGGTGCTCAAGCAGTATCAAATTTTCTATCAAATTCTTAATTTAAAAAAATAAATCGTAGCATGTGATAGCCACAGTGTAATGTATTGAAGAGAGGCCCAAATAAATCTAATCACAGAATAGCTTACTGAGAAGCAAAGAATAGCTGCAGTGAGTGACCTCTTTCCCTTATTGCTCATTTCCAGAATTTAGGTATCCATAGCAGCTGATGGTGCTTCTGCTCCTCACTTTCAGCAAGATTTGTTTCTGGCTCTGTAGAATATTCACATAGATAACCACTATTTTATAGGCTTATCTGAACATTTCATCCTGCCCATAGCCTAGAATTTCCAGGATATTCTGGAGCATTTATAAGGAGTAGAGGTTTTGTTGTTGTTTGTTTTGTAAAAGAAGCATTCATTAAAGAATATTGGATGTGTGTGGTGGCTCATACTGAATCCTAGTTATTCAGGAGACAGAGATTGGAGGATTGGGGTTTGAATCTAGCCTAAGTATAAAACAAAACAAAAACATCACCAGCAAAACTTGATGTAAGTCATATAAAAGAGTACTGGGAATGTGGCTAAGTGGTAGAGTACTTACCTGGTCATACATGAGGCCCTGAGTTTGATTCCTTGGTGCTACATAAACAAAAATAAATGAAAACTAATTATACATATATATGTATATTTATTTATATTTGCCAGTCCTGAGCCTTGAACTCAGGGCCTAGGCACTGTCCTTGGGCTTTCTCAAGGCTAGAGCTATACCACTTGAGCCACAGCACTATTTCTGACTTTTATCTATGAATGTGGTACCGAGGAATCGAATCTGGGTCTTAGTGCATGCTAGGCAAGCACTCTACCAGTATGCTAAACTCCCAGCCCATATAAAAATATATAAAATATATAAAAGAAACCCAGAATATGATGTATAACACCATTGGAATTTAAGGTAAAAGGGTCTCATCCTAGGTCACTCCAAGCAAAAATTCAAGTTCCTATATAAAACATAAAAATAAGCTTAACCAGAGTTTGGGGGAGTGGCTAACTTGGTAAAGAAACTTGTCTAGCAACAAGGCAATGAATTCAAATCTCTATACCATCCAGCAGGAAGGAAGGAAGAAGGAAGGGAGGAATGGAAAGAAGGAGGGACGGGGGAGGCAGAAAAGAGGAAAGGAAGGAAAAAAAAAGGAAGAAATTGATTCTTTTTTTAAAAAAATATTGTGCAGTTGATATGCAGAGGCGTTACAGTTATATAAGTCATGTAATAGTTACATTTCTTTTAGAAATGTCACCCCTCCCTCATTTTCTCCCACTTTTATAACACAGGGTCTAGTTAGTATCATTGCCCAACTGCTTCACCCTTTGTCCCACAGTTTCTGTGCTTCCCCTCCTACTCCCCAAATCAGATAAACTTATTTAAAGAAAAGGGTACAGAAACCAAAAACAGTGACAAAAGGGAATAAACCAAAGGGGATAAGGGGAAGAACCAGAGTCAATCAAATAGAAATCTCGTGGGTTTTTTGTTTGTTGCTTGGTTCATGTAATACTTTTTTTTTCCAGTCCTGGGGCTTGAACTCAAGGACTGGGTGCTGTTACTGAGCTTTTTTGTGCTGAAGCCCAGCACTCTGCCACTTGAGCAACAGTGCCATTTTCAGATTTTTCTGAGTTGTTTATTGGAGGTAAACATGCCATGGCCCTTCTACCTTGGCTGTCTTCAAACCACAATCCTCAAATCTCAGCCTCCTAAGTAGCTAGGATTTAAAGCCTGAGCCACAAGTGTCCTGCAGGAATTGATTCTTGTGTTTTGTCCTTACTACACTGTGGGTTTCTCTGTAAATTCAATTTATTTAACTCAATATAATAAAATTTATAACACAGATGTTTACATCTGGAAGGAGTACTTGGCTCCAATTCCTTTTTTTCTTTTCCCACCAAGATAACTTAGGAAGTTTCTCTGAATTCCTTGGTCTTACAAACAAATGTTACGTTTATAATTTCATAACACTGTTCTTGACCCTGCTTCTCAGTGGAATCTCTGTAAGTTAAAATGCAAACCTATTGATTAATTTTCATGATCAAGAAAAATCAGATCTATTATCTTGACATTCTTATTGATGTATTAGAAGTAAAAGATAATACCATAAATGGTGTGGGCTGTTCCTAGCTGATGCTATTACACGCAGAGTTCCCTGTAAAAGTAATTAGGGAAGTTAAAGAAGTGAGTACTCACCAGATGTGATCATACCATTGGCCTTAAAATATGACATCAATGAGTTACCTAAGGAAAGTACTAGAGGCCAAACATCTAGGTTTTAAGTTTCAGAGACATTTTTTGCTTATGTTCACCTCAGGAAATGAATATTGCCTTCATAAATTGTTGTCCTTATCCAGGAGATGAACCAAAGCAGTTTCATTTAGCCCTGGGGTATTAAATTTCTTTAACACTTTGCCACATTAGAATATGTTTTCCATCTGACTCTGATGATGCAATATTTGAAGGGAGAAATAGCCAAGCGACATTCCATAACAAGCCATAAAAGTTTATGATGCACATAGCAGGATAATTGGAACGAGAGGAATTGAATACTTCCTAACAAATATTTGATAAGATATGGTATGCATGAAAAATCATAACATTTCAATCAACCAATGATGGCTACTTCATAATGCATTTATTTTATTATTCCCATAATGGATTTTATGTGCCGGAATTGGTTCTACTTTACTATAAAGATGGAAAAGGTCCAGATTCTTTCCCCTCCTACACTGATTTCCCATTGTAATGTTTTACTGGTGCATTTCATTCTTTTTCATTCTTTCCTCCTACCCATCTTTGACTAGATTGTTTCACCACAGCTGTTGACAAATGATTTATAGAAACCCAAAGCTAGTGGACACAGGTATTTTCTTTTTCTACTTTAGTCAGCATTCTTTTGGTTAAAGTCCTTCGACAATACTAATTAAATCACTCACAGATAGTATCCCTTCTCCCTGTTTCCAGATTTTTTAAACCTCACACACTTGTTTTACTTTAGGTTTTGTGCTACATCAAGTTATAAATCTTCCTGTATTTCCAGTCTGGCTTTCTGTGAAATAACACTTTTTTCCTTCCAATAAATTTTCATCCAACTGTTTTCAATAGTGGCAGCCAGGCCTGAAGTTGTCAGTCAAAGAACAGCTTATCAGTCTGAGCTTTTGCTTTTTAAGCTTTTACTCAGTGACTCTTGAAACCTGTCAACACCCAGTTGATTTTAGCCCAAACAATAAAGTCACCCTCTATCTCCCACATAGAAACATTACGATTAAATTCTGATGTCATATACGTCATATTTACATAGTTAAGACTCATAATAAGCAACCCACAGGCAATAGGATGTAATAACCATGCAGCAGAGCCATTTCCTGTCCCACCTCTTCTCTCACACCATGTTTGGTGCAGTTTATTGGATGTGAACGTTATGAAAATGAAAATCGTCTGGGGGAAATCTGCTGGCCAGGTCTGAGGTTTAGAAGAATCCAAGCAGAGGTGTAGAGAGAGTTATAAATATTTGGTCACCTCTTATGTTATAAAATAGGAACACTTTAACATTCATTTACAGGAAAAGGAGAGATGGGAGGCCACAATTACATGTGCTAACAGCCAGCTTGATATTTCTTAATTCTTCTAGTATTAAAGGAAAACAATTACTTTGGAGTCAGAGATTTGAGACACAAAATCTTTAATAATTTTATTTTTAAATGCAAAGCACATACTTTGAATGCTTTTCAAGGAACTTAAACTATGAACACCATTTAAGAATCAAATCTACTGTGGTGCTTCAAACAGCCTGCATAGATAGGTGAGTATATTCTTGGGCACACACATTAGAACTAGGAATAAGTGTGTCATATTAAAGTAAGAAAATGAAAATCCACTGTGTGATTTAACTTGAACCTACGTCTGGAGATCAGGCTCCAGACATAATTATTGACAAGAAAATAAGGCACTCCTGAGAAGGTATTATATATCTGTGGTTGGAAAGCTTTTATACTTTTATTATGTTAGTGGAAATGGAATGAAGTCATTCTCAAGCCTAGCTACTCAAGAGGATGAGATTTGAAGATCTAAGTCAAAGCCAGCCCAGGCAGAAAAGTTATAAATCTCTTATCTCCACCGGACCAGTAAAAGGGCAGATAGCAAAGGTGTGGTTCAAGTAGTGGAGTACCAGCCTTAAGAAATAAGCTAACGAAGAGTCCAAGGACATGAGTTCAAACCCGAGAACTGTTTCAAAAGCAAACAAACCAAAAACAGTATGTTAAGGCCTAAAATGCCATTTTGAAATAAGTTCTTGTTCTTTCAAGGGCTAGTCTTTCTTATTATCCATGCTAAAAAGAACATTTATATTTAACATGTAGATTTTATTATATATTTACCTTGCCTACATGTTACACCTGAAAGTTAGTATCATAATTGCCATGTGAGATAAAAAGATGATTCTAAGGAATCCTGATATTTCATGATGGTAATTTGATCTAAAAAAAAAAAAACAGAAAAAAATGCTATAAAAGCACCCTTCATGGAGTCTCAAATTCCATACCTTCCAAACAAATTTAGGCTATTCCTTTGTTACTGATTCTAATTACATAGGAAGCTAATTATTGGACTCACTGATTTTTTTTTTGCCAGTCCTAGGCTTGAGCTCAGGGCCTGAGCACTGTCCTTGGACTTTCTCAAGGCTAGAGCTCTACAACTTGAGCCTCAGCACCACTTCCGGCTTTTTTCTATGTATGTGGTACCGAGGAATCGAACCTGGGTCTTCATGCATGCTAGGCAAGCACTTTAACCACTAGGCCAAACTCCCGGCCCTCACTGATTTTTTTTTTTTATACCAACTCTAGTTCGTAGAAACACATAAGCCTTCTTAAAGTCCATCAATGAATGCACTTACCTCAGCAAAGTTTGCATCTACATATACTCCCAGCTTATTCCTCTTTCCCTCCTCACCTTTCCCCTGCAATCACACAAGTGCACATAACACACACACACACACACACACACACGTACACACACACACACACACACACACACACACACACACACATATGCGCATGTGTGAAATAGCCTAAAGAATTTCTGGGATTTCTTCATCTTTTTTTTTTTCCCAGTCCTGGGCTTGAGCTCAGGGCCTGAGCACTGTTCTTGGACTTTTTCAAGGTTATAGCTCTACCATTTGAGCCTCAGCACCACTTCTGGCTTTTTTCTATGTATATGGTACTGAGGAATCGAACCTGAGTCTTACATGCTAGGCAAGCACTCTACCACTAGGCCAAATTCCCGGCCCCTCTTCATTTGTCATATCCACCTGGAAGTCTAAGATTCTACTAACAGAATTCTTTCCTGCTAGCTGGGCATTATGTTTTCCATTGTTCTAAGTTGGCAAGAAAAGATTCGTGGTGTAAAAGTGAACTAATCAGTGATACTAAACACTATATTGAAAATGAACTATATAAATGAATTTATGGAGGTAGGGGGTTTTGAAGGGGAAAAAAAAAACTGGGAGAAAATAAGGGAAGACATGACACTGTTTAAAAAGCTGTATATTCATTACCTGATTTATGTAATTGTAACTTCTCTGTATATCACTTTTACAATAAAAGTAATAAATAAGCTAATTTTAAAACAATCAACAAATTAGCCAGGTGCCCGTGGTTCATGCCTGTAATCCTAGCTATTCAGGAGACTGTGATCTGGGGATCAAGGTTGAAAGCAAGCTTAGACACTAAGGTCCATGAGACCCCTATTTCCAATTAACTACTAGAAAACTGGAAGTTGCACTGTGGTTTAACTGGTAATGTACTAGCCTTGAGCTGAACAGCACAAGGTCAATGCTCAGACCCAGAGTTCAAGCCACTTGACTGACCAAAAAAGCAAGCAAGCAAGCAAGCAAGCAAGCACGCAACTACAAATTATCCCTATAACTACCCTGAAGAGTAAATATACTTAGCTATATTTAATCTTTTTTTTTTTGCAGTCATGGGACTTGAACTCTGGGCCTGAACACTGTCCTTGGACTTTTTTCTACCACTTGAGCCACAGCACCACTTCCAGCTTTTTTCTATGTACGAGGTACTGAGGAATTGAACCCGGGTCTTCGTGCATGCTAGGCAAACATTCTACCACTAGGCCAAACTCCCAGCCCCGTATGCTTAGTCTTTGAAGGAAGCTCCATACTACTTTCCAGAGTGGTTGAACAAGTTTATACTCCCATCAGCATTTTGTAGTGTTCCCTTTTGGCTACATCCCTGATAGCATCTGTTATTAGTTGTCTTGATAATGGCCATTTTAACTGAGGTAAGGTAGCATCTCAATATTGTTTTGATTTCTTTTATGGCCAGAGATATTGAACATCTCTTCATGTGTCCATTGGCCATTCTTCTTCTGAGAAGTCTCTCTTTAAGTCTTTAGTCCATTTACTAATTGGGTTTTTGCTTCTTTAGGATTTTTCAGGTTTAATTTTTTATCTTTAAGTATATTTTAGATATGGGGCCCTTGTCTGTTGTATGGCTGATAAACACCTTCTCCTATACTGTGGCCTTCCTATTTATCTTGTTAACTATGTCCTTTGCCATGCAGAAGCTCTGTAGTTTAATTCAATCCCATTTGTCCAAACATTATTTGATTTTGTTGTGATTAAGAAAGTTTTAACTTACGCCAAAAAGTCCTAGTGTTTCTCCTATTCCTTCCTATATTATTTCCAGGGTATCTGCTTTTACCTTGAGGTCTGAATAAAAGACACAGTCACCTGCTTGACTTGTCCATGTGTGCACAACAGTAAACTAAGGTGGAAGGAAATTTAAATTAAATTTCTTGGAACTATGAATTCTGTTGAGTGTAAGTCAGTTAAAGAAAAGTGTTTAGTCAAAGATCATTAGTCTCTTTCAGTGGGTATCAAATATAAGACTTAATGTGTCTGAGGTTTCTGATAGTAATTACAGATGGAACAACAAAACTTGAAAAGTTTTGGAGCTGTGTTTAATTCAGAACAACATATGGCCTCTCAGAGTCCTGATTCTAATTTCCAGTATTTTCAGTTGGAAAGCTCCTGAGATAAAGTCAAGATTTGATTTTATAAAAGATGACATTAACCTGTAAAATAATGTAACTCCTTCTTGAACCATCATTGCAGAAATTATACAACCAAATTAAATATCAACTATTTTATCTTTCTTTTGGTTTTGGTGGTACTTGGGCACTCATCACTTGTTCCACACCCCTAAGTGTTGTCCTTTTAAAAAATAATCATATTGGTGAAGCTATGTTCACCCCGTTGTTGCTGCCAGAAACTGTCTTTTCTTTAAAATAAAATGGATGTAATTGGAGATTGTCACGTTAAGTAAAATAAGCCAGACTTACACAAATATTGCATATTTACTCTCATGTATGGAACCTAGATCATTAGTATTGAGGGGAGAAATGGATTAAAAAGAGAGTAACAGAATGGATGTGATTAAAACACCATTATGCGCTTATTTGAAAATATCACAATGAATTCCTTTTACATAATTAATATTCACTAGTAAAATAACAGAAACACATTTTAGTATATAGAAATAGTGAACACTCCATAAATTGGCATTTTGTCCTCACACAAAGCTCATATCAATCTTCTGTTTTTCTTTGATTTGAATAAATGTATAACCAACAGGATGAGACACAACTTTTCTGGAGTATGTATTAGAAATTTGAAAATGAATTAAGTTTTCCAGCTACAATTTTGGAAAACTGAGTGAGTAATTATACTAAAATAATTTGATTCATAAATAAGTGAGCTCTTACCAAGAAAGTTTGCACTGTGATAATGGTTAATACTTGAGTGGGTCTCACTCTTTTAATTACTTGATTCCCTTGATTTAATGAGTCCACTTTGCTACATCAAAGTTTAAGATGTAATGGAAGAGCTAAGGATTTGACTCTAGCAAGTCAAGCTCCAATGTCTTTTGTTTCCCAACCTTCTATATTCATTGTAAGATTGGTTGTCAGAGAAATACTAATCAATTAGTCCAGTAAGCTATCGCATTTGACAGTCTCTTACTATCAACTCTCAGCATTTGTGATGTTATAATTTTTACCTATTCCAAAGATTGGATGTGAATATTTTCCACTAGCTTGAAGAATCCCATTATGTACCCAATGACTGAGCCTTACTGACTTCCTAAAAAGGTGGCTTTAGCATAGCTGCATGAGGAAAATTTGAATTGGTGGACTTAGAAATCTTCAAGGTACAGTTAATAAAAATGTCAGACTCCTGTGAATACACAAATTTCAATCATTAATATTTTCAGTGACATTTATTTAGAAATAGTATTTTTGGGTGGTTGGGCACAATGGATATGTTTCTGTCCTGTCCCATACTTGAGAAGCAGCCAGACTTATGTAAAAACCTAGTTTTTTTATTGGTATGTATATTTCAGTGACTTGTTGATTTCTCTGAATCTTTGCTTCCTCATCTATAAAACAAAATGTTCTCCAATGCTGATGAGTATGTGAGGATCAAATGAGATACATACAATCTAATTTTGCATGACACATCTGCAGAAGCACCACTTCAATAAATGAGTTCCTTTTCTTTCAGAAACATCCTTGCGTTCCTCAATTTAAAATAGATCATCTTTCAAATCATTTACTCCTCTCTCAGGACATTAAGAATTAAATTATAATATAGAAGCAGAGGGCAGGTTATTTTTACTAGGCTTGTTTATGAATTGCCCTGCTATTTTATTTACCCAAAGTTTACTGGCTGCAGCAGGTACCAATTGCACTCTAAATGATAGAGACTGCACATGGTAGGAGGCGCAAAGGACTTGGAGATGTTGAGGAAGCAATTGGAAAAAGCTGCCAAGACCAAAATAATCTGACAAAGTCCACATTGTTTCATAAAATTGACATTTCTGTCACAAACTATAATTCCCAGCATTATTTAACTACATCTAGGTCATTTATATAGCACTTCAGTGGTGTGAGTGTGTGTGTGTGTGTGTGTGTGTGTGTGTGTGTGTGTGTGTGAGTTTGTGTCAGTGTATGTCAGTGTGAGAAGAGAGGGGAAAGAGACAGAGACAGAGAGAGACAGAGACAGAGAGGGAGGGAGGAAAGAAGGGAGAGAAAGAAAGGGAGAGGGAGAGGAAGAGGCAGAGGGAGAGAGGAGAAGCGATTGTGGTGTAGTTCTGTTTGATTATCCCTTTAAGCAGAGAAGAGAAGGAGGGAGGCATTTCCCCTAGAATAATGAATACAAAGGAGCCTTGAGACTTTGAAACACAGAGAAAGCATGAAAGTAGACATGAATTATATCCCTTTAAGTTCCAAGGAAGCCTCATTTGTAATAATTAGAACATGTCTAGGATATATTCTTAGCAGAGAATATGATAGCTCAATTGATATGTGCCTATCACCATAGAAAATGATGCTTATCAAAGTAAACTCCAAGAAATGGAAACACGAGGTTTTTCTATTGTACTGTTTTCAGTCATTCCTTTTTTTCTCTCCCCACTTTGGTTTATTCCCTGTTGTAACTGTTATTTTTTTATTTCTGTACTCCTTGTCTTGTTCATAAGTTTATGTGTTTTGGAGAAAGGAATCACAGAAATGATGGGACAAAGGGTAAACCAATGCAACAGTGATACTCACTAGACACTGTTTTGGAAATGATCTTCACAACTTGGAAAGGAGAGTAGTTGGGACAGGGGATAGGGGGGTGTGGGAGAAAATGAAGGAGAAGGTAACCACTCTGTATATCGCCATTAGAATAAAATTTAAATTAAAAAATCTAAGTTCAAAAAGTTTGTTAAAATTCATTAGACTTAATCTTAGCAAAAAACTACAGAAATTTTACAAAGAAAAATGAACCAAGATTATCAGATTTTGGTCAAGAGATATTGTACTCGGAAACTTCTTTGATTATGGGTAACTCCTTGAATAACAATAACAAAATAGAGAAAAAGATAATCAGTCAGATGCCATTGGGCATGCACAAACAGATGTTTCTAGCTATCTCTGAAATGGAATTTTCAACCTTTTCCCAGTTTCTTTTTCTCTAAATGCCAAATGCTTACCAGTTTTGCCTCAAGGGATGACTGCAAGTGGAGTTGTAGAGGGAGTGATTATCTAGAATCATTCCATCATTCCATTTCTAAAGGTCCTTTGGGAGGCTAGAGTGTCAAAAGAACAATGTGGCCATTTTGTTCACTCTAAATAATACTGAGGTTCCTAAGATAGGACAACCTGAGAGTAAAACTAGATTCAGGCCTGACTCAGGATATCTCTGATCTAACAAAGATATTATACTATCCAAGTACAGATTGAAAGGTGACCTGCCATAGTTCATAATGATTTAACACTCATTCTTAGAAAATTCATTGGCTGGCGGCCATTAATATTGCTGCAAAAAAATAGGCAATAATCAGTAAACAAACACAAACTTCCACCCTCTTGAATTTACCACATTTTCTACTAAGACATAATAAATGAACAAGGTAATAAGAAAATATGCAAAATACAGCACATAGCAGATGATACGGCATGCAGGAAAGAGCCATAGAGAAAAAAGAGTTTTAATGGAAATCTAGGAGGAAATGGCTTCACTGAAAACATATTCACTTCAGATCAAGAAGAGTGTTAAGTGAAGGATCTACTTCACATAGAAGCTGGAAATACTTGTAGTAGCAGGGCCTAGGGTGTATGGAGTAGATGGGGTTGTGCACATCAGAGAAGACAATGTCTAGTAAGCACATGGTATGCCATGAGCTCACAGGTAATAGCACTGGGCATGTGGGCTATGGCGGGCCTTGGCATTTAGTTTTAGTGAAATGTAAATAGCATCTATGTGTTCAGGGCTTTAAAAGGAGTGTTTTCCCTTTCGAATTTTTTTCCAAATACTCAACCAAGTTAGTTACTTGATCAGCATAGAATTAAAGGTTATATAGCTAAAAAAGAATCAAGGATGTAAACAGTCAATGACTAGCTAAGCCTTAACCCCAGAAACCTGCAGGGTAGGTAAGAGCTGGGAAAACTAGATAGAGCATCACCTGCTAAACTGCAGCTGCCTTGAAGCTGTTTATAGGCAGTTACTAAAAAGTTTCCCATAAGTACTCAGCCTCACTCACTTTGGAAAACTCTATTACTGTGATTTCTGAGGCAGGTATACAGTATATGAATCAGTTGGAGGAGGTTTTTAAACACCCATTTCAGAACCCCATCCCAGAGCACTGAATGAGGAAATTGTAATCCCCAAATGTGTCTGATGATGAATATGTTTTTCATTTTTTAACACCTCATAGGAATTAGTGTCAGAAAGAAGATATTGTGGAGACAAAGTCACAAACATAAATATTACACAATGTACAGACTTAGATGACAATAAATTCAAGAACAAAGCAAATGAAAACAAAAGCCTTAAGTGTGGTTTGGTTGGCTGTTAAATTAATTTATTTGTTGTTTTATTTATTTTTATGTTTTGGCTCAGAGATGTTAAATTCTGAATAAATTTGCAAGGTTGACAAATGTTTACATTACCATTTATATGACTCACTTCTTACTTTTAATACATGTAACACCTGATTTGTTAAAAGCAGAAAATCTAAAGCTGAGGGAATAATTGATTTTAACTACTAGTTTTCAATGCTATGTCTATAATTCCACCCTATTTGTAACACTTGAATAAATTCAGCTTTCCTAAGAAGTAGTAGAATAATCTTCCAAAAAATGCCATCAGTTAAATTTTTTTAGCAACAAGTAGGCATATGAACACATATGTATAGTCCCATCTGCTCAGGAGGTACAGGGAGAAGGATTATGGTCTGCATCCAGCCTGGGAAAAGCAGCAAGATCTTTTTTTTTTCTTCTATTTTCTTCTATAGGATTTTTTTTATTGTAATTAGTAAAAGGGTTACATGATATTTGCCAGAGAGAAGGTGCATTAATTCACATACATTGATACCCTTTCACATGTCTTGGTACCCATTACCCTCCCCCCCACACTCCCCACCCGTCTTGGTTTTCCCCCCTTCCCTATCAAATTTCAAATAACCAAATACAAATAAATTCAATATATCAGATAACAAAGTGAGATACTGTAACAATACGAGATAACCAAGGGACAGCAAAGAAGATGAGAGACAACATAGTACATGCAAGATCTTATCTGAGAAAAAAATCTAAACTAAACTGAAGCAAATAGGGACGGGAGGTTGGTTCAAGTGACAGAACACTTGCCTAGGAAGTAGGAAGCCCTTAGTTCAAACCAGAAGACCGTATCCATTAAAAAAAATTCTAGACTAACTTACATTTATTTTCATCTGGGTTTTGTTTACAAAAAGTGCTTCATCTTTTAATAGCATTGGTGATCTAGTTTTGTTTTCTAGAAATTTTAAATCTAAAATTATTTGTTTATGCTACCACCAGAGGCAACTGCCATTGTTCAAGTATTGGATACAAGTAGTCACAGTGTAGAAGAACCTACAGAAGCTGTGAGCTGTATCTAATAACACACCCTTCATTCCACTCTCCAGTGGTCTCAGCGGAAGTACACAACCTCTCACACAAGTCGTGTCCCACCCAGCCACTGGGGCAGATGGAAAGAATAGTCCTTTGGTTTCATTTCCTTTTTATGTTTAGCTCACCTTCTACATCTTGAAACAGAGAACAATCATGTGATTCTTTCTGGTTAAAGATCTGTGGCTGCAGTTTCAAAACTCTTTACTAGAGAATGCCTCCCATTTAAATATATTGAGAAATGACTGAAATGAATGTAACAGTACAACTTTTGTAACTGTTCACTCAGTCCAGCTTCAAACTTTGATCCTCAGATCTCAACCTCTGGAGGAGCTAAGATTAGGCATGAGCTAACAGCCTCTAGCTTCAAACATATTATTAGTCATGAAAAGTTAGTCAGCTTTATGTAATCACCTAACATTTACTGACATATTTTCTTCCTTTAATTTCTTAGCTCTTTCTTCAAGTTTTCTGTGACTTTTTGGTAAGAAAAGTGGTTTAGTAGTTTAGAACTCTTTGGGAGAATTCATTGATCCAAGGGAACAGACATATTTCTCTATGTATGTTAGTCACCCAATGCAAATTTTAAAAATGAAATTCTAGTCAATGCCTTTAAGACATTGATGAGAAGGAAGTAAATATTTCGTATTCTTTATTTCTGCAGGTGTTATAAGTCAATGCTCAAATTCTGGGGAGGGGGCTCCTCCCATACTACTTGAGTAAAGAACTATAATAATAATTGATAAATTCTGAAGACCTCACCAGAATCCAAAATATCCTAAAACCTCTTCAAAAGAAAAAAATCAATCACTTATGAAAAAGCTGATACTCCATATTTATAATGTGTTTGGTTTTCAACAACTCGTTATTATAATATAGTAGATTCTAACAAGTCATTTTTGAAATGGAAGCATGTACACATGAATACTGCAAATAAAGAGCTACTAGTTATGATATGAGGCTAATTTATTTGTTTTTGTTTTTGTTTTGGAGTTTTTTTTAGTAGCCATTCCTGATCATTGTTTTATGAATTTCCAGAGAATTTCTATCTGAAGTCTGGAAATCAGGGAAATCAACAATGCATCTAGTTTGTGTTAGTATTTTAAACAATGTTAAATTTGAGTTTTCATAACATGCACATTCCATTTTGAAAACAAATGAGTAATTGACCTGAAAGCACCGCACTGCCATTACTAGTGGCATTCCCTGTGGGAAGAACCACTGATACTGGTGCAGCTGGAGGGGCAATTTTCTCACTACTTCCTGAGACCCGGTTCATTTTCTGAACTAGAGAAATATGGAGTATACCTGTGCAACAAAGCATTACTTTGTTTCTTTTTATAAATGGTACATGTATTTTAACTTTCAAATCTCTTTTCTGGAACAAAACCAATCTTCCTTTCAAATTTATGACCTCTTTTAAAGGGCCTGATTGCCAAACTAGAAGTTAGTTAATGTCTTGGCTTCAATAAAACTTGATTAAAGATGAAAGATATGAGTTACAACATCAGAAGAAATAGAAAAATAGCATTGAATTAAAAAAAAACTTAAAGCTCAGCAAGCATCTGAAAAGTAAGGTTTTCAAGAAATAAAATGAATGGTAGTTATATTCTGAGGTGCATTTAAATTATTTTGTAATTCATTAGACCTCACAAGAAAAAAGACTATTTTTAAGTTTTTTTTTAAATGGCAAAAGTACAAAGTGCACATACTTTTTAACATGTTAAAAAAATCAAGGGATCCTGTTTTGAAAAAAACAAAATATGTGTTAAATCAACCATATTGAGCTATCCATATTGAGCTCAGAACCATATTGAGCTTAAAATGTATTATAATTGCTTATACTTGACAAGTAAATACTGTATTACTTGAAAGGTAAAAACTCAAAACTTAATTGAGAACGAAATGAAGAGTGGAGACTTTTTTCTTTTTTGGTTTAATGAACCTACTTAAAGTTTAGAAAAATGCATCAAATTAAAAACAATCCTCAATTTAGGCTACAACACAAAAACACCCACAGACTTCAGGAAATCGCCAGGCTTGTTCACCTTGACCTTTGGCCTCTCACACATTCTAGCATTCAACTTTTTTCCCCTCTGTCCATCTGCTTGAACCATTAGTAGAGTTCTTTTGCAACAGCTCCCACAGTAAGCCAGCTGCCATCAGAGCATATTTAAACTCTTAGTTTCCATATTTGCCTCTTAGTTTCCACTGATCCATGTGTTTGCTCATAGGTCTCATTAAATACAGGGAAGGGCATTATAGCAATTTCAAAATTCTCTAGAGAAATAAGCCATCTATATAAAAGACTGGTCAAAAGGCCCTTGGACTAACTTGCTAACTTGCATCTTTTGCTTTTCAGTCTACGTTTATGGAGAAGCAAGAAAGATGGAACAATATCTGCTAGGTAAATCTATAAAGGACAAGGGATGTATGAACAAAAGGAGGAAAACTGGTTACCCTAAAAATTATCTCTAAAAGAGTAACTAAAGTTGCAGAAGATTCTTGTACAAGTTTCTATTGCTTGATTTGATTTAGGAAATAAATGAATCACTGATGATAATGTCTTCATTTTACCATGAGAAATCTGTTGAGGAGGAAATTCAAGAAAAGAGCTGGATGCAAAGTCAGAATTGTCACACCTACTGCTGAAAGGTTAATTGAACTGTCTGTGAGAAAGCCCAAAAAAGAAAATGTAAATGCATCCACTTCCATATTGTGGAAAGGGTTAAATCACTGGACTTCCAAGTGTACAGGATATGAAATTTAAAGGTTCATTTTAAGGGCCAAGGGCAGGAAACAATTAACACTGGGTAAAACAGGAAAATTAGAGTGCTATCAGGGCTTCATTTTTCATAGGTGCTGTATAGATATTTTGGCTGGTCTCCTAAAACACCTTTCATTATCCCCATTCTGTGCCCACTCTAACTGGGGTCAGAATGTAAAAATTGATCACAGTAAATATTCACCAGGATACACTGCTAAAATCAGCCCACCAACAGAATGATCAGAAATACAAAGAGGCAAATAGGTTTTATTAGAGCATCATTGGAAAAGCCATTGTACTGCATTTAAGCCAAAAGAACCATATCAAAGGCAAAATTAGAACACGAATTTTCCCTCTCTGAATGAATCTTCAGCCTTACGTTTGTCTGTTTCTTGCTGCTACGGCAAAATACTTTACACAAACAACTTAAAATGTAGAAAGACTTATTTCAGCACACAAGCTCAGAGGTTTCAGTCCATGGTTACTTGGTTCTAAGTTTCTAGGCCAATAGAGGGAAAACATAGTGGTGACTGCAAGATTGTAGAGGCTATTCACTTAGCCAGGCAATGGAAGGAGAGATGGAGAGTACCAAGGACAAGATACAGCCCCCTTGGAAACATCCCCAGTGACCTTACTTCCTCCAGCTAAACCCCATCCCCTGAAGTTTCCAGAACCCCCCACCAGTTAGAGATCCAGGCCTTTAGTAAATGAGCTTTTACATTTAAGCCATAACTGAGCGAATAGATCTAGTCAGGCTCTCTTTTCATTTGGGTCTCTTTTTCTTGTACATTGATAGGCACACATATTTATGATATCTGACTCCTCCATCCAATAACTACATTCAGTTTAACATGCCCATGCTTCCAAGGAGAAAGTTTTACACACACACACAAACACTCCCTGCGCTATCTATACCCACACCTAAATTCAGCTTGTGATTCTTGCTGCTTGTACATGATTTTCCTCAATTATTTAGGAGACAGGTTCTAAACAGGAGTTTCCCAATTTTTTTAAATATTAGTGAGCTAGGAAAATGTACCTTTGCTATTTTCCAAATATTTAAATGTCTGCTCTTAAGAGCTCCTCTTTTTGTAGATGGATGTGATAGCAGGAAAGAAAAAGAATGTTCACTCTTTTTTCTTTCTACTTTTTTTTTGCCAGTCCTAGGCTTGAACTCAGGGCCTGAACACTGTCCTCTGTCCTTGGCCAGAGCTCTACCACTTGAGCCTCAGCATCACTTCTGGGTTTTTTCTATGTATGTGGTACCGAGAAATCTAACCCGGGTCTTCGTGCATGCTAGGTGAGCACTCTACCACTAGGCCAAACTCCCACCCAGTCTTTCTACTTTTGAGAGACTAAATATACAAACCCACAACAGCCACATCACATATTAAAGGAGAATTGTGACCAGGTACTGGTGCTTCATTATTATTTTACTAACTACTTGGGAAACTGAGCTCAAGGGGATTATGGTTCCAGGGTACCTGGGGCAGAAAAGACCAAGAGACTCCATCGCAACGGACGAAGCTTGATGTGGATGTTATATGCCTCAGCCAAAAAGACAGCAGTCCAGGAGATCCTGCTTCAAAAATAGCCTGCACAACACACACACACACACACACACACACACACACACATACACACACACACACACATAAACACACTTGGAAGGTGTGGCTCAGAAAAATGTTTGCCTAGCAAGCGTGAAGCTCTTGGTCCAAACCCCAGCACTACCAAAAATGAAAAAAATAGAACTCTGAGCAGTAACCTTCAGCAACATGTCTGGCACACCAAACCTCTTATCTATAGGAAGTTACCATCCATGAAGCCAGCCTAATGTAAATCAGAGTTGTAGGAAGTCAGACGGTTGCCTCTAGGAGAAAATAATGTCCAAATAATCAGTGAGATAATTGTCCCTGAATGGACAGTATTTGCTGAATAACGGATAGCTCCCTTAATATCTGTCCATCAACCTACTAGTAAAAAAAATAAGTATGGATCCTTTCAGTGACCTGGGACACCATATTTGAAGTTAGCTGAGCTTCATCTTCCTTCTGCAGACAGCTGCCCATCTGCCACTCAGGGCATAGTTAATCCCTGCTCTTTAACTTTTCTAAACTTCCCCATTCTGCCTGACTTTGAATCTCTGCAAAAGCTGTACAAACATAGATGACTACTTTGTGTTAGTTCTAAATATCTTTTGCTTATTCCCATTTGACTGGTTTTGTTGCTCCCACACTTCCAAGGGATAGGAGCATCTAATCTGAATTTGAGTCATGGTTGAAGCACACATTTTTCCTAGTATTTTTGGCTATTATTGGATTCATGTGAAAATTAGTAAGGTTTCTACTCTTTTTTTTCTTCTTGCAATTTCTGTGAGTATATTACACCTGCCAAAACCACACAGAAAAGAAAGCTAATTACAATTCCCATGTCAAGTCACTGACTTACCATGTGGAATCCACATAGTGGAAGTTTTTACATGTGTTTAGCCTTGTGGGTACAAAATATCCAGAGGGAAAATAAAAACGTTCTAACTTGATATAGATAGTTGTAAAACCACATATTTCACTTTGACAGTGGTTGCAACAGTTAGTTTGCTCTCTCTGTAAGAATAGATAATTTAAGCCAAGCCCGGTGGCTCATGCCTGTAATCCTAGCTATTCAGGAGGCTGAGATCGAGGATCATGGTTCAGAGCCAGCTTGGGCACCAAAGTCCTCAATACTCTTTATCTCCAATTAATTGCTAGAAACTGGGAAGTGGGGCTATGAGCTGAAGAGCTCAGGGACAGTGTCCAGACAGAGATCAAGCCCCATAACAGACAAAAAAAAAAGAATAGGTAGTTTATTTTTTAAACACCACTGGTTGTATGGGCATATAGGTATAGGCAGAATTTGAAGCCAGAGGGATTGGGAATCTGATACCTACATTCTATTGTAAGATTGGAGAATCACTGTCTGAGACTGGGAATTTTAAATAATGCTTGTTAAGTATTGCATGCATAGATAACATTTGGTGGCTCTTGGGTACATTCTATTATCCACAACCTACTGGAGTACTTAATGAACCTCCCCCTCTCCATATTCTCTCAGTCTGATACAGAGTTATCCATTTATTTAAAAGCTAATGAACCCCAAAACACTGTAAACAGGGCCAGGAACATGGCTCAGAGGAAGACTGCCTGCCTTGCATGCATAAAGCCTTGGGTTCGACTTCTCGGTACCACCACATACACAGAAAAAAAAGCTGAAAGTGGTGCTGTGGCACAAGTGGTAGAGCATTAGCCTTGAGAAAGTCCAAAGACAGTGCCCAGGGACTGAGTTCAAGGCCCAGGACTGGTAAAATAAATCCCAAGAAACTGCAAACATCTGAGACAAACTGCTTAACTTCTGATTTCTTACCACAGATTATATTAGAACAATTCTTAATAAGCAGATCAGAAAACCAGTGACTAGAACACATAGGAAAGGAAGAAACTCTATACATGGATATATGAATACAAATATATATATATGCATATGCATATACATACATATATGTGTGTGTCAATAATTTTCCTTATATCTGGTAGTGAAGAAACTATACTCTCTTAAGAAATGGTTTCTGTTGGGACCAGGAGCATGGCATAGTTGTAGAGTGCTTGCCTAGCATGCATGAAGCCCTGGGTTCGATTCCCTGGTACCACATACACAGAAAAAGCTGAAAGTGGTGCTGTGGCTCAAGTACTACCCTTGAGAAAGGCCAAGGGAAGTGTCCAGGCCCTGAATTCAAGCCCCAGGACTGACAAAATAAGAGAAAGAAATGGTTTCTGTTTTTAAGCTTCTGCTGGTTCCAGTTCAAAGAAGGAAAATGAAATCCTAAGAGTAAAATTTCCAAGAACTTTCTAGTTATTGAAAGAGAACACATTTTCAAAAAACTTCAACTAAGTGGACAAGCAAAAATTTAGAAGAACAACAGGTACCTTAATAGGCACCTGAAGATACAGGATACAGAATTAATAATAAAGTAATAAAGTAAGATTTAGCGAAAGAATAGGATTAGAAAAAAGTTGGAAGGGCCTATGGAACATA
This sequence comes from Megascapheus bottae, assembly GCF_031878675.1. Classification (NCBI taxonomy): domain Eukaryota; kingdom Metazoa; phylum Chordata; class Mammalia; order Rodentia; family Geomyidae; genus Megascapheus; species Megascapheus bottae. The sequence continues at coordinate 58,066,913 of NC_143516.1, forward strand.
CCTTAGAGACAAAATTTGGGAACCAAAGATGTTACTGAGAAAAGACATGAAAGAACTCAACTGAAGCCCAAGAACAAAAGCCCAGCAGCCTTTGAGGGATGGTGTAGGCAGAAGAAATACCTGTGAAGAAACAACCCAAAAGGGTGTGTCATGGTCGTAAGAATTGGTACCTGTAGTCATTGAAGAAAAACTCCACATGTTCACACTGGTGTTTCAGGAGCACAGAAAGAAAAGAAAAGAAAAATTAAGTGAGATTTAATAAATAAATAAATGAGTCCTAAGGGGAAGAAGATAGCCTTGAGAGTGGACTATGAAGCATAGGGTTGAATGGATGGAAGACGATGTTATCTCAAATGCCTCATTTTAATGTAATGTAACACACACATACACATATACACACAAGAGGGCATTGCTTTTTAATAAATTTTATTTAACATCTGCGTTACAGAAAATATATATAAGCAAAGTGCAAAGCATTACTTCCATAAGCAGTTCAGTTGGACATGACTGTCTATATCCTCTATGTACACACCAATCCCTTTTAGGTAACTGAGATCATATGGTTATGACATGCTATGATTTCACCAATTCATAGTCCCAAAGCTATATGAATATTTTGATAACCAAGAATAAACTACACCAGCTCTAAACATCTAAACAGATAATACTAAGTAGTCACAACATATGAATTAGATATTCTGATGAGAGGTTTCTGCCTGAAACAAAATTGCAACTTATGGTTGCATTGTTTTTAAGCTAGAAATTAAACCACAGATATGTTGCCTGAGAAGAACTTCATGTACAGTGAGGGGAGGCGGTGTAGAATGGAGGCCCTGAAACTCTAACCTTTAATGTCCAGATGGGCAAAGATGAATCTTCCTTCAAAATGAAAAAGGAAGAGACAGAGAAAGAAACAAAGTATTGGGATCTCAAATTTCTCAGATTTACTTTTCATGATGTATGTTATTTCAAATAGAAAATCAATTCAAGTTGCAAAAGTTTCCAACAATTGGAAGGTGCCTTTTGGACATAATTGGTGACCATGTGAAATGCTTTAAGAAATAGCTAGATTAGCGCAGTGCAGTGGCTCATGCCTGTAATCCTAGCTAGTCAGGAGGCTGAGATCTGAGAATTGCAGTTCAAAGCCCAGGCACTAAAGAACAGAAGACTCTTATCTTCAATTAATCACTAGAAAACAGGGAAGTGGAGCTGTGCTCCAGAGGTAGGGTGGTAGCTTCGAGCTGAAGCTCTCAAGGACAGCACCCATGCCCAGAGTTCAAGTCCCTTGCATGACCCACAAAAAAAAAAAGAAAGAAAGAAAAGAAAAACGAAAAAAATAGCTAAATTAAAGCAAATTAGAGGTAGTGGGTCACAAAATTAAACAACAGATTTAGACTACTTTATTAATTTATTTGTTTTTTTGAGACAGAATCTCATTGTGAAGCTTAAGGTGACCTCTAACTTGTGACTCTCCTGCCTCAGTCTGCTGGCTTCTAGAATACATTTCAAGAACTCTTACTACAAAGGGAAAGCAAAACAGCGGTATGTTTGTTCGCGAGTACGGATACCACTATGCATTATTAAAAGATATCTCACCATTCCACCTATGCCAATGAAGTAAATTTTAAATTGCACGTAAGAGAGTCAGAGTACCTCACAGTTGAGGTTGGAAAATGACTGTAAATCATGATCGGAGTAATTAGAATGATGGCTAGTTAGAAACAAACAAGAGACAATTGTAGCAACATAGCAAGGGATTTAGTTTGTGAAGTGGAGGGACACTTTCCTTCTGATACCTTCATTTCTGTGTGGGGGAAAATGTAAATAAATCAGAAGGAAGTATGGTCTCATACTATGCTGAAATTATAGGCACATCCATCTTCTGAAATATTTTGTTAGGAAATTTTACTTCAAAAGAAACTACAGATAAATATGTTGACAGGAAGTGTGTGAAACTCAATTCAATGATAATTTTAGATAAACAACCAAAATGTTAGAGCTGAAAGGTATATTCAAAATCATCTATACCATATTCACTATTTTATTAAGATGGTGATCCAAGAGTCTTTGTTTTGCCAAGTCACATGGTTTGTATGTGACTGGTATGAATTGGGCAGATCTAAATTTGAAGCATCTTTATTGGTTAGGAGCTACAAGCTCTTGGGCAAGTCTGAGTCATTTTTTTTAAATTCTTTAATTTCCATTTTCTTAAAATGAGATCAGATGTGAGTCATAATAAGCTAACACTTCAAGTTATTTATTAATTCTAAAAACAGTGCCAGCATTATAATAACTTCATCTCCTGAGAGGTATTACAAATTCCATCCCACTCCACTATGCTGATTTACATCACACTGTCACACAATTTATAGAAGGAAGGTCAGATGGCAATGCCATAATTAAAAGGAGGTAGCATTCTTTTTTTTTCAAAATAATTTCTTTCCATTGTGATCTTTTGTTTCCACATGTAGGAAATAAAAGGAACTTAGACCTAATATTGCACCACCTTTCTACAGTACAAATGTTCATTTCAGTTCCTTGTTCAAAGCCATTAATTTTGATCATTAATTTTAATTGAGGAAAGCTCCAATTTTGGATTTATTTTATATGTCTCATAATTTTACTGGTGCTTATGGGTTTGGCGAAGAAAAGCCATAGAGTTAAAAGATTATTATAATATTATATCCAGTGTTTGCACACTGGTAATATTTATTTTGATCACCTATTTAAGAAATGGGTTGTAAAACCAGTAAGAATACATGGATATGTATTTCAAACTTTGGATTATAATCCAATATTGCTTTATTATTTGTGATTAATATTTACCATTATTTATTTTTATTTTGTTCAAAATGTTCAAATTTTGGCCATTGGGCATTTTTCAATCAGTTTCATTGTTGGTTTGACTGACCCTTGTATATTTTTCTTCTCTGACTACTTCCTTCCTTTGTGCCCTGCAAGATGCTAGAAATTCATTTTGTGTCTTTCCAAGCTATTTATTGCTCCAACCTTTCTACAACACTAATTCTGCATTTTGATATAACACTATACCCCAGCAGACTTCAAACAATATACTAAAGTATGACATCTATTCTAATGCCCTAAAAGATTTCCAATATCATATCTATCAATAAAATAAAAAACAACTAAAGGTTTTTCTTCTGTTTTATCCCCAGTTATCACTGTTTTGATTTTGGTACCCTGTGTCTTATATATACATTTATCTGATTTGGGGAGAGGCAGGGGAATAACAAAATGGCAATACAAAGGACTAAGGGTGAACCAAAGCAACCTGAATATTCACAATACACTGTTGGAAATGACCTTTAAAACCTGGGGGTGGGAGTTAGAATGGAGGGAATAAGTACATTTCTTTTGAAAATTGTTAGTCCTCCCTTTTTTCTCTCACTTTCCTTCCACTCTCCTATCCTCCAAGTAACTATAACCCCTCTGACATTACCATTACAATAAAATATAATTAAAAATTATAAAGTGAGTAGGTTTTATTCAGTTAACAAAATAAGGCAGGAAGCTATAAAAATATCAACAAGGAGTAGGAGATATGAAATTACCAAAGTGCTAGGGCCAGAAGTGTGGCCTAGTGGTAGAGTGTTTGCCTAGCATGCACAAAGCCCTAGGTTCCATTCTTCTGTGCCACATACACAGGAAAAGCTTGAAGTGGTGCTGTGGCTCAAGTGGCAGAGTGCTAGCCTTGGGCAAAATGTGTCCAAAGACAGTGCCTAGGCCCTGAGTTCAAGCCTAGGATTGGCAAAAAAATAACTAAATGAAATTACCAAAGTGCACTGAAAATGTGCAAAGAAAATGGTAAACTGCTGAGTGCTTAATCATAATCTCTTGTGAGGATGAAGTGAATATTAAACCTACAAGTTAAACCACTGAGATCCTACAAGTCAGGAAATGTCATAAAAGCCTGGCATTATTTAGAATGTAGGCATATTAATTAAATACTAAATATACATATATGTATTTCAAAAATGAAAGAGCTTCATAGCTATGGGTTTGAGGGTTGGAGACAGAACCAGACATGCTCATCTAAAATGCAGGGACTAGACAAGGAAAGCACCTTCCTGATTACACTAAGCATATCTAAAGAGTTTAAAGGAGCAGAGCCACTGTGAACAGAGATTTTATTGTTTAAAAAAGGAACAGCCATACTGAAAACTTCATTGGGTAGCAATATAGCTTTAAATCATTTCCTATAAATTATAAGCATAGCTATTATAGGAAAAAAAGAAAGATAGTGGGATGGCCTTAAGGGATTAGACACAAGACCTCAAGTAACTTAGAAAACCTCTGTTGTCTGTTCTGCTCATTTGGGGCCACTTCCCTTCCCACTCGCTGCTCAGAGACTCTACACTCAATACATCACTTCACAATAATCTATCCAAGAGATGATGAGTACAGAGATGGTTCTGGCAGACTTTTTACTTGGCAAGATGAGAGTGGAAAAATAATCTTGCAATGGCTGTCAAAGGGATACAACACTTGAGAATGACTCTAGTGAGAAGGTTAAAGAACTTAAGATTTCCATCTCAGCCTCACAATTTGGGGGCAAACTTCCCCATTTCACAATGAAGCCTTATTTTTTGCCAGTTTTGATGTCCTTTCCCCTGTCAATCAACATCACCATGTGGATTTCATCAAGACCTCTAGTATAAATAAAGTTTGAGGAAATTTTTCTGTTTGGATTTCAAATATATACAGTGGACACTCTCATAAAGAATGCCCTAGTATGGTTCATAAAAAGGGAAGAAAATAGAAGTTTGCTTTATATTCTCTAACTTTTTTTTTGTCAGTCATAAGGCTTGAACTCTGAGCCTGGGCTCTCTAGTTCTATTGCTAAAAATGAAAGACACGATTGGAACAACAGCTTTATACTTTGCAGAAGGGTGATTTCTCTGTTAAATGTTACCTCTGGTGTGCCATTCACATTTCAATGCCAGAACCTTGTCGGGCACAAAGAAACCTCTTCTTACAGTTTCTAAAATGAAAAGAGAACTTTATTGAGGTTTATCATATTTGAATCTGAAATCTTTTTCTTGACGGAGAGCCAGAATGTTTACAATTGTTCTTATAGTACCTCAAAATGTTAAGTGAGCATCTCTTAAGGAAAAACGCTGGTTAGACTTGCTATGAGTTTTCACATAATTCCAAAGCTAATTTCAAGAACTGGGTGTTTCACTAGGGAGACAGAGGCAATATTATCACAGGAAATGTTAGAAGACACTACCTCAAAAGCAAACAGGGTATGTACTAGATTAATAAATTACTTTCTGCTTACATAACATTCAAATGTTTCTTGTTTTATACTTGCTAAAATTGGGAGCTTTAGACTTTACAAGACTTAAGTCTTACTAAACCTTAGATATAGTAAGACCCTCTAAATAAATTAGAACAGTGCTTTACACAACAAAAACAAAGATACACCATGGAAAACTGAAAAGGCATGTATTTTAAGACAAAAATCCTAAGCATGGAATATGCCTCTTTTTGAGATATTTTATGATTGAAGTACTTGTTAATCATTTTTCTGTTCTGGTACAGATATTTATAAAGACAATTTCAATAATAGTTCACAAATAAAAAAAAATACAGGGCCAGGAGCATGGCCTAGTGGTACAGTGCTTGCCAAGCAAGCATGAGACCTGAATTTAATTCCACAGAACGACATACACAGAAAAAGTCAAAAGTGGTGCTGTGACTTAAGTGGTAGAACATTAGCCTTGAGAAAGCTCAAGGACAGTGCCCAGGCCTTGAGTTCAAAGCTCCAGGACTTAAACTTTTCTTAAGTGCTATAAGTGATATTTCAAAAAAAGCACACCAAATTTATAAAAGTTCTTTCATACGAAAACATTCTTGCCATTAACAAAATTGGCCAGACTGAGAGTAAGGCCTGAGAATGACAAGCCTTCAGGCCATTTCCATTAAGACATGAATACTCCTTGATGCATAAAATGAGTGCCAGATAGAATTCTTAGAAAATGTAGCCAAGAGTTATGCAGATAAAGAATAAAAACCATCGTGTTGGAGGCCATAGGGAAGAGGTAAGATAGTGAATTCATAAAGGCAGAGAAAGAAGAGGTGTAGGGAAGAGAACTAGAACTAGATACCTATAGTTCAGAAACAGAACCTAGAACCAATGAAGTCAATGGGAGATTCTGCACTGTAGATTCTGCCTACAACCACAAGCTGAGCTAGATAAGGCATATTCACACCCCTCTGTTAAAACTGGACCCTACTACCCAGTCTATAGTACAGTACATTTTCCACTAAATGTAGTTATGTTAAGCATATGCAATCACATGGACTTCTAAAAACATATGAAACAATCTGTTTTCTGATATAGCACAATCTTGTTTATCCTCCTAAGTTAACTTCATTTATAGGGCCAAAATCAGTTATATTCTACCTTTGGCTAAATGATCCCTTTTGGTAGTAGTGTGGCAAAATGTATTTTTCAGTTCTCTTGCTTGCCTGTTTTCATTCTGTAAAGTATTTATAGTCTATTTTGCCACTTCTTGGCAGAACTATTGTCTTTCATCACTTAGGTAGTTGTTTGAGCTCTCCCATAATGAATTATAGAATCTTTTTTAAAAACAGAGGAATTGTAATCAGTTAAACAAGCCCGAAGTTTATGATATCTGTGTTTACCAAACCCTTGCCCTACTGTCTCTTACTGGATACTTCAAATTGAAATACTCCAGTTAGAAATGATTTTCCCAAATGTTAGTCCTTTAGAATCTCTAAAGCCAGACACTCTTTGGGGTTTTTTTTTGTTGTTGTTTCTTTTTTTATTTTATTATTGGGGTAATGTATAAAGGGGTTACAGTTATATTCATCAGGTAGTAGGTGAATTACTTCTTGAACATTAATACCCTTTCTTATGTTTTTGTTCCCCAATTCCCGGCTCCAACCCCTCCTAATCATATTGTTTTCCCCTTTCCCTATTTCAAGTAAACAAATAAACATATAAACAATATACCAGGTAACAAAATCAGATACAATAACAACATAGTACATTAAGAAAAATAATTACACAAGATAAACCTCTTGTCTCCATAACCTAAAGTTCATTTCATTTAGTCTCATCCTATATGACCTTATATACATAGGCTTTGAGCTATTGTGATCTTCTGCTAGGAGAATCCTAGATGTGTATTAATTATTTCAACTGAGGGAAACCATTGAACCTATGTTCCTTTGGGCCCAGACACCTTTTTGAAAGAAGCATTTTTTTTTCTTTTTCTGGTGGAAGTGATTCTTGAACCATTACATAAAAATAATTTCACAAGAAACCTGAAGTCTAGGCTGTAGGACACACAAAATAAATCAGCTCTCTAGGAACAAGACCCAGGTGACTGCTAAGTAGAATCAACTTAGCGAACAGAATCCTGGTGAAGGAGTAGCTGAAATGGAGGAAGACTGTGGAGGAAATTTAGAGTGTCAGAATGACTAGATTCAGAATCCCTCCTCATTGGCCATGTCACTGAATCTCTTGCAGACTTACTTTACTATTATTTATGAAATGAAGTCCATTATAAGTTCCCAGACCACCTTTCAGGACTCTGAAAAGGATTTAGAAAATCATTGCTTTGAATTTGCAGGAAAGGTGATCATACAAAATGTGCATGGGAAGCGTTAAATAAAGCCACATGAAGAGAGCGTTTTTATTCTTAGTATTTCTTAAGAACCCACAATTATGAAGTGTCCTCTTTTTTAATCATTGATCTCTTTCATATATATTTTCCTCTTTCCTTTATGTATTCTTTTTATTCTTTTATAATTTTTATTTATATATATATTTTATTGTAATTAATAGAAGGGTTCGTTATATTCGCCAGATAGAAGGCGCATTACTTCACAAACATTGCTACCCTTTCTCATGTTTTTGTCCCTATTCCCGTTCCCCTCCCCCCTCCCCTCATCTTGTTTTCCCCACTTCCCTATCCTATCTCAAATAAACAAATAAACATATATACAATATATCAGATAACAAGGTAAGATACTGTAACAATATGAGATAATCAAGGGACAACAAAAGAGATGAGAAATAATATAGTACATTAAGAACAACAAGCACACATTATATGGCTTGTTTCCATATCCTGGAGGTCCTTTCATTTAGCCTCATCCTATATGGCCTTATGTTTCTAGGTTTTGCCCTATTATAAACCTCTGCTGGAGAGTACAAGGTTTATATTAATTATAACAAATGAGGGAAACCATTGAGTTTATGTTCCTTTGAGTTTGGCTTACTTCACTTAATATGATTTTTTCTAAGACTTTCTGTTTCCTTACAAATGGGGCGATGTGGTTCTTTCTGATGGCAGCATAGAATTCCATTAAATTTTTATTCATTTATTTTCCCTTTCTATCACTTTAGGTCACAGTTATCTTCACTCCATTCCTTTCCTTCATTACTATATTACTCTTACACTCCTACATTACTCTTTTATTTCCCCTCCTGTCTTTCATACTATCTTTCTATTTCTGGTCCTTTGTTCCTTCTGCGGTTTTCATAATGTATAAATCTATAGTTTATTGTTGTTGACCAAGACTGTATATGTATTTGTTCATATATACTATAGGTCTAGAGTGACTTAAATATCATAGAGGTTGGATTGTGGGTTTTTTGGTCACAAAACTGTGTTCGGTGGTGTTGTTAGATTTGTCTGTAAGTACACAAAAGGAGAGAGAGAGAATGACAATACCAGTCTAAAATTGTGATCCTGCCTAGTCTGAGCAGATGCTTTTTGATTCACAAAGTTCAGGAAGTCTTTATTTGAAGTCCTTTCCTGTAGAGGGATTCCCTACTTGCCTCTTATCCAAGAGAGCTGTAGCTAGACAACACAACTCAGACTGACCAGAGACATTTGAACCCAGGACTGGCAAATAGAAGCCTTTGTGTACCATCTCTGATGGGCAGTAAGCTGTCTGCAGTTTGTCTCTGTGAAGACTGGAGTGTACACAATTTACCTGAGATACGCCCACAGGGAAAAGTAATGTCTGAGTGATGGGCCAGCGCAAGATGCAGAAATTATTTCTGGCAATGCCTAGAACTATATTCATTGGAAAAAAATAATAAGGTCTAAAACCTTACACACAAACATACAATAATAAGGATATATGTTCTTTTGAGAACGTACTTTCTACCTTGGATGAGGGCTTTGATTTTAATAGAAAAAACATTTTAACTTGGTACCTATCTAGAGAGCAAGGTTGAATTAAATAACAAAATAAGTACTTACTTTTGAATTCCTTGCTAATACAGAAGAAAACTAAAGGCAAGTAATTGCTCTCACTGGGGCTGTAACTCAAGTCCTTTCCACGTTACTTAGCTTTTTGTTCAAGGTTGATGCTCTGGCAAATGAGCCACACCTCCACTTTCGTCTGTTTGCCAGTTAATTGGAGATGAATCTCTGATTTTTCTGCTGTAGCTGGCTCCAAACTGTGATCCTGAAATCTCAGCCTTATGAAGAGCTAGGTTTAGAGACATAAATAAACATGTCAGCTGTGCGTGGTGGCTTACGTCCATATACCTAGCTACTCAGGAGGCTGAGATCTGAGGATAATGGTTCAAAGTCAGCCCAGGCACTAAAGTCCCTGAGATTCTTACCTCTAATTGACCACAAAAAAACAGAAGTGGGGCTGTGGCTCAAGGGTTAGGGTGGTAGCCCTGAGCTGAAAAACTCAGGGATAACAACCAGGCCCAACAGGAAAAAAAAAGAAAACAGTGTCCAAAGTGACACTAACTTTTCAGTTCTTCAAATTAAGGAAGCATGAAGTAACTTTTCAATTGTGTAGCCATTTATGATAATTATGTGAGAAAATTCACCAAGAAGTGCCACAAGGTGCCTTCCTCTCTCCCTAGCTACCACTTGAATAACCGTGCAAATGTTTGCTTATTAGCTACCCACTTTTGTGGTATTCCCACAAAAGAACATTCTCTTGATGTTCTTTTTTTTTAATCATTGGAACTTGTATTGGTGTAAGAATGAATAACCAAGTGTGGTGTTGCATGCCTATGGTCCCAGCTATTTGCAACTATAAATTTCTTGGGCCTGTGAGTTTGGGGACAACTTAGGTAACAGAGAGGAAGAAGAAGAAGAGGAAGTGGAGGAGGAGAGGGAGGAGGGAGAGAAGGAGGAAGAGGAGGAGAGGAGTAAGGGAGAAAGGGAGAAGAAGTGGAGGAGGAGGAGAGGAAAGAGAAAGAGGAGGAGGGGGGAGGGGCACTTTTAAATCCAGCAGCCCATAACAAAGAGTAACAATACTTACCTCTGCAACATTATGCGTTGAAATCAGGATCGGGCCCGCACACTGAAGGATTCTGTTTAAGTTTTGCACCATTACTTCCACACAAAGCTTCTGTGTGGGTTCTGTTGGCATGGGCTAAACTCCGACCGCAACACCAAAGCACCAGAGTCCTGGTCAAACAGCGCACTCCGTAACCGAGAAGTCACATCTATTTTGACACACTATCTTGTGGAAGAAAAAGCATATGAGGAGTATTTTTTTTCATTTTGAGATTTAATCCTCTTAACACTCTTTTAGAAATGCACAGCAAGCTGATTTGGGGAAAGGAAAAAAAACAGAAACAGTGAGACAATGGGTGAACCAATAAAATAGCAATCTTCACTATACACTATGTTGGAAAAGAAGTTTACAACTTGAGGCTGAAGGAAGTGTGGGGGAGGAAAAGGGTTAGAAAATGAAGAAGGGTAACATTGCTTGAAAAGAAATGTACTCATTACCTTACTTATGTAACTGTAACCATCTGTACATCACCTTTACAAAAAATTAAAAATAAAATAAGAGACATTTCCTTATACTAGAAATCCTCTTTTCTGAATCAGCGACCTCACACCAATAGAGTCAGTCCTATCTCATTAGGGTACAACAGAGCCAGAACTGAGTCTGATGAATCTAAAAGGTGCTAGCAGAAGATTCATTGCATAGCAAAAAGGCTTTTCTGAAATCCACTGTGTGAGCTTGAGAGAGAAAAGAGGGAAGCTGTTACATGATCAACAACTATTAAGTATTGAAAAGAGGTTCACTGTCAGATGACTGTGTTTGTTTTATAGAGAGACTTCCAAATATTTTTTTTTGCCAGTCCTGGGCTTCAGCTCAGGGCCTGAGCACTGTTCTTGGGCTTTTCTCAAGGCTGGCACTCTGCCACTTGAGCCACAGCACCACTTTCAGCCTTTTTCTATGTATGTATGTGGTATGGAGGAATTGAACCTGGGTCTTCGTGCATGTTAGGCAGGCATTCTATCACTAGGCCAAACTCCCGGCCCCACTTCCAAATATTTTAAAACTCTCCCTAGAATATACCAGGTAACAAAGTCACATACAGCAATAATACGAGCTTAACCAAAGGGCAACGGAAGAGAAGAGAAATAATATAGTACATTAAGAACAACAAACACACAAGATACAGCTCTTGTTTCCATATCCTGGAGATCCTTTCATTTAGTCTCATCCTATATGACCTTATGTATCTAGGTTTTGCGCTAGAAATAGGAAAGGGAAGGGGGAAACAAGATGATTGGGATGGGGGAGGGAAATGGAGACAAAAACATGAGAAGGGGTATCAATGTGTGAGTAGTGCACCTACTACCTGGTGAATATAACTGTAACCCCTCTATACATTACAATAAAAAATATTTCACACTGAAAAAATTGCTTCTAAAAGTATGTCTTCATTGGAGAATTGGAAAACACAACCCTCTCATAAATTCATCTTTCTGAATTGCAAATTTCCTTAAGATTCCAAACAAAATGTGTCTTACTGTATAAAATGCTGCTCAAGTCATATCACTATCACTAGGCCCACCTGCAGCCAAATCTCCCCTACCCATCTTTGCTTACTAATCACTCTCCAGATGTACATGGCCTGCCCCAAACCAGAGCCATAGTACTGAGGTGTGACATCACACTATGTAAAATACTGGGCTGCTTCCATGAGTTACCAGGGATTTTACTTAGCCACTATTTTAAGATTTTGTTTATGAATTAGAGAAGATATTGCTTTTTGCCATCCCATATCAAATCATGTACCCTCTGTCATTATTATCTCTGACTCTCATTGGATGATATATACTTGTTATAGTAGTAATTACTATAATGCCAATTATTGTGTGAGGGTACCAGACTAGTTTGACAAGTACCACTAAATTCCATTTTGAAATTCAAGATTTTAGATTCTTTTAAGACTCTGTTTTGAGAATTCAGCTAAAAGTATTTACAATCTTGTACATCAGGGAAGCACACCTAGTGCTGTTTAACCTCAGCACTTTTCATTTGTGTGATGTTGTATATGGTTATCTGATACTCCTGAAGCAGAGTCAGGGTTTCAAGTGTGAATATCACCACCTACCCATTTTCCCTTCTTCCCCAACCAACTACATCTTGGGATAAGATATAAAACAAATAAAACTAGGACATTTTCATTAGACTGAGTTTGGGAAGGTGAAATGAGGAACAAATATCTACTTCAGGTAAGGAGAAGAGTTCAGGTCCTGAGTATATTCTTTGCACAAGAGAAAGAAACTTGCACTTTAGCTACCCCACAGTGAAAGAAGTACAAAGGTCCTAGGTAACGAGTAAGTCTGGCTTAGGCTGTGAAGATGAGTGAAGGTGTCCAGTAGAAGAATAGTCTCCATCTTGTCTAACACCTGATAGCTCAAGGAAGACCTCCTTGGGAATGTTGAAAAACAAATGTAACTGTAGCTCCTGGATACATCACATTGATAATAAAAATAAATAGTAGGACAGGGGCAAAGGAACAAAAATAAAGAAACAAAAGTAGAAATAAGCATTTTCCTTTCTTCACATTCAGCCAGTTCTCAAAACTGGGAGCAGGGGTGGAAGGGACCCCACTAGGCAGATACAAGGGCATTACTGGCAGCAGACTTCAGGTTAGTTCAGGTGGACTGAGAGCAGCAGAGCCTGCTCTGGGACAAGGCCAATAATGTGACAGCAGAGAGGGAAGGTGCAAACCAATTCTGGAGGGCCTTAAGACATCTCTTGGGCTCACAGACATACTCTAGGGAATGTTTGGAAAAATAGCTATTCCTAAGTAGTGGAATTTTTGGACTTATAGGCAACAGAAAATCAGCTCCTAAGTGTATGGATAAAAGAAATTTATTAGCTCATAAGAAATCAAGCTGCCCAAGATTTACAATAGAACAAAATCTAGAGACATTAGGCCAAATAGTACAACATTAAATGTAAGGACCTCCAGGATAAGGAAACAAAAGCCATATAATGAGTGACTATTGTCCTTAATTTACTATGTTATCGCTCATCTCTTTTACCATCCCTTGGTTATCTCATAGTGTTACAATTTTTCACCTGGTTATCTGATATATTTTATATGTGCCTAATTGGTTATTTGAAATTGGATAGGGAAGGGGGGAAATCAAGATAAGCAGGGAGGGATGGGGGAGGGAAATGGGGACCATGTCATGAGAAAGGTATCAATGTTTGTGAAGTTATGCACCTTCTACCTGGTGAATATAATGTAACCCTTCTATTAATCACAATAAAAAATATTTAATTAAAAAAAGAAATCAAGCTGCCCTGAAGTATAGCTGAATGTAGGATTTCCCTCACTTTTTTTTTAATCTTCTTGTCTCTGTCTTATTGTATCAATCTTTCTCCCTCTCCTACTTTTTCTGTCTTTTCCTAAAAGAAAAATTGTGGGTGCATTTGTGTGTGTATGTGTGTAAGTCACACATGTACACTCTCCAGGGGTATTGTAATTTGGACCTAAACAATTCCAAACTAAAACACTCATCAATAACATATCAAGAGATATATTTTATTTATTATTTTGTTAGTCCTGGAACTTGAACTCAGGGCCTAGGCACTGTCCTTGAGCTTTCTTAAGGTCAGCACTCTTCCATTTCAGCCACACAACACCATTCCAGCTTTTTTTCTGTGAATGTGATACTGCAGAATTGAATCCAGGGCTTCTGCATGCTAGGCAAGCATTCTACCACTAGGCCAATGTCCCACTCCAGGAGATATATTTTATTGCCTCTTTTAATACTTTGCTAATGATCATCGCATTTTACTCCCTCAAGCCATAGCTGCTTGAGTTATTTGTTATTGCCCCTGAAATCCTTTTTTTTTTAATTATGGATTTATCATGGCACCCCTTAAGTTTAGTATACACATTTACTTCATTGTCTTTCTTAGGATAAATAAGGCGTTTGTCAGGCCTCCTTCCTGAACCTTCATAGGAAGTGTGAACGTCCCTGCAGAGAGTCTCCCTGTGCTGCAGGGACTCCCTCCATGTCTCCAGGAGACTAACTCCATGTCTTCTTTAGGACTTTGATCATTCTGACTATTTTTTTTTTTGCCAGTCCTGGGCTTGAGCTCAGGGCCTAATCACTGTCCTTGGACTTTCTCAAGGCTAGAGCTCAACCACTTGAGCCTCAGCACCACTTCTGGCTTTTTTTCCTACATATGTGATACCGAGGAATCGAACCCAGGTCTTCATGCATGCTAGGCAAGCACTCTACCACTAGGCCAAACTCCCTACCCCTCATTCTATTGTAGTTAAATTGTAACTTACTTCTTCCCACCACCCAGTCTCCAGAGTGACACTTGCCACCTAATAAAACACTAAAAATTTGCCTGTTTATCATGTTTTCTTATACTCAGTTTGACCCTTCCCAAAGGCGCCTGTGTTAAAAGTTTTATTTTCATCACAACTGAGAGGTTGGATAGCCTGTAGGATATAGGCTCCAGTGACCAGTTTTCTGATCTTTGGGAGACATTCTCCTCAAGGAGATTTACAGCACCCAGTATCTTCTTTTCCCCCTTTCCCTTCTGGTCTTGAGGTGAACAATCTTGATTCACCACCTACTTCTTGTCGTGCTATGTCACCTCACCACAGTCCCCAAAGTAACAGAGCCAATCCATCATGAATTTCAACTGCCATCATTGAGATATAATGTAACTTTTCTCTTCACAAACTGGCTGTCTTATGGCTTTGTTACAGCAAGAGAAAGTAGGATAACACATCTTGTGAATGTGTTAGAAATCTAGATTTCTCAGGTGCAGAAATCAGTGGAATAGGAATTTCAGTCCTTTCCATGTCAAACTGTAATGATTAAATGACTTCCCAATTTTCTTGTGCCTAGTTTGGTCCTTAACACTTAGCAGACAACCAACAAATATTCATTCAGTTTGCCTCCTTTCCCTTCCCTTCCCTCTTCCTTTGCAACATTTCTGTTGAATTGTTCTTTTGACCCTTTCATTTCAGCTCCAGAAGCAGGGCAAAGTGGCTCAAGCCTGCATACTACCTATATTACCTCCCCCCTCTATTTTTTTAGTGGAATAAAATATTTTATTGTGTAAAAATGTAATTCATAATGATTAAGAAAAGGTAACAAAATAAACATTTAATTGTTAAAACCTAGATTAACAAAATATCTTTCAAAGTATTTTAGAACATTTTAGGGAATTAATTTTCAAGAGGACTATATAAAACATTGATTCCACTTTATACTATTTCAAAAGCTTTTAAATTAAACGATATCAGTAATTACCATACAAAAAAGCAAATATAAAACATGTTTACTTTCAAATCAGATGAATGTTAAAAAATAGGAAATGTATGTTAGATTTTTTATGAATAAATGTTCATATTACAGGAGCCAAATATAAGCAAATTTGTCCCTAAAATGCAGTCCAAAACCTGCATCCTGTCTTCCTCTCATGTTTTTTCTCACATTTCAACCACCTATAAAATTTAGATGATTAGGAATTTTGTCTATGAAGTGGGATGCTTCTTGATCAGTATGATAGGTAGTTTCCACATATAAACTCCAAAAGTTGGTGCCATATAGACTATAGAATTAAGTGGTCTATTTATTTAAAAATATGAATAAAGTATGATGTTCTGAAGTAAATTTTTAACCATGTTAAACTGTCTTAGATGTACTTACTCATGCAAACACCTGTACATTGTCAGTTTGTTACTAAATATACCAAATTTAGCAAGGTGACTTAAGAATTATTGTGTTTATCTAATTTTATTTGAGCCTCAGCACCACTTCCAGCTTTTTTTTTTGTATGTACGTGGTACCAAGGAATCGAACCCGGGTCTTCGCACATGCTAGGCAAGCACTTTAACCAAACTCCCGGCCCAATTTTGAGCTTTTATTCTTATTGATTTTAATGTCCAAACTACTGGCTGCAAAATATAAACTTCTGGACCTACAAATACCTTTTAAGCCTTTTTGCCTTGAAAGTTAAGTCAGAAAAGAACAAGAAAGTCACTGCAGATTCTGACAAGATAAATGTGTGGCCCAGAGCACCATGACCTCTGAAAGTGTCTGGTTCTAGAAACAGCTTCCCCCTCTATTTTTCTGCTTTTTGCCCTCTGGAGTTCCACCTCTACAACTGTTCAGGCAAGAAGTATTTTCCACTCCCAGTTGTTTACTAAGGGTACTGAGAAAACATGGAAGCTCATATTATGCCTTTCCAGCCTAGACAGGAAAAGGAATGATAGTTGAAGACCAGATATTACATTAGTTGAGCATCATTATGAAACAATTGTCTCACAGACTGTCTAAATTTTCAGTGCCCTTTCATTCTATTTCTACACCAAGAAATCCTGTCCTTGTGAAACAGGATGAAATGTTGCACTCCTAGTCAAAGAAAACTAGCTTGCAGGAGTTAAGAGTGTGACCTCGAGGTTCATGAACCCAAGTTCAGACTCTGGAAACTTTTCTTTCTTTTTCTTTTTCTGTTCTTTTTTTTTTTTGTCGGTTACCCCTGGAGCCATAGCTCCACTTCCAGTTTTCTGGTGGTTAACTGGAGATAAGAGTCTCACCTACTTTAATGCCCAGGCTGGCTTTGAACAATGATCTTCAGATCTGAGCCTCCTGAGTAGGTAAGCTTACAGGTGTGAGCCACCACTTCTGGCATAGGAAACTTTTATTTTCCTATTTTATTTCCACTTCTAGAGTTCCCTTTTATTTTGTGTGTGTGTGTGTTACTAATCCTGTTCTTGCATTCCATTTTACAAACTATTCTCCTGAGCCAGGCGTGGTGGCATACACCCTTACTACTCAGGAAGCAGAGATAGGAGGGGGTCACATGTGCAAAACTTAGCCCAAGAATCGACCTAAAAAATACACTAAAATCAAAAGGACTAGAGAAGTCGTGTAAGTGGTCAAACACTTGGAGCAAAGCCCAGTACCATGGAATAAAAAACCAGCCATGTAAGCTTCTAGAAGCAACACAGAAATAGGTACTCTAGTACTCAATATTCCACACATGACCAGTCCCATTTAGCTTGTGTATTAGATTATATCTTTGACAAGAACAGCACACTACAATTTCCTAAATAGGAAATAACAGTTCATAAACTATCTAGCTTCAGATTACAAACCTAAGAGAAACTTGTATGAAATTTGATATAACATCAGCTCCCTAAATGCTTCTCTGCCTCAGCATAATTTAATTCAAATCAGAAACTTGAAATCAAACAAATATGTAAACCTAACCATTATATTTCTAACTTATGAAAAATAAAGTTACAATCTTGCTTTGTTAAATTTGAGTTTGTGTACTCTTGAATTAAAGCCCAGTAATTTTGACAATTGGTTTTCATATTAAGCAACTTACAAACTAGATTTATATTTCCTCATCATTTTCCCCCATTTTCAAATATGGTATTTATGAACCACAGTTTGAGATGACTAAGAGGAGGAGTGTTTAGTGTGGGCGTGAGGAGGTAATCCACTCAGCTTTTACTAGGAGGCCTTAAGCTTCTTGCATTAGTGACATGCACAGGTTATCCATTCTCCTGGGCCTACATAGAAAGGAAAGGGAATTCCAGGCTACACAGTTCTTCTGGACCTCCCATCTCTCTTTGTCCTTTCTTTCCAAAACAAAAGACACCGATTCCATTATAAAAACAAAGATGAGATTAAGTAGAAGACAACACATGACTGTCTTTGCCTACTCTTAAAAAGACATAGGAGGCCAAGGTTTGAAATGAAGACTACACTTACTACTTACAGAACTGAATTGTTGCGGTAGTCGGAATCACTTGAACCTTAACCACCATTTCAGAGAGCCCCTATCATTGCAATAATGACCTGTTGTCAATTTTAGCTCATTAAAGCAAGTAACTACAGATATTTTTAAATAGAAAGGAATATCGCAAGGGAATAAAAGTACTCATGATTTTAAAAGTGAGGTTATAACACTAAGACCGTAGCTTTCTGTTTGCATTGCTTGTTTGGTAGCCATGATATTAGTCAGTTCCTTTCAATTTCTTTTTGTTTCTTGCTCCAAAGGAAATTGCAGAAGTATTGTTCAAATAAAAATGTGCTTGAAAATTACAAGGATCCATTACTTTATACTTCAGAGGGAAAATTTACCAAGAGTGATGGGTCATTTCATAACTATTAAAACAAAGTAATACTGAAATTTTGTGTTAGTACATATGTAGACTTTACTTTTTCATTTTCCATACCTAAAACAGGAGATAACTATAGTTCTACTAAATATGATAACGGATACATAGTATTTCAAGGGCAAACTGTAATAAGGTAAATAAAGAACTGGTGTATAACTCAGTAGTGGAGTGCTAACTCACTAGTGGACTGCTTGGTCCTGAATTTGATTCGTTGCACTACAAAAAAAAAGAAAAGAAAATAGAAACAAAAAGGAAACAAACTTACACAAAATGCAATCCTGCAAATAAGGTAATTTAAAAGGTTTAAGTTTGGATGATTTAGCAATTCAATTTTTCCAACAGAGAAGGCTCATTTTTCTTGGCTCCACTAATATCTGAATGAAATTGTGAAAATCAAGAGAGCTTATTGACAGAGCTAGGAAAATTATGTAATGCAAAAGTATTCTTGAAATAGGATAGGGAAGAAGGGAAAACAAGATGAGGGGCGGGGGTGGGAGGAGGGAAATGGAGACCAAAATATGAGAAAGGGTATCAATGTTTGTGAAGTAATGCACCTTCTATCTGGTGAATATAATGTAACCATTCTATTAATTAAAATAAAAATATATGAAAAAATAAAAAATTTAAAAAGAATATTCTTGATATTCAGAGATAGTTAATGAGAAGATCAAAACCTTACGTTTCTTTTTAAAATATTGATATTTTTGTATTGTACTTTGTTCATATTACTGTTAATAAGAACAAAAGTAATAATATACTTTATCAGTTCTTGGAGTTAATTTGAAGTGCTTTACGTCTTAAGATTGTATTGCAATACATTGTATTTTAATGCTTAATTGATATTAGAATTTTAGAGATTATTAAAGCTTTTGTTGAGATGGGATCTTGTTATGTGTCCCAGGCTGATTTCAAATGTAAAATCCTCCTTCTTGGATCTTCATGAGTTCTGGGATTATTGGAAGTCACAACAACAGTTGGCAGCTTAAACGTTACAAAGTTGTTTTAGAAACAATATTGAAGAGTAAGTTTCATAAAATACAGTTAACCTCAGACTCATTTTGAGAGTCAAACAGAAAAGCTCTATATGTAACAAATAAGCCTAAGAAGTTTTCATTATTTCCAGCCACTTTTTAGGTTTTGCAGACCAAGGTTGACAACTGGCCTCTGTTTTTCTAAACTGTTAGAGCACTTGTTAAAGGAAGATTGAGTTTAATACCAACTCACTTGATATTTGAAATAACTTTTACTTTTTTAAATTTTATTTTAATGCATAGAGGGGTTACAGTTATGTTTGTGAGATAGAAGGTGCCTTACTTCTCAAACATTGATGCCCCTTCTCATGTTTTTGTCCCCATTTCCCCCCGACCCCCTCCCCTCATCTGTTTTCCCCTTCCTATTTCAAATAAACATATATATACATATATATATATATATCAGGTAAAGAAGTCAGATACTGTAACAATATGAGATTAACCAAAGGGCAACACAAGAGAAGAGAAAAAAAAACATAGTACATTAAGAATAACAGTCACTCATAATTAAGCTCTTATTTCCATGTCCTGGAGGTCCATTAATTTGACCTCATCCTATATGGCCTTATGTATCTAGGGTTTGAGCTATTGTAATCCTCTGCTAGGAGAGTCTTAGGTTTGTACTAATTATGACAAATGAGGGAAACCATTGAGTCTATTTTCCTTCAGGTCTGGTTTACTTTACTTAATATGATTTTTTCCCAAATCTTTCCATTTCCTTACTAATGGTGTGATGTCATTTTTTCTAATGGCAGCATAGAATTCCATTGTGTATAAGTACCACATCTTGTTGATCCAACCATCAACTGAGGGACATCTAGGTTGGTTCCATATCTTTGCTATGGTAAATAGTGCTGCAATGAACATCACTGTGCTAGTGGATTTAGTATGTCCTTGTTTCTGGACAAGTAGGTAAATGCCAAGGAGTGGAATTGCTGGGTCATAGGAGAGCTCTATGTTTAGTCTTTTGAGAATCTGCCATACTGCTTTCCACAGTGATTGAAAGAGTTTACACTCCTACCAACAGTGTAGTAGTGATCCCTCCTGGCAACATTCCCGTCAGCATCTGTTGTTATTAGATTTCTTGATATTTGACTTACCAGCTATGTCCTTTGCCATACAGAATCTCTGCAATTTAATGCAGTCCCATTTGTCCAAACTTTCTTAGTTCCAAAGTTTAATTCATTTACAAATGGATAGATCCTGGTGGCTCTCATCCACAATCTTATAAGCTAAGGAAGCTGAGATCTGAAAAATCATTATTTAAAGCCAGTCCAAACAGGAAAGTCTGTGAGACCCTTATCAAAAAGTGGGAAGTGGATCTGTTAGCTAGCCTTGAGCAAAAAAATTTAGGGACAGCACCTAGGCTCTTGAGTTCAAATCCCTGTACAAGCGCGTGAGCACACACACACACACATACACACACACACACACACACACACACACACACACACACACCAAAAAAAAAAACAAAATAAAAACAAAAAATACCAAACAAGCAAAAACAACCCATCATATTCCTTTCTCTGAATAAGAAAAAAGTTGAAAAAATAAGCAGCATGCAAAAAGCAACACAATAATAGCTTTAAAATTATAATTAGTAGAAATGCCATTTATTCTTTAGTTTATTGGTACAAGTTCACTTTTACTTTATTCTGTTTTTCAAATTGTTTTATATATTTCATGTTGCTTGTATAATGAGCATTAAGTTCCTAAATTCACTTGCTAAACTTCTCTCAGTTTTTGCTGTAATTTCTTGTTTATGATTTAGATGCGGCAAAATATAACCATTTATATTAATATATTAATATACATGACATTCACTGAAAAAGTCTTTAAAGTATTTTATACTTAAACTTAAGTAAGATCTTTAAGGATTAAAAGATCATATGACATGAACTTTTTGATGTCACTGAGAAAAGAAGTTGTGCTAGGAAAAACACACTCCATGACTTCTGAGAACAGACAGGACAGCCTAAAAGGTCTTGTCTTCCACAGGGGACTTTCTCCAAGAGAATGCTTTGGGGTACGTCAGGTCACCTCATTTGCCCCCTGAAACAGCTATCATTATTAGAAATATCCAAAGCAGACTGAGCCTTATTTTTCCACTTTCCCTCAGTAGTCTGTACATATAAGAATGCTCCAGGGACCAGGAGTTTGGCCTAGAGGTACAATGCTTGCCTGGGTTCAATTCCTCAGTACCACATACATAGAAAAAAGCTGGAAGTTGTACTGTGGATCAAGTGGTAGAGCTCTAGCCTGGATTGCTAGATACTCTATAAATAAGTATACAATAAATGAAGAGAGAGTTTACTTTGTGAACATTACAACTTAAAGTTCTTGGGGGTAAGAACATGCATGATTTTCTCAGAATCTAATAGGCTGAAATTATACAACAAATTTTAAGTACAATCTAAAGTTTTAAAATTGTAGGATGGCAGTGTGGAAACAAAGTAGTGTAGAATGGTTAAATGTTTGTTTATAGACAAACTACTTGGAAATCTCAGCTACACCATATTAGTTGTATGATCTTTTACAAGCAACTCCGTTCTTAAAATAGATAGTAACCTATTGCACCGAGTATTTTTAAGAATGAAAAAGTTAAAATATGAAAAAACTATACTCTACCTCAGTATTTCTAAGTATCACTGAAATTAGTATTTATCTCCTAATACATTGTAGCTTCTAAATTTTTAAAATTTGTTTACTCTTAGTAGGACAACTTTCTATGTCTAGGACAGAGAAGCTTTTAAAAGTTATAAAAAGACTCAAAGGCTTTTTGGACATCAAATAGCTCTTACAAAACAACATTTTCATGAGTTAAGTGTAAAGGAATCAGAAACATACGGATTAAATTTCCGTTATAATACACATGGGCTTAAAATGAAGAGAAAACTGCTTAGCAAAACACACTTTGAGTTTGCCAAACCCCAATACTATAAAAAACAGTTCAAGACATTTTGCAGATCCAGAGTAAAACAAGTCCCCACCTCATCTACAGTTAACCCCATTCATCTGGACCTCTGAATTCCTAACTGCATCATTGGTTGTCTCCTTTTGGTGTGTCTTCTCAAAGGTAAACTTCCCACCAATTTGTGAGTATGCTGCTCTTCAGTAACACATTATAACTAAGACAACCAAGAGGTGTTCATCTGCATATTTGTCCTTTACTGAAGATCTATAACTATGCATTAAAATGCAATAACAAGTGTTGTATATACTAAAATTTATATGTAGAAAATGTTTGGCAACAATGCATTAGAAGCAACATGCTACCTTTGAAAATATCGTTCAGATCTTGGTGCCTGATGCTTATATTTGTAATCTTAGTTAATCAAGAGGCTGAAATTAAGGGGTCATAGTTCAAGATAAGCATGGCAGAAATATGAGTCTATCTCCAAAATAACCAGCACAAAGTTGGGTTGGAGTCATGGTGCAAGTAGTAAAGTTAGCAAAACAAGCAAACTGAGGAGCACTAAGACCTAGTTCATTACCATAAAAAAGAGAAAGAGAAATAGCCACGGATACTTCTTGACCGATTTCATGACCCATGCACCAAATTAAGTTTTAAAATCATATCTATAAGATGCTCTATGATCTCTAATATTCACTGTCACTCAACTAAGAAAGTCTCCTAGATGTTTGATTCCATGGAGATATTTGAAGGAATAAAACACAAATCAATTTCATTTCTTTAGTGGGGCTGTTGAGAAGAATGCTAGATTTGCTAATCCAATTAACTAAAGATTCAATAGGCACTAGATACTAAAAAATCAAAGCGATATTACTTGAGATATCAGAGTTTAGATATTCGTTACAATTTATGTCAGATTATGGCTCTAGAAAACTAGAGATTATCTAACCTAATTCTCACTTTACAGAAGAATCTAAATTGGCAAGACAATTTAAATTGCCATTTGGTGTATATGCAACTTAGAAAATTATGGAACTGATTTGAGGTGTATAGAGTCTGTCACAGAATTGGTTTTACACACCATCTATAATTTTGTTACCCAATAATTTTAAGGTAGTTCTTTGGCTCAAAATATATTTGTGGGGCCAGGAGTTTGGCCTAGTGGTAGAGTGCTTGCCTAGCATGCACGAAGACCCGGGTTTGATTCCTTGGTACCACATATATAGGAAAAAGCTGGAAGTGGTGCTGTGGCTCAAGTAGTAGAGCTCTAGTCTTGAGGATAGCCCAAGGACAGCGCTCAGGCCCTGAGCCCAAGACCAGGACTGGCAAAAAGTATATATTTGTTTCATATTTTTTCAAGCAAATTTCTCTTTTAATATGCAGTTTGAAATAGTTCTCATGAGATAGAGATACTACTGTCATTTCTTATTAGCATCACTTAACATAATTATATGTCATGGCCTTAAATTTGATTAGGAATATATTTGAGGTGAACTAGGTAGAAGAGGGTGGATAATTCAGCAACAAAAAAGATCCTTTCCCTTTTTTAAACAGAGCAAAACTTAGCGTAAACATCCTATATCTCCTCTGATAGCTCACCATAGGAGACAGCAACTTACATTAAATTTTCTGTGATTACTCTCTAACAGATACTGGGAACTTATGTTACTTAATATAAGAAAAAGAATTTCAATTAGTGCTGTAAAATACTTCTATATTAGCAGGATTGATTGTACAAAAGCTCACTACCCAAAATCTATTCCTAGATATTTTAAATATTTATTCCATAATCTGCTTATATAATTCATTATTTTAAGTAATATGGCTTTTAGATATGTTAATAAACTGTCACCCAAACATCTCTTCAGACATTCAAGATCCCACTTTTTCCTCTAGCCATGTAGGTTAAATGTCTGTATGTGATACCCAAGGAATCAGCTGTGAGTTTCTTCGCTTCTGGACAGGAATCTCACAGTCAGACCTGCTCGGGTCAATCAATGATGGAGTAGTTATATGACTACCTTCTTATTGCATCTAGACACATTCTTATTAGAAAACTTTCATTAACCTCTGAGAATGGTCCCAGCCTCAGTTATTGCATGCATTGACTGTAGCTATCTTTATAAAAATCCTTGCCTGGTTTTCCCTTTTTCTATTTTACTCTCTGCCTATTATTCCTGCTCCTTAGGAACACTTTCAAATCAACTTTCTGCATGACAAGATTTTATCTAATGTTTTGACACCTAATCCCCATCCCCATTTATTTTGTTAGATCTCAATTCTTTTTTTTTCTTTTGCCAGTCCTAGAGCTTGAATTCAGGGCCTGGGCCCTGTCCTTGGGCTTTCTTAAGGCTAGTGCTTGAGCCACCATGTTCCGGCTTTTTCTGTGCTTGTGGTACCAGGGAATCGAACCTAAGGGCTTGTGCATGCTAGGCAAGCATTCTACCACTAGGCCATGCTCCTGGCCCTTGGATCCCAATTCTACATATTTAAACTTTTTTTACTCCACTTTTTGGTTCAATTTTTCATAATGTTGAAAGGAATATCAATGAATACTTAAGCAATTTGATACCAATGAGAATTGCCCAAACTCCCAGATTGAGAGCAGAAGAGGGAGAGATAGGCAGATTTAAATAAATAAAAATCCCATCAACAGCATTTCCAGAAAGTTAGGCAGGATTATTTTAACAAACACGCAACTAACTGTAGTTGATGACAAACCACTAATAGGCCCAAAACATGAGTGTTAGCATGTGTGCAGGAGATCTAGAGAGATGTAAAAAGACATGGCAAGCCCAAGAAGAGAAAAAGAAAGGCATTCATTCACTCCAAAGTGTAACAGGCCAACTTGAGGAGAGAGATTGAAACTGGACAGCACGTATCTATGTTACTATAGAGTGAAGGCTACTCAGTCTTGTGAATTCTCAAAAGTGAGAAGGGGTTTCAGAATGAGCAAAAAACTACTAAGAAATGGAACCAAATTGTGAAAGATATGAATAATGAAGACAAAAGAAGATTAACAAGATTACCAAGAAAAGTAACATAAGAAATTACGTATGTCAGCATCTCAGCTGACCTGGTGGATTGCCGTGCTATAATGCTAGCAGGAAAAGGAAATAACGAGGAAAATTCTGTCTTTAATAGAAGCCATAGTTGGAGTTATAAGCTAACATTTCAAAATACATTAGTAAAATAATGTTTTTAAAAATTGTAGAATACTACATTTCAGAATTTCATTAATTTTAATAACATTTTTGTCATTATGTAATTATAAACTTTGGTATGCCCATTAACGTCAAATTGTCCTCATTTCACAGTGAAATAATTATATTACATATTTGTTATTATAAATATTACTACTCTCAAGTAGAGACAACCTGCTTTGTGTGATTGTCGCCGCTTTGTGTGATTGGTTGCATTAGGTTTTACCAAACGATGTGTTCTCTATGAATTTTGTTATGGTGGTGGTTTCCAGATTCCAAACTCAGTTGAAAAATTAATTTACCTCCCCAAATTAATCAGCCACACTTTGATTTTTTTCTGTGTTCCCTCTTTGCTTCCTTCTTTTTCTTTTTTTTTTTTTACTTCATTTTTTGAACTAACAATGGTTTTGGAGGTGGGTTTTTTTTTTGTTTAGTTGGGCTTTTTTGTTGCTATTTTTGGGTTTTTTTTGTTTGTTTTGTTTTGTTTTGTTTTTTTGCCTGTCCTGGAGCTTGAACTCAGGGCCCTAACTTTTGGCTTTCTCAAGGCTAGTACTGTACTACTTGACCCACAGCACCACTTCTGGTAGGTGTTACCAAACAATGGGAACCCTGGGCTTTGTGGAAGTTAGGCAAGCACTCTACCACTGGGCCACACTCCTGGCCCCCTAACAATGTGTCTGGCAATACATAATTATTTACCAAATCCTATGTTTGACAAACACAACATCACTCTACCCTCATGTTACTTCCTAGTCTTAGCAGGAGAGATAAACAAATATACAGTTGACTATCATAACATCTAATGTTCTCAAAATAGGAATAAGTACTGGATTACTTGGGAGAATAAGAAAGAAGTATAAGGCTCAGACTTGAGGATGAAGATAGAGAGTGACACTGCTTTAAATAGCACCATTGGCAATGAGGAAATCTTTTCCAAGTTCTAGAAGTAGAACAAACTGTCTGCAGCAAATCAGTTTCCTTCCACAACCCTGCCCCCTTACTACTTTCTTTTTTTTTTTTTTTTTTTTTTTTTGCCAGTCCTGGGCTTGAGCTCAGGGCCTGAGCACTGTCCTTGGACTTTCTCAAGGTTAGAGCTCTACCACTTGAGTCTCAGCACCACTTCTGGCTTTTTTCTATGTATGTGGTACTGAGGAATCAAACCCAGGTCTTCATGCATGCTAGGCAAGCACTTTAACCACTAGGCCAAACTCCCGGCCCCCTTACTACTTTCTTGAACATACCTCTCCTATTTAAAGCATCACTTAAATAACATTACCCTAAAAGACTAAGATTAGGAAACTGACAGCTCACAAAACAGTTTGCTGGCACCAGAGCTCAAAGGAACAGGCTCTGAAAGCAGAGACTCAACTCATAAGCCCGAACACAACTGTTGTAATCCTTTTCTGCCTTCTGTGCCTTCTTCGATTACCAGACACTTTGAGGATCTCACCTTCTACATTACTTGTCTTCTACATAAAATACCCACAGATGTGAGACTGTTAAAAGGTGTGAGAACTGCAGCTGGTAACATATAAACCAATACTTCCTATGGCTTAAAATTTGTTAGGATTCAACAGGTGAGTGGGCCTGTTGTTGCTGCAGCACCCCCTACTGACCACATAGAGAAGCCGCTGGTAAACTTTGTGGAAGGACAAAGCAGATAGGCCAACAAATAATATTCAGAACTTACTATCAATAACAAGCTATTGATTGGTATGTAATTGTATATTCAAGTGGCCAAGTGTCTTATTTTTTAATTAGTAGAGCTAATATATTTAATAATTTGTCCTCTCCCAAAATAACTGTCACAAAAGGGACTTTGATTTGGCCCAATTCAATGTCCTGAGTGTGTTTTGTTTTTATATTTGTTTGTTTTGTTTCTTTCCCAAATACTGTCAAAGTAATTTGCATAAAAACTAATCAAGAAAAAACTAGTCAAGAAAGGAAAGCCACCAAGAAAGATCACATTCCTTAGGGGAAAAGGAAGATACAGTAATTTAAATTGGCAGTTGGCTACGAGACAGCCAAAAAATAGGGAAGAATCTTAATCAGAA
Organism: Megascapheus bottae; assembly: GCF_031878675.1. NCBI lineage: Eukaryota > Metazoa > Chordata > Mammalia > Rodentia > Geomyidae > Megascapheus > Megascapheus bottae. The sequence goes on from NC_143516.1 coordinate 58,094,581, forward strand.
TATTTCTGCTTGTAACAATTGAATTCTAAACTCGTTTCTAAAAGAATAGGCCAAGCATAATATAAAATTATAATAACCTAAAACATGGCAAAATGCACCAGACAATCATGATCAGAGTAGGTAGCATTTGATAAAGGTATTGTTAACAATCCAAAGAGGATGAAGGACAGATGTTGAGAAAGTAACACTTATCTTACAATATAGACAAGAAGACATTACAGCTGAGATAACAAAAGAAATCCTAGCTGGGAATCATGGCACCCACCTGCAATCCTATTAAAGAGACTGAGATCGGAAGATGTTGGTTCAAAGCCAGAAGAGGCAGAAAATTCATTTAGATTCCCTCTCCTATAATGAAACAAAACACCAGCTTGGAGGTGTGGTTCTAGTGGTAAAGTGATGGCTAAGTTTAACCCCAGGAAAGAAAGGAAAAAGAAAGAGAGAGAAAAGAAAGAGAGAGAAGAAAAGAAGGCAGGAGGGAGGAAGTAAGGAAGAAAAAAGGAAGTAAAGGTGAAAGAAGAAGAAAGAAAGAAAAATAAAACAAGGAAGAAAGAAAGAAAAAAGAAAAGGGAAAATGAAGGAAGGAAAACAAGAACAGATGAATGATGAAAGGAAGAAAGAGAGGGAGGAAAGAAGGAAGAGAGAGCAGGAGAAAGGGAACAAACAAAAATAAATTCTAAAAGCAATATGAGCACATGTAGAAGGATATGTTTTAGTACTAGGAGTAATTAAGCTTTCCAAAAGGAAACAAAAAGTAAGTTGTAATTTCAAGCTCCCAAACAAGTGCGTATCTTACTATTTTTTTCCCAACATTCTCCTAGTTTATTTTTCTCCTGTGTCTCCACTACTCTTTAATACATACTTTACAATTGTGACAAGGAGCAATATTTTGTTTTCTTTCTGTTAGGGCAAGAAAATGAAGTACATGAAAATGAAGTTGTTTTGATTCCTTATCGGAGAGAGAATAGGTGAGAAAGGTGAAAAACATCTCCTCCTGCAGGTAGAGGGTGACCAGGCACATTAATGAACACGTTGAACCTTTAAAGCAACCTTGCCCAAACAGGGTAAGGAATCTACTGAAGAAGCCTCTGTTCCCATTTTAATTTTTTTAAAGACCTTTGAGCCACTGTGTGAAGGAAATGGTCTAGACAGTTACGCTCCAAGAATGTGCCCTTGTGTGTGGAGCTGATTGAGTTTGCACTCTCCCCCTGATTCACAAAAAGAATCCAGTGTGCCAATGGGCATTGAGCCAGGATGTGGGTAGTTTACTACGTGCCCTGAGAGGGAGTGGTGTTCTGGCAGTCACATCAACACACCAGCTGACCAACAAATGTAGAAATAGTGAATGAAGTTGGACAAGAAGATAAATTGGATTTGCTCTTTCCAGTATGTGCGGGGTAAGAATCCACCAAATGTCAGTTTTTCCAGACTGTCAAATTTCCAGGCAATTCTAAGTAACAACCAGTGTTTCTCTGTGAGCTTCATATGGGGAAGACTTGTCTATACCAATTTTATATGCAAGGTTTTGACTATACATACTCTACTGTATTTTCTAAATTTCTTAATATGATTTGATTGCCATTCCATAACTACCAGTACATTCCACTTATACTTGTATGGCAAGATAGGAAATGGAGAGAAGAAATCATCTACATGCTTCTGGTAAATTCTCAATACACTAATGAAAAAGAGAATCTCAGGTCCAGATATTCTTTCCTTAGATGACTACTTTAAAAATGCTCTTAAATCCCACCTCTTCCAAGAATTTAATTACTTATTGAAAGCTACATGGTAATACATCCCACACCCTAAAACACTCAGATTCATTTCCCATGTTTATTTATCTGTGAAAGCTGTTTAACGGAATGAATCATTGCTCTTGAGTGATATTTTTATACTGAAAGTGTTTAATAATTTCATAGTAATATTCTTTGAATTTTTATATTATAGACTGCATTTTGAAAAGAAAATCACAATACTTATATTATTTTTCCAAATTTGCCTTTCCTTTTCTCTTTAAGTCATTATATAATGAGGTAACCATTCCACATGCCAGTACAATGGATTTTAACCATTATCAGCCCTTTCATTGTTTTCCACGGTCCCATCCCCACTCCTTATCAAATTTTCCTTTTCTTTCCTTTACAGAATTATACTGCCATAGGATCAGTCAGGTATAGTCCTCTATACATCGGTACAAACACGCTTTTATGTTTTTTGTTTTTTGTTTTTTTGGCCAGTCCTGGGTCTTGAGCTCAGGGCCTGAGCACTGTCCTTGGACTTTCTCAAGGCTAAAGCTCTACCACTTGAGCCTCAGCACCACTTCCGGCTTTTTTCTATATGTGGTACCAAGGAATCGAACCCGGGTCTTCATGCATGCTAGGCAAGCACTTTAACCACTAGGCCAAACTCCCGGTCCCGACAAACATGGTTTTAAATAAGAGTGAGGATTTGTCAGTTTGTCTTTGCTGGGGCTAAAAGTAGAAGAAACCAAACAGAACCAAGAGGAGCTTGTCTTCTTCACCTCTCTTTGGTCTTCTAGCCAGTGCTCTTCATTTTCTTCAGGTCATGTGGTCCTCTCTTCCCTCTCTCATGTCATTGTTACTAGCAGCAGCATCTTTATTTCCAAGAATGCAAAAATTCACAATTTTCACACCTCTTGCCTTCTGGAAAAAAGGCATGACCAAGTGATGAATTCCCGCAGAGGCAATATGAACAGAAGCAATGCAAGAAGAAAAGGGCAAAATTCCCCCACTGTTAAAATGAATCTGAACATAGACCATATGCTTATCTGGCTGTAACCTCCAACAGTTATGATAATCTCAGTATGTTTCCTGACACCTATGGTTACCTGAGGATGCTTTGTATACTGTACCAGGCAGGGATGTACCAGAAAGTCTGAGCCTCCCTGCTCCTTCTCCCCACCACATGCATACACAGGAGATGGGAGGGAAGGAGAGAGGGAGAGGGAGAGAGAGAGATACACTGAGAGAAAAAGATTACAAGGAATTTTCATCCCTGAATAACACTGGGAGCAGATTAAGCTATTTTCAAATGGCTGCTACATACATTTGATATTCTGGATGATCAACCAGAATAGAGACTAGATGTAAAGTTAGACAGGAGAACAAATAAACCACAATCACAAGGTATGATGCACTGTCCCAAAGACAACTGAATTCCACATCAGCTTGTTGCCTCTGATCTTACTACCAGAATAATGTTATAGAAGAATATTGACCTTGGGCCCGGGAGTTTGACCTAGTGATAGCGTGCTTGCCTAGCATGCATGAAGACCCAGGATTCCTCAGTACCACATACATAGAAAAATCCAGAAGTGGTTCTGTGGCTCAAGTGGTAGAGCTCTAGCCTTGAGGAAAGCTCAAGGACAGTGCTCAGGCCCTGAGTTCAAGCCCCAGGACTGACAAAAAAGAATATTGACCTCAGAAGATGACCTAAATTATGAAATTCATGAATATGTTCCACATGTATCAAAGGGAAATTCAGATTTCAAATGGAATTGCAAACAACCATTGACTTAAAATGTGAGTGATTTTTTAAAAATAGAAATGGCCCCAACTTCATCACGCCTAAGAGGAAATTCTGCTTAAATATTCATCACATAATCCATGTGTTTTGACTATTATGATTAAAGTATCTTTTTTGAATAGAAATCATGTGTGATTCCAGGCTATTCACTAATTCAAATAGCTATTGGTTGAAACAAACTGAACAAAAGACAAGACAATGCTCTGGTTTACCTGTTCAAGCCCAGGGTAAACACAAGCTCCCTGAAGACGAAATAGAGAGGCAAAACAGTCAGAACTGAGTTCTGGGAAAGACTCATCAGCCCTTGCTGGCTTGGAAGGCAGAGCAAGGAAAATGAGCCAAAGAATGTGGGCAGCCTGTGGAAGCTCGAAGAGGGAGGGGAATGGGTTCTCTTCCAGAAAAGAAGATAGCCTTGCAGATGTCCTAACTTTGTCCCAATGAGATGCTTATAAAACAAATGATCCACAGGACTGCGCCATATATGCTGTTTTATTTTTAAGTCTTCAATTATGGTAATTGGTTAGAAAAGGTAGAGAAACCTGATGTAAGTATCCAGTAGACAACAGGGCCTTTACTGTACATATAAAACCAAAAAGTTGGAGAAACTGAGAACATCTGGAAGGTAGAACAGTGTCATGCCCAAATTCTACTTCAAGACAACCAGATTAGTCCATGGATAAACAAGAGCTGCTGTTTCTCTGCAACAAACTCCATCTCTCACGAATCTCCCTGTAGTCTCCATTGAAATAGGACTGTGAATGAGTATAGCCAAAGTGGCATAATGCATGACATTATAGAGATGCTTTCAATTTTGTCTAAATCATCTCGGGTCTTTCTTCCCCTCTCCTTGGGTAATACCAGATATTGATTAGATCCTCACATACATACAGAATAGATAAGTATTATGCATAAACATTAGTTTTTTAAATAAAAATGTATTTATTCAAAGGCTTAGAAAAGGTGAGCATGATGGGTTTTCAGTTAGAAATCCAGGTTCCTTCATAATAAGAATTGTGTGTTTCCATCACTTCTCGGCCTTTTGGCTAAGATCAAGTGTAAAATGCAGTTTCCTTCAAATTGTCATGAATATAAAAAAAGTAATTACTCAAAGATTCTGTATGCCTATTGAATTAGGGGAAAATTAGTGAAGTTCTTAAACACAGAAAATATGCTCAGGTTCTAGTGCCCTCTCCATTCTAACCTAGGTGGATCAAAGAAAATTACCTGTTTTCTGAAGTTTAATTTATATCTGTAAAATGGAAATGATCATTTCACATGCTTCCGTATTCATAACTAAATTATCTGCGGTTTTTCTGGAGCCAAAGAAAATGTAATAGAAAGAACTGTTTCAAAGTGGTGATTTGCTCTCATCCGGATTTTTCAAACTGAAATGTAATCAGCCTCTATTCTTAAGAAAAACATCCCTAACAGCGACTGGATTTGTAGCAGATATCAATATCCGCATTTGGAAATTTTACTTGAGAAGGATCAGTAAAGGCTCCGAGCATGCTAAGGGGGTCAACCATAAATCTTTGGAACACATAGAAAAGAAACTGACTCTACCTTAGCACAAAATACCTTACTCTGAAGATCAGCATGTTACTCACACACTTCCATGTCACACAGCAAAATAATTAAAATTTTGAATTTTCACTGTTCTACAGTAAACCAAAATGACATCAATCAAGTATGTACTTTTCTGATACAACACTGAATAAAAGCAAATTTTGACTATAAAAGCAAACTTTGACTAGAAAAATGTATCAATGACTTATTCACCATCTGTGAGATCTGAAAGAAAGAAAAAAAACCTGCTGTGAAAACATTATTTAAAAAAAAATACCTAAACTCATGGACTGAACATAAGCACTCAAAAGTTCCCCTTCACAGATGGTAACTGAGCCACGGGGAACAGTGAACTTGATTCTAAATGTGGAGTGTATTATTTTTATTATTATTTAAATGAAAGGTAGAAACTGTCCCAACTTCATTGTACCTAAAAGGGGAGCTCAGCTGTTCAGCATGTGGGTCTAGTTTGAGTAAAAGTTTGTCTTTTTGAATAGAAATCACATGCAATCCAAGGCAGTGGCCTGAACTATTCGCTAATACTAATTGTTGTTGGTTGAAAGCAGAGTAAGAAATAGTTAAAGTCTTCCTTGGCAGAAATCTAATCTGTAGAAATGTACTTCACAGGAACTGTGATGAGGTTTACAGCTGGCAGCAGAGTACGACAATGGCCACATGTGTCTCCATCCTCTCTCTGGCAACAGCATGGAAACTCACATGAAACAACTCAGGGAAGGAGGTAAGCCCCAAGGACAAGGTTGATGTTCACCAGTCACCCCACCCAGCCCGGCGATGTGACAACAAAAGTTGAAGCAGGTATGAATATCATTTCTAAGAATGAATTTAAGAAAAAAAAGATGATTTAATTATGTGGCTATTTTGAACTGTGATTAATATCAGTGTATTTAAGGTATAACATTGAAAAATGGGGGCTGGGAGTTTGGCCTAGTGGTAGAGTGTTTGCATAGCATGCATGAAGACCCAGGTTCAATTTCTTGGTACCACATACATAGAAAAAAATCCAGAAGTGGCCCTGTGGCTCAGGTGATAGAGTTCTAGCCTTGAGGTAACTCAAGGACAGTGCTCAAGCCATGAGTCTAAGACACAGGACTGGCAAAAAAAAAAACCCTAAAAAAAACATTGAAAAGTTAGAAAACCACCAAGTAAGACCAGATGTATAACTGAGTTGATCTGTTAACTCAAAACACCAGCATCAAGTTGAAAAGTTTGCTGTAACAGAAACCAAATCAGAGAGAATAGTAGGCAAATTGTTTACTTATCATTCCTGGTACCTAGAAATCACTGCCTTTTACAACTATCATTAACTAGCCTGTACATGATTAAAATAAGCAATTTTGTTACCTAAAAGATTATTATAAAAGTTAACTGTAGGCCTTATTTTAATCATGAATACTTAAGGATCAAGTTTTGCCCTCTAGTTATAAATTATCTTATGTGGGCTGGGAGTGTGACCTAGTGGTCGAGTACTTGCCTAGCATGCATGGAGCCCTAGGTTCAATTCCTTGGGACCACATACACAGAAAAGGCCAGAATTGGAGGTGTGGCTCAAGTGGTGGCGTGCTAGCCTTGAGAAAGCCTAAGGACAGTGCACAGGCCCCGAGTTCAAGCTTAGTACTGGCAAAATAAATAAATAATCTTATGTTTAAAATTGTTGTGAGACATGTAATATTATTGCACTTTTCTTTGCTGCCTGTATTTGGGTTTGAACTCATGGCTTCAGAACGGTCCGTTAACTTTTCACTTAAGGCTGACAATCTACTACTTGAGCCACAGCTCCACATCCTACTTTCTGGTGTTTAATTGTAGATAAGAGTCTCCTGTTTAAAAGAAATTTACTCATTACCTGACTTGTATAATCCTCTGTATATCACCTTTATATTGAAAAAAAAAAGAAAAGTTAAAAATGAAACAGTCACATGGGCTTTCTTTCCTGAACTGTCTTTGAACCTCTATCTTTAGATCTTAGCCTCTTGAGTAACAAGATTACAAGTGTGAGTCACCAGCGCCTGACTGACATTCTCTTCTGAGATAGTTTGCTATTTTTTTTGTCAGTCATAGGGCTTGAACTGTAGGCCTTGGGGCTGTCCCTGAGCAATTCAGCTCAAGTCTAGTGCTCTACCAGTTGAGCAACAGCACCTCTTCCAGATTTCTGGTGGTTAATTGGAGATAAGAGTCTCACAGACTTCCATGCCCCAGTGGCTTTGAACTAAGAACCTCATATCTCAGCCTCCTGAGTAGCTAGGATTACAGGCGTGAGCCACCAGCTCCTGGCTGAATAAACTTTTGTTCACTAATGCAAAATGTATTTCTTCCACCTCTATCAACACTGAAGGAAACTTGTGTTAATCTGTTAAATATTTCAGTATTATTGGACATTACCAGAGTTTCTTCTATATCATGTAAACAGGTATCTAAAAATTAATTTTATGTTATTGGGGATTGAATTTATGGCCTGGTATGAGCTATACAGGCAGGCTACCACTTTGACTTCCTAGCCCTTTTTGCTTTATTTGGTCAGAGATCTCACATTCATGTATGGATCAGCCTGGACTACAATTCTATTTATGCTTCATATATTGCTAGGATGGCAAGTGCAAACTACAATGCCTAGCTATTGGTTGAGATAGCTCACATTGGACCTTACTGGCCTCAAGCGATGATTCTCCAAATTTCTGACTCTTTTTGATGTTATTGTTGGTTGTAGGACTTGATCTCTGGGCCTTGGCATGGTTCCTGAGCTTTGCAGCTCAAGGCTGCTGCCCTACTCCTTGAGCCACAGCACCACTTCTGGTTTTTCTGGTAGTTAATTAGAGATAAGAGTCTAACAGACTTTAGTGCCTGGGCTGGCTTTGAACTGCAATCATCAGATCTCAGCCTCCTGAGTAGCTAGGATTACAGGTGTGATGCACTCCCCCAGGCTCCATCTCTGACTCTTGAGTGGCTAGGATAACGGATGTGAGCCACCACATAAACATATGTAAATATTCTACAGTTACTTTTCTAAGTAAAAAGTGATATATGTTTCCACTATTCATACATTTGTTGAACTTTTATTTTGTAACTAAAAACTTGCTTGGAGTCTCCAACATTAATTAGAATCGGTCTTTCCAGTACTCTTGTTTTTCAAACAAGTATTCATTGTCCCCATTTTACAAACAAAGAAATAGGCCAAAGATCCTAAAAAGAATGGGGACTCCCCCCCCTCGGGGGGGGGAGGGAAATGGGTACCAAGACATGTGAAAGGGTATCAATGTATGTGAATTAATGCACCTTCTATCTGGCAAATATCATGTAACCCTTTTACTAATTACAATAAAAAAAAAGAATGGGGACTCAACATCTGAGTGCCTGAGACATCCAACCACGTGGGAAAAAGAAAAGAAATCACAATTACAGAACCTTGTTTGGAAAAGGTACAAAATAAGCAATATCAGTTGTTTATCAGATATCAATTAAAGGCATATTAATATTTTCATAGTATTGTAATCCTACAAATATTGCCACTAATTTATGAAATGAAACCTTTTCCTGCTACCTAGCTGAAGCTGTTTAGCTATAACCATTTAAGAGAAAAATGATTTGTCTCTTTAAGATAATGTTCTCTTTTGCATTATATTTTAAATAAGTTACACTGTATGAATTTTATTAAAAATATACCATTTTATAGTGATTTTATGAAAAGAAGATACTAAAGTGGCTATTCTTCTAATCTTGACTGTTAAATCAGTATTAAAATCAGTACAATATGGAATGCCCCCACGTTTTCAATGGAAGCATTTGGATTGTACTTTAAGTTGCCTTTAAAAAAAAACTTGTGAAAAAGCCAGGTGCAGTGACTCACGCCTATAATCCTAGCTATTCAGGATACTGAGATCTGAGGATTGAGGCTCAAAGGTTCAAAGCCAGCCCAGGCACTAAAGACCTTGAGACTCTTGTCTTCAGTTAATCACTGGAAAAGGGGAGGTGGGCTTTGGCTCCAGGATAGGGTGGTAGCCTTGAGCTGAAGAGCTCAGGGACAGCGCCCTGCCCAGACTCCAAGCCCCATGACATCCCTAAAACATTTTTTTTGTTTAAAAAATCTATTTACATACCTAGAGGACACAGGGAACATGTCTGCTAGTTCCCTTTGGTACTTAGAGACATTCCTTATCACCAAAGAAAAAACTGTTAGCATGTCTTAGAAAACATGTTTGCATGTCTTAGGAAAAGCAACACAGTAGAACCCTAAACAAATTATATACAAATGTAATTTTATAGAGAATGAACACAAAGAAATGTTTCAGGCAACCATTCTTATAAATACATTGTCCCAAGTACATTTCCCAGTCAGCATCAGGAGAATGATGATAGCTCTCAACAGAACTTCCAATGTTCTTTGTGTTCTGACTCTTGCCATTGCCTCCATTCTAGGCAACTTCTTCACTTACCCCTTATCCCTTCACCCTACACTCATAGCTCTTCTTCCTCTGAGAGCAAGAACGTGCCATGAACATGCCACCAAGAGTACACTAATCACACAGTGCCAGCATTACTAGACTGTAAAGTTCTCCTATGAGGATTCTAGGTCATGTTATCTTTAATCCCTCACTTAGATTACAGTAGAGATTTAGAATATCTTTGGCCTATTAATGTGATTAGACTGTAGAATACATCCCTTTTCTAGAGCCTTTTCTAAGATCAAGCTGCTACTGGACATCCTTATTAGAGATTGCTAGTTTGATCACTCAAATTCTTGCTTTTATTCCTGGAAAGATAGCAAGACTGTACTTTCTGATCTCTTGTAGTTTGATGTAGTTATATGATATAGGCCAATTATGCATGAGTAGAAGTGACAGGAGCTCTTTACAGTCCTGATCCATACCACAGAATTGTATGCAATCTTACTATCACATTTCTTTTTCTTCTTACAGCAGTTGTATGCCAAGTGGTAAATACAGGCAGTGTGATAGAAGCAGAGAGAACTACCTCACTGAAGCATTCTGAGAAGAAATCTGCCCATGCTATGTCACTTGAGTGTGAGTGAGTACTAGACTCCTTTCGTGTCAAATAACTGAGTTGTTGTAGAAGTGGAATATCAATTACAGCGCTGAGACACAACCTGGCTACAGTTCCATCCTCTTCAGAATTTAATTGTGGACAGATGTAGAAGAGAATAAGAGAATCTGAATGTTCACTGTGTGCATGCTGGCCTAGGTCATCTTACTTAAACACCACAGGACCCCAAGAAACAGGCATCAATATCCTCTCTCAACACAGAGAGGCTGAGTAAATATTCCCACAAGGTTATCAGCTGGTAGATGGCACAATCAGAATTCAAACTCATCCTTCTGATCGTAAAGTCGGTGATGGTTCCACTCATCACAGACCCTTTCCATACTTTCCACCCACATCTAACTCCCTGCTCTGGTTCCAGGATTTTCCTTGGAAGGACCACTTCTGGGAAGGGCAAATGAGAGATTCACCTACATGGAGCCAAGTCTTCTCACTGAGACCAGAGTGAGTGGGGCATGTGTAATTGGGCTCTGTGTTTAAGACTTGGAACACATATTTTTCCATGGAAAAAGTATTATGCAGAGATATTCCATTTTCCACAGTATATGCAAAAGCACTTTTCAAACCATCAAGGAGTATATAATATGTCTATAAGGAATAACCCTTCTGCAGTACATTAGCACTATAATTCTGATACATTGTGTATTAAATAGCCTTTTGCAAAGTAGTTTGAAAATTTCACTCTTGAGTGCCACATTGTCTCAAAGGACATATACAGGCGATAGCCAAACAACTTACTTGCAGCAGACTTTTGGAACCCAATCCATTCATAAACTGAGAATGGACTGGATAAACATGAAGACATGTCATCACTATTTTCATCAACTCTTATCTATTAAGGGCAGTGCATGGGGTGAAGCCCTCAGTGTAAAAAAAGAAAAAAAAGAAAGGAAGTGTTAATAATGGCCACAACTCCATATACCTGCTTGAAAATGAGCTCAAGGTGTTCCAAAACATCCCCCTCATATTTCTCTTCCCTCCCTTCCTCCATTTTTGTTTATGTTTTACTCTTTTCTTTTATATTTTCCTTTTCCCATTCATCCTTTTATCTGTCTCCCACATTTTTTCTATATTTATATTTATATCAAACAGTCTTTGTAGGGCTGATGACACCTTCGGGTTCTTTGGCTAAGGAACTTTCTCCCTTTCCTTTGCCTCAACAGTGTGAAATTTTGTGACTCTAAAATTGTCTTGGCCTGACTTCTGACTTTTCCTGTAGTCATCTGATAAATACACTCCTTTCCTTTGGACAATATATTGAGATCACTTTCTGCTCATGATTTTTCACGCTGCATTTAGAAGTCTTTCAAAGTCTATAATCCATAGCCCGTCCCTTTGCAAAGCTTTATTACTTGTTTCCTTAGTTGGGTTAATCTGAATTACATGATCTTGACCAAACATGATTATTTCCTTATTCTTTTGCTTATCAGTCTTCCTCTGTAATGCTTCTTGAAGGAAATAGTGTGCATTTTTCAATACTTCCTTCAAAGTCCTCAGATTTCTATAACCCTTTAGTAATGAATTCTTTATTATTATATTGGAGGAATGAGTTATGTTTGCTGAACACACTTTTCATGTCATGATCTGGTCTGGGTATTTTTTGTAGAGTCCCATTTGGTTTCACATTTCTATCAAGTAGTTGCCAATTTTCCCACTATCCATTTCTGAACTACAAAATACTGTAGAGCAAAGCCCTGTATGTCTCTTTCTGTCATTTTCTTCTTGACAAGTTCTTTTTTTTTTGCCAGTCATGGGCTTGAGCTCAGGGCTTGAGCACTGTCCTTGGACTTTCTCAAGACTAGCACTCTACCACTTGAGCCTCAGCACCACTTCCAGCTTTTTGCTATGTATTTGGGGTACCAAGGAATTGAACCCAGGTCTTTGTGCATGCTAGGCAAGCACTCTACCATTAGGCCAAACTCCCAGCCCCTTGACAAGTTCTTTTTGAACAAGAGACTTGAGATCTCTCTTATGTACCCATCAATGTCTGTGATTTCACTAGTATTTCATGTGAGAATGTTGGTCTGTCTTTTCATCTTAAAACAACTACTTGCCATACTTTAAATAGTAGAAACTTAATATGATATTGATTTTAAAATGTCCCATCAGACCAGTGGGCTTATATCAATAAATTTCTATCTACTTACCATATGCAACTACTTCCTCAGTAAACATATTCACAGAATTGGATATCCACAAACTCAGTACAAAGAATCAGATAGGGGATTCTCACAAATGTAACTCAGTAAAGAGATTCCATGGTAAACAAAACCTAGAGTAATTGGTTCTTGGAGTTTGCAACTGGTAAAATTTAAGAATTGGATACTGAATGTCAACAAATCCCACAAATGCTTTGTTTATTTGTTTAGATGTTCAAAGTGAGACATTAGCCAAGTTTACTGATCCAAGTACAAAATGGAAGTGTAAACAAGTATTTCTTCTGAGCCAATAACAGCTTTTAATACTGGAAGCCTACACCAGTTGAGAAAGCAAGAAATATACCATTTTTTCTTTCTAAGTTCTGAAAGTTTGTAAAGCTGGCAACTGTTGAGTATAGAGAAGAGACTTCCATAAAATTCAGTCCCCTGGCAACCAAGACTCTAGATCATAGAGATGATCAGATATCTTGTTTATTCTGATCTCACTGGCCCAGGGACAAAATTAGTTACTCCTAGCTATGGAAGCGCTTTATTGTGATCCAATCTGAGATTCAGTTCAATCGTGTAAAGTACTATGATATTTTTATTGATACTGTGAAAATGTACCCTCATTCGTCTATTGCCGCAAAAGTATGTTGTAGAAACACTTAAAATACTTTGGCATAATTTAAAAGGGATTTTTATAAAGGAAACATGAAATTAATGGTGCATTTCAATCAATACATCTGTACAATACATTCTTTCATGATCCTCAAAGCCAGAGAAGAAACCAGTGGGTTTCTCTAAACCCTCTGCATGTTCTCTAATGGAAATAACATCTGGGTACTAAGGAATGGAAATCAGTATAACAATCTCCCCACATTCCCTGATACACATGAACAACATTAAGCTAGTTTTGTCTTCAGATTTCACTTTTTAATGGAGTTTTAAACACTAACCCTTACAGTGTCATTTCTATGAGGATGTTTGGTAGTTTGTCTCCCATTTCTGGCTTCTCAAATCTATCTTGACAGGCTCCAGCCTGCTCCCTTTCCTGCCTCCTCCTTTTATGCTCTCATTCAGAAAGTTTAACAGATGCAGTGTGGCTGCCAGCCCTTCACCAGCAGCATGTGTTTGAACCCTATATTATTGTAACCACACAGCAGTTTTGAGCCATCCAGAATGTAATCTTAGCTGCACATAAGCCTGGAATGGGCCTTTCCCCATATTAATTACCTTATCCACAACATGTGCAGATATTACCTCATGCATCCTTGTGCTAGTTCCAGAGATTAACATCCAAATTGTCATGATAAATGTACCATTTAAAAAATAGACAATTTTCTCCAATTTTATTTTGTCAGTCTTGTTCTAAACCCCATCCCCCATCATGATGTTGCTCCTAGAACTTGTCATCTTTTATATTGTTTCATTTTTAAACACAGGAGCCAGATCCGATGTCAGGTTTAAAGGAAAATGCTCCTGCAAAGCTTTTAGTAATATTTTATTTGTTATAATATTACATAGTATGCATGTTGAAAAACATTTTTAAAAGGAAGTCAAAGAGACAGTCTTTAACCTTTAGCCATAGAAATGATTCTTTAAATCTTTCAAAAGAATTACAAATTCTATTCTGCAAAATCAGCATTGATTGGCAGAACTTTTATTCACCAGCCTATAGTACTGAAAAAAATATTTATTAGCCTTTAGTGCCAGAAAAAGTACCATTGTTCAGGTATTATGAAAAGTTTTTGAAGTGAAATATACTGTTCATACAGAATGCAATTTAATATTCAATTCTTTCTTATAAAGGAAAAAACCAAAATGCCTCCATTTTGGAGTTAGCATCAGAAGCATACTTAAATGGTGTGGAAAGAAGATGATGTCATAGGAAATGTAATGGATTTGGCAAGGACAGTGCATAGATATAGTAAAAATAATATAGGGCATATCTTTCCCTCATTTCTTAGAATAATCTCCTATTTCAAGGTGTTTGGGAACCACCAAAAATTCAAGTGTACATTTTTTAATTAAAAGTTTTTATTAACACTGAGTTTTTACATCATATTTCAAATATCATGTTCTATAAACAAGTATTCAAGAAAGGAATCCATATGTAATCACTGGCACATAAATATAAGAACATAATTAAAATTAAGCTGAGTCTTTGTATGTCATAGATACATATCGGTCTATATAATATATAAATATATGTATTTAGAATATATCCCATCATAGACTTATATGTCTATAGATATATTTATAATCTCCAAATTCATGTCAATGACCTGAAGTACCTAAGTATTAAGTCATCGCTCTTGTATTGTTTGGATCTAATACTCACATATCATTTGGCCTTGCCTTAACTCATTCAACGAGACTTGAGCTAGTTCCATTCACTTCCAAGCAAATCCCATTATTTTATCTTCTCTGCTGGCTCTGTAGAATTCCATTGTATATATGTACCACATTTTTTTTTTGTATCCATTCATCTTTAGTGAGGCATCTGGGTTGTTTCCACAGCTTGCCTATGGTGAATAGTGCAGCAATGTAATTCACCATATTACTAGAGCTAAGGTTAAAAATCATACGATTATTTCTCTGGATGCTGAGAAGGCATTTGACAAAGTACAGCATCGATTCATGTTGAAAGCACTAGAGAAAATAGGAATAGGAGGTACATTTTTTTTCCAGGTGCAGATCTAACTTTATTTTTAAAAAAAAGTGCTTGCTTATATACAGATCATGCAATGGCTGCCACATCATTCTAGCAGCAAATAGGGACCTATATAATGCAGCTGTCAGCCAATGGTGTCCTGAGACCCGCCCCACTCACTGGGAGTTTCCCAGAGCTCCTGCTAGAGGCGAAAGCAGCCAGGGACCTCTGTTTCTACACCGCCCACATCACTGGGTATTCCCAGCAGTGTATGTGTCTCATGGCACAGGGTCACAGAAGTGCAGAGAGCACTCTAGGAGGTACATTTTTAAAAATAACTAAAGTCATATATGACAGACCAACAAACCAGTATCACACTAAATGAAAAAAAAACCTAAAACCAGTTACCCAAAAATCAAGTGTACATTTTTTGAAACCATCAAGTGTCAAATCAACATCTATGATATCCCATCTGCTAGTTTGTTTTGTGTTTGTGTGTATGTCTGTGTATGTCTGTGTGTGTCTGTGTGTGTCTACACTGGTCCTGAGGCTGGAATTCAGAGCCTGGGCACTATATCTAAGCTTTTGTACTAAAAGATGGTACTCCATCATGTAATTTTCCATAACTGGGTTTTTTAGTGGCTAATTGGAGATGAGAATTGCCAGACTTTCCTGCCTGGACTAGCTGTGAACAGTGACTGAAATCTCAGACTCTGAGTAGCTAGGAATACAGGCGGCATGAGACACTGTTCTGTCAATTTTTAGTTCTTACTCTTGAGTTTTTAAAAGTTTTAGGAAGCTGGGTGCCTGTGGCTCATGTCTGTAATCTTACCTACTAACATGCCCCTCTGAAGACTGTGGTTCAATGATAGCCCAGGCACTAAAGTCCATGTATCTCTTATCTTCAATAAACTACTTAGTAAAGGCTGGACATGGTTCTGTGGCTCCAGTGGTAAATATCTAGCCTTTAACTAAAAGAACCCCAGAGACAAGCCCAGGGCCAGGGTTCAAGCGCCAAGACTGAAAAACATAAGTTATTAGAATTGTGGTTTGGTTCAGTTTGTGCTTTCTTCTCATGGCAAGTCCTACAAACTAATTTATCCAGAGAATAAGATAGTGCTGATAACATATCTAAGCATAATTTTACTTGCAAAATGAATATTTTCATTGGAATCCCGGTTTTTCCTCAAATCATGTCTCATTTTTCTTTTGTTTGTGAATGCTGAAGTCTTTTGTTTTTCTACAGGATATTGTTAATTTTTTTACTTAATTCCAAAACTTTCTTCTACCATTAATATTCTAGGACATTTTCACCTTAGGTCATGAGCATAGATCCAGACTATTAACTGAAGAAGTAACCAGAAACAAGAGATTCTTTTCAAGACTTAAGAATCAATCTTTAAAATTCATGCAGATCTTTAATGGTAATCTACATATATTATTTTCCTCAATACTCAAGTAAAATTAATAAGATGGAAAGCAACGTGATGTACATTCAAAGACTCATAATTCTCAATAAATAGTTGTACTTAGATGGAAAAATAATTTTTACATATTTTTATGTTAATATGCCAAAATTAAGCAGGAAACTTTACCACACAAAGATAAACTGCATATTGTGATTACACTACTTCCACCAAATAAATGCACTGAAATGTCCACATTCATTTCCATTACATGTGGCATAAAAGAAAATATACAAACACACACACACACACTCACACATACACACGCACATAATCTGATTTCTAGTTTGAAATAGTCCAGAAAAGGATATAGGAACAAAGGAAATGACATGTACAAGGTCATTGGATTACTTAGGAGAGGATTAGCAAGATTATAAAAAGATTGCTGCAAGATACATTAATCTTCCAGAGGAAAAAATACTGTGTCACCATGGGAAGTTTGTGACAGAGGAGTCCAATAGACAAGGTAAGGACTAATGGCAATAATAAGGAAACGTACTGGCTGGAGAAGCCACCATATTTGGAAAAGAGACAGCACACAAGCTGTATTCCCCATATCACTAGCCCCAATGACCACTTGCCATTAATCAAACAAAAATTGGAATCTCAGGACAGTAACACTAATGATCCAAAGTAGAAAGGAAGGAAGAAGGAAAGAAAAAAAAGCCAAGCGATTGCCACAAAGAGAAAAGAAATTTCTTGGTCCTAGGTTCACGATGTATTTTTTCCTGAGAGAATACTCATTTTATATGTGTACAAATAAAATATTATCTAAATTACATTTTTAGGTTTATTTCCCCCCCAGGAGAGTGGAATCCTTAAAAAAAAATCAACCTTTTGGCAGGGTATAAAATTAACCCTCAAAAATCAACCACCTTCCTATATGCCAACAATGAGAGGAACGAGGCAACAATCAGGAAAGCAACTCCTTTTGTCACAGCCTCAAAGAAAATAAAGTACCTAGGAATTAACTGAAAATGTAAAGGACCTTTATGATGAAAACTTTAAAATCCTGAAAAAGGAAATTAAAGCAGAAAGGAGGAAATGGTAAAAACCTCCCATGCTCCTGGGTTGGAAGAATTAAAATCGTGAAAATGGCAATCTTGCCAAGGGATATCTGCAAATTCAATGCAGTACCCATCAATATCCCAAGGTCATTCTTTAAGGAAAGAGAAAAAGCAATACAAAATTTCATATGAAATAATAAAAGACCCCGTATAGCAAAAACAATTCTTAGCAGAAAGAACAGCTCAGAAGGAATTTCAATACCAAACTTTAGTCTCTCTTACAGAGCTATAGTAACCAAAACAGCTTGGTACTAGCAAAAAAGCAAGCCTGAGGACCAGTGGAATAGAACTGAAGACCAGAAATCAACCCACAGACCTATGGCCACCAAATCTTTGATAAGGGAACCAAAAAACCGGAATGGAAGAAAGAAGCCTCTTCAACAAGTGGTGCTGGCAGAACTGGTTAAGCACCTGCAGAAAATTAAAGTTGGATCCTTCTATGTCGCCCTGCACCAGGATTAACTCCAAATGGATCAAAGACCTGGAGGTAAAAGCAGATACACTGAAAACTTTACAAGAAGGAATAGGAGATACACCAGGGCTCCTTGGCACAAGTTGAAACTTTTTTAATAAAGACCCAGAAACACAACAAATCAAAGAATAAGTGGGACTGCATTAAACTGCAGAGCTTCTGAATGGCAAAGGACATAGCTAGAAAACTAGAAAGTCCACAGAGTGGGAGAAGATCTTCACTAACCATACAACAGAAAAAGGCCTCATATCTAAAATATATCAACAGCTCAAAAAATTGAATCACTCCAAAACTAATCTCCAAAGAAACAACCATCCCATCAAAAGATAGGCCAAAGACTTGAAGAGAGTCTTCTCTGAAGAAATAAGAATGACCTATAGACACATGAATGCTCAACATCTCTGGCCATAAAAGGAATGCAAATCAAAACTACTGAGATTCCACCTTACTCCAGATAGAATGGCCATGATCAAGAAATCTGATAACAACAGATGCTGGCAGGGATGTGGCCAGGAGGGATCACTACTACACTGTTAGTGGGAATGCAGACTCATTCAATCACTATGGAAAGCAGTGTGGCAATTCCTCAAAAGACTAAACATAGAGCTCCCCTATGACCCAGCAATTCCACTACTTGGCATTTATCCAATAGTCCAGCAACAATGACATACTAAAGCCACTACCACAACAATGTTCATTGCAGCACTATTTACCATAGCAAAGATATGGAACCAACCCAGATGCCCCTCAGTAGATGATTGGATCAAGAAGATGTGGTGTTTATACACAATGGAATTCTATGCTGCCATTAGGAAGAATGACATTGCCTCATTTGTAAGGAAATGGAAGGACTTAGAAAAAATCATATTAAGTGAAGTAAGCCAGACCCAAAGGAAGATAGGCTCAATGGTTTCCTTCATTTATCATAATTAGTACAAACCTTGAACTCTCCTAGCAGAGGATTACAATAGGGTAAAACCTAGATGCATAAGGCCATATAGGATGAGGCTAAATGAAAGGTCCTCCAGGATATAGAAACAATAGCCATATAATGTGTGATTGTTGTTCTTAATGTACCATGTTATTTCTCATTTCTTTTCTTATTTCTTGATTATCTCATATTGTTATAGTATCTTGCCTTGTAATCTGGTATATTGAATATATGTTTATTTGTTTATTTGAAATAGGATAGGGAAGTGGGGAAAAAAAGATGAAGGGAGGGGTAGGGGTGGAAAATGGGGACAGAAACATGAGAAGAGGTATCAATGTTTGTGAAGTAATGCACCTTCTATCTGGCGAATATAATGTGACCGTTTTATTAATTACAATGAAAAATTAAAATTAAAATAAAAAATCAACCTGTAATTATGCCTTGGAAAATCATAGGATGTTCCACATTTTCTTCTCTCAGGTACAGAATCACTTGAAAAATCTGCTTTAATTTTGAGAATTTCAGTAGCTATAGTAGTTCATTTTCTAGCCCACAGTTACAGAGGCTGAAAGCCCAAACAGGTTGCCATAATAAATAGCATCATGATTGTAAAACATGCAAAAGATCACATATCAAGGAAGAAAGCCAAAGACTGAGGAGGAACAGTTTTTTGTTGATGTTTTGTTTTGCTTTGTTTTGTTTTTGTCTGTCCTGGGGCTTGAACTCAAGGTCTGGACACTGTTCATGTACTCTTTTGCTCAAGGTTAGCACTCTAACTTTGAGCCTGGTTTTCTGGTAGTTAGTTGGGGCTCAGAGTCTCACGAACTTTCATGCCCACACTGGCTTCTAATTGTGTGTGAGCCTCAGATCTCATCTTCCTGTGTAGCTAGAATTAACAAGCATGAGCTACTGGTGACCAGCTTATTATTACTCTTTCATAACAACTCTATCTAAAGAACTAACCAGGGTCCCTTGAACACTAGTTTAGTCATTTTCCAAAGGAAACACCTTCAACAACCTCAGAATCGCTAGGATACATCTCTCTATGTCATCACACTGAGAAACAAGCTTCTAATGCATGGATGAACCCATATCCAAGGTATTGCACTCTGTATTTATGAATGATGAGTGAATGCTCTGGAATCTTTTCTTTAGAATGTCATGATGAAGAACAGCTAAAAATTATGTATTCTACATACTCTATACATTAAACTCAGAATTTTGTAACTTTAAACTTTATACATCAAAAGGAAGAGATTGTCTATATATTGATATACCACATCCTCTGTAGGTAGAGAATAGTATTATTCATAAGGAAAACATTTTCTCTTGAATAAAAGAAAGTTTGAAAATGGTTTCTGTTCTACTTTTGAAAGATAGTAATAATTCTCACCGACACAAAGGTGAAGTGAACATGACTTACAGTCATCATTTTTGGGGCATCATGGATTTGATGGATGGTCACCATTCACAGCCAGAAACATTTGTGTTCAATTTCAGGAGTCCTTCTGAAGTTTGTCTATGTGCTGTAGACTTAAGGTTAAGAGTTGGCCATGGAAAATTCTGTCACCATTGGGAAAGAGTCACATCACTTAAATTAGTTTATGCTAGATACAATTTGTAGATAAAATTATATTCATCTCCACTTTCAAAGAGAAGAAAAGAAAAACACTAATAAAATATGTAAGTCCTTCTAAAAAAGGTAATGAAAGGCATCACCTTTATGCTGCTATGAGCCTGGAGCAATGCAAATTTATATACAAACATTTGTATTCATAAAACAGTATGAGAGTAGCTGTATGGATTCTTTTATTGTATTTGATCATTATAAACCCGTAAGTTGATAGAAAGTTTCATAGCGTAGAAAAGGGGAATCTACATAAGCAAGTAGTGAAATTTTGTTTCTATATAACTCAAATATTTGTGGAATTTTCTGTAACCCACTACCACCAGAGCAGTGTATTCTCTGCTTCTGATAGCTTCTTACATGTAGCTAGATGAGAAAAAGTTTAATTAGAACTAGAGGAAACCATATTTCTAATGGTGTAGATTGCTACTTCCTGTGAATCATTCTATTCTCATACACTTTTGGTGACCTTATGGAACTGGGAATCATGAAAATATTTTCTGACTTGGGGGTTATTCTATAGTTCTAATTTCCACTGTACCCCATTAAACACCAGATGGGATTCCAAAATGAGCTAGGTTCTAACTACAAAGTATTCTTATATCCTGAGGCATTACAAATATGTGTGCTATGTGGTCATCTCAGCAGGAAATCCACAAAGGGTCTGTCTAAAGACTCATGTCCACTCTGGGAAGCAAAGTATTTTGAATTTCTCAAATCACTCTGAGTAGTGACCTTCCAGCCTGGGTAAGAAGGCCAATTTGAGCCATGTGTACAGATTATAGTTCATTGCAGAATGCCGTGCTCAAGCTTCACGGCCTTTTGTTTGTGGTCCCAGACCCTTCCAGGTACCATGTTTGTAGACATCCTCTCTAACAGAACTGAATTAGCAGTCCAGTAAAAGTGCTTGTTGTGATGGGGAAAACATGAATATTGGCCTTGCTTAGTCCTAGATGAATGCTAGCTTTGTCATTTCTCAACTGCATGACCTGGGACTGATGACTGAATCTCTGAATCTCCAGTACGCACATATGTAAATAGAGAGATACTTAGGAATAACTTGTAGGATGTAACAAATATTGAGTAAAATAACAGAGCAGTGTATGGAAGCAATCTAACAAAATGGTTAAGACCTCTACATTGTGTCAGACTCAGCAACCTCATCTATAAAAGGAAAACAACAAAATTCTTTCCTGATAGTGTCATGAAGGAAGATCCAGTGATTTCATTTGTGCAAAGGACTATAGGCAGATTTTTGTGCATATTAATGGTCGGTCAGTAAGCATTCACATTATTGAATAAGAATGGCAAAGAACAAAATATTGTGGTAAAATAGGAACTCAAAATGGCAATATTATCTTTTTATTTCCTTTCTAAACCTATATAAAAGGAAAACTAGCTGGAGACTGGTGTCTCACACTTGATATGGGATCTGAGATCCAAAGATTGCAGTTCAAAGCCAAGCAGGGCAAATTGATGACACTTATCTTCAGCTCACCTAACAAAAAACTAGAAGTGGAGCTGACTCAAATAGTAAAGCATCAGCCTTCATTGAAAAACGCAAGAAAAAAGCTTAAGTCTCTGCATTTAAGCCCTACTGCCAACACACACACACACACACACACACACACACACACACACACACACACGAATTCTAATGTCCTATAGACAAGAAAGAATATTCACTATATTAAAACTTATCTTTTTTAATGCTCTCCAAATATAATAGATGTCCACAAATTTTCTAACAATACAAAGCAGAGATTGAGTTAGACTACTTTGTGAAGAATACACACAGAAGAAAGAGAGAAGATCCCAGAAAGTATCACTTTAAAGAGGAGAAACCTCCATTGTACATGCAACCATGAAAATAATTCCAGTGTAATGACCTTTCAAGATGTATGGAATTCAGCTTTTCATTTATTTCCTTTAATTCATATGATTTTTTCTAGATTCTTAATTGTCAGCCACATGTCTCTCAATGAATTTGAGGTGGCACTAAACTTCCAAATGGATGCTAGGAGTTATGTTTCCAGAGTATATAATAGAAAAAAGCAGTTGGCATTTTAAATTACCATGTCTCTTCTAATATTTCCATGGGAAAAATCGTTTTGTGTCAAATGTTGGCCTTTTTCATGATACTGTCCAAAGTTTGTGTAATTATTAGAAAGCAGAATTTTGGAGGAGTTGGGAGAGTATATTCATAGCATTCAATATATATCCTATAAAGTTAAGAAAATTGAATGAAGGGATGGGCTTAGGAAAGCTAGAGGAAAACAATAAAAGATGCATTGTATTCATAAATTTGCTTTGTTGACTGGAAACTCCTTTATAGAACTACATAAAGATAATAAAAATTTAAGAAAAAAAGCTGGAGATCTTGGGTGATTGTTGTTCTTAAGGTACTATGTTATTTCTCTTCTCTTTTTTGATCTTCGGTTAATCCCATATTGTTACTGTATCTGACTTTGTTACCTGGTGTATTGTATATCCATTTATTTGAAATAGGAAAGGGGATGGGGAAAACAAAATGATTGGGAGGAGGTGAAAGGAGGGAAATGGGAACAAAAACATGAGAAGGGGTATTCATGTATGAGAAGTAATGCACCTACTATCTGGCAAAGGTAACTGTAACCTCTCAATAAAAAATAAAAAAGAAGTAAAAGAGATGTGTAAACAAATAAAACAATAAAACACACAAAAAAAGAATTGTCAAACTCTGGTATTAATTCCAGTCCCCATGATTCTAATCTCAACAAAGAACAGCACTAGAGTTCCTGAGTACTGTCTCTCAGGAGCATAATGCAGGAAGCCTGGGGTAAAGGTAACAAATTAAACCAAAAATTCTTTGTGCCAACATATAGAGTCATTCTTTGAAAAAAAAGGAAGAATATCAATATGCTATTATATTATCTATATAACTTGGCAAAAGCATATGAATCTGTGCAGGAACAAAAGCCAAATCTCATTGAATGAAAGTTCAGTCAGCAAAAGTCAGCCTTGCAAGTACCAGTGCCTCCACACCTGTAATCATTGCTACTCAGGGGGCTGAGATCTGAGGATCCGGTTTGAAATCAGACTGTGCAGTACAGTCCTTGAAACTCTTATTTCCAGTAAACTACTCAGAAAAGCAAACAAACACGCAAACAAGAAAAACAGAAGTGGTAAGAGCCCTAGCTTTGAACAAAAACAAGCTCTGGGACAACAGCAAGACCCTCGATCCTGTGTTCAAGCCTCATGACCAATGAAAAAATTAGCTTTTGGGTAGGTAATACTACGTGGTAGAATAAGTGGTAGATTGTGTGTGTGCGTGTGTGTGTGTGTGTGTGTCTGTCTGTCTGTCTGTCTGTCTGTCTGTCTGTCTATGTACACATGTGCATACATGTGAGTACTCTTGTACTAAGGCTTGAACTCAGGGCTGTGTGTTCTAATTTAGCCTTTTTGTTCAAAGCTAATACTATATAGCTCTACAGCCATACCTGGGTTTCAGCTTTTTGCTGGTTAATTGGAGATAAGATGTCTGTTTGTACCTTTTTGCATGCAAAATTAATTTCTTACACCCAATTAAGTACAAAGAGATAGCCAGGCCAAAAGATATAAGAATCTCTATTACAGTGGCTTTAAATTATATCGAGAGAAACAAAATAAACTATGTGAAAACCCCAACCAAATTAATGCTATGAACACTTTCCTTTAAGAGCTCAGAGTAAGAATTCATTAGACTGGAAAGGCAGTTTGATAACATTTTCTATGAAAAATAATGACTTGAATCTTCCCTTTAATGGGCAATAATTTATAATTTCCTCCCTTAAAATAGAAAAATATATTTACTGTATAAATCAGCTACTGCTGAAAATTTCAGAAAAAGCCAAATTGTTACTTTTGGAGTGGCAACATAAAAGAGCCTTTCAAAATAAAAGCAGCAGTCATTTCTCATTATGGAAATGATAGTGATATTTTTAGGAGTGAACATTACCTTTGCAATTTTCAATACTCTGTATATAGACTGCCTTTGTCTTTATAAATTATTTCTTGCATAACAGGCTGAAAACTCTATTCCTCTCATATGTCATTGCTGTTGTGTAGTCTGTCTTTGCTACAGATTAAGTTCTTTGTCATTCCTCTCTTTTTACTATGATTGCAGGTGTTTTGATATCATATGTTTTGCCTTATTCGGTCATTTGGAGTACAGGTGTGACACTGTGGTTTTGATAACAATGCTATTCAAGAGAGCTCAGTCCAAAATACAGACCCAGACATGTATTCCAAACCCAAAGATGAATCAACCACCAGAAAATTCATAACATACAATGATTAAAAACCAATCTTGAACTTTTCAGAAAGACTTCTGTTTGCTCATTGGAATTTTCAGAGTATGTTGCTATGCCATCCTACTTGAGTTACAAGACTGTCAAGTAGAAAAATCTTTCCTTAGGGGACAAGCTAACTTATGTGTGTCTTTTTCCATTTCTGAAATGGGGCCATTCCACACTTGTAGTAAAATTATTTTCTAAGTCATAGTAAGAAGCTTGAGAGAGTTTCCTGTGACGAAAATATTTCCTGCAGTGCTGGTCATGGTTTTATTTATCTTGATAAATACACAACATAATTCCTACTTCTTTGAAAAATGTCTCCATTGGTTTTTCTTTTTTTAATTACGTTAAGGGGATACTTATCTTCAAAAACCTCACAACAACAAAGGGCTGGGCACTTAATCTGGGGATTCTTTTCAAGGCACGATTGGGAGAGAGGTTTTGAATGGTCTGTTATAGGAGACTTGTTTCTGCCAGTGTTTAGCTCTTAAGCTTGAAGTCAGAGAGATGCTGAAAGAAAGGAAATAAGCAGAAGAACAGGTGTCATATTCTTTGTACTGCTTACTGCCTTGCACATCCAGTTTCATGATAGTGATTTCACTGTCTGAGTAGCTGCCTGACTTCAAATACTCAGCTGCTCTGGCTTTCTGGGCACTGAAAGACTGTCTCCTATACCTCTGAGCCATCTGATGGTGAGTCTTTGACACTTTTGTAAACCCCGAGCACCATACGATGTTTGTAAGGATACTATCTGAAGATAGAAGATATCTCCAATTGGAGATAGGAGTCTGATAGACTTCCCTGCATGGGCTAGCTTTGAACTGCTGGTTCTCGGATCTCAGCCTCTTGTTTAATGAGTTTTACAACTTGTATTTTGAATGTATTGTTTTGAATCCAGAAATTAAAATGGTGCAAATACGTGATCTTACTAGTAATGTGTGCTGATATTTCAAACAAAGTAGAGACACAGACTTCTGTTTGCCACTACTGCAGCCAATCTTATGTATTTCACAAAAATATACACACACTTTGTGAAGGAGGTTTCTTAAAAATTCATAGATGAACTCATGTCCTTGCACTTGTTAGATTTGTGTGATACCACTGAACCATGGCTTCAGGCCTGCTTCTCATTAGTTATTTCCAGAATAGGGTCTCACATTTTGCCTAGGCATACAATCTGAGCTATGTCCTGCCTTCTATAAACTTCACATTATCACTGAGACCATAGTCGCGTATTATCTCATCCAGAATCCTTTCCATAAAGACAGAATATAATTAACTTTTGTATCAGGGTTTCTGTCAGACTACCATAACAGCAATCTTCCCCAAATCATCCTCCCATATAATCCTCCTTAATAAATCTATGCCACTGTGTACAGCTATGGGTTGAGAGGGGTCTCTGTCTAAGCTGGGTATAAACTATGATCCTTCTATTTTTGGCATCCCAAGTAGCTAGGATTTCAGGCATGTAATCCTACAATACAACACCCCACTAAATGTAGTATTATGTTATATTACAAAATAAAACATCAGAAATTTTTCAATATTTTTCTCTAGCAGCTGTGGAAGAAAAGACAGAAACGTCTAAATGGTTGATCAGAGTAAGACTGATTTTCATGAATGAGTTCAAACATCCCTAAACTCACTGAGCTTCAATAGTACAGAAAAATGAGTATTAAGTCCCCTTCTCATGTGGCTTCACACATGGTAACCCAGGAGAGAGACAGTGCTGCCCAACTAGGCTAGTCTCAGACTAGGTTTTCAGTGTTTCCATGGCTGAAAAGCAGGGAAACATCTCTAATTCTACTCTTGGGTCCATCCGTGACGTAGAATTGAGGATGAAGTGATCATTCATTAATTCTAGATGCCCTATAGTACCCTCAACAATGACTTAGCTTGAGACAACACAAGGGAGACAATTCGAAAAGGCCTGCCTGACAAGATAAATATGGTAGGGCCATAGGACTTCCTAGGATGCTGGTTGAACTACCATACTTCCTCACTCCTCCTACTTTGGACACAAGTTGCCTCCTGGCCCTCTCCACAGAATGCAGGACTCCCTATCCAAGCATAGTTTAGCAACTCTACCAAAACTCTTCCTCACATTTGCCACAGTGCCTGTTAGCTGCTTATGACATGTGAAAAGAAAAATGTGGGTATCCATAGCTGGAAACAGTTGGAGAGGAAACAGGAAAGAAGTTTAGCAGGGTTGGCTTCACTCACACTTGAGAAGTAAATTAAATGGAACAAGAGGTTGTCTCTTATATTGGAGGAAGAAAGCAAAACTTTAGAAAGGGTTTCAAGTTATCAAGTGATTATAAAATGTAAGACAATCCCCCCATTTTAAGTGGTGAAACTGAAATATGGGGTGCCTTCATGACCTCCAAAGCACTGAGGGTGCCAGGTGTTCACCGACTTGTATTTCAGTACCTAGTCCACTTTTCATTTGTTTTCTTTTACAGAGTGGTGATGCTGGGCACACATAATGTCATTTAACTGTGCTGTGTCAAAAGCTATTGATGACAACTATTGGCATACCAGATACCCCATCTTCCTGGTTGGACTATGCCTGATATTTTCCAGCATAAAGACTTGCAGGCTAATCCTTCAAATCCAGGTACACACTTGCCTCATTGATTCCCTTCCATTTTAACAATGGAGGGGAAAGCTGGCAGTACATTACTCTAGTATGACATTGAGAAATGTTAAACAGCATACATTTTATAACTTAAAGTGTGTCCTAACTCACTTTCTAAGCTCTGAAGAGGGATGAAAACTGGTTACTATAGAGCAAAAATGCTCCTCAGAGCAAATCTCTCTCAGTCTCTCAGTGTGGTGCTTAGGATAAACATACGTTCACATATTGTTTATTATACTTCAGAAATTAAAAAGAAAGTTTAGTGCGGGGAAAATTTTTCTAGCTGTATTTAAAGAGTGACTTGAGATGTGGGAAAGTTGTCTATTGCTTATGTTATTTTTTCACCCACTTTTAAATTCTTTGAGGCTCCATTTCCCTTGAGTTAAGCAGAGATTGCCACCCACATTGGTTCTTCCTGCCCCTTCCCCAACAGAACTTCTTTGTTGTTTTTTCTAATCAGATTCAGAGGCTCTGCTATCATTGGCCCTTTGGATTTTCAAGGAGATTATATTTCTTATTTCCCATGCTTCAGAAGAACTAAAAATAACTGGGTAAAAATCTGAAAGCCAACGTTGTTCTATGTGCTAGCATTATAAAGAGGCAGAATCAGGCTGAACCAAAGGAGAATGACCAATAGTTTCTTACAAGCTTGTATCTAATGCTAGTTTGGTGGCTAAAGTGCCCATTACTTCGTGTACATGTTTGCTCAGTATTTTTTATTGTTGCTCATTGAATATCTGTCTCTATTGGTACTTATGCTTCCATAGCCATATCAACAATGAAATTGCCATTGAATTGTATTGTCCTTGCTTTTGTATATTTAAAATACTTTTTAAAACGTGGAAACATGTAAGCTTGCACTAACAGTGTGTTTTATCTGAACAGTCACTGTGTCCACTTGCACGTAACACACGATTTTCTTTTTTCTCATGCTAATTTTCTTATTAGTCAATGGAGAATCACATGCAGAAACTTGAACAGTGTGTGGCTGTAAGACTCCTAGTAACCTTATCAGGTTTCATCTCACGGCATTCAAGCAGAAATTTCAATCCTAGAAGGATGAACACTGGTCCTACATGAAAGATAGTATATATCTGCCTATTCCTCTTCCTCTTTTATTTTTTAGAGCCATATGAATGAAAAGGACTAAGTCATGGGGAAAAGTTCAGAACAGGGGTTTATGCCATTAACTTGTCTAGAGTATCACAGGGGCTATAAGATTTCTTCTAACCTCACAAATAAGTGAAATGAGAGATTATGAAAATAAATATTTAGCTATACTACTAGATTTTTGTGAAGTTTAACAGTTTCATACTGAATTAAAAGCAAACAAACTGTTGGACTGAGAACTTTGTTTGAACTGCTTTCTTTATTGTATTCCTATCGATAACCCCATTTACAAAACTAAGTGATAATAAAAAGATAATTTTATAGACTACTAAAAAGCACCACTGTTATTAGAAAGCATTCATCTGCAACATGAACATTTTAGTCAGTGATAAATATCACACACACACACACAGCATATAAACATAATAAAGTTCAACCCATTCAGTAAACAGGCTTGATAAATTTTATTTCCATGTCATATCCCAATCACTAAATCAAAATCACATGGAGTTAAGTGGAGGTTGGAAGAATAATATATATGACAGGAATAATAAAGGTATTAATCCCATTAGCTATGGAGCTTCATACATTGGATTACAATCTCATTGTTAAAAAGTCTGTGTTCTGAGAGAGTCTATCTTTTCCAATTCTGACTATTTTTTTTCATAAGAGGTTTATTCATACACACTAGGTACACAAACACATATACCACATTGCATTGTGTGAAATTCTTTTCCCAGATAAATCTACCACCAGCCGGAGATACTTCCCCACAACCCAAGCAATCTTCTATACACCTTGCTAAATCCACGTGCAAGCAGAATTCCCAATAGAGTTCTCTCTCACTAAACACTAATTTGTCTCTCCCCAATAACCAAGCATAGTTGTGTCCCTGCCTGAGGGAATATGTAGGCTATCACAAGGCAAGATGATATCTGGATGTTTTTGTATTCATATGCAAAGGCTATCTACAGAGTAATTCCCAAATATATTTCCAGAGATGTAAGGGTTAATAGTATACCTGTACTATAATTTCCTCTAATAAGCCTACCCATTGCTGTAGCATACTTGCTCTGTAACTTTCAAACTCTTATATTTCCACCTGCATGCCCAGCACATGTGCTGCGACCTGGGACTGAATCATGACTACATCTTAAACACTTCTGATCCTTCTGAACCCGAACCTTTACTTATTTCAATTTTACTTGGAGATTTTTTTTTACTGGATGAAGACCAGTTACTTTATTTTACCTCAATTAAACTTTAAAATTGTATCTCCCCCTTGGCTCATACTTACAATATAGTTACAGAGATTCTAAGTATTGAAGGCTAGGTCTTCAAAATATGAATCTGAGGAGGGACACAAGTGAGCACATAAAAAGGTAGCTAGGTAGTGCTGGAAATGAGGAAAGATGATGGCCTGAATGCAGGGCCAAGAGAAGCAATCTTGTTCTTGTATTTCCTAACTTATACTCTCTCCCCTTCAGAGATACATGGAATCACTCAGTCTGATGCTTTATACAGGATGGTAGCAATTTCCTTTCTTTTTTTGGTTTCCTGTAGCCCATGCTTATTCCTTTTTTTTTCTAAGAATCATTTAACAAACTGTTGA
This sequence comes from Megascapheus bottae, assembly GCF_031878675.1. NCBI lineage: Eukaryota > Metazoa > Chordata > Mammalia > Rodentia > Geomyidae > Megascapheus > Megascapheus bottae. Next base: position 58,124,799 of record NC_143516.1, read on the forward strand.
ATACTCAGATCATATCTCTTGAGCCATTACTTCAATATTGGCTTTTTGGTGAATAACTGAAAATAAAAGTCTCATGAACTTTCCTGCCCAGACTTGATTCTACCGGCAATCTTCATATTTCAGCTCTTGAGTAGATAGGATTACAGATGTGAGCTACTGGTGCCTGGTTTAAATACTAACCTTAACAAAATAATAATTGCAAAGGTAAATTTTTATTACTATTACTATAGATGTTCCCATCAAATTAAAAATCCCTAAACATTAGAAACCGCTAATTTTGCCTAGTTTTCATATTATATACATCATTTTTCATTTTTAAAATTATGTCATGACTGGCTGAATAGAATTATAAGGAAAGATTACAGAACAATTTTTTTGAGATTAACCAAAGGGTTTACTAGGAGTTTTGATTTAAATTTACAACTAGTCTTTGAATAACTGATTAGTGAAAACTAAGGATAGCTAAATGAAAACTAATTTATGCTTCCTGTTTGGAAAAATATATAAGCACCATGCAATAAGGCATTTGAGTTACAAGATTTGTGGCTCTTGTCTATGTATTATGCTCAACAAACTGGTTGAGATTTTGTATGGACTTAGGAGGTAGGAAGCCTAGAATAGATTGCATAACTTTAAAAAAAATTTTTTTGCCAGTCCTGGGTTTGAGCTCAGGGTCTGAGCATTGTCCTTGGACTTTCTCAAGGCTAGAGCTCTACCACTTGAGCCTCAGCTCCAGCTTTTTCTATGTTTGTGGTACCAAGGAATCAAACCAGGGTCTTCGTGCATGCTAGGCAAGCACTCTACCATTAGGCCAAACTCCCGGCCCCTGCATGGGATTAAAGTTACAATAATCTCCTGAGGTCAAGAGCTTTGTCCTTGACACTGACTGGCACCCAGTAGGCATGGACTGACATTAGCAGGTATTGCTTTCTTTAATCAGCATATTTCACATATTTCCCTCCATGGCAACAGGTATCCCAATCAATTTTATCTTCTCTATTACTCTTCCTTTCCCCTCTCTTCTTCTGTTTTTTTTTTAAATGTTTTTAGATTTTTTTTTTTAGTGCCAGTTTTGATGTTTGAACTCAGGACTTGGGTACGGTCCTTGAGTTTCTTTTGCTCAAGGCTAGTGCTCTTCCCCTTGAACTATAGCTCTACTTCTAGCTTTTTAAAAAATTGGTAGTTTAGTAGAGATAAGTGTCTGACAGATTTTCCTGTCTGGGCTAGTTTTGAACCTTACATCTCAGCCTTCTGAATTGCTAGGATTACAGGCATAGGCCACTAGCAACTGGCTTCCTCTATGTTTTTGTAAGGACGGCTTTTTTTTCATGTTTTTTCATTAAATAATTTATTAACACTGATTTTTACATCATATTTCAAATGACATGTTTAACAAACAAGTGTTCAAGAAGAGCATCTCTATATACAATCACTGGCACTTAGTTTTTAGAACTTAATCAAAATTAGGCTAAGGGTTTATATATCATAGATATACAATTCTGACTATTTTTAAATTCCATTAGGTCAAATATATTTCTACTCTTGTCAGAGCTCTCCACCAAGGTCTACAACTTCCTGGCACATTAGGAAGGAATGCATTGATAAATATTTGAGTATAGATGACTTAATTTCCATCAGTAGTTTTTAAAATATGAAAAAAGTGTGCTAGCATTGGCATTTTACTTTACTTCTCTAAAACATCTTCTCAATTTAAAGAGAATAAAATCTAAAATTTAAGAGATTTTTTCCTAAAATTAAGTTTCTATTATTAAATAGTTGTTCCAAACAATTTAAAAAAAATTATAGTAAAGGCGATGTACAGAGGGATTATAGTGAAAGCCAGGTAATCAGTACATTTCTTTCTTTTATTGTGTGAGTTACTTCACAGGCCCTTCAGGCAGTCAATATTCCGAAATCATATTTGTAAAGCTCTGTGGCTTCAGTTCCAGTCTACTCATCTGGCCAAGTCATAGAGCAGGTCTAGACAGTTTTGTTGTCTGTCTTAATATCATTTTTTTCCAAGCCTTACCATTTCCTTTTGTTGTTGCTGTTGTTGCTGTTGTTTTGGTCAGTCGTGGGACTTGAACTGTGGGCCTGGGCATTGTCCCTGAACTCCTCAGGTCAGGGCTATCACCCTACACTTTGAGCCACAGCATTACTTTTGGTTTTCTGATGGTTAATTGGAGATGATGCCCATGACTTTAGTGCCTGGGCTGGCTTTGAACTGAGATCCTCAGATCCTCAGCCTCCTGAGTAGCGAGGCTTACAGGTGTGAGCCACTATAGTGACTCCATTTCCTTTTGAATGGGCCAGTACCATTCTTTCTGATGGAAGAATAAAATTCCATTGTGTATAAATACCACATTTTCTGGATGCATTCATCTACTGAGGGGCATCTAGGCTGATTCCATAACTTAGCTATGGTAAATAATGCTACAATGAACATGGTTGTACTGGTGACATTAATGTAGACTGATTCGTTGTCATTTGGGTAAAAGCCCAGGAGTGGAATTGCTGGATCATAGAGGAGTCTTTTCTTTTTCAGTACATTTCTTTTTAAACAGTATCTCCCAGTTTTTCTCCCAGTTTTTTTCTCCTACAGTCCTTCAGCCAATAATTTGTATAGTCCATTTCTAACATATTGTCTAGCGAGTATCACTGCTGAATTAGTTCATGCTTTGCCCTACCATCTCATGTTTCCCCTTTCCCTCCCCAAATCAAATAAACTTACACACAAGACAAAGTGTACAGAAATCTTTTTTAAAAAGTGACAAAAGGGAAAAAAATCTGAAGAAACAATAGCAGGCCATTCAATTTTTAAAAATCTGTTTTTTCCATTTCTTTGGATTTATTTCAATAATCATCATTGTATTTGATCATTTCTGATCCTTTCCTAAGAATATCCTCCATTTTTCTCACGGTGTGACGAGTCCTGTTTAATTAATCATTTCAAAGTGTCATTTTTTGTCTTTTATGATCCATTGGATTCATTTGTAGATTAATAGGCACATTATAATGACTACAAATGAATGAAAGCATGCATTGATGTTTCTTTGGGTTTAGCTTACTTATTATAATTTGTCCAAATATTTCCATTTCCTTATGAATTGAGTGATGTCATTATTTACGATGGAAGCATAGAATTCCATTCTATATATATATATATATATATATATATACCACATTTTCTTTTTTATTTTCATATATTTTTATTGTAATTAATATAAGGGTTAAATGATATTTGCCAGATAGATGGTGAATTAATTCCCATACATTGATACTGTTTCACATGTCTTGGTCCCCATTTCCCTCCCCCCCACCCCTACCCCTCATCTTGTTTTCCCCCGTTCCCTATCCAATTTCAGATAACCAAATACAAATATATCCAATATATCAGGTAACAAAGTGAGATACTGTAACAATATGAGATAACCTAGGGACAGCAAAAAAGATGAGAGATAACATAGTACCTTAAGAACAACAATCATTCATTTTATGGCTTATGTTTCTATATCCTAGAAATCCTTTCATTTAGCATCCTTTTGTATCAAGGTTTTGCTCTATTGCAAATCTCTGCTAGGAGAGCCCAAGGTCTCTACTGATTATGACAAGTGAAGGAAACATTTGAGTCTGGCTTACTTCACTTAATATGATCTTTTCTAAGTCTTTCCATTTCCTAACAAATGGGGCAATGTCATCCTTTCTGACAGCAGCATAGAATTCCATTGTGTACAAATTCCACATCTTGTTGATCCATTCATCAACTGAGGGACATCTAGGTTGTTTCCATATCTTTGCTACGGTAAATAGTGCTGCAATGAACACTATTGTGCTGGTGGATTTAGTATGTCTTTGTTTCTGGATGATTGGGTAAATGCCAAGTAGTGGAATTGCTGGGTCATAAGGGAGTTCTATGTTTAGTCTTTTGAGGAACTGCCATACTGCTTTCCATAGTGGTTGAACAAGTTTGCGCTCCAACCAACAGTGTAGTAGTGATCCCTCCTGGCCACATCCCCTCCAGCATCTGTTGTTATTAGTTTTCTTGATCCTGGCCATTCTAACTGGAGTGAGGTGGAATCTTAGAGTTCTTTTGATTTGCATTTCTTTTATTACCAGAGATGTCGAGCATTTCTTCATGTGTCTATAGGCCATTTTTGTTTCTTCTTCAGAGAAGACTCTCTTTAAGTCTTTGGCCCATCTTTTAATGGGATGGTTGTTACTTTGGAGATTAGTTTTGGATTGATTCAATTTTTTGAGCTGTAGATATATTTTAGATATAAGGCCTTTGTCTGTTGTATGGTTGGTGAAGATCTTCTCCCACTCTGTAGGCTTCCTATTTAGTTTACTAGCTATGTCCTTTGCCATACAAAAGCTCTGCAGTTTAATGCAGTCCCACTTATCCAGCCTTTCTCTGATTTGTTGTGATTCTTCGTCCTTAAGAAAGTTTCTACCTGTGCCAAGGAGGTCTAGTGTATCTCCTATTCCTTCTTGTAAAGTTTTCAGAGTGTTGGTTTTTACCTAAAGGTCTTTGATCCATATGGAGTTAATTCTAGTACAGGGTGACAAAGAAGGATCCAGCTTTAGTTTTCTGCATGTGCTTAACCAGTTCTGCCAGCACCACTTGTTGAAGAGGCTGTCTTTCTTCCATTCTATTTTTTTGGCTTCCTTGTCAAAGATTAGGTGGCCATAGGTCTGTGGTTTAATATCTGGGTCTTCAATTCTATTCCATTGGTCTTCGGGCATGTTCTTGTGCCAGTACCAACCTGTTTTGATAATTATAGCTCTGTAATAGAGTCTGAAGTTTGGTATTGAAATTCCTCCTGCGCTGTTCTTTCTGCTAAGAAGTGTTTTTGCTATACGGGGTCTTTTATTATTCCATATGAAATTTTGGATTGCCTCTTCTATTTCTTTAAAGAATGACATTGAGATATTGATGGGTATTGCGTTGAATTTGTAGATAGCCCTTGGCAAGATTGTCATTTTCACGATATTGATTCTTCCAATCCAGGAGCATGGGAGGTTTTTCCTTTTCCTCAGTTCTGCTTTAATTTCCTTTTTCAGGATTTTAAAGTTTTCATCAAAAAAGGTCCTTTACATTCTTAGTGAAGCTAATTCCTAGGTACTTTATTTTCTTTGAGGCTATTGTGAAAGGAGTTGCTTTCCTGATTGTTGCCTCATTCCTCTCACTGTTGGCATAGAGGAAGGCAGTTGATTTTTGAGGGTTAATTTTATACCCTGCTACCCTTCCAAAGTTTTGAATCAGCTCAAGGAGCTTGGGAGTAGAGTCTATAGGATTCTTTAAATACAGGATCATACCATCTGCAAAGAGGGATAGTTTTATTTCCTCTTTCCTTATTTGGATCCACTTTATGCTTGCTTCTTGCCTTATTGCACTGGCTAGGAATTCTAATACTCTGTTAAAGAGGAGTGGAGAGAGTGGGCGTCCTTGTCTCATTCCTGATTTTAGAGGGAATGGCTTTAGATTTTCGCCATTAAGTATAATAGTAGCTGTGGGTTTGTTATACACAGCCTTTATTATATTGAGGAATGTTCCATGGATTCCTAGTTTTTCCAGAGCTTTTAACATAGAGGGGGGTTGGATCTTGCCAAATGCCTTTTCTACATCTATTGAGACAATCATGTGATTTTTGTTCCTGCTCCTGTTAATGTGTTGAATTACATTAATTGATTTGTGTATGTTGAACCAGCTTTGCCTCCCTGTGATGAAACCTTTTTGATCATTTGTATAATTTTTTGATGAGTTGTTGTAGATGGTTGGCCAGTATTTTGTTGAGAAGTTTTGCAAAGATGTTCATCAAAGTAATAGGTCTATAGTTCTCTTTCTTTGATGAATCTCTGTCTGGTTTGGGGATGAGGGTTATACTGGCTTCATAGAATGAGTTTGGTAAAGAACTTTCATTTTCAATTTCGTTGAAGAGCTTGAGGAGTATTAATGTGAGCTCTGCTTTGAAGACCTTATAGAATTCAGCTGTGAATCCATCTGGCCCTGGGCTTTTCTTAGGTGGAAGTTCTCTAATTGCCATTTCTATTTCAGTGCTTGAAATAGGCCTGTTTAGTTGGGTTAGTGCTTCTTGGTTCAGTGTGGGTATGTTAATATTGGCTAGTAATTTGTCCATTTCTTCTAGATTCTCAAATTTGTTGGCGTAAAGGTTTGAGAAGAATTCTCTCATGATACTCTAGATGTTGGTCATTTCTGTCGTGATATTACCATTTTCGTCTGTGATTTTGTTTATTTCAGTATGCGCCCTTCTTTTTTGGTAAGATTTGCTAAGGTTTTGTCAATTTTGTTAATTCCTTTAAAGAACCAACTCCTTGTTTTGTTGATTCTTTCTATAGTTTTTTGGATTCCAATTCATTTAATTTTGCTTTGATTTTAATAATTTGCTTCCTTCTAGTGGGATTAGGGTTGGTTTGTTGCTCTTTTTCCAGGAGCTTAAGGTGACACATTAAATTGTTGGTTTGTGATTTTTCCAATTTGTTATTGTAGGCAGTAAGAGCTATAAATTTTCCTCTGAGTACTGCCTTTGCCGTGTCCCAAAGGAGCTGATATTTTGTGTGCTACTTTTTGTTAAATTTCATAAACTGTTGGATTTCTGATCTCTTCAATGACCCATTGGTGATTCAACAATGTGTTGTTCAATCTCCATGAGTTACAGGGTTTTCGTTGGTGGAGTTGTGTGTTCAGTTCCAATTTGTTCCTTGTGGTCTGAGAGAGTGCAGGGAATAATTTCAGTATTTCTGAATCTGTCCAGGTTTGTTTTAAGGCCTAAAATGTGGTCTATTTAGGAAAATGTTCCATGTGCTGCTAAGAAAAATGTATATTGTGTTGTTGCTGGGTGGAATAATTTGCAGATGTCTGTTAGATCTAGTTGGTCTATATAGTTGTTCAGTTCTAAGGTTTCTCTGTTGAGTTTTTGCCTTGTTGATCTGTCCAAAGGTGAGAGTGGTGTGTTAAAGTCACCAACAGGGCCAGGAGTTTGGCCTAGTGGTTAAAGTGCTTGCCTAGCATGCACGAAGACCCGGGTTCGATTCCTCGGTACCACATACATAGAAAAAAAAAGCCAGAAATGGTGCTGAGGCTCAAGTGGTAGGGCTGTAGCCTTGAGAAAAGTCCAAGGACAGTGCTCAGGCCCTGAGCTCAAGCCCAGGACTGGCAACAAAAATAAAAAATAAAAATAAAGTCACCAACAATCACTGTGTTTCGATCTATGTATGGTTTCAGTGAAAGTAAAGTTTGCTTGATGAAGTTCAGAGCTCCAGGATTCGGTGTGTAGATATTTAGGATGGTTATGTCCTCCTGGAGGAAAGATCCCTTTAATAGTATGTAGTAACCTTCTTTGTCTTTTCTCACTAATTTTAGTTTGAAATCTATTTTATCTGATATGAGGATGGCAACTCCCGCCTGTTTATGGGGGCCGTTAGCTTGATAGAGTTTATTCCAACCTCTCATTTTCAAAAGGTGTTTGTTTTTTTGGGTAAGATGTGTCTCTTGAAGACAGCAGAACGATGGATCCTGTTTTTTGATCCAACTAGATAATCTATGCCGTTTAATTGGAGAGTTAAGTCCATTGATACTGAGAGTCAGGATTGAGAAATATTTATTAGTTCCTGCCATTTTTACAAGCTTTCATTAGGGTCTGTGCCTTGATAGTTTTTGTGGTACTTAGATGTTATGAGTTTTAGGTGCCATGTCTTTCTCTGTATTACATTTGTGTTGGTTTTCCATGTGTAGAACATCTTGTTGGTTTTGTTGCTACATAATGTTGAAGCTTTTCCTTGGAATGGAATGTTTTTGTTGTTCCCTCACGTATGAATGAGAGCTTAGCTCGGTACAGTATTCTTGGATGGTAGTTATTTGACTTCAGGGCATGGTATATATCGTTCTTGCTTGCATGGTCTCTGCTGAGAAATCTGAGGTTATTCTGATTCGTTTGCCTTTATAGGTGATTGCTTTCTTCTCCCTGACTGCTTTTAGGATCCTATCTTTGGCCTCTATTGATCCAGTTTGGATTATAATGTCACAGTGGGATGTCTTTTTCTGGTCAGGTCTATTTGGGGTTCTAAAAGCTTCTTGTATCTGGATGGGCCTGCCCTTCTGGATATTTGGGAAGTTCTCTGAGATGATTCCCTGAAGTATATTTCCAATACCATTGACCTCTTTCTCTAGACCCTCCTCAATGCCAATTAGCCTTAAATTAGGCTTCCTAATTGTATCTTGGACCTCCTGTAGTATTTTCTCTTATTTCCTAGATTTGAATTGACTCATTTTCTGTTCTTTTTCTATAACAACTAAATTATCTTCAACCCCGGAAATTCTCTCTTCTGCCTTGTCTAACCTGCTATCAAAGCTATCTACTTTATTCTTCATCTCCCTTGCTTCTAATTGCTCATTTTTGCATCTCTTGTTTTAGATCATGTATGGATTTCTTTAGCTCCTTTATTTCCATTTGAGTGGTTAGCTCAGCAGCTTTATTCTCTTTGGACATTTGTTGGAGTTCAGTTACCTTTTTGTTTGTGGATTCTATGAATTCGCCCATTTTTCTTTGAAAAACCTTTACTATGGCCTCCTTTATGGCTTCCCCTTTTTCACATATCGCCTTGTTTATGGTTTCCTGTTGTTTAGCTGTGGCTTCCTCCCTTATCTCTTTCTTTATGTTTTCACATTTTTCATTAATGATGCTTATCAATTGCATTTGTATAGCACTTGGAAGGCTCTCCTCTAGATTCGCCACTGACTGCTCCATTGCCTATTTATGTTGGGTGGGAGATGCTATTCCTTGATTTGACATTTTTCTTGAGTTTCTTGTTCTGCCCATTTGAGGATGGGAGCAAGATTAATACTAAACAAGATTATAATTTTTCAGATATAACCAGCCTAGACCTTTTTAGTTGGCTGACAATAGATATTAGCTCTTTTAGATTGGTAATAATGCTCTCTCTTTCTTTTTTACACTTACATACAAATCTAATACAATCACAGATGACCAATTTATGACCAAAACAATAAGCTCCTCAATCCAATCTCTATTTTATTTAAGTCCCTCTGGACCTAGATTATAATTGAACACCTAGATACACAGCATTGCTCAACAACCATCAAATGTAGATCCATGCATTATAAGAGTTGAAGGATGAACAGAGGACCAGATATAGAAAAATAATATGAAAGACGACAAAGGAGGTAGGAAAAGAACAATACAAGAGTGTAAGAATATTATAGTAATGAAAAAAAGGTATCGTGTAAGGATAACTGACCTAAGGTGATAGACAGGTAGAGTATTTGTGTAGAAAGTTTAGATGAACTTAGATAAAACTTATCAAAACAAGAAGAGTAATAAGAAGAATATACAGAGAAAAGAGAAAGGTTGATATAGGAGATTTCAATGATACCAATTTAAGAAAGAAAAGAAAAAAAAGAAAAAAGAAACAAAACAGCAACAAAATAAAAGAAAACAGAACACACACACACACAAAATTAAAAAAAAAAAAGGGTGGGGGGAGATTCCTCACTGTTCTGAGCTCTTACCCAAGGGATACTAGGGTTGAGAACCCAGAGTTTAAAAAGCAGGTGACTGTTTCAATATGGATATCATTTTTGTTCAAACTGTACCCAGAGCTCTCACTGTGTTTCTAGGAATGACCATAGTGACAGCAGGATTGCAGGAAAAGAGAGGAGAAAAAAAGAAAAAAAGAAAAAAAAAGGAATGAATCATAACATTACAAAAAAAGGTGTAGGTTAAATGGCAAAGAGGAAAATAAGAATATTTAAAAATGCAAATGAAATGGGGTCAAAAAAAGATAAAAAAAGGGTATTCTTCAGTTTTGGGGGGTTTTTTTGGTGGGGGGAGAGATTAGGAAACTTGTGTCTCCACTAAATTCAGTATCTAAACACTTCACAAAGTCTTTTTCTCTTGTTATTTGGCTTTGCAGTTTTTTGGATGAGATTGCTTGTTTGGTAAAACAAAGCTGAAAGATCCACGGGCGGCTTTGTTTACCAGGTCTGCAGCTGGCGCAGGGGGATGGACTTCAGCAGTGCTGGGGCCGGATTTCTGGCTAAGGGATCTCTGGGAAATCCTTTGCCAGTTAGGTGGCGCTGTCAGCAACACCTTTCAGGCTCCAATTGCTTTGGCCTGGGTCGTTGCCAGCAGTCAAGATGGTGCTGCTCTCAGCTGGTGAGGGAGGGGCTCCCTCCCAATGCCGCTCCCGGAGCAGAAGTGGAAACTTCTTGGAGCTACTCACAAATTGCTGGATTCTCCGGTTCGGTGAAGCTGGCAGGTCCATGCATGGCCGAGTGTCGGCTCTGGGCTCACGCAGCTCTGTGTGGCTCTGTCTGCAGCCAGTGGGTCTGCGCTGCTGTGGAGCGCTTTCTCTGCTCTGATTCAGAAGAGCCTTTGTCTCCCTGCCGCTCCGCGGCGGAGCTCCATGCTCTCTTTTCGTGCTGGTATTCTTCCTTTTTTTCCTCTCTGCCTGAGTTCTCTGTGGTCCTAAAGCTTACTTAGGATCAATTTCTGTTAGAGGACTGTCTCCTGCACTGCCAGTACATGAATCTTGGCAGGAGCTCAGTATCTCACCCTGAACCACTGCCATCTTCCGACGAAGCCCCCCCATGATTCTATACCACATTTTCTTGATCCATTTCTTTCCTAAAGGGCATCTGGGTTGATTCCATATCTTAACTATGATAAATAATGCTGCAGTGAACATGGGTGTGATTTTAGTATGGGCTGCTTTGTGGAGATTTGGATAAATGCCCAGGCTTGGGACTACTGGTTCATAGAGGGACTCTATTTAGTATTTGAGGAGTCACCGTACTGCTTTCCAGAGTGCTTGAACAAGTTTACATTCTCACCAACAGGGTAGTACTGTTCCCTTTTGGCCACATTCGTGCCAGCATCTGTTATTGTTGGTTTTCTTGATAATGGCCATTCTAACTGGGGTGAGGTGAATCTCAAGATTGTCTTGATTTAAATTTATTTTATGGCCAGAAATGTTGAACATTTCTTTATGCATCTATTGGCCATTCATTTATTCTTCAGAAAACTCTCTTTAGCTCACTTATTAATTGGGTCTTTGTTTCTTTGAGGATTTGGGGGATGTTTAATTTTTGGTGTTCTAAGTATACTTTAGATATATCTTTGTCTGATGCATAGCTAGTCTTAAAGATCTTCTCCCATTCAGTGCATTTTCCATTTACCTTGCTTCCTACATCCTTTATCCTTGCAGAAATTTTTCAGTTTGATGCAATCCAGTTTACTCAGTCTTTTCTTGATTTGTTGTGATTCAGGATCTTTACTTAGGAAGTGTACCAAGGAAGCCTGTTGTTTCTCTTATCCCTTCCCACAACATTTTCAGGTATCTAGTCTTGATATTGAGGTCTTTGATCCATTTGGAAATGATTCTGGTTCAGAGTGATACATTAAGATCTAACTTCAGTTTTCTACACATGTATAGTCAATTCTGCCAGCACCATTTGTTGAAAGGGTTGTCTTTCTTTCATCATGAGTTTTTGGGTCCCTTATCAAATTTTAGGTGACTATAGGTCTTCTGGTTCATTTCTGGGTCTTTTGTTCTATTCCATTGGTCCTCATGCGTATTACTGGTGCTTTGGCTCAAGCAGTAGAGCACTAGCCTTGAGAAAGCCCTGAGTTCAAGTCCCAGGACTGGCAATAAAAAGGTACCATCTCCACTAGGATGCAGCAAAGGCAGTACTCATAGGCTTTGAGCACATACATCAACAAATTGGAAACATCTGAGATCACCAGTTTAATGATTCACCTTAATGTGCTTGGAAAAGAAGTCAAACACCAAATCACTAGATGAAAACAAATAATCAAAATTAAATCAGAAATAAGTGAATTAGAGACAAAATAGAAAATATCAACAAGACATGAGTTGGTTCTTTGAAAAACTTAACAAAATTGAAGATTCTTAGCAAATCTGACAAAAAAAGTAAGAGAATACAACCTAATAAAAAATAGAAAGGAAAATGGTAACATCACAATAGAAACAACCAGGATTCTGAACATTGTAAGAAAATGCCTTGCAAAGCTTTACACTTATTGGAGATGCTGGAAGAAATAGAATTTCTAGTGACTACCAATAGACCCAAACTAAAGAAAGAGAAATTTAAACAACTAAATAGTCCCTTAACAAGTAATGAAATAGAAATCACAATAATGGACTGCCCATCTGAGGAAAATTGGGGACTAAATAGATTCAGACAAATTTTGTAAGATCTACAAAGGAGGTGAGTTCACTTCAGTACTCCTCAAATTCTTTAATGAAATTTAAAGTTAAAAATCATTACGAACCTCATTCTATGAAGCCTGCATAACACTCATGCTCGCTAGACAAGCACTCTACCACTAGGCCAAACTCCAACAAAAAGCATATAGATGGATAGATGGATAGATAGATAGATAGATAGATAGATAGATAGATAGATAGATAGATAGACAATATATAGATTGGCTTAGCACTCTCAGGAGGTACTTCTGGGCTTCCATGTCTATTTCTTTTCTTTTAAAGTATTTTGTAACATATTAAATTATATACAGTATAATACTAATCAGATTCATTATGATCATTTCTATATATGCGTATAACAATCTATGTCTTTTTCACATACAGTAACTCTAATTTCAAATGTTTTCTCAATTAAATATACATCACTATGTCATTTAAAAAATGAAACCTGGGGGCCTTGAGTTTGGCCTAGTGGTAGAGTGCTTGTCTAGCATGCACGAAGATCCGGGTTCAATTCCTCAGTACCACATATACAGAAAAAAAAATGGAAGTGGTGCTGAGGCTCAAGTGATAGAGCTCTAGCCTTGAGAAAGTCCAAGGACATTGCTCAGGCCCTGAGCTCAAGCACAGGACTGGCCAAAAAATAAAATAAAAACTGCTATAAGATATAAATTTCAAAACTAACCCATAGTATCTCTCCTTTGTCCAATTAAAATTGAGATTATTCACAAGCTGTGAAACAAAACTGATGAAAGGAATTCTAGAGCAGGTCTGAATTTAGTTGCTATTGATAGTCCTGAGGGTATATTTATTTAAGAGCCTATACACCTATAACTCTAATTGTACCTCATCTATTCATCTGAAAAGCAGTCCATATCTTCCCATCCTTTCCTTCTTTGCCCCAGTGAAGCTCTGTATCTATAAATATATACCTAAATACAAAACATTTCAAATCACAACTTAAACCACTTTATATATCTTAAATATCTTCAGTTTACTTGGTTATGGTCTGCACTGCCCATCCAAATAAACAGACATCCAATGACTGTATCTACACTAGAAACCTGTTTCATGATATCTCTATATCCTACCTCATAGGTTACAGTCACATTTTCTTCTGAAAAGCTCAGAAATAGACTTTCTCTTATCTTTTTTCATATATTTTTATTGTAATTAATAGAAGGGTTACATGATATTTGCCAGATAGAAGGTGCATTAATTCACATACATTGATACCCTGTCACTTGTCTTGGTCCCCATTTCCCTCCCCCCACTCCAACCCTCATCTTGTTTTCCCCCCTTCCCTATCCAATTTCAAATAACCAAATACAAATATATCTGATATATCAGGTAACAAAGTGAGATACTGTAACAATATGAGATAACCAAGGGTCAGCAAAAGAGATGAGAGATAACATAGTACATTAAGGACAATATCCACTCATTATATAGCTTTTGTTTCTATTTCCTACAGGTCCTTTCATTTAGGGTCATACTATATGGCCTTATGTATCAAGGTTTTGCTCTATTGCAAATCTCTGCTAGGATAGCCCAAGGTTTCTATTGATTATGCCAAATGAGGGAAACTATTGAGCCTAAGTTTCTTTGAGTCTGGCTTACTTCACTTAATATTATCTTTACCAACCCATTCTTTTAAAATCTTCAATATCTCTGCCTGCCCATAGTAATAGTCTCCTTCCTATATGAACTTTCTGTCATTATTTCCTTTCTTCTTATCAATCTGAAACACAGACAACATAATTTTTTTCTTTTTTGTCTGTTTTTTGCCAGTCATGGGGTTTGAACTCAAGGCCTGACCACTGTCTCTGGTCTTTCTCAAGGCTAGAGCTCTGCCACTTGAGCCACGGAACCACTTCCTGCTTTTTCTCTGTATGTGGTAGTGAAGAATCCAACCCCAGTCTTCATGTGTGCTAAGAAAGCACTCTACCACCAGGCCAAACTCCTGGCCCGCAGAATTATTATTTTTTGCCGGTCATGAGACTTGAACTCTGGACCTGCACACTGTCCCTGAGCTTTTCAGCTCAAGGCTACTGCCCAGCCTCTTAAGCCACAACACCACTTCCAGTTTTCTGGTGATTAATTGGACAAAAGAGTTTCACAGACTCTACTGCCTGGGCCGGCTTTGAACAGCGATCCTCAGATCTTAGCCTTCTGAGTAGCTAGGCTCACTGGCGTGAGCCACCACCCCAGACCCCAAATTAATTTCTTAACACAATATGATCAAAATATGATCCATTTAAAAGTCTTCAAAATTTCTAACATAGCATATAACCTTTATACAGCTACTCTCTCTTTTCCAACTCAAACATGAACATCCATTGACTTGTGATTGTGAAATTAAAAAGAAACTATTGGCAAAAATTAGAAAATGAATTTATGACAGGTAAATTTAGAGCATACAGAAATCTTTGGAAGATAAGAAAACCAAACTCAGGAAAGGCAAAAAGAAAAGGAGTCAAACCAAAAAAAACCACAGCCAAAACCAGGCTAGAAAACTAAGCCACTTAAGATATTTCTGCCCTCACAGTCTTGTATCAGGTTGCTACTGACTTATATCCCACTACTTCCTCTCTAGAAAGTCTCTGGGCTGATGACCCCCTTTTCCTACTGCTCCTGCAAACTACAACCCCAATGATGCTATGAATACTAGAAAAAAATCAGTTTATGCTTTTCTACTTCCCTAGTCCAATTAGACTGAAAAACTGACATTGTAAGTCCACTCCTTTCCTAACAAACAGGAAGTGTAGGAGTTACCAAGACAAGGAGGAGATATTTTAGCTTTGGTCAAACAAAAGTATAATGTAATCAAATGCTGGACAACACACAATGGGGAGAAAAAAAAGTGTAACCAACTGCATCAGCTACTCAGGCTACACAACTTTCTTCAAAAAAGACACATTTCTTTGCCTTTTTCAACACAGAACACATAGCTTTCTATTCTGTCTTCCTGGTCAAATTTCAACTCGATGAAATACTGTTTGATGATGATTCTCCTCTTTTTTTTGTGGGTTATGGGGCTTGAACTCTGGGCCTGGACGCTGTCTCTGAGCTCTTCAGCGCAAGGCTACCATCCAACACCTGGGCCTGCTCCTTGTCCCTGAGCTCTTCAGCTCAAGGCTACTGCCCAACCTCTTGAGCCACAGGACCACTTCCCCTTTTCTTGTGATTAATTGGAGATAAGAGTCTCATGGTCATTAGTGCCCAGGCTGACTTTGAACCTTGATGCTCAGATGTCAGCCTCCTGAGTAGCTAGGATTACAGGCGTGAGCATTGTGCCCAGCAGCCTGTCTTCTTTTGTGATCACAGTAGCCCATTATAGTATTACTCAGTTGCTTGTAATTTTATGTCATTTCACAGTATTATTTCCCCTCTAAACAATGAGTTCCTTTTGAAAGAGGGTATGTATAACAGCAATATTCACAAGGCAATATGTTGGAAATGAACTTTACAACTAGGGAGAACTTTACTAGTGGGAGAAAAATTTGGGAAGGGATGACAATATTCATGAAGTAATGTACTCACTACCTTATGAATATAACTTTAACCCCTCTGTACATCCCACTGATAATAAAATAAAATAAATTTTAATAAAAGAGAGAGTAGGTGTTATTTCTGTGCCTTCACAATTAAGCAGGATGCCTGGGACAAAATATACCCTGAGTAAATTCTAGTGAATTCTTTGTGTGGCTCTTTATGGAAAAACATATTGGAGTCTGTGAGTAACCCCTAAAACTACTGGCCATCAACTGTGATTAGCACAGGCACTAGCTTCCTTTTGCCCAGTGACAGGAGTGACAACTACTAGGACTTCACAGGACATTGTTAACTACTGTTTCTGGAATGAACAAGAGCCCACTACCTCATAATCAGCATATTTCAACTCCATTCTCAGTTTAACAGCTGCTATAATATGGTGCTGGGCATCCTGTCAGTGTTACATTGATACCAAACTTTACATGCAGTTGCTTTGTTTTCTAGAATAATTATAGGCTGGGGAGTATAGTCATTTGCAAAAGTTTTCCATTATATCACACATGAAGCTTAAAGCAATTTAAAATTGCTAAAACCCTTCTGGCTAACACTCATACACAGTAAAATTCACATTGTTCTTCTTATGTTATAAAGACGGTAGATATACCATTGTTTTTATCCAGATTTCACTGTGAAAAGACCATATTTTCAAATCTTTAAAATACACATCAACTTATAGCTATAATACTAATCAAAACTATATCTATATAAAAATACAAATATACGATTATTTTCAGCATCATGATTATAGTTATCAAATTTCTAAAGATAATAAACTATATGATGAGATTTAAATGTTTAACACTACTGAATGGAACAGAAAGCATTTGTGAGTAATGTTCACTGATGTTAGGGACAAAATTTTGTTCGGCATTATTCAGTAAGTAGCCCAAGAATGCCTGGAACTCACTACGCAGTTCTAACTGGTCTTGAATCTGTAATTTTCTCATTTCAGCATTCTAAATAGTGAGATTATAGGTATGTATCATCACATCCTGATAGAGATGAGATTTTCAACACATTGTCAATTGTCAGCTGGGTAACTCTTTCAATTCTCTAGTCACCAGAGAGGTGGTAAGCATGGTACTTATCTTACTAAACTTGCCAACAAGAACTAAAATTGCTTATTCTGGACAGACTACTGACATAAAAGCAGAAATGAGCAAATCATGTGAGGATTAATCATAGCTAAATTCAGTTTTTAAAAAAAGGTAGTTGTTTGGTTCCAAGAGTCAGGAAACACATACAAACATTGTTTCATTGCATAATTTACATGTTTCACTAATGTGTCTAAAAAGCATGGATGCTGAGTCTTCAAAAATTTATTAGGTAAAAAATTATTTTAGAGGCTGTAGTTTGGCCTAGTGGTAGAGTACTTTCCTAGCATGCATGAAGATCCATGTTCAATTCCTCAGTATCACATACATAGAAAAAGCCAGAAAGTAGTGCTGTGGCTCAAGTGGTAGAGCTCTAGCCTTAGAAAGCCTAAGGACAGTGCTCAGGCCCTGAGCTCAAGCCCCAGGGCTACCAATAAAATATTTTAGAATCTTTATATTCAATATAATCTTCCTTGGTTGTACCCTATTATGTCCTTCTGACACAGTTGTGAAAGCAATGAAATGTATTTGTCAGAGCACATTAATGATTATTTTAACTATTTTCTTTATATCTGTCTCTAAATCAAATTCTCATCTTCACCCTGAGCCCTTGAATATGGTCCAGTACACCAAAAATTATATAATATCTTGGTTCCCTGTAAGCCTAAGGAACCACAGTGGAAGGAAGAATTTTGTTGTGATTTTTAATTTCTACTTCTGCTGTTCTCATTTTGATAATTATTTTACTACTGGAATATTATTTCCAAAGACTCCTTCCAAAATATGAAATCTTTTTACAGTCACAAATACCATACTTTGTCCTCATATACCCTGTAAATATCCTTATGAATTTGCTGATTATTCCATATTCTGTATTAAAAAAATAAACTCTCATATTAGACATTATCTATCAAATAGGCCAAAACCTATGACTGCATCCTTTTGATAATTTCTCAGAAAAGTAATAGCTTTATTTCTTTTATCTGATTGTAAATGTATTTAATGTAGAAATATAATATCGAGAACTTTAGTTTTTTCTCTAGTGATTTCTTTCTTCAAAAATAAATCTCAAGGAAGACAGCAGAGGGCGTCGGGCAGGAGGAGCAGGACGGGTGGTCTTCCAGGCCACTGCCCCTGAGCGCATGGGATTTACAGTTGGCCTTGGCCGAATTATATGAAGATGAAATGAAAAGCAAAGCTTCCAAGTCTGATAGACCATGGACACCACCTCAATGCTTTTATTCAGGAGAACACGAATACGGTGGATTCATACTGGGAAAATTGTGAATGAGCTTTTCCAAGAGGCAAGAGAACATGGGGCTGTTCCTCTAAATGAAGCCACAAGATCTTCAAGTGATGACCGTCATTTACAGGTGGAGGATATAGACTGAGCAATTCCTTTTATAAACAATCTGAATATATCTATGGAGAAAATTAACTTCAAGACGTTTGGATTTTGCTTAAACTCTGAAGCAAGGGTTTCAGTTTAGATGATGGAGAGTTGAGGCCTTACAGTGACCCAATAAATGCTCAATTTCTGGAGTCTGTTAAGAGACAGGAGATTCCTCTGGAGCTCCAGCAGCTGGCACATGGCAGCCAGTGGATCTAGACATGGAGGACCAGCAGGATCAGGAATACACAAAGACCAGACTGAGGTTCAAGGCTTTCAATGGAGGAGTTTTGTTTCTTTTTGTTTTGTTTTAAGATGACATATCACAATTAGATATTGTTAGTTAGTGAGGGCACTCAGTAACTTGTGGTGTCCGTGTCCACAAATTACTCTAAGTTCCTTGCTCATGTTCAAGCAGAATTATTTCTATAACCACCTCCTGTTGGTTAAAATTTTAAAACATTTACCAAGGAAATTGTACATTTATTCTCTGCTTTCTGCTACCTAATTGCTCTCTCAGACAAAGCTATTTATCATGCATACATCACTAGAATTATGCGGGTGATCTTTGTTAGTTAATTGAATTGTGAGCCTACTTCATTATAGGGTTATAAGTTTGGGCACTATAGAAATATCACTCAAATGATGAACCTATAGGTAACAGGTAATTTCTCCCCAGCTGGTCTTTTCACTATCTCTCTCCTTCACTTTCTTTTATATTCTTTCATTTCTAATTAAATATCAGAGAGAAATAAGAGTTCATTAATTTTCCCAGTATTTATCAGTGGATTTTAGAAGTATTAAGAAACTATAATATGGCTGGGTGCTGGTGGCTCACACCTGTAATCCTAGCTACTTAGGAGGCTAAGATCTGAGGATCATAGTTCAAAGCCAGCCCAGCACTAAAATCTGTTAGACTCTTATCTCCAATAAACCACCAGAAAACCGGAAGTGGTGCTGTGACTGAAGTGGTAGAGAGCTAGCCTTGAGGTGAAGAGCTCAGGGACAGAGCCCAGGCCCAGAGTTCAAGCCCCACTGCTTGCCAAAAAAAAAAAAAAAAGAAACTATAATATGATATGCCCCTCCAACTTGTATACTGTTAAATGTGTTTGAGCATATGGAAGTTTTAAAGTAAAAATTTTTAAATCTAAAAAAAAATGGAAAGAAAAGAAACTATAATATGATGTGCCCTTCTAGCTTGTATACTGTTAAATATGTTTGAGCATAAGAATGTTTTAAAGTAAAAAGTTTAAAATCTAAAAAATAAACCTCAAGCAAAAAAAAAATAATTTGTAAGCAAGGGTGAAGTCCTGGGGTTTCATATACTAGTAAATACTTTCACTGTTTCAAGCTTCAAGCTTCAAAAAAATTACATGTTGAATAGAAATAACTTAAAATGAAATATAAAGAAAACAAAAGAAATTACGCATGGTTTTCCCAGCCCAGATAATTCTGATTTATGTTCTATGAGATTATACAACATTTGACAAATCTTGAATTACAACTCTAAGTTTGATAGTTGAAATTATATCATAATCTGAGATTTCAGTCTTTAATGACAAAATATCTTTCCAAAAAGAAAAGTCTTTTTTCTTGAAAAGTTGCCAGAATTAAAAATGTGAAATAAATTCAGATTAGTACTATATTCTGACTATGTTATCCAGACTATAAAAGTCTATTGATCTGAGACAAATATATAGTTTTCTTCTAGAGTTCAGATGCTACTGTTCCCGGTAGCCTGTTCCTAATTGGCTTTCATCCATTTCCTGCTAGCTCCTGCAAACCCTCCTCTCCTTTCCCTGTAATACACAGAGCTGTGGTTCACTTTAGGCAAGACTAGGAGCTCTCAGATAGCCCAACTTAATCTTTTATGACTGTCAACCTCTCTGGTAGCTCATCAGCCATATTCCTAGCATCAAAACAAACTCACTAGATGTTTAGGTTCAAACAAAACAGATTCAGGATGGTGACATTTCCAGACTCTTTCAAAGGAAATTCACATCCATTGTTAAACCACACCTGAAATTGTCTCTTAAGTGACATTCCTCTGAAATCATCTTGCTGTCTCTTCTTAGATTTACACAGATGTGGTCATAAACTTAGGGTTCAGGTTGAAGGTCTTAATATATATTATTATTATGTTTTATTACATATAATATATAATTTTGTTTCTTCTTTATTTTTTATTACAGATTTTGTTAATTTTGGGTACAATTAAATCAAATCAACTTTCTTTAAAAGAATATCAAGAGTTGTAAAGTTGTTTTACACATGCATACCAAAACCTCATGTATTTTATTTCCTCTCATTTATTTATTTTATTATTTTATCTATTTACTTACTTGTTTGGCACTACTGCAACATAAACTCTGGTGTTCTCCCACTGAGCCACACATCTGGTATAGTATTTTGGTGGTTACTTGGAGATGTATTTCTGCAACTTTTCTGCTAGAGTTGGGTTTGAATTAAGCTTCTCTATTCTTACTACCCTCAGTAGCTATGATTACAGGTATATACCACTAGCACCTAATGTTACCCTAATCTTTAAAGAAAAATAAAGCATTAATATCTCTAGTCCTTGAGGAAAAAAGAACACAAATTCTACATCATTCCCTACATATTGCAAAATAATAATAGTAGATAAATTTCAGAGTAGATGCATTGCATTAGTGTGTTTAATATAGTAAGAGGAAGGAAAAGAAACTGCTGAATGAAATTACTTTAACTCAAGTTAAAGTTATGAGAAAACAGTGATAAAAAGCAAAGATGCTTCAAAGATGTGGATAGGCATAACAAATAGCCATCTTTATCAACTCTGAGATACTCTATTCTAGGGAAGTAAACAAATAATAAACTCTCCTTTGTAATGAAGACCCCCAAGGATTGACCTTTCCTACTGAGTCAATACTTATCCATAATAAAACAACCAATTTATTTGTCCATTTGCAAAACCCTGCAAGGCAAGATATCATGCAGATTGACTCTAATGACTATTGGATGGATAAAATAGATTATAAAATCTTCACTTATTTCATTGTACTGCCTTAGACATTTCATTATTACTAAAATTAGATGAAGTAGTAATGCATGAAATGTCATTACACCTACCTGAACGTGGAGTGGCCAAAGATGTCTCTACCTAATATACAAAGGTGGTTAGATGATATTAGTTGGTAAGGAAGAGGAAGCCCCACCTCATACATATAGCCTATGGTTAAGATGTATTAATGCTGACAAAGTTTTAACTTATCACTTGCACCATCAGAAAATAAAATAGAGCAATCAAGTTGATAGATTCAACAACTACTTCTTTTGTGAACAACATGATGTAATACAACAATTTATAACAAAATACCAACCCTCACTGAGAGTAGGAAAGGGGGAAGTTGCTGGTAGGAGAAAGAGTATAATGAAATATTTTTTAATTTAAAAAATAAGTAAATTTAGCCTGGCATGGCGGCTCATGCCTGTTATTCTAGCTATTCAGGAGACTGAGATCTGAGGATCGAGGTTCAAAGCCAGCTCAGACACTAAAGACTTTGAGACTCTTATCTCCAATTAATCACTAGAAAAAGGGGAAACGGGGGCTGGGGCTCAAGATAGTGTGGTAACTTGAGCTGGAGAGCTCTGGGACAGTGCCCAGCCCAGAGTTCAAGCTCCATGACTGACTAAAATAAAAAAGTGAATTTGGACCTGCAGTTTGGCCTAGTGCTAAGAGTGCTTGCTCAGCATATATGAAGACCTGGGTACCACATGCATAGAAAAAGCTGAAAGTGGTGCTGTTGCTCAAGTGGTAGAGCTCTAGCTTTGAGAAAGCCCAGGGACACTGTTCAGGCCCTGAGTTCAAGCCCCAGGACTGGAAAAGAAGTACATTTCATACTCAAGATATAAGCAAAACTATAGAAGTTCACGGGAGATGAGTTGCTCTTTTGCTTATTCTTAAGTTTCCCCATTAAATTAATTCCATTAAGAAGGCAACAGTGTTAGACAACCCATGATACTCTTGATACCTAATTCTTAGGTGTGGATTAATACAAGTAGAGAACTATTTGGTATTTTCTTGGTTTTCTGGCTCTCGCATTTAGAACCACTCTTTACTTGTTAAAGCCTCCTTTAGAGGCCAAAGAAGTTGTATGGAGTGGGAGAATGAAATTCAATTTTGAAACTTGTTAGCAGCATTGTTGAAAAAATGGTTTGTTCTTATTTTCATTTTCTTTCAAAGAATCTTTGTCTTTCATCAGTGAGATTTATTTGGTGACTAGGAAAACACATGTGTGCTTTGATTTTTTTTTCTAGGTAAAACACTTCTTCAAAGAAAGCCTTAATCAAAATTTCAAAGGTTTCCCCTATTCCATATCAATTTATATTTTTGTTCTTAATTGATTGCCTTATCAAACACACACACACACACACACACACACACACACACTTGAGTTAAATATTTTTAAGTTAATAATACATCAGTATAGGCAGAATGACCTATCTTCATATCCACATAATACATTTTCATGTCAAAATTGATATATACCACACATACTACCATAAAGAGCAACACAGCCAAATAACTATTTTTAGAATGAAGAATGATTTGAGAGAAGGTTTTACTAACAAGGACCCTGGATTAAAATAATAAAGTCTTTGATGAGGAGTTATATTCTAAAATGCTGATAGGAATTTGTCAGCCTCCCCAGTTCCTTCACCATTGGTCATAACAGGTAAAGGTGGGGTCTTGGGGCAGAAACAGACTAGCGGAGGGTGCTTACTTAAAACTTGAATAGATTAGAGAGCAAGCTTAATGAATTTAGCGAGACACAACTGACTCATTATAAGAGGACAGATATTCATACAGACATTTGTGAAGACTAAGACGATTGCTTAAACAGGCAATCCACAAAAATGAATTTCCTTACTTGGTCATAGAATTACCTTTTAAAAATATTTTTAAGACTTTTTCTTTTCCATCATAATGTTTGAACTCTGGGCCTGGAGGCCATCCCTGAGCTCTTCAGTTCAAGGCTAGCACTCTGCCACTTTGAGCCACAAGGCCACTTCCTGTTTTCTTGTGGATAATTGGAGATAAGAGTTTCACAGACTGCAATTCTGGTTGAAGTGATGGATTTCCTGAAGTGTATGTGTTCAGGCAGAGTCAATGACTTTCTCAATGCTGTCAACAGTATAAACAAGTGTTTTTCTCTAGTCTGTCTTAAATCTTTGTGAATGTAGCTAGCAACAACTACTTACTTGTTGTTTTAATTTATGCTCCACCTGTACGAGCTATATTACCCCAAATTAAATAAGTGGTTGGTCTTAACAGAAAAAAAAAGAGTTTCACAGACTTTCATGCCTTGGGCTGACTTTGAACTGTGATCCTCAGATCTCAGCCTCCTGAGTAGATGCAATTACAAGTGTGAGAAACTGACACCTGTCTTTTAAAGACATTTTTATGCCTGTGATGACTCTGAAGAATCTAGGGAACAAACAACCCCATATTGGAACCAAGGCAAAAAATAATAGAAATAATAATAATAATAATAATAACATACTAAATAATTGTTTATCACATACAGAGGAGGCTATACATCTTTATGCAACAACTATTATGCATAAAGTATTATAATGTACAGGTACTGCTCATAATATTTATGTGTTGATTCCTTTAGATATTGAAAAACTGGTTTATATGTTATGACACTTACTGAATCAATAGCAATTTCGAAGAAACAGTCATATTTTAATCCAAACATTTGTATAAGTCAAATAAAAATTTTTCAACAGGCCTCAGCTTACAGGGTTTCCTTTTGTTTATTAAGTGGCTCCTGGACCTGAGCAGAGTTCAGCTGGCCAGAATTAGCACCCCAGATATCATGTCCTACAAACATAGCAGTCCAACTTCAGTGGAAAAGATTTGGGGGCTGGGAGTGTAGCCTAGTGGTAGAATGCTTGCTTAGCATGCCAAATTCCTGGATTCAATCCCTTGGTACCACATACACAGAAAAAGCCAGAAGTCATGCTGTGGCTTTAGTGACAGATGCTAATCTTGAGCAAAAAGTGTGCAAGGATAGTGCCCAGGCCCTGAGTTCAAGCCCCAGGACTGGAAAAATAAAGATTCTGATTGTCTGATATCAACTTATATGTTACAGTTCTTTTTAAATCCCAGTTTAAAAATATGACAAAATGTATATTAACTGATATACTGTCTTAAGCATGTCAAATGTACAGACTATTATGCATCGCTATTTCACCAAGGTCAAGAACTCTTTCATCTTAAAAAAAAAACGAAACTATTTTCATTATATCACATTCCTACATCTTCTCCTAACCCTTCTAGCAACCTCCATGTGACATCGTTGCTATGAATTCCACTACTTTAGTACCTCATACAAGTAGAATCACACCATACATGTCTCTTTGGAACTAATTCCATATATCACAGAATTTTTGAAATCATAATAAACAATGCAAACACAAAAATAATCATTGTTCAAAGTTTTAAGTTATTGTACAAAAAAGAGCAACTCTGGATGGCTTATGTTTGGCAATTAAATGAGCTTTCACACTTGGTGTCAGACAAGTACCAGAGAAGAATGTGAGGATTCACACATGGCCAGAGGGGAAGCACTCTCTCGTTATACCTAGGGAAAGTTGGTTATATTCTTTTTGTTTGTTTGTTTTTTACTGTAAAAATATTTTTATTGTAATTAATAGAAGGGTTATATTATATTCACCAGATAGAAGGTGAATTACTTCACAAACATTGATACCCTTTCTCATGACATGGTCCCCATTTCCCTCCCCCCACCAGCTCATCTTGATTTCCCCCTTCCCTATCCAATAACTTGGTTATATTCTATGAGAACCGCTTTGTGGAGACAAGGACTATGGTAAGATATAAGAGTAAAGGGATTTTAAGTGAATGATATCTGACAATACACCCTTTATACCTCTCATAACCATATTACTTTTCTCCCTCTCCCTCTCCCTCCCCCTCCCCCTCCCCCTCCCTCCCTCCCTCCCTCCCTCCCTCCCTCGCTCTCTCTCTCTTTTTCGTGCTGGTTCTGGGGTTTAATCTCATGGCCCAGATGCTGGCCCTAAGCTTTTGTGCTCTAGGTTTGCATTTTACCATTTCAGCCACAGCTCCACTCCCATCTTTGTGGTGATTAGATGGAGATAAGAATCACATAGATTTACTTCTATGGGCTAGCTTTGAACTGCAATACTTAGCTCTCAGCCCCCTGAGTTGCTAGGATTACAGATGTGAGAGACTGGTCTCTGACATCCATGCTCATTAAGTGCAATATATATGATCTAGTACAATTTAAGCATGTGGCCAGCGATAATCTCTGCAGGAGAGTTTGTGAAACTTGCTACAGAACTTGTTGCTGCAGCTGGTTCTAAGATCTTTGTAATTATCCAAGGTTGCTTACCTAAATCAGTGACCCAGACTATCATTCTCTAAGTTTGATTTGTCTTTACCAAATCATAGTTGTATTAACTGCCTATTCCCAATCATAACCTAGCTTTGAACCACCATTCACTCGCATGTTATAGGGTCATTTTTATAGTCCTCCATACAGCCCTCCCTGCCACCATGGCTCCAAAGATCCAAAACCTAGTGAGCAATCTTTGGGCTACAAAGCGTACTTGGGAATTTTATCCATCCTGACTATTCATTTGGGGTTTGAGTAATAGAGTAAACCCCAGACCAACAATAGCCTTTATGAAACATTTGTGTAATATATCTCTTTTACTCAGTCTCCATATGCCTTCACTCTTAACTAGTAGACAAGAATTGCTTCCTTTTTGCGTTTGTATTTTGCTTTAGCTCACACTTCTTATTTAACACTCTTCCAAATTCCATTAATTTATCTACAGTAGCATGTAAATCTGGAAATGGCTATAAGTCCCCCTGGTGGTAAGATAGGGAGAATATTTATAATTATTCTTGTGATGTTTTTCCTAAAAGGTACTTTTCTTCACATTAAACAATGAAATCTGTTTATGCAATTATACAAATCTATAAATAGTCAAAGAATTCTATTTTTCATTGTGATATCTGATGTTAGTACTATGCTCATCAAATTTCTTTATTTTTCACATGCTTACACACACACACATACACACACACACATATACAGAGCCAAATAATCACCTAAATATCTACCCAACAAAATGTTCTGCTATTAGTTATTGCCAGAGATTCCTACAGATTAAAGTAGCATTACTGCTAGAATAGACTTCTGCTCATTTTCAGTAATTACAATCATCTTATCCCTGACACTAAGTATATCTATATGAATTCTGTTGTTCAGGAATCAACAAAACTCTGATATGGAGACTAATTCCACAGAAACGTCTATCATTGAAAAATTTGACCTATGGATCAGGAAGTGTAGCTTGGGTAGTAGTGCTGGACGTGAACAAAACTAAAAAAAATCAAGCACATGTACATACATGCACAAACACACCCATGTGCATATGCACGCACACACAAATGCATGCACATTTTGTTCAACATACTCAAAAGAGTATGAGAACTCTAATGATTTTCTTCACAGAAATAGAAAAAGACAAACCCAAGAATTACCTGGAAAACACAACCATTAATAGCCAAAGCAATTCTGAGCAAAAAGAGAAACACAGAACTCTGACTCTAAACTATATTACAGATCATAGTAGGACAGCAGTAATAAAATGAATGAAATAAAAGTGACAAAAATGGAATAGGAGAGAGAGAGAGAAGTATTACAATGTAATTCTTGACCAAGTTTTTGCAAACATCAACTGAAAAAGACTGTTTCTTTCACAAGTGATGCTAGGAGACCTGAATAGCCACTTGTAAAAAACTAAAATTACATCACTATCTTGAATCATACAAAACTTGAAATATATCAGATCTTAAAATAGTTACTAAAACTCAACGTTTTAAGATATAGAGAAGCTGAGGTTGGAAGAATCATAGTTTAAACCAGGAAGAAAAATTCATAAGGTTCTATCAGGCAAGTTGGATACAGTGGAACATGCTTATGATCTCAGTAATAATTAGAAGTGCAAGTTCTGTGCATTGCAGCTCAAGCATGTCCCCAGATAAAACAAAAGACCCTTATCTCCAATATAAACCCTTATCAGTAAACAAGGCTGACCGGTGTCTCAAGTGGCATATATATACATATATATTATATATGGAGTTGTACTCAGTGATAAAGAAAAGTGCAATTATGTTGTTTGCTGGAAAGTGGGTAGATCTAGAAATTATCAGGTTACCTGAAATAAGGCAGTTCTACAAAGATAGGTTTCATGTTTCCTGTCATTTGAAGAATTTAAGGATTGAGTGAAAAAAAGAATGAATGTGAAATGAGGTTTATTAAGGAGAGTAAAGAGAAAGAAAAAAAACAGGAAAAGCAATAAAAGTGAATATAATCAAAATTTATCATATGCATATATATTTCATAATCTTTCATAATTTATACAATTTATACACACTGAAAAAAATTAAGCACTCCAAAATGTCACCAAAATTTATGAGGTACCGATATCTCTTTCAAATTCCTCTTTGCCTTACTGAAGAGACAATCCTTTGTGTCCTCACAAGGAACAGTCCGGTGCTTAGTTCTAAACATCGTATTAAAAAAAAAAACCTACTTATATTTTCATCTCTGAGTCTTCTCACATCTTCCTTAATGCCAAACAAGTTTAGCAACTCTGTCATTTCCCTATTGGCCATTATAAATTTTCAGGCTTTTCAAAACATCCAAAAAGGTATTAGGACCAGCTCCAGGTGTTTTGAGTAAGACACTGAAGGCTAAGTCATCACTGAGTATTTGAATATCAACAAATTCTTCCCAGTGAATCTGTTATAGTTCTCCTAGCAGTCAACACTTTCAACATCTACTCTTACTGTTTCCTTTGGATATGTCAAACCTACAATTCCTAAACTATTTTCTTCCTAATGCAATAAATACATTTTCTTTCAATCAGGTATATGCAAAAAATAAATGGTAGTATCACAGAACTGGAAGAAAATAAGCATCATTTTGCAAGTTTCTTTTATACATAAGGATATTGACTTTATCTGTACATTTTAATATAGAAAGCTAAGGATTCTATACTCTACCAAGTAAATAAGTAATGTTTCATGTGTTCAACAGAAAAAAATATAGAGGCAAAATTTGTGCGCATTTGTTTATGGATCAATACCTTTATAGTAATTATTCAAATTTAATTTATTAATTTTTAGATAGAAATATATTGAAATAAACTTCCAGTACTTGCTTCTTACATTCACTGGATCATCTTGCCCACCATATGAGATATATGAAGACAACTTTGGGACTCATAAAGAAAAAAATTAAATTGATATTCTTGTTTAAGTATAGTGAATAATTTGCCAAAAATTATGTAAGTTTGATACACATTTATATGTGGTGGAAATCATGATTTTGTATATATACTAAAATAGCACGTATAGAATGAGTCTAAGCGAAATGAACTCCAGGATATGGAAGCAAGGTGTTTATCTTTATGGTTGTTGTTCTTAATGTACTATATGAAGCTATTTGTTTCTTTTTTCTTTATGGTTTATCTCATGCTGTTACTGTATTGGAATTTGGTACCTGATATATTGTATATATGTTTATTTATTTATTTGAAAAAGTGAAGGTAAGGAAAAAACAAGATGAATGGGAGGAGTTTGGGGAGAGAAAGTGTGAGAAAAACACGAGAAGGGGTAACAATGTTCAAGAAGTAATGTACTAACTATCTGATGAATGTAACTATAAACCCTCTGTACATTACCCTGACAATAAAAAATGAATAAATAATTTAAAAAGTAGTACATATTCATACTTAACTATTTTTCTAAGTTTCCAGTGATTTCATATGCATTACATTTTGTGCAAAAATATGTAAAATGTAGTAATTGTATTATACTGATTTATAATATGTTTATATGAAATTGGAATTATGATCGAAAATGGCAGTTTCAAACAGCACTTTGAATTCTAGAGAAGTGGCCATAAAAAAAGTGAAGGCAGAGAACTCAGAACCAAGCAAAGCATATATTCTGCTTCTCCTAAAGTTTTGCTTGATGGCAGGGTTTAAAGGATAATATGTTCTGGTGTGTTTGTGTGTGTGTGTGCGTATGTGTGTTTGTGTGTGTAAGCTTATTGTGAAGAAGATCTCATTTACAAGAATCTTCCTAATACAGATAGATGAGAAAACTTACTAGGTAATAGAAATAAAATCTTTCATCATTACCTGTCTTTGCACTAGGGAGGAAAATATGCTATTCACACGCAAACACTGATGGTATGTCTCAAGAAAGAAAAATTTCATAGTCATTAGTAAAAGATCATGTCTCTTTTGAAAGGTGTTAAAACTTCTCAAGAAGTTAGTCATTCAGTGCTGTAGTGACACCCTTAGTGTAAGCAGAGACTAATACGTAAATTCTTCAGGAAAATTGTTTAATATGCAGAAAGGGAACATACTACTATAAAGAATTATCTAATTTATTTATACCATTTACTGTCATAGCCTGAAATTATATCAGGCAAGAAACTGTATATTACAAGGTTAAAAGTAATTTTAATAGAAATTCCTTTCATTTTAATTTTCCTCATTATATCAAGCTTCACAGAAATATGGTTAAATCATTATGGATAACAATAAAAATTACATTTGCTTTTAACTGAAGAAACACAGGCCCTCCATTTCACAATTATTCTTTACTTGTTGTTTTTAAATAACACTAACATGCATAAAATTGAAGACAATAGTACTGAAGTCATCCAGAAATACAAATATAACATGCACTTTACTTGTGTGCACATATACGAGTATAATTTTGATCACATAAGCAGCTGCAATATATGCTATAATAGCATCCCTACAAAATTTCCCCATATTATTTCTTCACATATATTTTCACCTTGTGATATTTGTGGTTTTATTTTATGTTTTCCTAACAGTGATGTTAAGCATCATTCATGACCATTCTTCAGTCCTCTATAGTGAAGCATCAGTTATGTATTTCCTCAATTTGCAGAAGTATTTCTTAATACTACTGACTTTCAAGAGTTCCTTATATATTCTAATATTCAAATGTTTTCTTTGGGACTTACCTTATCTTTTAATTCTCTTGCAGGGACTCTTACAGAGGGATATTTTTATTTATTTTGATGAAATATAATTTATTGATTTTGTGGGGTTGTTTGAATTACAAATATAAAATATTTTGTTAATTATCTTTTTGAGAAACAGAGGCAAATTGTTATGATTACTGATTTATCCCCAATGGCCACTTCATGAATTATTAAAGAATTATTTTTTAAATGATTTCAAAACCTGAATCAACATCCATGTCCTTATGGTCTAATTGCAAACTGGCAGCTCTTCATAGCCTAGAGGGAAGGCATCCATCTCTGTTTTAAAAACATTTAAAATCATACAAAGCTGACTGCATAATTTCTCATAATTCCTATTATGAGTAATTAGCCTTATTTTTCTTGGGGAAATTATACCATCAGTTAAAGCTTTGATCACTAGATTTTATATAAAAGAATTTTAAAAGGTTTGAAGTAATTGAAATGTAAACATCAGGATATAAGCAATGGGGGAAGTTAACAACAATAATAAACATAAATAGAACATAAGGCATTAAATTTAATTATGACCAGAATAACATAATTTCTTCAATATCTTCTCATTATCTACATTAAAAGAGAGAATTCCCTACATCAGAAAAGGAGGTGCAAAAATTAGGGGTTTTTTTGTTGTTGTTAAAGTGGACTGTTGTATAAATTAGTCTGATTCAGTTAACTTCCTTAATTAATTCATAAAATACTCTGGTTTTATATACCAGGACGCTGCAGGTCTTGACTGCTGGCTGAGTTCCCACACTGCACTGTTTGCGATAAGAAAAAAAAATCAGTAAATCCTCGAGTATAGATCACATGCTTTAGAACTTCACCAGGAAAGCAGACAGACTCATAGTATATATAGAAGTTCATGTTAATACTGGAGCCAGAAAACAAAAAATTCATATAATTATGAAGAAACACCAAAGTAGGAATTTTTAACACCATTAAATGAAACAATTACTCAAGTATTTGGCTTACTTGTCCACATCCTTGACATATTTTATCATGGAATATGGTATTATGGAATGTTGGAAATTATGAGTCAATAAGATCAATATATCATAGTTGGAATCTTGAATCTGCCCCCACCCCGTTTTTGAGCTTCAGAAAATCATTTTTCAACGCTTAAACTGAGATGTAGATTATATTATCTACTTCAAAATATATTTGGGGAAAATAACAATATAAAAAGGTATGGAGGACCAGGAGCATGGTCTAGTAGTAGATTGTTCGCCTAGCATGCATGAAGGCTTGGGTTCAATTCCTCAGTCTCACATACATGCACAGAAAAAGCCAGAAGTGGTGTTGTTGCTTCAGTGGTCCAGTGGTAGCCTTAAGCAAGCCCAAGTTTAAGTTCAATGCATGGTAAAAAAAAGGGGGGGGGGAGTATGGAATAATGACCAATACAGAGTTGATCAATAATATTAGAGATGACTAGAATTCTTACAAAATGTAGAACTCTGCATAAAACTCTGTATAAGAAGTCTTGATTAGTCTTTTACCACAATTCAAAAAGACAAATTATTGAGCATTTGTGAAAAAACAATTTACGGCCAATCTTGAAGTCTTGTAACATTCATCCTACCTCCCTCAAAGATATAACTGCATCCCCTGCAGTACTGAAGTATTAAATGTTGTAGCCAAATTTCAAACAATTCTGTAAGTCTTGGTGAGTGAGGTTGAGATTACAGAGGAAGTTCTGGAAAACATATCATATAAAGATATTTGGATTTGGTCTAAATTCAATAAGAAATCATTCCAAGATTTTAAATAATGCTATGAACTGATTTACATTTTGAGTTGGTAAAATTTTCTATTATGTGGGTTAAGGAAGAACAACAGTAGAAGCAGGAAGACACACTGGGAGGCTTTTGAAGTAGTAGCTCTGACAAGAGAAAATAATGCCTAAGTTTGGGGTACTTGCAACTAACATGTGAACAAAATAGAGACAATGCACTGGGAACACTGGCAGGTCTTCTTTTTAAAATTTTATTGTAAAGGTGATATATAGAAGAGGTAGAGTTACATAGATCAGTGTCATTCTTTCCTCATTCTCTTCTAGTTTTTCCCCTCCCACTTTCCCTTCCCTCAAGTATATGGTCCATTTCCAACATAGTGTCTAGTGAATATAACTGCTGAATTGGCTCACTCTTTGTCCCACTGTTTCTGTACATCCTCTTCCTCTCTCCCAAACTAGAGAGACATATATAAGATAAAAAGGGTACAACAATCAAATACAGTAATGAAAGGGAATAAACCAAAAAAATAGGAAAGAACAGCAGCAAAACCCCACAAATAACACAAAAATAAACCTCTTGTTTCCATTTATTGGTGTTCATTTCCATACACATCACTTTATATGGTCACATGCTAATAGTTATTGAGCTCTTTCGGAGAGAATCCTTTCCTAAGAATAACCTCCTTTAGTCTCACTGTAAATGTTTAGAGTCCTGTTTAATTAATCATGTCCAGGAGTAATTATTTATCTTTTACTATCCATTTGGTTTACTTGTAAATTTATAGGCACATTCTAATGACTACAAATGGGAGAAATCATGCAGCTATGATTTTTGGGGGTCTGGCTTACTTCATTTAATATAATTTTTCCAAATCTTTCCATTTCTTTATAAAGGGGCAATGTCATTCTACATAGAATTCCATTCTGTATATATACTAGATTTTCCAAATTCATTCACCCATTGTGGGGCATCTTAATTGATTCCATATATTAGCTATGGTAAACAATGCTGCACTGAATATGGCTGTGTTGGTGGCTTTAGTGTAGTCTGCATCCCAAGAGTGGGATTGCTGGGTCACAGGGAGGTTCTGTGTTTAGTCTTTTGAGGAACCTCCATACTTCTTCCCAGGGTACTAGAACAAGATTATATTCCCACCAGTGGGGTAGTACCATTCCCTTTTGACAACATCCCTGCCAGCATCTATTATTGTTAGTTTTCTAGATAATGACCATTCTAGCTGGGGTGAGGTAGAATCTCAATGTTGTCTTGATTTGCATTTCTTTTATAGCCAGAGATGTTGAACATCTCTTTGTGTGTCTACTGGCCATTATTTCTTCTTCAGACAAGTCTTTATGTTTTTAACCCACTTATTTATTAGGTTTTGGTTTCTCTGAGGATTTATTTTGGGGAGGATTAAGTTTTTGAGCTCTCAGCCCCTGTCTGATGCATAGCTAGTCTTAAATATCTTCTCTGGTTCTGTGGATCTCTTATTTGTTTTGGTAGCTATGCCCCATTCCACGTGGAAACTATTCAGTTTGAAGCAATCTAATTTATTCAGTCTTTCTCTGATTTGTTATGATTCTGGACCTTTACTTAGGAAGTGTTGACCTGAATCAAGGAGTCCCAGTGATTCCCCTATCCCTTCCTGTAATATTTTCAGGGTACCTAGTCTTACACTGAGACCTTTGATCCATTTGGAATTGATTCTGGTACAGCATGATATATGAGGATCTAACTTCAGTTTTCTGCCCATGTACATTAAAATCTGAGATCTCTGTCTGTTGAAGAGGCTGTCTTTCTTTTACTTCCATCCTGAGTTTTTAGCTTCCTTGTCAAAGACTAGTTGGCTGTATATCTATGGGTTCATTTCTGGGTCTTCTATTCAATTCCACTGATCCTCGGGCCTATTCTTGTGCCAGTACCAAGCTATTTTTTATTATTTTATTTTTATTACTACTCCTTTGAAATATAGTTTGAAGCTTGGAATTGATATTCCTCCAGGATTGTTTTGGCTATTTGAGGGTCTTCTATTATTCCATGTGAATTTTTATTGCTTTTTTAAAATATCATTGAGGAATGTTGTTGGGATGTTCAGGAGTATTGCTTTACATTTGTAGATACCTTTGGAGAATAGTGCCATTTTTTACCATGTTACTCCTTCCAATCCAGGAGCTTGGGAGCTTTATCCATTTCCTTAAATCTAGGTTAATTTTAATTTCCTTTTTCATGTTTTTGAATTTTTCCTCATAGAGGTCCTTCACATCGTTGGTTAAGTCCTTGGCATTTTATTTTTTGAGATTATTACAAATGGATATTTTTTTCTGATTTAACCTTGCCTTTCTCATTGTTGATATACAGAAAAGTGACTGATTTTTGTGGACTAATCCCCTGCCATTTTGCTTCTTTAATTATAGGATCATGTCATCTTCAAAGGGGGAGAGGATTACTATTTCTTTCCCTATTTGGATCCTCTCTATGTTTTTCCCTTGCCTAATTGTTTAAGCGAAGAATTTCAGTACTATGTTGATGAGGAGTGAAGAAAGTGGACATTATTGTCTTCTTCCTGACTTTAGTGGAAAATCATTCTAACTTTTCACCATTAAGTATAATGCTGGCTTGTCACATCAAATAGCTGATGTCTTTTTTTCTAATGCAGCAGTGTAGGGAAAATTGATGGTACCTACTAAGATGATTGTAATAGTCTGATGTGAGTGCAAGCTGGGTTAATAAGTCTAATGGAAATGTGGTAAGTTGGAAAGAATTCCTTAAGAAAGACTGGCAGGAAAGGAGGAGATATGTTTATCACAGGGAAATATGCAATGAAGATAGTGTTTTGAAAGTGCTATGCTATATCCCAAGGTATATTTAAATGCTGTAAGGAAGATTCCCCCAAAACAGTAGATTGAAGATGAAGAAGATAGATGTTGAAGAAGAAATAACTAGTCAAATAAGAAAAATGAATAAGGACTCTAGATCATAGTTAGGAAAATGTGTCTTTGAGAAAAGGGGACAAACTTCCTCCAACAGACACAGCTTATGGATTCAGTGAGAAAAGGTTAAAGAAATCCCAGCCTTGTGGAATCAATTTTAAAAGAAATGGGATAGCGGCAAGGCCATCTGTTCTTAAATGATGTGTGATGCTAAGGAAGGGGACTAGGCAAACAAGAAATGGAGCAGGGTGAAGCAACTCTCTAGGCTTGCTTGGAATTAAAAACTTTTACTGGAAAAACTAAGAACAGTGTCAAAAAGAGATTAACAAGCACTACTTTGCTCATTATAGAATCTGAGTAGCATGAAGGTGGAACAAAATACTCTGAATAAAAAAAGAAGAGTTTACATTTGTCCTAATCAGTAGAAACCTTGGGCTCTCCTAGCAGAGATTTACAATAGAACAAAATCTAGAGACAAATCTAGGCCAAATAGTATGACACTAAATGTAAGGACCTCCAGGATAAGGAATCAAAAGCCATATAATGAGTGACTGTTGTCCTTAATGTACTATGTTATCGCTCATCTCTTTTGCCATCCCTTAGGTTATCTCATATTGTTACAATATTTCACCTTGTTATCTGATATATTTTATATGTGCTTAATTGGTTA
This sequence comes from Megascapheus bottae, assembly GCF_031878675.1. Taxonomy (NCBI): domain Eukaryota; kingdom Metazoa; phylum Chordata; class Mammalia; order Rodentia; family Geomyidae; genus Megascapheus; species Megascapheus bottae. The sequence goes on from NC_143516.1 coordinate 58,160,578, forward strand.
TTTGAAATTGGATAGGGAAGGGGGAAATCAAGATAAACAGGGGGAGGGTGGGAGGGAAATGGGGACCATGTCATGAGAAAGGGTATCAATGTTTGTGAAGTTATGCACCTTCTATCTGGTGAATATAATGTAACCCCTCTATTAATCACAATAAAATATTTAAAAAGAAAATTACTATAGAAATTTAATGAGTGTTAGTAATGTAAACACACAAGTTAGGACAATTAATTATCTTTCAGTAATTCAAGTAATATTTTGTGCATCATTATGGTGTTATAACACAAACTTAAAAATATCAATAAAATTGACAAGGATAAACTCTTCCTTCTTTGAATTTGAGGAAAAAGGAGAAAAATATTTATAGTATTAAAATTGTGATAAGTATAGTGAAGGAAAATTACCAATTGCTATGAGAAAAATATAACAAGTATGTTAATCTAATCTGGTTAGCAAAGACGACTTCCTAAGTCAATGATATTGAAGCAAAAAAGCGAAGAAAGGGAAAAAGTGAAACCTAAAAGGGAAGGAGGGAAAACAAGGTGAGGGGAGGAGGTGGGGGAGGAAATTGGGACAAAAACATGAGAAGAGGTATCAATGTGTATGAAGTAATGCACCTTCTATCTGGCAAATATAACTGTAACCCTTCTATTAATTACAATAAAAATATATGAAAAAAAGACTAATTTACTCATATTCAATGCTCACTTGATGTTGGTGACCATAAGTTAATAGCCTAACAATATGTTGAGTAAAAATGACGTTGGCTAACAATTTGTGCCACAGAAGGAAAGATTCCTGAGCATTCATGGTACATTTTCACAGTAATAGTTTTCTCTGCATCCTTAAACAACTCTCTGTTCTACTTGTGTGTTCCACTAGACCAAACCCGCTGTTAGGGCAGAAGCTATAGCTAACTTGGTCATGTAGCACACACAAGAAACAAAATAGAAAGTAAGTGTAATTGATTTTTAAATTTTAAGAATAAGTATAGACCCATCACATGTTCAAAAAGTAGCCAAAATGTCTCTGTTATTGTTTTACAGGATAGCACAGTTCCTATGCCTTGTACGAATTCATTCGGAAACACTTCAATGAAAAGTTCAAGCTAAGTTTGATGTCCTAAATTTGGTCTAAAAGAAGCAAACTCTAAACCTTTTGTTGATTTTAATTTCACTGTGCTAAATACTGTACTCTGAAATAGCAGCTGTGGAGGAAGGGCAGACGGACAAAAATCAGAACCAGTAATTGCAAACTACCACTAGCTACTATCGAGTGGGGCTTGAAAAAGTAAAATAGTGGGACCAGCGACGCGGTGGGAACCTGAAGTAGTTTTTGTTAGCATAGCCACCCCTACTTTGGCTTGTCAGCCTCCATCCAAATCCCGTGACGAGACCAGGCGAGGCCACAATTGCCCACACTCACCTGAACTGCACTATCTCTAAGCCCTCAGCTGTGCCAGCCAAACGCTGCTGCTTCAAGTCAGGAGGTTCTGCTCAAGCCACTATCTATTTCTAGCGCCCACCTGCAAGACTTCCCGCCTTCGGTGTCCCTGTCCTGACCTCAGCTTCCCTGGCACAATCTAAACACCGCCCATGCATGAGGAGTGGCTGCTATTCTCCATCCCTAGAGAGCTAGCCTGTCAGCTTGCTGACCACAAACCTTGCTGGATCAGACTTGGTGTCTGAGTCGTTTTCCTGGGCTGTTGGGTTAATTTTGTATTTTCCAATCCTTGTCCACTAGGTGGTGACACAGAGTCACTATCCTGACCCCGGAATCGGTTTTCACGGGTTTGTGTTCCTCTCACAATGCTACATAGGGCTTACTGAGCGGAAATCTAGTGCACGCATTCTCTCCCAGGCTTCCCTAGGCATTCAAATGCGGGGTTGAGGCCTGGCAGACCAGGTCAAGGAGACTCACCCGCACAGGGAGAAGTGGACTACATCTCCCAGAGAGCCATGGGGCGGCTTCCGGGTTCTACCTGACGCCCACTTTTTCTAGCTGAAAAGAGAAAGTGAAGAGCGCGGAAAGTGGAAGTGGCGAGGGTTTGCCCAGGTAATGCTATACTGCTGACCCGAGGCTCCCGTCTTGTTTGCAAAGATACAAGGGAAACCATAACCCTCCTGAGAACCACGTGACCAGCTTTGATCACATGACTTTTGACGCGTCCGCGCGAGGTCGGTTACCTTGGCAACCACTGGCCTGCCCTTTGGGAAAGCGCGGGATTCCGCCGCCAAGGTAGGTGAAGTAGGGCTGTGGTCCCCAGCCCACATTCTCCAGCGCTTGTGTTTTTCACCTTCTTCCACTTTCTGGCCTGACCGGTCTTTTACATGCTCATTTGTCTTCCCCTCCGGCGCTTCCCGGAGCTTGGGACCTCGCGGCCTAGCCGTAGGTCAGGATCTGTGCCAACCCCAGGGCCCAGACTGCCCTCCTGGAGCAGATCAAAGCGGTGACGAAGGGCGCAGGCCAAGATGGACAGCTTGGAGAAGGCACCCTCCCGGCCTCCCGCGGGCCGCCCACGGAAGCCAGCGCTCTGCTGCACCCCGGGGGTTCAAATCAGAAGTCGGGAGGGATCTCAATTTGGCTTCGTTACTGGGGAATTGGAGAGCTTTGCTTTGCAAATCACTGAATTCTACAGGTGTCCAGTGTTTTTATTTTGGAGGCCGTCTTGTTGCTACAAAAAGAAACTTAATTCGTGGTGAATTTGCTGTCTTAATTTTATTAGCTATTCTGAGGATTGTTAAATCCACTGTCCGGAAACATACCCACATCTTGGAAGGGTCTTTTTGTCAAATTGCAAATAAGCATTGGTAAAAAATAATTAGGGGAAACTAGCTGGGTTTAGGCAACTCAGACATCTTGCGCTTTGCAGGGGGAAAAAAATGGTCGTCTTGGTTTGCATCATTATAATTTTAAAAAATTAAAAAAATTATCTGTTAGGATTTGAGGTCTATTTAAGATATATAAAATACACAGATATACGTAAGCTTATAAAATAATGAAGAGGTTAACTTAACAATTGTATGTTAATACATAAAAATGTAGTTCTTGACAATATTAGATACATTGTCTAAACTACTTTTTCAAATCAGTTTGCTTAATAAATTAGGAATCTTAATCAACTGACTAATTATAATTTTTGCATCATGTAATGCAGTTTCTGAAGTTTGATTGTTTTCATGATATGACACATGTTCTTAATAAGATCTTTATTTTTTTTATTTAGTGTTTGAATTTGTAAATATTTTTGGAATATTTATTTTGAGAAGCAGAAATTGATTTAACTATGGCTCACTATCCCCAAGAAGAACTGGATGAAGAATTTGAACAGTTCATGAAAGAGGTAAGTAAATTCATTGTTTTAAAAGCTGTATTGTAAATACAGCTTATAGGACTCTTCAGTGTTTTCTTTGACTTCTAAAACACAATTAGTCTACCTTCAAGTCTTATCAGCAGAATATACCAAATGTCCCTCCATTTCTTTCTCATTTCCAATGCTGGTGCCAGCAGGGTCACCTTGCCTATTGATCAGCTCACCTGGCGTATTTCAACTGTTTCTAACTAATGTCCTAGCATTCCTTTCTCCTCACTGCAGCCAGGTGAGCTGTGGCACGCATCTGACTCTTCCTCCCCAGTATGTAAAATGCTATTGGTCTTCTCATACATATTACATAATAAATCTGTGGTTTATAAAGCCCTTCAGAATTTTGTTCATGTCTGCCTCACTGATTATCACTCCTCCACTTTATTTCTCCTACTTCAACCCTATTTTTTCCCTTAGTGTGTCAAGCTTATTTCATTCTGGAGGTTCCTAGCTCCCTATTCCTGCCGTAAACAATGCTGTTCCTATATTCACCTTGCTATTGAAGCTCTTATTTAAAATATTGCCACTTCAAAGAGACCTTTTCAGTTAACCAGACCACTTCTTGGGGTACCATGTATTTTCTTTCATTTCTGCTTCTCATTCCTCCTTCTCTCCTCCCCTTTCCCCTTTATTTTCCTTTCCCTTTCATATATACGTGTGTGTATATATATATATAGTCATATGTATACATGTTTTTGATATGTGGGTAGATATATAGATATATACCAATTGCCAAGATGTTATGTCAGAATGAATTTCACTTCCATTTTGGAAAACTGGTTTTTATAGTTTAAATGTGTACACATTTTTCAAATTATATTTATTTAAAGTAAATTAGTAATGGATCATATAGAATTTCGGAAGATGTTTCTCTTCTGCCCTTCTCATGCCACCCCTTCTAGAAAGGCACTAACCAAGACTCTTCCACTTTTTTATGTCTCCCTCTCACATCTACCTGTTAATCATAGAAGCTCTAATCTCGTATTAGATAGTGGGATAAAGCAATGTTTTAATACTCAGAATAAAAGCAATGGTTTTAGGGCTCATACTAACTTCATTGGTAATTTTGATAAATTAATGTTCGATCTGTTTGTTAAAAGATTTAGTTTATAGGCTGGAATATTGCTTAGTGGTAGAGTACTTGCCTATTTTGATTCCTCAGAAGCCCTAATTTTGATTCCTCTGTGTCATATAAACAGAAGTGACCCTGTGGCTCAAGTGGTAGAGTGCTAGCCTTGAACAAAAGAAGCTCTGCCCAGGCCTTGAGTTCAAGCCCTGAAACTGGCAAAAAAATAAATAAAGCTTATTGACATTATATTTGTATGTATAAATATTATATTTGTATACACAATATGCATTTATTATACATGTACTATATAAACATAATGACTGTATTAATTTTAAAATATACATAAGTATAGTATACACCATATACCATATCTATGTGTGTGTATATATATAACCATACACATAAATGTATGCACATATGATATATATATATATATGGTGTATATATATATATATGTATGGTATATATGGAACAACCAGTTTTTAAAATTCACTCACTTTATGTAAAATTCAGTGGTTTTAAAGGTTTTAACTTTCATTACAGTTGTGTTCAAAACATATTTATCATCACAGAAAGAAAATCCTGTATCTGTTAGTAGTTTTCCCAAAGTTTAAAAAAAAATGGAATCATGCATTATTGTCTGTTTTTTTGTACTTATTTCTTTTAGTAACTGTAAGCTTTTTTCCGAAGTCTTTCCATATTGTAGCATATATTAGTTCATTCTTACAGCCGAATAATACGCCATTGTGTGGTAAAGGGCATGCTGCATTTGTTCATTTGCTTAGTATTTGATGGATATTTAAGATAGTTCTGTCTTGAGGCAATTATGAATTATGTACAAGATTTTGCAAGGATGTGTGTTTTCATTTCTCATATGCTAATTCTATGTGTACTGTTTAACCGCTGGGAGGGTATGAGACTATTGTTAGAGTAGCTGTAACTGCTTACATTCTCACTAGCTGTATATTAATTAGGGTTTTTGTTTCTCTTTGTCCTTGCTAATTCTGTAATTTTGCTCTTTTTTGAGGTCAGCTCTTTAATGCCAGTCCCGGGGCTTGAACTCATGGACTGGGTGTTGTCTCTGAGCATTTTTGCTTAAGGCTAACATTCTACCATTTGAGCCACAGCTCCACCTCCCATATTTTGGTGGTTAATTGGAGATAAGAGTTTTTTATTGTTGTTGTTTGTTTGTTTTGTTTTGTTTTTGGTCGGTGTTAGAGCTTGAACTCTGGGGCCGGGCGCTGTCCCTGAGCTCTTCAGCTCAAGGCTACCACCCTACTCCTTGAGCCATAGCGCCACTTCCGGTTTTCTAGGGGTTAATTGGAGATAAGAATCTCATGGTCATTAGTGCCCTGGCTGGCTTTGAACCTGGCAGATCTCAACCGCCTGAGTAGCTAAGATTATAGTCATGAGCCACTTGGCCTGGCTAAGATAACAGTTTTATAGATTTTCCTACCCAGGCTGGTTTTAAACTGAGATCCTCAGTTCTCATCCTCCTGTGTAGGTAGAATTACATGTGAGTCACTGGCACCTACCACAGTTTTTTGTTTTCTTTTGTTTTTAATGATAACAACCTGGAAAGCAGTGTGGACAGATTTGGAAGTCAGAATGCCTGCATTGTGTTAGATGGAAAGAAAGACTGAGACTCTTCATTTTTTACAGCCCTGAAGTGTCAGTGGTTCTATACCTGTGCTATAGATAAGCAGAAAAAAATGTTGTGAGAAGAGAGTAGATTATTTCAAAATGATCATGATGGCTAGGGACTAAATAGAAAACTATATAGCTAGTTAACAGAGCCTCAGGTGAAGTTCCCTTCATCATACTGGATGTCAATGAAGACAGTGAGTTCTTTTTGAGCATTTGAAATTGAAACTCTTAGAAGTCTTTTTTGTTGTTGTTGTTTGCCATTGCAGTGTGTGTGTGTGTGTGTTGTCATCTTAGAAATTGCAAAGTCTCCTATTGGTATCCTAGTTGTGTGGTAGAGAGTAGATAGGCTCGTAGGACAGACTTGACTTAATTTGAATGCACCTTTAGGCATCATTTAACCTCTCTGAGCTTCCCTGTTCTCATCAATAAATTGCTGCAAGATTATTTCAAGGTGAAGTGAAGTAATGTGAATGCGTCCCTGACGTAGAGAACTGGAGAATGAGAAGGAATTGGAAACACAGTCCTAGAGAGGTCTTGAGCTGACAGATGTACAGGAGGGCCCAACATTATTTCATGTGTTGGTGGGCATGGAATTGAATAGCAACATAGTGAGAGTAATGCTGGCCTGATCAAGTACCATAAGGCTAAGAGTTGGTTACCTGTAACAAATTCTGCAGTGTGAGGAGGGAAGGATGACAGATAAGTCATTTGTGGCATTTGGGAAGCTTTTGCTTCCTGGAGGAAAGCTGTTTGAAAGGAAACCAGATTCTAAGGGATTAATGGTCAATTAAGAAATTTTTATATACAGGAAATGCCATAGGTACACTGAAAGGAAGGCAGGAATAAGGAAGTTTTTCTCTTTGTTTTGCCCTTCCACACCTCTGTGAGTATAAGGTAAAGTATTGGCTCTTTGATTTGGGTGCAGTGCTAGGTGTAGTCCTGAGCCAGGTGTATGATGTGGGGGAGGAGTAAACCTAGGGAGCAGAGAGAAGCAAGAGGCATGGATTACATCAGAAGCACCTAAGAAAGAGGTGGGAGGGAAATGCAATCCCTGTGCAGGTTTTGTTGGTAGTGCAGAACAGGCTTGTGCCTTGGGAGAGGCAAGAGGTTCTTTAGTAGATGTGTTTAGTGAGGGGAAGATAGATGGTAATGCTGGCTGAGGTCTTTGATTTCTCAGTAAAAAGGGGGAACTCTGGTTTATTGTCTAGGAGGAAGCACTGCACTGGGGCTTTAGAATGAGTGAAATGATTTAGAATGAGTGAAAAAGGATACCTCCAAGTGTTAAATCAATGTGACAAATCATAATTTCTCTAGACAACATCATCATCTTCTCTGAAATTTAGACAATAGTCTTAGAGTTCTGAATTCTTTTGCCATGATTAACTTTGTTCAACAGCTTTATACTGTTAAACCTTAGAGTACATGTAGAAGATAAGAACAAATACTTATGTTGTGATGTTTTCATTCTTGTCCCTGATTTTCTTTTTTTGGGTGTGTTTTCTTCTTTTTTTTTTGGTAAGATTTGAAAAGGGTCTGTCAGTTTTGTTAATTTTTTCAAAGAATAGACAGTTTATTTTGTTGATTCTTCTATTTTTTTATCTCGAGTTCATTTAATTCTGATTTAATTTTAATAATTTGTTTCCTTCTAGTGGATTGAGGTTTGGTTTGTTGCTCTTTTTCCATGGGCTTAAAAGATGTGTTAATAAATTGTTGGTTTAAGACTTCTCAAATTTGTTAAGATAGGCACTCTGAGCTATAAGTTTTCCTCTGAGTACTGCCTTTGCTGTGTCCCAAAGGACCTGGTATTTTGTGTGCTCCTTTTTGTTGAATACCTTAAGCTGTTGAATTTCTGTTCTAATCTCTTCAGTGACCCACTAGTGATTCACCAATGTGTTGTTCAATCTCCATGAGTTAGTTACATGATTTTCTATGTTGACATTTGGTGTTGAGTTCCAATTTTATACCTTTGTGGTCTGAGAGAATGCAGCGAATGGTTTCAGTGTTTCTGAATTTGCACAGATTTGCTTTGTGCCCTAAATGTCTTCTATTTTAGAAAATGGTCCGTGTGCTACATAATAGAATGTATGTTTTGGTGGTGCTGGGTGGAACAGTCTGCAGATGTCTGTTAGCTCTATTTGGTGTCTGCAGTTATTCAGCTATGAGGTTTCTTTGTTGAGTTTTTGCCTTGTTGATCTATCTAGAGGTGACAGTGATATGTTAAGTCACCAACAATCACTGTGTTTGAGTCTATTTGTGTTTTTAGTATAAGTAGTGTTTGATGAAATTGAGTGCTCCACCATTTGGTAAGTTAGACCCTCCTCAAGACAAACTCTCTTTCTGTATTAACCTTATGTAACAACCTTCTTTGTCTCTTCTCACTCGTTTTAGTTTTAACTCTATTTTATCTGATAAAAGGTGGCAACTCCAGCCTGCTTATGTGGACCATTTTCCCCATTCATAAGGAAATGGAAAAACTTGGGAAAAATCATATTAAGTTAAGTAAGCCAGACCCAAAGAAACATAGGCTTCATGGTTTCCCTCATTTGTAATAAGTAGTACACATCCAGGATTTTCCTAGCAGAGAACCACAATAGATCTATAGCTATGTGGATGTGGACATACAGAATGAGGATGAAGATTTTCTCCCTTGCCCTCTCTCCCTCTTCTGCTCTCCCCCTTTCTCCCCTTCTCCTTTTCCTCCTCTCTCCCTCCCCCTTCTCTCTTTGGTTTGGTTTCTCTCCTATGGTTTATCTCATGCCACTGTATCTGTATTTGGTACCTGGTATATTGTATATATTTTATTTGAAATAGGGAAGGGAAGGGGAAAAACAAGATGATTGGGAGGGGTGGGGGGAAGGAACTGGGAGGAAAACATCAGAAGTAGTATCAATGTTCAAGAAGTAGTGTAACCATGCCTGTCGAATGTAACTGTAACCCCTCTTTACATCACCCCAACAATAAAATGCAAATGTAAAAAAAATAAAAGGACACTCTCCTCAACAAGTGGCTTAAGCAAATTTTCTTTGTTGTGCTTTGCTTGTTTAATTCTACCTATGAAATCAGTGTTCAAACACATTCTTGACTTTAAACTTAGACACCTGTGTTTATAGGTAAGAATAGATATGTTCACTGGGACATGATATATTATATAGGACTCTAGACATTCACACATTGAGGCCAAAGGAAGATGTGCACAGGAGTAGTTGGTGAAGGCACAGGAGCTATGTGCATGCATACAATCACATAAAATATTCCATTAAGGAGCCCCAAGAAAAGAAAATAGGATACAGTTTAGTTGCCTTTGTTGCTGTTTTTGATTTCTTTGCTGTTTGTCTTGTTTGTTTGTTTGTTGGTTTGTATTTGGGAGGGCAAAGGAGGGTACGGAACAAAGAGAACAAGAGTGAACAAATACAACTGTGATACTCACTAGAGACACTGTATGGAAAATGAACCACATCTTGTGTGTGGGGATGGGAGGGAAAACCAGGAGATAAGATTCAAAAAGAATTGTATTCATTACTCATTACCTGATTTTTGCTTCAATAACAATAAAAACAATAAAATATCTTTTTGTTCAAAGTATTTTTATGTGATAAACTTAAGAGAATATATTTTAATGACTAAGTTGGAATTTTCCTATTACAGTATATTTTAAATTTTATAATTTGCCTCTGATTCAGCTTTCAGATGATTCTTTTGAAAATTTAAATAAAACACCCAAACATCCCTCAGAAGAAAAGAAGAAAGATGCAGTACCTTGGTGGATAACTGAAGATGAATTTGAAGATGATGGTAAATTTTGTAAACATTTTGTTTTAAATTATTTGATCACAAGAGTTCAATTAAGACCAATTCCAGATATTGTTACAGTATGAACATATAAAGAGTACTATTAGTGTGGAATTTTGAGGCTTGAATTGATTTTCATTGCCTTTAAATTTTATTATGCAATTGATAATAAAAGGTTTAATGGTAAATTGATTTAAAAGTGATTTAATAATTCTGGTACTGCATTCATGTAGCTACACAGGGAAAGTTTTAACAAATCTGTAAGTTTTGGTATCACATTTTGTTTGTAAGTATTTTTACTAGTCATTAACAAACTGAAAAAATATATCAGTATATGTATAGTTATATTTCTCTTTCCCTCTCTATATAATACACATAATATATATTACTTATAATATATATATATATTATTTGTTAATTATATGTATATAATATATATAAAATGGGACTGGGTGTGAGCTCATACATATGAGATATATATCTTCCTGTATTATATATAAATGCCTACAGAATATATATAGATATATAGAAATTTCTCTGTATTGCTGTATCTCATAGTCACTCTTTCTCTAGAAGTCTAGCCTCTCTAATTTCAAATTTAGCATCCTTTGTAATTGCTATTCTTCCTTCTGGCAGTTGTCATCCTTTCCCACATCATCTAATTACCTTATCATTCTTCAGATTTTTGCAGTATTACTTCTGTGCAGAATGAATTTTTTTTCCAGTCCAGATATGACCCTTCTCCATTAACAGCATGTGGATTTCCTCTGAAGCTCTGGAGTTGCTTCTCCAGTGGTTACTGCTTTCTTTCTTTCTTCCACAAGGCTTGTCTCTTTTAGACCTTTTCCTCCATCTTCTTACAAAGCATGTCATCAAACCACCTACTATCTCTCCTTGTTGTCTACTTATGTGCATGTTATTCTTGATTTCTCAAAGACTTTTCAGCATCACCTCCAATTCTCCTGTCTATTCTTACTGACTTACCATTCAAGTCATTACTCCCTACTCATCATGATAACTTCTCTTATCTTTCATAAAAGATAATGGCCTCTAAGGACCACCCTATGGGAGTCTTGCATCATGACTCATTTGAACTGTCAATTTCTATTGTTTATAACATTGGCTTATGCTAGTGTAATTTCACTAGCCTCCTCGGGTATCACACACACCTAGCCTTCTGCCTTGGGCTGAATCATATGTCCTCTTCCTTTAATACTTTTGTTAAGTGTTCATGTGAACTGGTTCTCTATGGCCATAAGTCTTAGTTCAAGTGATAACTTCTTGGTGAAGCTTTCTTGGGTACCCTCTTTAAATTTGCTATGCTCTCCACATACTTGTCCCCAGTTTTCTTCTCCCTTCTGCTACTCCTTGTAAGCTCATAGAGCAAGTGTTCTTTGTTTTATTCACTGAGAAATCTTAGCACTGAAGACAGTTCCCAACATCAGTAAGTATTTGCTGTTGGTTGTCTGCTTTTTGTGTTGTACAGTAACTTTCTAATGACAAAGGCCTTTATTATATGCAAGCATTAATACTGTTCAAGGTCCATACTTCATCAAAAAATCTGAATAATATTAAAAATATTTGCTATATGAACAGAAATTATACTGTTTTGCTTAGGTTTCATATAACATTTAAGAAATTTACTTTGGTCATATTGAAGTTTTTATCTCATTGCCTGTAGCTGGCTATATACACATCCTACTAACATTTAAGCTTTTCATATATTTTTGCCTGGGACTGATCTTAGAGCAAGATCCTCCGTTCTTTTCCTTTGGCTGGGATCACAGGTGTGGGCACCAAGCCTGGCTTATCAATTTGAGAAGTAGTCTTACTAATGGTCCAGGCTGGCCTCAAACCATTTTCCTCCTAGTTTTTACTTCCTAAGTGACTAAGGTTTCAGTCATGAGCCTTAGCTCTGGAGCCTAAAACATTTGTAGTATAAAAAAATGTCAAAGGTTCAGAAAGAAGTAGAATATACTCCTTTGTATCCATTGTCTTAAAAAAGAAACAAAACTATTTTTAATTTATGGTCAGTCATGGTTCTCCCATGTCCCTTACTTTCTCCATTTCCTCCATTAGATTAGAAAAAAGGAGTTTAGTTCCTTACTACTGCTGTACTCAAGATATTTCCAAGTATTTCTTTTCTTTTCTTTATTGTTTTTGTTTTTGATACAGGTCCTCAGGACCTGGGCACTGTCCTGTGCTTTTTTACTTAAGGCTCCCACTGTACCACTTGAACTGGGGCTCCACTTTGGGCCTTTTGGTGGTTAACTAGAGATCAGAGTCTCACAGACTTTTCTGCCCAGTGTTGCTTTGAACTGTGATGCCCAGATTTCAGTGTCTTGAATGCTTAGGATTATAGACATGAGCCATCGGTGAAATACCTGATGGTATTTCTTAGAATAAGTACTCTTTTAAAACATAATTGTGACATTATCTAAGAAGTTCCAATAGTAATTGTTAATATCATCTAATATTTAATCAGTCATAAAACAATTTTCTTAGGTTCAAGTGGATTAACCTTAGAGAAAATTTTACTGTCTAGAATACTATGAGGCTAAGGTAGCCTCATTGCCCCAACAGTAAACATGTATACTGGGAACTATCCTGCAGGAAGTCATTGTTTGTAGCCAGTGTTTCAGTGTAATGAGTTTAAATATCATTTAATGTTTCCATCTACTTATTTGGTGTAATATTTATACTAACTTTTGTTAATATAGTGCTAGATCTTGTCTGACCTCTGAACCTATTTTTCCTGTGTTTTTTTTTTCTACTACTAGTTCATGCTGTGCACATCTATGTATGACAGGAGAAAAGTGATGTGGGATACTGTATTAAGTACTTAGGCTTCAGCACATTTTTCTGAGGTCTTATGCAAAAATTTGAAATATTCTATTTAATAAGAGGCATTGCACTCAAATAGAATTACATTTTGTGAATTGTAGATCTGATAGCTTTTTACTCCCTATAGTGGATGTATTGTAGCTATTTGTGCACAAAATTAATGTAACAATATTTTTATGTTGACACAGTGATAAACAGTTCCCTGAACATAAATAACCAACTCAATTAAATTCGTAGGAGTGCTTAGAACAAATGTAAGCTACTTGAAGTTGAAGAAGACTTCACAGCCCATTGTGGAAACAGGAGAGGAGTCTTCTGGAAACATTCAGCTTCTTAAGAGCAGTGGGACCTCTATATTAAGTGTTGACAGCTTAGAAACAAGTGGTAAGAAATGTGTAGAATGTGGATCAATAAGTTCTTAATTACTATACTTATTTCTCAATTTTTATAGAATTTAACTCATCTTGGAGCCTTTACAAAAGCATGTAGATACATCTTCCTCTCTCAATATAGATGTATCTTCCTAGAATTTAAAAATTAAAACTCCAGACAATTGTATCAGTTTTGTCTTTGAATCCATTTGGTGGGCTAGAGATTTTTAAATTTTTAAAAATTTATGGTAGGAGATCAATAAATGTATCATTTAATTGGATTATAATTCCAAATATTAATATTAATATCCTTAATATGTGGCTATTAGATCCAAACAGTACAAGAGCGAGGACTCAGAAGTTGCATACCCAATGCTATGGACATGGTACTGGAAATATAAACACAACTACATAGACATAAAATCTTACCACTCTATAGACGTAATGTTTCATTACATAGATTAATATGTATCTATGACATACAAACCCTCAGCCTAATTTTGATTATGTTCTAAAATCTAAGTGCCAGTGATTGTATATAGAGATTCCCTTCTTGAATACTTGTTCGTTAAACACGTCATTTGAAATATGATGTAAAAATCAATGTTAATAAATTCCTTAACAAAAAATTTATGGTAGGAGGTCAATAAATGTACCATTTAATTGGATCATAATTCCAAATATTAATGAAGTGTGTTTGTGCTTTCTCTTTAGAAGCAGTAGTTTCTGAGCTCCATCACAGCATTCTTGAATTGGGATTGGACACATTAGAAGAACAAGAGGAGAAAGAGCAATTTTTTGCCAGACTTGAGAAAGGCTTAACTTCTTCCATTGATTATTCAAGACTAAATAAGGAGTTGGATTCTAATGACTCTACACAATTGAACGCCTTACACAGGTAATGAAAATACAATATAAACTTATTGACTCATTTTGTGTTACTCTGTATTTTGGAATTTTAATATTTGCATGGACTCGAGTAGGTAAGCAATGAAAGCAACTAAAGATGAAGTCTTATTTTTGTACTCTATTCTGTGTTTATTATTTTAATCAGGGAGTTTTCTTGTGTAGGCAGAATATGTTGAGTTCAAGTTAAACATCCATTCTGCCTTCAGATACCTGAAATTTTATACCAAAGATACTATTGAAACTGATTATATAATGGGATAATTCTAGGAAAGAAGCTGATTAGTGGTTTTCTGCAAATAAAGTCCAATAAGAATCCAGGTTACTGTTCTGAAATCAAAGATAAAGGAAAAGGAAGTAGCAAACAGGAAACAAACACAAGTTTGGCATATGTCTTACCTCTGTGTTTGATTGACTCTGTTGGTTGTAGGGAACTTTATTCACTCTGAAATCCTACTAGTCAATTGAGTTGGTCCTCTCTTGAAATCAGTAGCCATTGGCATTTTCATGAATTTAGTGAAACCTGATGTCTTCTATTTCCTCAGTGTAATATAAGAGTTATTTTTTTGTTACAAATGGAAATCAGACTGTGATTTTATTGGATTTTGATAATACAAGTACAAAGAGAAGTATAACTTCTGATTATTGAGTGCCTAGATCAAGATTATTAACTTCCTACAGACAGAAAAAGCAGTACCTATTTACTAGCACAGACTGCATGGGATCTGAAACATTTTACTACTTGCCAGTGACCAGGGTAAACTTCCATTTTTGTGGATGTAAACAAGGAATAGGAGTTTCCTCAGGAACAAGGGGCCTATTTACAACAAAAGCAATTCTGAGTCCTATGTGTTTTCATTGGTGTACCATACATCTGCGTTACTACGAAAGCAAACAGGATCCCACGTGAATTTCTGCTTTATAGGAAAGAAACAGTGAGGTTGGGAAATCTGTCACTTTTACTGTAAATAGAAATAAACCTGCTCTTTTGGAGGAAAGAGTACCTCATATCTCATATTTATTTGCTACAAATTATGCGAATGGCCTTGGTGAAGAATATTCAGGGCTGGTATCATTGGCATATCCAATGAAAGCTATGTGAGGACTGAAGCAGTTGATTCTCCCAACAAATACACCACAATTTAATCATGCATACCCTTGTTGATCACATTTTTTTTGCATCTTTGTATTAGTCCTTAATTTTTCTTTACTTCTGAACATATTGTTAAATTTGGATATTTCTGTTTATAATAGGCCAGTTGGTGTGCAGCATAGCCTGAAGTCCACAGCATTAAATGCTGTCTACTCTTCTTGTCATCAGAGTCTTCCAGTTCCTCAGGGTGCGAATATCTCATTAAAGACAGAGTTAAGGGACTGAGAAAGGTACCTGGGTTTGAAAGAAAGTAGTGTATGACTGCTATTTCCTATACAATTAAAACATGCCCATGTGTGTGCCCCTTGATGAGTTTTCAGCTCCTACTCATTTTTCATTTCCATGTAAATATTGAGCTGGGCAGTGTTTCCTGTCCTCTGTGCAGACATCACTCACTTCAAGTAACTGCTGGTCAGTTCTTAATTTAGTTGAAAAAACTGATTGAGGTTATGTGTGTACATGTGGATGCACACACCATGTATATAAGTACATATAAATTTGAGAAAATTGGTGTTTTCCATTGGTTACTTGTGCAGTACAATGTCATAAACTGATGATCCTTCATCTTCAAATCATTTTTGTATACCTCTGATATTTAGCTTTTGGTAGGACAAAGTATTTGAGAAGATACAGTTTGGGAAGATTTTTATAAAAATATTAAATGGTTATATGAGAATCTGTTATTAGTGTGTTGCAATACATCATAACTGAATTATTTTTCCAGTTACCATGCTACCATAAAGCAAGCTGAAGAGGAACATGAGAGTGAATTGAAGCATGAAAAACCGCCAGGTAATTTCATTGGTTTTCAAATTTTGTCATACATGAAAAATAGTATCATTTTGAAATAAGGACACAGCTAAGATATTTGTGTAACTTGTATGCTTCTTAAAATATTGATGTATTTATAAACTCATGGCTTGCACATATGAGAGCAAGCAAGAACTTTTGTCTCCCGACCTGACTTCATATGTCACTTAACATAATTATTTCAAATCCTTTCATTTCTTTGCAAATGATGCAATATCATTCTTTCTAATGGATAAATAAAATTCCATTGTGTATATATACTACATTTTCTTGGTCTGTTCATCCATAGAGGAGCATCTAGGCTGACTCCATACTTGTATGTGGTGAAGAGTGCGCAGTGAACATGGCTGCGTTAGTGGCTTGTTTTTGTATCCTAGAGAAAATAATAAAGAAAAAAACTGTTATGTTGGAAAGAGCCCTGGGAAGATTGAAAGAGGTTGCTTTTGTCATAATCTGACTAATGAGAAATTATTAGATAAGAATTTGCTTTTCCATCACAGAGAGTACATGAGCCAGTTAGAAAAACAAAACAAAAAACAAGAGATTAAGCTTTGTGTTTGCTTTTAATGGTGTGTGTGTGTCTGTGTGTCTGTGTGTATGTAGGCAAACATGTACTTGAATTCATTGACAGTATTGGTACTTACTTTGGTGTTGTTTTTGTCTCCTCCCTTCTTTGTTGGATTGTTTGTAGCACTGTATTTTGTTTATTACTTTGGCTCTTGGAATATTGCTTGTTGTTTTGTTTTCTTAGTGTCCCATGATGTATGCAACTTTGCCTTATTAGACGCTGTTTTGTAGTATTATCATGCTATGGGATTTTTCTCCTCGACATCTCAAAACTCAGCAATGTATTGTTAGTGTTGTTAGAAAAACTGTTACTTTAAAAGTGGTGTTGTGGTTCAAGCATAGAGCACTATCCTTGAGAGGCACAAGGACAGCACTCGGGCCCTGAATTGAAACATCAGGACCAGCAAAAAATAAAAGAAAAGAATATTTTCAGAGCTACAGAAATTGAATATCTTCAATAGGTGTCACTTCCTGCTGAAAAGGTCAGGGTGCTGCAAGTAACTATTCTCACTATCCCAAACTGTACCAGAGCCTGTCATTCCCATAAGAATCACCTCAATTTCATTATACCTTATCATTTTTACAGAAAATTAATTTGTTTTGATGTTTGAAAAATAAGACTTTTCTTCCTCTTCTTTCCGTAAAGAATGTCTTTGGGATTTTGATGGGGATTGCATTGAATTTGTAGATCAATTTTGTAGTATAGCCATTTTCACTATGTTGATTCTCCCTAGCCATGAGCGTGGGATGTCTTTCCATTTCCTAGTGTCCTCTTTAACTTCTTTCGTTAGGCTTTTATAGTTTTCACTGAATAATTCCTTTACATCTTTGGTGAAATATATTCCTAAGTATTTTATTCTTTTGGGGGCTATTGCGAATGGGATCATTTTCTTGATTTGGCCTTCTGTTTGTGTATTGTTGGTGTATAAGAAGGCTACTGACTTCTGAAGGTTAATTTTGTATCCTGCCACTTTGCTAAAGTAGTTTATTAATTCTAGAAGTTTGAGAGTGGAGTTTGTTGGATCACTCAAGTAGAGGATCATGTCATCTGCGAATAGGGATAGTTTAATTTCTTCTTTCCCTATGTGGATCCCTTTGATGTCCTTTTCTTGCCTTATTGCTCTGGCTAAGGGTTCGAGCACTATATTGAAGAGAAGTGGAGAGAGTGGGCATCCCTCTCTAGTTCCTGATTTTAAGGTGAATGGTTCCAGTCTTTCACCATTTAGTATAATACTGGCTGTAGGTTTTTCACACATGGCTTTCACTATTTTGAGGACTGTACCTCTTATTCCTGTTTTCTCTGTTGTTTTCAACATGAATGGATGTTGTATTTTGTCAAATGCCTTCTCTGCATCCAGAGAAATTATCATATGATTCTTATCCTTAGGTCTGTTGATGTGATGTATTACATTGATTGATTTGCGAATGTTAAACAAGCCATGCATCTATGGGATGAAGCCTACTTGATCATAGTGTATGATTTTTAAAATTTATTTCTGGATTCTGTTGGCCAATATCTTATTGAGGAGTTTTGCACCTGTGTTCATTAGAGAGATAGGTCTGTAGTTTTCTTTTTTTGTTGGGTCTTTCCCTGGTTTGGGGATGAGAGTAATATTAGCTTCATAAAATGAGTTTGGTATTGCCCCTTCTGTTTCTATTTCTTGGAAGAGTTTCAAGAGTATAGGTGTTATTTCATCTTTAAATGTCTTGTAGAATTCCGCAGTGAAGCCATCCGGACCTGGGCTCTTTTTGGTTGGCATTTCCCTGATTGCTGCCACAATTTCGTTGTAAGAGATTGGTTTGTTCAATTTGTTTACCTCATCGTTGTTCAGTGTGGGTAGCCTATATTTATTTAAGAAATCATCCATTTCTACTAGATTTTCTTGTTTCTTTGAGTATAGGTCCTGGTAGTACCTATTCATTATGGACTGAATTTCTTGGGAATCAGTTGTAATTGTTCCCGTGGGGTCTCTAATCTTGTTTATTTGAGTCTCCCCTTTCCTTTTTTTGATTAATCTTGCCAGCGGTCTGTCTATTTTGTTGACTCTTTCAAAGAACCAACTTTTTGATTTATCAATTTTTTGTATAGTAGATCTTATTTCAATCTCTGATATTTCTGATTTTATTTTTGTTATTTCTGTCCTTCTAGTTGTTTTAGAGTTAACTTTTTCTTGCTCCTCTAGGTGTTTCAGTTTTTTTTTTTTTTAGGTTATTTACATGCTCTTCTTCTGTCTTTTTAATATGGGCTCCTAGTACAATAAATTTGCCTCTTAGAACTGCCTTTGCTGTGTCCCATAAGTTCCTTTGTGATGTTTCTTGATTGTCATTACATTCAAGGAAGTTTTTAATTTCATTTCTGATCTGATCTGTTACCCAGGATTTATTCAGAACTGTGTTGCTCAGTTTCCAAATGATTGAATGCTTTTTGATTTTGACTGCATTGTTTACAATTAGTCTGACTCCACTGTGGTCTAATAGAATGCATGGGATTATATCAGTCCTCTTGTATCTGCTTAAGTTTTCTGTATGAACTATTATATGATCTATTTTGGAGTGTGTTCCATGTGCTGCTGAGAAAAATGTAAAGAGTTTCGCCCTTGGGTGGAAGACTCTGTGTATATCTGTTAAGCCCAGCTGGGCTATGGTGTCATTCGAGTCAATGGTATCTTTGCTTAACTTTTGTTGAGTTGACCTGTCATTTGTTGAGAGTAGTGTATTGAGGTCTCCCACTGTGATTGTGTTTGAGTCTATCTTGTTCTGTAATTCTAAGAGAGTTTGTTTGACGAATTTGGGTATTCCCGTGTTGGGGGAATAAATGTTTATAACTGTAATATTATGGGCATGGATTGTACCCTTTACTAATATGTAATGGCCATCTTTATCTTTATGTACTGATTTTACTGAGAAGTTAATTTTATCGAAGATTAAGACCTGCTTTTTTGCTTGGTGCATTGGAGGGGAAAATTCGTTTCCATCCTTTCACTTGGAATTTGTTTCTGTCTTTGGCAGTGAGGTGGGTCTCTTGGAGGCAACATATGGTGTTTCTTAATCCAGTCTGCTGCTCTGTGTCTTTTAATTGGATTGTTCAGCCCATTCACATTTAGGGAAATTATAGAGAAGTGGTCAGTGTCCATTGTCATTATTTATTTTTACTTCTAAGTTTCTTTTTTTCCCCCTTTTGTGTTTAGTGAATTATAGATATTCACTTCTTGATAAGGGTTCTTGATGTTCTACAATTTGTTCTCGATTAATTAATATTTTTTGTAATGCTGGTTTAGTGTGCATGTATTCATAAAGCTTCTCTTTGGAATGAAATATTCTTGTTTCTCCTTCAAATGTAAATGCTAGTTTTGCTGGATATATCAGTCTGGTTTGGCAGTTGTTGGTCTTTGTGCTCTTCTAGGCATCGAGAAGTCTTGTTGTAGTTCGCTCTGTGGTCGGTAGGTGGCGGTCTTTACTTGAATTGGGACTGGTGGTTCTCAGCCAAATTGATTCCTCTGCTGACTAGGTCAGAGTTTGCAGTTTTTGCAGGTGTTCAGCCTGTTCTTGGAGGCTGTGTGCCCCTGTATGACTAGCTCTCAGCCCAACCAGTGGCCTCACAGTGGGCGGTGGGATGGGTCTGTATGCTTCAGTCTCATCGGGCTGGGCAGATGGTTGGTTTTCCTGCGCTGCTTCCAGGGGCGGACCCTGGCCAAGGGTCTGGAGTTTGGGAGTTTCCAGGGACTCTCAGGTAGGCCAGCTGGTGTCTTCTCTGTTCCCAGGGGCGGGGCCCAGCTGAGGATGTGGACTCCAAGGGCTGAGCCACGCCTTTCTGGTTCTCAGAAGGCAAGCTTGGCTACTGGTCTGCCCTTCAGTTCCCTGCTGTGTTTCCACTGCTCTGGCCAGAGTCTGTGAATATGTGGGGCCCCTTGGTGCTGTCTTGCTCAGGATTCCCAGCGGGAGGGTGCCTGGCTCAAGATTTGAGTGGGACAGTTGCTGGTTCCCAGACTCCCACAGACCCCACCTGCTGTTGTAAGGCAAGGTCTCAGCGCCCCCCACTCTCCAGACCCAGTGGCCTGGGAGAAGAACCTGTTGGGCGTGTGAGCTGGGACACCCACGCCCCCTTTGGTGGGGTGCTGGGTTTTTGTGCTAGCCCGCCTGTCAATCTCCAGTCTAAGGCCTGGGAGAGGATCCTTTTGGGCGGGTGCCAGCAGGGACACCTCCGCCCCCTTTGGTGGGGTGCTGGGTTTTTGTGCTTGCCTGCCTGTCACTCTCCGGACAAAGGCCTGGGACAGGATCCTGTTGGGCAGATGCTAGCAGGGACAGCTCCGCCCCCTTTGGTGGGGTGCTGGGTTTTTGTGCCCGCCTGCTTGTCAGTCTCAGGACAAAGGCCTGGGAGAGGGTCCTGTTGGGTGGGTGCTCACAGGGACAGCTCCGCCCTCTTTGGTGGGGTGCTGGGTCTTAGCGTCTGCCCGCCTGTGAGTCTCCAGTCAATGGCCTGGGGGAGTGGGCTGTTGAGGGAAGGGACAGGATTCTAAATTCCTTGCCCCCCTGCTCCTGCCAGTCTTTCTCGGGCAGGGTGGAGGGGTCTGAGTTAAGTTCTATAGCTTGGCACCAGCTCTGCTTTCCCGATGGGTTTGGGGACCCGCTGGGCTACTCACTCCTCTGCGTTTTCTGTGGGTGCTGCACGGTATTGGAGAATCCTTCACTCCCCTTGGATCTCCGCCGCTGCCTGTGTTCTGCGTTTGGGTTCCGCTGCTTGCTGTTCTGGTTCCGTGCCTGGGTTCCGCTGCTTCTGTGGCTCGCTGGCCCGGGTCCTATGCTGGTTTCTGCAGCGGTAGGGGCTGCCCGGCCTGGCGCCCTCAGCCGCGGCTTTTTGCGTCTTGGAGCCGGTGGCTAGGGGTGGGGGAGGGGTCCTCGCGTTCCGAATTTTTTGAGAAAGTTGGATGTGAGCTTTATCTGGATTTCTTTTCCATTTTGAGTCCTTCTCCGTTGCTTCTTGAGTTTGTTGTTGTGGATTTCTTAAGGTAGTTGGCTCGTGGGACTCCCTGGTTCTCTTTTTGTGGGAGAGAGCTAGGCAGCGTCCCTATTGTCTCGGCGCCATCTTCTGCCTCCCTAGAGATACTTTTATTTAGCCTCATCCGATATGGCCTTATGTACCTGGGTTTTGAGCTATTTTAATCCTCTGCTAGAAGAGTCTTAGGTGTGTACTAATTACAAATGAAGGAAAGCATTGAGCCTATGTCCCTTTAGGTCTGGCTTACTTTACTTAATATGATTTTTTTCCAAGTCTTTCCATTTCCTTACAAATGGGGCGATGCCATTCTTTCTAATGGCAGCATAGAATCCCATTGTGTATAAGTACTATATCTTCTTGGTCCAGTCATCTACTGAGGGGCATCTGAGTTGGTTTCTTATCTTCCCTATGGTAAATAATGCTGCAGTGAACCTCGTTGTGCTAGTAGTATGTCCTTGTTTCTGGGTATTTGGGTAAATGCCAAGGAGTGAATTGCTGGGTCGTGGGGAGGGGGGGTGCTCGATGTTTAGTCTTTCCCTAATGGTTGAACGAGTTTACACTTCCACCAACAGTGCATTGACCATCCCTCCTGGCTACATCGTTGCCACCATCTGTTCTTATTAGATTTTTTTAAATTTCTTTTTTATTTTTTTGAAAGATTTTATTTACATGTCACGTTTAACAAACAAGTATTCAAGAAGGGATTCTCTATATACAATCACTGGCACATAGATTTTAGAACATAATTAAAATAAAGCTGAGGGTTTGTATGTTATAGATATATATCAATGTATATAACATTATGTCTATAGAGTATACAGCCCATCATCTATTTTATGTCTATGTAGTTATGTTTATATCTCCAAGACCATGTCCATAACCTTGGGTACCCAAATATTGAGTCATGCTCTTGTACTGTTTGGATTTAATATCTACATATTAAGGATATCATATGCCCTTTGTTCCTTTGGTCTTGACCTATCTCACTCAACATGATTCGCTCTAAATTCATCCACTTCCGAGCAAATGCCATTATTTTATCTTGTCTGTTGGCAAGATAAAAATGTATACCACATTATATATTAAAAATATATACCACTTTTTTTTGTATCTGTTCACCTGCATTAGGGCATCTGGGTTGTTTCCATCTCTTGGCTATTGTGAATAGTATACAGATGAACATGGCTGAGCAGGTGTCCTTATCATACCCTGGGTTATGATGCTCAGGATAGATGCCATTCAGAGTGGCTGAACTAGTTTACATTCCTAACAGCAGTTCAGTAGGGTTCCTCTTTCTCCACACCCCGCCAGCATTTGTCATTGTCTGAGTTCAGAACATTGACCATTCTAATTGGGGTAAAGTGGGGTATCTTAGAGTTGTTTTTATTTGCATTTCCTTTATGACCATGGATGATGAGCATTTTCTCATATGTTTCTTTGCCATTTTTACCTCTTCTTTTGATATGTCTTTCTTTTGTTCCCTTGCTCATTTAGTGATTGGTTTTTTGGGTTTGGGAGGGGGTTAGTTTCTTGAGTTCTCTGTAGATATTGCATATTAAGTATTTGTCTGATGTTTTATTGGTAAATATCTTTTCCTAGTTGATTGGCAATCTTTCTACTTTAGTAGCTATGCTTTTATCTGTGCAGAAACTATTTTTAGGTAGTCCCATTTGTCAAGTCTCTCTCCAATCTGTTGTGACCCTGGGACTCTGTTAAGGAAGTTTTTGACTGTGCCTATGAGTTCCAGTCTCTCTCCAACTCTATCATGTAGCAGTTTAAAGGTTTCAGGTCTCACATTGAGATCTTTGATTGATTTTGAGTTAATTCTTGTGCATGGCGATAGGCTGGGATCAAGTTTTAGTTTTCTGCATGTGGCTGCCCAGTTTTCCCACCACCAATAATTGAATAGGCTTTGTTTGTTCCACTGAATATCTCTGGTTCTTTTGTCAAAAATAAGTTGACCTATGTGGTTTTGTTTCTATTCTGTTCCACTGATATTCTGGACTCTTTTTGTGCTAAAACCATGCTGTTTTGTTATGGCTCTATAGTAGAGTTTGAAGTCTGGTATTGTAATACCACCTGCATTGTTCTTTTAGCAAAAATTATTTTGGCTATTCTAGGTCTTTTGTTGTTCCATATGAACCTTTGGATTACACCGTCTATTGCAGTAAAGAATGTCTTTGGGATTTTGATGGGGATTGCATTGAATTTGTATGCCAATTTTGGCAGTATGGCCTTTTTCAATATATTGATTCTCCCTAGCCATGAGCATGGGATATCTTTCCATTTCCTGGTATCCTCTTTAATTTCTTTCGTTAGGCTTTTGTAGTTTTCATTAAATAATTCTTTTACATCTTTGGTTAACTATATTCCTAAGTATTTTATTCTTTTGGGGGCTATTGCGAATGGGATCATTTTCTTGCTTTTTCCTTCTGTTTGTGTATTGTTGGCATATAGAAAGGCTACTGCATTTTGAAGGTTGATTTTGTATCCTGCCACTTTGCAAAAATGGTTTATTAGTTCTAGGAGTTTGGGAATGGAGTTTATTAGGTCATTCGGGTATAGGATCATGCCATCTGCAAATCAGGACAGTTTGATTTCTTCTTTCACTGTGTGGATCTCTTTGATGTCCTTCTCTTGCCTTATTGCTCTGGCTAAGGGTTCCAGCACTATATTGACGAGAAGTGGAGAGAGTGGACATCCCTGTCTAGTTCCTGATTTTAAGGTAAATCGTTCTAGTCTTTCTCCATTTAGTATAATATTGGCTGTAGGTTTGTCATACCCGGCTTTATTTTAATGAATGTACCTCTTATGCCTATTTTTTCTAGTGCTTTCAACATGAATAGATGTTTTATTTTGTCAAATGTTTTCTCAGCATCCATAGAAATTTTCATATGATTGTTATCCTTAGCTGTATTGTTGTGATGTATTACATTGATTGATTTGCGAATGTTAAACCAACCTTGTATCTGTGGGATGAAGCCTACTTGATCATAGTGTATAATTTTTAAAATTTTTTGAATTCTGTTGGCTAGTATTTTATTGAGGAGCTTTGCATCTGTGTTCATTATAAACCTAGGTCTGTAGTTCTCTTTTTTTGTTAGGTCTTTCCCTGGTTTGGGGATGAGTGTGACATGTGCTTCATAAAATGAGTTTGGATGGCTCCTTCTGCTTCTATTTCTCAGAAGAGTTTCAAGAGCATAAGTATTAATTCACCTTTACAAGTCTTGTAGAATTCCGTATTGAAACTGTCTGGACCTGAGCTCTTTTTGGTTAGCATGTCATTGATTGCATCCGATATCTCATTGTGTGAAATTGGGTTGTTCAGTTGGCTTATCTCTTCTTGGTTCAATGTGGATAGCCTGTATTTATAGAGGAAATCATCCATTTCTACTAAATTTTCCTGTTTCTTTGAGAATAAGCCCTGGAAGTACTTATTCATAATGGACTGAATTTCTTGGATGTAAATCGTGATTGTTCCTTTATTATCTCTAATCTTATTTGAGTCTCCCCTCTCACTTTTTTGAGGATGTCTGTGAATTTTGTTGACTCTTTCAAGGAACCAGCTTTTTGATTTATTAATTTTACGTATAGTACATCTTATTTCAATCTCTGATATTTCTGAATTTTTACTGCACTTAATATGATTTTTTCCAAGTCTTTCCATTTCCTTAGAGAATGGGTGATTCATTCTTTCTGATGGCCGTGTAGAATTCCATTGTGTATAAGTAATACATCTTCCTGATCCAATCATCTACTGAGGGGCATCTTGTTTGGTTCCATATCTTCACTATGGTGAATAGAGCTGCAGTGAGCATCATTGTACTGGACATATGGGTAAATGCCAAGGAGTGGAATTACCAGGTCATAGGGGAGCTCTATGTTTAGTCTTTTGAGGAAATGCCATACTGCTTTCCATATTGGTTGAACTAGTTTGCACTCCCTCCAACAGTGTAGTAGTGATTCTTCCTGGACCCATCCCTGCCAGCATCTGTTGTTATTCAAATTCTTGATCCTGGCCATTCTAACTGGAGTGAGGTGGAATCTTAGAGTTGTTTTGATTTGCATTTCTTTTATGGCCGGAGATGTTAAGCATTTCTTCATGTGTCTATAGGCCATTCTTATTTCTTCTTCAGAGAAGACCCTCTTTAAGTCTTTGGCCCATCTATTAACAGTATTGTTGTTTCTTTGGAAGTTAGTTTTGGAGTGATTCAATTTTTTGAGCTGTTGATATATTTTAGATATGAGGCCTTTGTTTATGTATGGTTAGTAAAGATCTTCTCCCTCTCTGTGGACTTCCTAGTTTTCTAGCTATATCTTTTGTCATACAGAAGCTCTGCAGTTTAATACCGTCCTACTTATTCAAACTTTCTTTGATTTGTTATGTTTCTTTCTGGGTCTTTATTAAGATTGTGCCAAGGAGGTCTAGTGTATCTCCTATTCCTTCTTGTAATGTTTTCAGTGTATCTGCTTTTACCTTGAGGTCTTTGATCCATTTGGAGCTAATCCTGGTACACGGTGACATAGAAGGATCTAACTTTAGCAGGTACTTAACCAGTTCTGCCAGCACTTGTTAAGAGACTGGCTGTCTTCCATTCTATTCTTTTGGCTCCCTTATCAAAGATTAGGTGGCCATAGGTCTGTGGGTTGATTTCTGGGTCTTAAGTTCTATTCC
The DNA here is from genome assembly GCF_031878675.1 of Megascapheus bottae. Taxonomy (NCBI): domain Eukaryota; kingdom Metazoa; phylum Chordata; class Mammalia; order Rodentia; family Geomyidae; genus Megascapheus; species Megascapheus bottae. The sequence goes on from NC_143516.1 coordinate 58,186,766, forward strand.
ATTAGTCCTCAGGCCTGTTCTTGTGCCAGTACCAAGCTGTTTTGGTTACTATAGCTCTGTAATAGAGTCTAATGTTTGGTATTGAAATTCCTCCTGCACTGTTCTTCCTGCTAAGAATTGTTTTTGCTATATGGGGTCTTTTATTATTCTATATGAAATTTTGGATTGCTTCTTCTATTTCCTTAAGAATGAAATTGGGATATTGATGGTTATTGCATTGAGTTTGTAGATAGCCCTTGGCAACTCTGCCATTTTCACAATATTATTTCTTCCAATCCAGGAGAATGGGAGGTTTTCCATTTCCTTTGTTCTGATTTAATTTCCTTTTTTACGTTTTTAAAGTTTTTGTCAAAAAGGTCCTTTACATTCCTAGTTAAGGTAATTCCTAAATACTTTACTTTCTTTGAGGCTATTGCAAATGGAGTTGGTTTCCTGATTGTTACCTCGTTCCTCTCATTGTTAGCATATAGGAAAGCAAGGTTTTTTTTTTGTTTTTTGGTTTTTTGCTAGTCCAGGGCCTGAGTACTGTCCTTGCGGGCTAGAGCTCTACTACTTGAGCCTCAGCACCACTCCAAGGAATCAAACCGGGTCTTAGTGCATACTAGGCAAGCACTCTACCACTAGGCCAAACTCCTGGCCCCGGAGTTGATTTTTGAGGGTTAATTTTTACCCTGTTACCTTGCCGAAGCTTCGAATCAGCTCAGGCAACTTGGGAGTGGAATCTATAGGGTTCTTTAAATACCAAATCATGTCATCTGCAAAGAAAGTTTCACTTTCTCTTTCCCTTTTTGGATCCCCTTTTTCCTTACTTCTCACCTTATTTCTCTTGCCACTACTCCAGAGAAGTGGAGAAAGTGTTATCCTTGTCTCATTTCTAGTTTTAGAGGAAATGGCTTTAGCTTTTCACCATTAAGTATAATGATAGCTTTAGGTTTATCATATACAACCTTTATTATGCTAAGAAATGTTTCATGGATTCATAGTTTCTCTAGAATTTTTAGCATAAAGGTATATTGGATCTTGTCAAATGCCTTTTCTGCATCTATTGAGATAATCATGTGATTCTTGTCCTTGCTCCTGTTGATGTGATGAGTTATATTTATTGATTTGTGCATATTGAACCAGCTTTGCATGTCTGATGAGAATCCTGTTTGATCATAATATATAATTTTTTGATGAGTTGCTGAAGATGGTTGGCCAGTATTTTGTTGAGAAGTTTTGCATCAATATTCATCAAAGAAATGGGTCTATGGTTCTCTTTATTTGATGAGTCCTTGTCTGGTTTTTGGATGAGGGTTATGATGGCTGTATAGAATCAGTTTGGCAAATAGCCTTTGTTTTCAATTTCACTGAAGAATTTGAAGAGTATTGGTGTGAGCTCTGCGTTGAAGGCCTTATAGAATTCAGCTGTGAATCCATAAGTTCCTGGGCTTTTCTTGGATGGGAGGTCTCTTATTGCCATTTATATTTCAGTACTTGAAATAGGTCTATTTAGTTAGATTAGATATTCTTGGTTCAGTTTGGTTATGTTAATATTGGCTAGAAATTCATCCATCTCTTCTAGATTCTCAAATTTGTTGGCATAAAGGTTTGAAAAATATTCCCTTATTATGTTCCGGTTCTTGGTAATTTCTGTCATGATATTTCCATTCTTGTCCTTGCTTTTGTTTATTTGGGTGTGCTCCCTTCTTTTTTTTGGTAAGATTTGCTAAGGGTCTGTCAATTCTGTTAATTTTTTCAAAGATACAACTCCTTGTTTTGTTGATTCTTTCTATAGTTTTTTTGGACTCTAATTCATTTAATTCTGCTTTGATTTTAATAATTTGCTTCTTTCTACTGGAATTGGGATTGGTTTGTTGTACTTTTTCCAAGAGCTTAAGATACATCATTAATTGTTGATTTGAGATTTTTCAAATTTGTTAATGTAGTCCCTCAGAGCTATCAATTTTCCTCTGAGTACTGCCTTTCCTCTGTCCCAAAGGTGCTGGGATTTTGTGTGTTTCTTTTTGTTAAATTCCATAAACTGTTGAATTTTTGTTCTGATCTCAGTGATCCACTGGTGATTCGACAATGTGTTTTTCAATCTCCATGATTTACAGAGTTTTCCTTGGTTGTGATTTGTATTCACTTCCAATTTGATGCTGTTTTTGATTTGAGAGAATGCAGGGAATAATTTTAGTGTTTCTGAATCTGCACAGGTTTTCTTTATGCCCTAAAATGTGGTCTATTTTAGAAAATGTTCTCTGTGCTGCTGAAAAAAAGGTGTACTCCGGTATTGCTGGGTGGAATAATCTGTAGATGTCTGTTAGGTTTATTTGATCTATACAGTTGTTCAATTCTGAGGTTTCTCTGTTGAGTTTTTGTCTGTTGGTTCTATCCAGAGGTGACCGGTCAGCAATCATTGTGTTTGGATCTGTGTGTGGTTTTAGTTTAAGTAAAGTTTTCTTGATGAAATTGGGTGCTCTGACAGTAGGTGTGTAGCTATTTAGGATGTTTATATCCTCCTGGATATAAACTTCTCTTTAGAAGTATGTAATAACCTTCTTTGTCTCTTCTCACTAATTTTGGTTTGAAGTCTATTTTATCTGATATGAGGATAGAAACTCCAAACTGTTTATGGAGGCAGTTAGCTTGATAGATTTTATTCCAACCTCTCACTCTCAAAATATATTTGTTTTTGGGGGGGGGCAAGATGTGTCTCTTGAAGACAGCAGAAAGATGGATCTTGCTTTTTGATCCATCTAGACAGTCAATGCTGTTTAATTGGAGAGTTAAGTCCATTGATACTGAGAGTTAGAACTGAAAAATATTTACTAGTTCCTGCCTTTTTTTTCCATACCTGGGCTTGAACTCAGGGCCTGAGTATTATCATTGTGATTTCTCATGGCTAGAACTCTGCCACTTGAGGCTCATGTTTCTGTCAGTAACATGTTTGTGTTGATTTTCAATGTCTTTGAGAATTTTTTGTATTGCTGGCTTGTTCTCTATATAATGTTTCAACTTTTCCTTGCTATGGAAGGCTTTTATTGTTCCCTCAGCTATGAATGAGAACTTAGCTGGGTATAGTTTTCTTGGTTGGTAGTTACTTGTTTTAGGACATGACACACATCCAATCTCTTCTTGCTTGCACAGTCTCTGCTGAGAAATCTGTGGTTATTCTGATTGCTTTTCCTTTGTAGGCGATTGTTCTCTTCTGTCTGGCTACTTTTAAGATCCTTTCTTTCATCTCTACTATCCTGTATGGATTATAATGTGGCAATGGAATGTCCTTTTCTGATCAGGTCTGTTTGGGGTTCTGTAAGCTTCTTGTATCTGGATAGGCCTGTGCTTCTGTTCTCTGAGATGATTCCCTGAAGTATATTTCCAATTCCATTGTCCTCCTTCTCCAGGCCCTTCTCAATACCCATTAGCCTTAAATTAGGCTTCCTAATTGTATCTTAGAGCTCCTGAAGAGATCTATCATATTTCATAGACTTGGTTTGAATCATTTTCTGGTATTTCTCTGTAACTTCTAGGTTATCTTCAGCTCTGGAGATTCTCTCTTCTGCATTGTCTAACTTGCCATCAATACTTTCTACTTTGTTCTTCATCTCCCCTCCTTCTAACTGGTCATTTTTGATGTCTTGCATCTCTTGATTTATATCCTTATAGACTTCTTTACCTCCTTGAATTTGATTTGACTGCTCTCGTTGAAGTCCTTTAGCTCAGAGGCTTACTGTCATTGGGCTTTTGTTGGAATCCATTCAGCATTTTGTTTCTGGATTCTATGAATTCCTCATTATTCTTTGATTGGCTTCCTCATGTTTATATATATCCTTTATAATTTCAAACTTTTCATTGATCATGTTTACCAATTGCATTTGTAGATCATTTAGATTATTTTCTTCTAGGTTTCCCATTGACTGCTCTATTGCCTATTTAATTTGAATAGGAGAGGCAATTCTTTGATTTGCCATTTTTCTTAAGTATCTTGTTCTGCCCATTTGAAAATGGGAGCAAGACCAATAGCACGCAAGATTACAATTTTAATATATATCCAACCTAGTGCTCTATAGCTGCCCAGACTATAGAGGTTCACAATTTTAGATTGGTATTTTCACTCTCTCTCTCCTTTTGTGCACTTAGAAACAAATCCAACACAACCACTGAACACATTTTTTATAACCAAAAACTCACAGTCTAATGTCTGTGATATTTAAATCACTCTGGACCTATCAACTAACAACTATCAATTGTAGATCCATGCATTATGAAAATTGAAGAAGGAACAAAGGACCAGAGATAGAAAGATATTATGAAAGACAAGAGAGGGAAATAAAAGAAGAGTAATATAGGAGTATAATAGTAATATAGTAATGAAGGAAAGTAATAGAGTCAAAATAATTGTGACCTAAAGTGATTGAAAGGGAAAATAAATGAATAAAATTTTAAAAAATTAAAGTAAAAAAATAAAAAGAATATATAAAAGAAAAAGATAAAGAATACAAATAATGGGGCCGGGAGTTTGGCCTAGTGGTAGAGTGCTTGCCTAGCATGCACGAATATCCGGGTTCGATTCCTCGGTACCACATACATAGAAAAAAGCTGGAAGTGGTGCTGAGGCTCAAGTGGTAGAGCTCTAGCCTTGAGAAAGTCCAAGGACAGTGCTCAGGCCCTGAGCCCAACCCCAAGACTGGCAAAAAGAAAAAAAAATACAAATAAATGAAATCAATGATTTCATTTCATAATTATGAGTTCTTAAACAAGAAATACTAAGATTAAAAACTGAAAGAGTAATAGCAAGGGACTGAGTCAGTAAAAATATACTTTGAAACAACTCTACACAATGAAGGAGGACTACTACTAATTGTTGTTACTATGTTTCTAGGAATGAGCACAATGACAGTAGAAAAAAAAAGGATGGAGAAAAATAGTCAAAAAAAGACAAGTAAAAATGAAAATGAAAAAAAGTAACGTTTTTAAAAGTTATGATTAGAAAAAAAAATTTTCTTCAGTTTTTTTAAGTCTCTTATCTCCTGTGTTTTGGCTTAGTTGGTTTTTCTGATCAGTTAGCTAGATTGGGCTGAAAAAGTTCTGCTTACAGACTCGGGATCTTTGTGACTGCTCACCCAGGTTGATTTACTGGCAGGGAGATGAGCTTTATGTGTCCTGCAGGAGAAAGTTGACTGTTTGGGTAGCTTGAATGTGAATGGAGTTGTATTCTATCTGGAGTTCCAGGTGTGCTTCCAAACTCACTGTGGTCCAGCCTGGGGCCACTATTGTTTTATCCAGTTCCCTGGAGAGCCTCAGGATGAAGTCACCTCTGGCTTTGTTTACTGGGGGAGAAAAGCTACCCTTCTCAGGGAGGAATTGCTCTCTCCAGGGCAGGGAACCAATTGGCTGGCTATGCTGACACTGGTTGAATCCTCTTCCCTTTGGAGAAATGGTGCTGCTGACACCACTTCTCAGGCTCCAGTTATCTGCTCATTGGTCTGGCAGAGTCTTTGCCAGTAAACAATATGATGCTGTTGTCATCTGGTTGGGGAGGGGCTACCTTCCCAATGCTGTTCTGCGAGCAGGAGTGACAATGTTTTTAGTGAGGTACTCATACTACCCCTTGTTTGTCTGCATCTCTCTGTAGCTGGCAAGTCTGTGCTGTAGGTAAGTGAGACACTGAGCACTTGGGCGCCTGTGCCTTTGTCTTGGTGCAGCTGCTCTGGGGAAAGGCAGCCTCCTCTGCCCATGGCACAAACGGTGGCTCAAAACTGTCTTCTTAAGCAGGCTGCCCGACTTTTTTCTCTCTGAGATCTCTGTGCTACTAGTGCTTATTTAGAATCATTCTTTAGGTATAAACTTTCTACTGTAATGCTAAAACTGGTATCTTGGTGAGAGCTCAGAAAGACTCACCCTGAACTGCCGCCAACTTCCCAGAATCCCCCAAACAAATGATTTTGAAAGAAAACATTTTTGAAAATCTTGTGTCAATATTTGTCGGGGGAAGTCTTTAAGGAATGAGGATAGAACTTGAAAAGAGTTCAGGGGCTGGTGGCCCTAGGGTAGTCTTCACAGGCTAATTCATGTCAGCTTTCAATGCCCACTAACAGTGCACACAGTTTCCTCAGTTGCCATATGATACTCATGATACTTGCCTTTTGCTCTTAACCATAGAATGGTTTTTGAAGAATTGATAGCTAACTGCTGTTTAGAGCTTCAAGGTAATGGGGATATATTCACCAAACACAGCACCAACACAATAATTTTGAACCATTTTCCCCTTCCCTTCATCTGTATTTATTTACTTTTCTGGTTGGTCATGAGGCTTGAACTCTGGGCTTGGGAGCTGTCATTGAGTTCTTCAGCTCAAGTAACGCCCTTCTGTGATCAATTGGAGATAAGAGTCTCTTGTCCTTCCATGCCCTACGTGGCTTTGAACAGCAATCCTCATATCTCAGCCTCCTGAGTATCTAGGATTATAGGCATGATCCACCACACCAGGCTTACAGCTGTATTTTTTAAATTTTTAATAGATTTATTAACATATAATTCATTCATTTACATCATGAAATTCAGTAATTTTTCCTGTATTTAGAGAGCTGTGTAATCAAATATCACAGTGGATTTTTTTTATTGTGATTAATAGAAGGGTTACATTATATTCACCAGATAAAAGGTGCATAACTTCACAAACATTGATACTCTTTCTCATGACATGGTCCCCATTTCCCTCCCACCCTCCCCCCGCTTATCTTGATTTCCCCCCTTCCCTATCCAATTTCAAATAACCAATTAAGCACATGTAAAATATATCAGATAACAAGGTGAAATATTGTAACAATATGAGATAACCAAGGGATGGCAAAAGAGATGAGAGATAACATAGTACATTAAGAACAACAGTCATTCATTATATGGCTTTTGATTCCTTATCCTGAAGGTCCTTACATTTAGTATCATACTATTTGGCCTTATGTCTCTAGATTTTGTTCTATTGTAAATCTCTGCTAGGAGAGCCCAAGGTTTCTACTGATTATGACAAATGAGGGAGACTGTTGGTTACAGCTGTATTTTTAAAGACGTTTGATGCCCTGAGAGAGTACCGTACAATCTTCAGGTATCAAGTTGTAAGTTAACCATCTGTAGCATTTCAATTTGCTGACCTTGAGCTTCAAAAGATGGGAAGCAATGTGAAAAGTTATAAAATTGAGAAGTGGACAAAGGAAAAAAGAGATAAAAGTAGGTTAGATATAAATAAAATTATGAACATCATCGAAATAAAATTATGAAATCATTTCCTAATGTATTCAGTTTAGATGCTGTGTGTGTGTGTGTGTGTGTGTGCGCGCGTGTGCGCGTGTGTGCAATTATCTTCCAGGAGCTGGCTTACAGAGCAGAATAAGAGCCTAGATTAGCAAGGTGGTGGCAAGTATGGTTCTGAATTGTCTGTCCGTCTGTCCATCCATCTGTGCTTCTGTCTATCCGTTTGTCCGTCCATCCATCTGTCCATCTGTGCTTCTGTCTGTCTATCCGTCCATCTGTCTGTCTGTTTCCATTCATCTGTCACTCTGTCCATCTCTCTGTCTCTCTGTCTGTCTGTCTGTCTGTCTGTCTGTCTGTACTTCTGTCCATCTGTCCGTCCATTGGTCTGTTTATTGGTCCATCTGTCTCAGTCCATCCGTGCATCTGTCTATCCATCTGCCATTCCGTCTGTTTGTCAATCTGTCTGTCTGTCTCCCTGTCCGTCCTTCCGTTTGTCTGTCTGTCCATCCGACCAGCTGTCTGTCCGGCTGTCCATGCTTTTGTTTGTCTGTCTGTCTGTCTATCCATCTGTACATCCATCCATCTGTTTGTCTGTCTGCCTGTGATGTTTGTTTTCTGCTACATAGCCAGTCAGATATAATTTAGGGCTTTTATGCAAATTGACACAGAATTACGAAATCAGAGGTTATTTAGTCTAGTATTTGTTAAACCAAGAGTCAGGCTGGAGATTGGTATTTCAAAAGTATGATAGAGAGTCCTGCAGAGACCAAAAAGAAACTTGAAGTAAATAAAATTCAACCATTTCTAAGATTGTCAAGATTTCACAAAAGTGCTACCTTTTCTAAGTAAGTAGTTGGGGATATATATCTTTGAACAAAAAATCTTAATGTTTCATTTTAAGGAAGTTTTTAAAAAGTTCTGTTGAATAGGTCTAAGTATTTTACTTGGGGATAATAAATGATTAAAATGCAAAAGTGTTAGAACTCTGAACATATAAAAATGAATCTTGGTATAGAATCATCTCAGATGTCCTTCAACGAATGAAGGGACCAAGAAAATGTGATATACATACAGAATCCATTAGAAACAATGATACTCCATCATTTGCAAAGGAATCATGTTAAGTGAAGTAAGTGAGGTCCAGAGTGACAAAGGATGTATGTTTTCTCTTACATGTGGAAACTTGAACTAATTTGTAAATAAGTAAATACTTAGGGATAACATTCAACTATACTAAAATATAAGGTAGAGAAGACTTAAATAATATAATTTCTTAGAGAGGCTAACTCACAGTCCAACAAAATAAGCAGTTGGAAAAGATTACTGAGAAGGAGAAGGTGGCATCAAGAAAATGGGGTATACAAATGAAGAGAGGAAGCAGGAGAGAATGCAGTTATAAAATTAAATGCAGAGCCTACAAAATTAAGGGATAGATTTTGGAGGGCTGGGAATGAATGATGAAAGGTGTGATATTGATTGTGATTCATTGCATTCATAAACTGTTTTGTTGAATGGCAACTCTTTTCTACAACTGTTTAGAGATAAGAAAAAAATTAATGTAATATAGTCTTAAAATGAACTTTGATGAATTCTTATAAAAGTGTGATCTCTATATATAATACCTTTATATTAATATCATACCAGGTATTTTTATGCAGACTTCTTCCTGTTGATATCAAGTCTTTTCCTAATTTGATTTTTTTGCAGTGCTTGCTTCCCATATAATTATCTTTAAGTAGTTGTGAAAATGAGTTGCCATTTAACAAAGCAGTTTATGAATGCAGTGCATCTTGATCAGTGTCTTCCCTTCCATCATTCTCCCCTATCTCTCCCAACTTCACCTCTTCCCTCAGTTTTCTTAATTTTGAAGGAAATGCCTTTTATACTTGAGCAATGTGATCCATATACATATATTTTATAATTATTCCCTTCAGAAAGTTACAGTGATGATTTTGAAGATACAGAGAATAACGAAGTTCCTTTGATGAGTAAAGATGAAGAAAATCCCCAATTAGAAAGAAAAGATGTACCCAACCAAGTATGTCTTACGCTTACATTTTCCCGTTTTGCAACTTCTTTCATTGGTTTACCTGTTTGCTATATGAAAAGCTCAAAATATGGAATTGTTTATTATCTTGCTCAAGGTTGTAAGCAATGAGGTTTTTTTTGCTGTTTTGAACTTAAGGACTCAAGCCTTATCTGCTTATGGCCAGCTAGAATGATAATTAACAGTTTCCTATTTTGGTCTATTTCTGTCTTTTGGGATTGCATAGTAGGGCTATATGTTTTAATATTTATAAAGCCAATGACTTTTTCTTGTATTTTACTGTGAGGGTAATGTATAGAGGGGTTACACTTACATTCATCAGGTAGTGGGTGTATTACTTCTCATGTTTTCTCCTAGTTTTCCTCTCCTCACCCCCTCACAATCATCTTGTTTTTCCCCATCCTTTCCCTATTTTAAATAAACAAATAAATGTATATACAATATACCAGGTAACAAAGTCAGATACAAGCCAATGACTCTTTTTTTTTTAGTTTATTTTTTTATTGTAATTAGTAAAAGGGTTACATGATATTTGCCAGATAGAAGGTGCATTAATTCACATACATTGATACCCTTTCACATGTCTTGGTACCCATTACCCTCCCCCCCACACCCCCCACCGGTCTTGGTTTTCCCCCCTTCCCTATCAAATTTCAAATAACCAAATACAAATAAATTCAATATATCAGATAACAAAGTGAGATACTGTAACAATATGAGATAACCAAGGGACAGCAAAGGAGATGAGAGACAACATAGTACATTAAGGACAACAATCATTCGTTATATGGCTTTTGTTTCAATATCCTGGAGGTCCTTTCAATTAGCTTCATACTAAAAAGCCAATGACTCTTTAAGTAGAAAAATAAACACTTTGGGTACACAGTCTTATTTTTCAATTCAGTTGCTACTCTTCCTTGTGTGTCCATGTGTCACATGGTTTGACAAGAGTTTGGGTAATGGGGACAAGATGATTTTAGAATTAACAAAAGGATACCTTATTGCTCCTGACCCATGTCTGCAATACTCAGGAAGCTGAGACCTGGAGGAATAATGTTTAGGACCAGCCTGGATGGGAAAATATGTGAGACTGCATAACACAAAATTAATGTGACCTAATGAGTTTCCTTATAAATCTAATTGGATTTGAACTTAAAATATAATAATTACAGTATTTTATGGGAAAACTAATAGGTCATTAGAAGGCACTATAGTATAGTCAAGAATAGTCAAGAAGTATTCTGTCTATGAAATGTGATAGCCTCATATAGTAGGACTAAGCATCAAACTAGGAAGAAATTAAAGCTCTGCTATTCAGAGAGAATGCTGTATATAGATTAGCCAGATAGAGAATAGAGGTAATAGTTACTGGAAAACTTCTTGCCATTTGGTAGCCTTTCCAAAAGTCATCTTTTCCAAAACACAGAGGAAACAATCGGTATAATGTATGCTGATTAACATTGAGCAATAAAGGTAAATTGATTAAACTGTTAAAATTGTAGACTCTTGTGTGAAGTTGTCATATTGCTTTTATATACGAAGAATCCAGAATTTTTGAGGAAACTAGGTAAGCAGGTATACCCAAGCTATTTTAAGCAGGGCTTTTAAGGCCTAGATCACTTTGGGTAATTACCAAGATTTATAAGAGACTTAGAGAAATTCTCTAAGAGAGAGGTACAGGCTGTATGCTTGAAATAAGCCCATTTCTCTTCACAGTGAGGCAAAATGTTAGTGTCCAAATTGTCAGTCTTCATTTTGTGCTCATCTTATATGACTTGATTTTAAAATGTAATACTTTTCTTCCTTTAATTTAGAAAGAAGAGAAAGTTGGCATGCTGGCTAATGGTAAATATTTGTATGTTTTCATTGGAAAAATTTAAGTCTGTAACAATGTTATCTAAATCTGAGTAAATAATTATGTCTTTGCTTTTAAATATCATGGCTTTACTCAATAATCTGCCATTTATGCATATTTCTTAATAGGAAAGAATAAGCTATTTTTATAGTTTCTCAAGCATTTTTGCCTTCCAAATGTAAATGAAATTTACATATAATCACTGATGTGTATGCTACTCTCTTTTACAAGCTTGTATATGCCAAATATGTATCTACATATAGAAGGTTTTACTATATATACACATAAACATTTGTTTTTAGGCATTGATTATGATTAAAGTAAATTTATTAGATTAAAAGAATCATACTGGCCTTTCTGGTTTCCTTACATTTTTTTCTTTTATGTTCTTCTAGTTGTATTGCTTGATTCCTTAGAATCTGTTGAAGAGGTTCATACTGATAGACGAAATAAAGCAACTCCTGAGACCCTCCCAGAAACCACTGATAATGAAATGACAGCAACAGGTAAGCCTGTTTACAAAATTGGGTGTGCTCTAGTATGGAATGCTTTGTGGCTAGTCTACTCTTTCTAGAAAAATATACAAAATAATACACTGACAATGAAAACATCAAATCTCATATTTTTCCATATCTAAATTTTTATTAATCATTTTAATGTATTTGAATAGATGTACAAAGGATTTCAATTCAACATGTCCATTTATGTCTGCTGTATATCTTGATGAGTAACACACTTCCATCATTCTTCCTGCCATATCTAACAAGTTAAATAATCAGAACTTGATTATGATACTTAATAGCTAATAGGCCAAGTCTAATGTGATATTTGAATAAATACTGATTAGTAACTATGTGCTTTTGTGGGGAGCCGGAGCAGCCAAGACGGCGCCTGTCCCCTGCCTCGCTCATTGTATACAAATTTCTTAGTTCCCCTTAGTGGGTGTGTGAGTGCAGAGCCTTTGCTCGCTCCGCTGCGTCTGCGCGTATGACGTCTGCGCGTATGACGTCAGAGGCCTGACCAATCCCGAGTTTTAAAAAGACCTTAGCAGCACAGCAGCCAATGGAAAAAGTCCCGCGTTCTTTGATTGTATATAAGCAGCTGCACTTCCCTGCCCCGCGCCCCTCCGCTTCAATCTTTCCCTTCAAATGAGTTGCTCTTCCATAAAGCGTGATCGAGAAGGATCCTCGTGTGGTGTTCGTTCTTCCCTGCTGGTCAGGGGTGCCGGGCGCCGCATGCTTTTTCTTAATGCTTTTTCTTTAGGAAAAGGCTAGGTCACCCTCCCAAATTCTGAAATAACTAAGACAAACTAGGTTTTCTTCATGCCTGTAAAGATCATTGAGAGAGTACCCTTCAGACTTCTTAAAGCAGAAATACCTCCAATTGAAGTCTTGTGTGGAAATATTTATGTAGCTGATGCTGACATTATATAAGCTATGTTTGATGTATTCTATATAGTCTGTAGTCTTGATTTACCATATTAATAGTGGTAAATGGAAGCTTTTTAACCCTTTTGTTTTGTTGTCTCAGCACACTTCTCAACAAAACTAAGTCAGACATTTGGATTAAAAGAACAGAAGGCTCATGCCTATAAGTCTAGTCACTCAATAAGGTGAGATCTGAGGATCACAATTGAAAGCCAGCCCAAGCAGGAAAATCAGTAAGACTCTTGTCTCCAATTAAGCACCAGAAAATGGGAAGTGACGCTGTAGCTCAGAGTGGTTGAGTGCTAGTCTTGAACAAAACAAGTTCAGGTACATTGCTCAGGCCCTGGGTTCAAGCCCCATTTCTTTTCTTTTTTTTATTTAAGAATTTATTAACATTGATTTTTACATCATATTACAAATGGCGTGCTTAACAAACAAGTATTCAAGAAGGAATCTATATACAATCACTGGCACCTAGATTTTAGAACATAATTAAAATTAGGCTAAGGGTTTGTATATCATAGATACATATTAATCTATGTAATAAAACATTATGAAATTTTTATGTCTATGTAATTGTGTTTATATTTCTAATACCATGTTGATAGCATTGGGTATGCAAATATTGAGTCATCTCTCTTGTACTGTTTTGTCAAGCCCCATTTCAGACAGACAAAAAACCAAAAAGAGCAGAAAAAAATCACTAACTGGCTTTATCTATTAGTTCACATTTTACTTGTGTTTTATATTTTACTTCGTAAATTCTTTTGAAGTGAAGTACACCTGTAGAAAAGTTTACATGTCATAGCATTATACCATGATGAATTTCTACAAACTGAAAATATCCCCATAATCAACAAGATCAAAAAATGAAGGAAGGGCTGGCATGGTGGCTCATGACTATAATCCTAGCTACTTAGGAAGCTGAAATCTGAGGATCATAGTTGAAAGCCAGCCCAGGCACTAAAGAGCATGAGAATTATCTCCAATTAACCACTAGAAAATGAGAAGTGGGGCTGTGGCGCAATGGGGTGGGTAGTAGCCTTGAGCTGAAGAGCTCAGGGACAGCATCCAGGCCCAGAGTTCAAGCCCCATGACCAACAAATAAGGAAAAAAAGAAAGAAAGGAAGCTTGGTATGGTGGCTCAGAACTTTAATCTCAGCTCCAGAGGAGGCAGACATTGTGAGGGTTGATATTCAAGACCTCCTCAGACAAAAAGCCTGACACTCTCAACAAGTCAAGAATAGTTGTTGATATCTTTAATCCAAGCTATAAAGGAGGCATAGGTAGGAGTATTTTGGTACAAGGCCCGTCCTGGGAAAAAGCACAAGACCTTATCTAAAAAAAAAAAATCAAAGCATAAAGGTCTAGGATATGATTAAGTAGTAAAATACCTGTTTCTCAAGTACAAGATTCTGAGTATAATACATCTAAGAATGGATGGATTTTGATAACTAGGCAATGGCTTTTAAATGGATGAATTGAGCTGGGTGCCAATAGTTCACATCTATAATCCTAGCTATTCAGGAGGCTGAAATCTGAGGATCATGTTTCTAAGCCAGCCCAGGCACTAAAGTCTCTGAGACTCTTTATCTTCAATTAACCACCAGAAACCTGGAAATGACACTGTAGCTCAAATGGTAGAGCTGAAGAGCTCAGGAACACAGCTGTATGCCAAAAGTTCAAGTCCCAAAACCAATTAAAAAAAAACAGGAAAGAAAGGAGGGCTGGGAGTTTGGGCCTAGTGATAGGGTACTTGCCTAAGCATGCACAAAGACCCGGGTTCGATTCTTTGGTACCACATACATTGATAAAAACCAGAAGTGGTTCTGTGGCCCAAGTAGTAGAGCAGTAGCCTTGAGAAAGCCCAAGGACAATGCTCAGGTCCTGAGTTCAAGCCCCGGGACTGGCAAAAAAGGGAAAAAAACAATACAAAACAAATTTGAATTTTATTTGAAAAAAATGCAGATCCCAAGATGGTATGGTATAGAACAATGGAGAAGAAAAGTATCAATGTGAAAGGGAAGGAGAAGATAGAGCCTTTCAAAGGAACATGTTAGTTTGAAGTGTTTAAGAACATTTTTATCTAGTGCAGAGATGGATTAGGTGATAGGGTGAGAAGGTGATAACTAGTGAAGACAGACTAAGTTACCATGTTAGAATTCATCTCACCCTGCTAAAGAATTCTTGAGCCTGAAAGGACTTAGCTAGCAAATTAACTAGAAAGCATACAGAGTGGGAGAAGATCTTCACTAACCATACATAGACAAAGGCCTCATATCTAAAATATATCAACAGCTCAAAAAATTGAATCACTCCAAAACTAACTTCCAAAGAAACAACCATCCCGTTAATAGATGGGCCAAAGACTTAGAGTCTTCTCTCAAGAAGAAATAAGAATGGCCTATAGACACATGAAGAAATGCTCAACATCTTTGGCCATAAAAGAAATGCAAATCAAAACAACTCTAAGATTCTATCCCACTCCAGTTAGAATGCCAGGATCAAGAAATCTAATAACAACTGATGCTAGAGGGGATGTGGACAGGAGAGATCACTACTATACTGTTGGTGGGAGTGCAGACTCGTTCAGCCACTATGGAAAGCAGTATGGCAGTTCCTCAAAAGACTATACATAGAACTCCCCTATGACCCATCAGTTCCACTACTTGGCATTTACTTAATCATTCAGAAACAAGGACATACTAAATCCACTAGCACAATGATGTTGATTGCAGCATTATTTACTATAGCAAAGATATGGAACCAACCCAGATGCCCCTCAGTTGATGAGTGGATCAATAAGATGTGGTATTTATACACAATGGAATTCTATGCTACTGTCAGAAAGAACGACATTGCCCCCATTTGTAAGGAAATGAAAGACTTCGAAAAAGTCATATTAAGTGAAGTAAACCAGACTCAAAGGAACATAGGCTCAATGGTTTCCCTCATCTGTCATAATCAGTAGAAACCTTAGGTTCTCCTAGCAGAGATTTACAGTAGAAGAAAACCTAGATACATAAGGCCATATAGTATGATGCTAAATGAAAGGACCTCCAGGATATAGAAACAAAAGCCATATAATGAGTGATTGTTGTCCTTAATGTACTATGTTATCTCTCATCTCTTGCTGTCCCTTCGTTATCTCATATTGTTACAGTATTTCACTTTGTTATCTGATATATTGTATATATGCATATTTGGTTATTTGAAATACGATAGAGAAGGAGGGAAAAGAAGTTGAGGGGTGGGGGTTGGAGGGAGGGAAATGGGGACCAAGACATGAGCAAGGGTATCAATGTTTATGAAGTAATGCACCTTCTATCTGGTGAACATGATGTAACCCTTCTATTTATTACAATAGAAAAAAAGAATTCTTGAGCCTGCTGTGAGATACCTTCATGAGCATACATAGGTTTCTTTTAAACCTTTCTTTTTGTAATAGTGCCATGCCTTATAGCCTGGTTCTTTCTTCCTAAATAATTGGAGAATAGTGTTTGTGTACTGTAATTCTCATTGTTTATTATGTAACAATAATCAGGTGTTGTGTTTATCTTAACAGGTGTTTCCTACAGACAAAGCAATAGTGACATTGAAGCACTTCATCAAGCTTACTGTCATGTGGCCCATTCCTTAGGAGATACAGAGGAGCAAATACTTGAGAGTAACACAGTAGAAAATAACAAAAACTCTGCTAAAGATCCCCCTCAAGAAAATGAAGAGTCTTCAAAACACATATCTACTACTGAATCTGGTAAAAGCTGACAGATATGTAGATGAATGCATAAAATTGTCAATTGTTAGAGATGTTCTCTAAATACAGTATATTTTTTATATTTTTATTTTTTCATTCTTGGTAAAATAAAACTCAAAATTGAACGCTGGGCCTGGGCACTGACCAGAGCTTTCTCAAGGCTAGCACTCTAGCACTTGAACCTCAGCACCTCTTCTGGCTTTTTCTGTCTTTGTGAAACCAAGGAATTGAACCTAGGACTTGATGCATGCTAGGCAAGCACTCTACCACTAGGCCACACTCCCAGCTCCAAGTATGGTTTTTCTTTGTTGTTTTTTTTTAATATTTTTATTGTAATTAATAAAAGGGTTACATAATATTTGCCAGATAGAAGATGCATTAATTCACATACATTGATACCCTTTCACAAATATAGTATATTTTAAATTGTTCTGATGTTTGTTTTTTTTTATTCTCTGAGCCCGTAGGCTTTGTTCAGCTTAAATCTGGGAATCATTGATTTCACTGGATATGGAGCAAAATGTAAAATTACTTTTTCAAATATACCTTGAGCAATAAACTACTTGAATTTACATTTTTCACTTTTTTTTTTTTTTGCCAGTCCTGGGCTTGGGCTCAGGGATCTGAGCACTGTCCTTGGACTTTCTCAAGGCTAGAGCTCTACCACTTGAGCCTCAGCACCACTTCCGGCTTTTTGCTATGTATGTGGTACCGAGGAATCGAACCCGGGTCTTCATGCATGCTAGGCAAGCACTCTACCACTAGGCCAAACTTCCCGGCCCCATTTTTCACTTTTTACATGCACATGTTTTTCTAGGAATAGTATTTTGAGATCACTAAGTACAACATAGCAATTGTGAAGGTAGTATATTGAGTATTGATACTCAGTGTTTAGATTTCATTCTACTATTTGATGTGCTTGATATTTGATCAATATATAAGACAACTTGCTTGGTACCAACCCATTTCCGATGGATGGCTTTGTTTATTACATGTGTTGTTTTGTTTCTTTTTATGTTTATTCTCAACTAATCAAAACATAAATTAGAAAAAATGTAATTGTTTACAGTATTGGTGTTATGATGTAACATTTTTACTTTCTGCTTTAAACTTTTTCTTCTCTTAGATCTGCCCACAGTAGAGGAGCTGATGAAACCTATCAGAATAGACTCCCATGGGGCCAGAGTTTTTGATTTGCAGCCTGTCAGGTATGCATGTTTTAGAATGTATTATGTAGGTTAATTAGTTGAATTTTTGTTTGCTTATTGTGTAATTGTGATTTTACAATCATATATTCTATGTAATCATTTCAGGGAATGATTAATGGCTAGTACCACTATTTATGTGTCTACCAATGTCTTACTATTTTTTATTATATTATCTTTCAGTTAGTTCATTAAAGTTCTCAATGCTAAGAAGAATTAGTAGATGCTACTAAAAATATTGCTATCATTAACTTGTCCTGAAAAATATGGTCTCTTCAGCTTTAAATAGCTAAGGAACAGTTGATTTACAATGAGTGTAAAAGACAATTTCATTCTTTTGGTGAATCATAACTTTCTTCTTTTCTAAATCAGTTTTAAGTTAATCATACACTGGCTGTTTCTCCCAATGAGATTTCTGTAGTCCCAGGAGAAATGAGCTTGATGAAAATCCTCCAGCTTAAATACGTTTTTTAGCTTTATGTGTGACCCATTTTCATTTTTCCACACAGAGTAAAAAAAAAATCACAATAACTTTTGTCATAGACAACTAGGCATTTATGTAGCATCTTTAATGTGTTCTTTATAACACATGGAAATTTATAATTGTTTATTAATAATTTATTTATTAGCCAGGCACTGGTTACATATGCCTGTACTTCTAGCTACTCAGGAGGCTGAGATCTGAGGATCACAGTTTAAAATAGCTATGGCAAGAAAGTCTGTGAAATTCTGCCAATTACTGCCACAAAACTGGAAATGAAGCTATTTCAAGTGGTAAAGTACTAGCCTTGAGCAAAATGCACAGGGGCAGTAACTACAACCCGAGTTCCAGCCTCAGGACCAGTACTGCTTACTTTGATCTCCATGAAATATTGCTGTGAAAAATCTTCATTCATCTAGTCATTTGATCAATTGTGTTCAACAAACATGTTTTGAGACCATTCCTTGAGATGACTCATCGTATCATTTTATTTGCAGTGATTTCTTAGCCTTCTTTCCTCAAAAATGCTGTATGGTGTTTTTCCAATGATCGATAAGTCTGGGCAAGCACTCTACCACTAGGCTATGCTCCCATCCCCTTCCAATGATCTATAAATCTATTTAGAATTTTTAAGGGGAGACTGTTGTTGAAGGTATATTAGTATTACTGAACAGATTTTCTTACATATCTTGTGTATCATGAATTTAAGATTTTTGTGATTGTATGTGAAATTTGAAAACAACTGTACTTACATGAAATGCTTAGTTATAATTAGC
This sequence comes from Megascapheus bottae, assembly GCF_031878675.1. Taxonomy (NCBI): domain Eukaryota; kingdom Metazoa; phylum Chordata; class Mammalia; order Rodentia; family Geomyidae; genus Megascapheus; species Megascapheus bottae. The sequence goes on from NC_143516.1 coordinate 58,205,550, forward strand.
AACTGACTGTTAGTATGATATCTAAAGCACTCTTAATATACTGCCAGATAACTAATTCTAGCTGCTGTAACAACTCTTGGAAGCCTTATAGTCATCAGCAATTTATTCTTACTCGAACGAGCTTCTCCAGTGAGGCACTGGGGTTGGGATGGAGTTCTGCTACACAGTCATTTCATGACCTAAATTACTGCTGTCATCAATGCATAGTTTTAAGGATGTGAGAGCATCATTCAACCAATAGAGGAAGAAGAAGTAGGTCCCCCTTAGATGTCTCACTACAAAAGTAAACATCATTTCAACTAGATTTCTGTTCATAATTACTGGCATATTTGGCTATTTCAGCAATATCTTGTAAATGTGGATTGCTGGTATTGTGTTCCTAAAAGAAAAACAAATTATTTTGTGTCTAACAAGTTTCTGCTGGGAAGAAAAAACCTGAAAACTAGATAATCCATTCCATTTTAATTATTCATGAAGTCACTTATACCCTTCCCTAAGCATATAGCTGAAAGTCAAGATTATCTCTGGTCTGGATTTGTCTTCTGTTGCCTACCAAAGGATTAATTAAAGCAAGTTATATACTTCCTCACTCCTACCTGGTATGTAACGATGGAATGCAACCAGTACTCTTTTCAGAAAGGGAAGGTATCAGGTTGATGTTCCAACTTAGTAAATTATAGAAAGACTTTGTAAAGGCTTTGTAGCTTATAGAAAGACTTTGTAAATAGTTTTGTAAAGGCTACTGTCTTACAAATACATTGTTCTAAGATTTTGAATTTATTTCTTGAAGGATTTGTTATTATTATTGGCTAAAACCAAAGTTAGGAGGATATGATCATATTTAGAGATGAGCTCCTTTCTTAAACTACGTCCTTCCAGTAGCTGATGTTGGAATTTTTTTTCTTATTTTATCTTAGGGGTAACATATAGAGTGGTTACAGCTACATTTATCAAGTAGTGGATACATTACTTCCTGAACATTGATACCCCTTCTCATGTTTTTCTCCCACTTCCCCTCTCTCCACGTCCTTCCAATCATCTTGTTTTTTCCCCTTCCCTTCTCTATTTCAAATAAACAAATAAACATATATACAGTATAACAGGTAACTAAGTCAGATATATGAGATAAATTATAAAGGAAAAAAATAACTTCACATAGTACATTAAGAACAATAATCATAAAGGTAAATCTCTTGTTTCCCTATCCTGGAGTTCATTTTGCTTAGCCTCATCCTGTATGGCCATATGTACATAGCTTTTGAGCTATTGTGATCCTCTGCTAGGAGAATCCTAGATGGGTACTAATTATTCCAAATGACGGAAATCATGGAGCCTATGTTTTTTGTGTCTGGCTTACTTCACTTAATGGTTTTTTCCAAGTCTTTGCATTTCTTTACAAATAGGATTATGTCATTCTTTCTAATGGCAACATAGAATTCCATTGTGTATAAATACATCTTCTTGATCCATTCATCTACTGAGGGGCATCTGGATTGATTCCATGTCTTAGCTAAGATAAATAATGCTGCAATGAACATGGCTGTGCTAGTAGCTTTAGTATGTCTTTGTTTATGGACTTTTGGATAAATATCAGGAGTAGGATTACTGGATCATAGGGGAGCTGTATGTTTTGTTTTTGGAGGAATCATCATATGGCTTTCCAGAGTGGTTCAACAAGTTTATACTCCCACCAACAGTGTATTTGTATTCCCTTCTGGTCCCATCCCTGCCAGAATATGTTGTTATTATAATTCTTGGTCATGGCCATTCTAACTGGAGTGAGGCAGAATCTCAAAGTTGTTTTCGTTTGCATTTCTGTTATGGCCAGAGATGTTGAATATTTCTTCATGTGTCTATTGATCATTCTTATTTCCTCTTTAGAAAAGTCTCTAAGTCTTTAGCCCACCTTTTAATGGGATGGTTTTTTTTTTGAGGACTTGTTTTTTGAGAGATTCAATTTTTTTAGCTGTAGATATATTTTAGATAAGAGACCCTTGTCTGTTGTATGGCTAGTAAAGATCCTTATATGTCACCTTGTACCAGAATTAATTACAAATGGATCGAGACCCTTAGGTGAAGGCAGATACCCTGAAAACTTTACAGGAAGGAATAGGAGTTACACTAGGTCTCCTTGACACAGGTTGAAACTTTCTTAATAAAGGCCCATAAACACAAATTAAAGAAAGTTTGGACAAATGGGACTAGGTTAAACAGCAGAGCTTCTGTATGGCAAAGGATATAGCTAGCAAGTTAAATAGAAAGCCCACAGAGTGAGAGAAGATCTTCATCAGTTATACAATAGACAAGGGCCTCATATCTAAATATACCTACAGCTTTTATTTTATTGTAATTTTTCTTTGCTTTTAAATAGTGCTATGGGCCTTCACAAGGTTTAGTTCTCTTCTAATTTATTTCATTCCAGTTAGTTCTATATGTCTATATGTTGAGTTTCTATAAGAAATCTATACAATTCTTTTCCTACTTCAAGGTCATATTTTACTTAATAAGAAACTATGAATAAAGGGTGTAAAAATTTATTTAGAAATATATATCTTTTACATGAAAGTAAGCTCTATTGTCTTTGGTTTGAGCTGTAACATATGTTCCAGAGTCATTTATAGATTATACTGCAGAATCTAGTACAACATTAAAATTTTCTGAAATTTAAAACAAATGTAACATTTTGTGAATATTCTGTGTTCAACAGAATCTTAGCAGTAACTTAATTTGAATGGCTAAAACTTTATTTACAGATATGTAATGGGCATATGTTCATAACTGAGACGTGAAGAATCATCATACATAGTTTATCCTTTGTGTTCTATTTTTGTTTTATAGCTCTAAGAAAGTAACTGATAGTAGAGAAAGTGAATATGTTACTTCTTTACCCCTTAAGATGAATACAAATATTGTCTCTCAAGACCCAAGATATGCCAATCACGTTTTTGAGAGAAATAATGAGAATGTGCCTTTACAGAAGACAACAAATGAGAATATTGAAAATAGTGGTCCAACAGTAACTTCTGTGGAAGAACATTTTGATAACATTGACAAAATGTACCTTGATACTTTGAGGAAAAAAATAGCTGTTAATTCCTCATTATCTCAAGATGACAAAACTCATAAAGTAAGTATCACTTTTACTGATTTGTCATTTTGAAAGATGAAATTATGTAAAATTCATAAATACTTTATAAATAGGTGTGGTTATTAAGCTAATAAGATTGGTTATTTAAAGGTCCAGGGTCCCTTATATTCTAGAAATTTGTAGATAATATTTATTACCAAACCTTTTTTGAATTTATTATCAAATTCGAAAGGGCCATGTAACATTTACTTTCTTTTAGAAGCTATTCTTTACGATTTCTTTTCTTTTTTTCTTCTTATGTTTTATCAAAAATAAGCCAGGCACAGTGGCTCACGCCTGTAATACTAGCTATTCAGGAGGCTGAGATCTGAGGGTCAAGGTTCAATGCCAGCCCAGGCACAAAAGGACCTGGGATTCTTATCTCCAGTTAACCTCTAGAATAGCAGAAGTGGGGCTTGGCTCAAGAGTAGGGTGGTAGCCTTGAGCTGAAGAGCTCAGGGACAATGCCCAGGCCCAAGGATAGCGTGATAGCCTTGAGCTGAAAAGCTCAGGCACAGCGTCCAGGCTGACTTCAAGCCCCATGTCCCACAAAAAAAAAAGAAAAGAAGAATAAATCCAAGATGTTAATAGTTTAAGAAAATGTTTGTTTGTTACTATAGTGTTCATTGTTCAGGTTTCCCAGTGGCTTTTATTGTAACTATATTGACATATTTTAAGTATGCTATTAACACTATAAAGAAACAGTTGCCTTTGTATTTGTTGTACTTTATACCCTGGTTCCAACATCTTTTTATTTTATAATTTTTTAAAGATTTTATTAACATTGATTTTACATCATATTTCAAATATCATTTTTAACAAAGAAGTATTCAAGAAGGTAATCTCTATATACAATCAGTGGCACATAGATTTTAGAATATAATTAAAATTAAGCTGAGAGTTCGTATGTCATAGATACATAGCAATCTATATAACATTATGTCTATAGAGTATATCCCATCATATATATATATATATATATACATATATATGTGTGTGTGTGTGTGTGTGTGTGTGTGTGTGTGTGTGTGTGTATTTTTTTTTTCCAGTCCTGGGCCTTGAGCTCAGGGCCTGAGCACCGTCTTTGGGCTTTCTCAAGGGTAGCACATGAGCCACAGTACCACTTTCGGCTTTTTCTATGTATGGTACTGAGGAATCAAACCTGAGTCTTCATGCATGCTAGGCAAGCACTCTACCACTAGGCCAAACTCCCGGCCCCCCATCATATATTTTTATGTCTGTGTAGTAATGTTTATATCTCCACGGCCATGTCCATAGTCTTGGGTACCCAAATATTGAGTCCTCACTCTTGTACTTTTTGGATCTAATATCCACATATTAAGGATACCATGCGCCTTTTGTTCCTTTGGTCTTGACTTATCTCACTCAACATGATGCACACTAAATTCATCTATATCCCAGAGAATGCCATTATTTTATCTTATCTATTTTTAATGTAGAATTCCATTGTGTGTATGTACATATATATGTATATATGCCACATTTTTTGTAATTTTTAATTTAGACATTTACTATAAATCACTTCTGTGAAACTATACAGGTGTTAATATTTTTTTTAGTATCTTGAGAAAAACATAAGACGCCAAATGTCATGTCCAAAGATGTTCTTCATTGCTTTTCTTTTCTTTCTAGTTTTGCACTATCTCACTTGCATTGCTTTGTTTTAATGCTATATTTCAAATTGCTAAACTTCAGATAAATTAGAGCATTTGAGTATAATAGTTTACTGTTTGCAATTTACTGTATATCAGATTTGCACACTGTAATATTTGGTAACCACTGCCATTTTGCCATGTGTTAAATCTTCAATAACAAAAATAATTGGAGTTTATTTACAGACTGAATGGTTAGTGGTTGTTGTGTAAAGACTTTCAGATCTCAGCTCAGTTCTGAAGAAGGGGCTATAATTGGTAAGCAGAACTTGTATAAGAAGGCCAGAAGTGCACCTCCTTTGCTTAAAAGAAAACCCCAGAGTGGATTATTCACATCAGTTAGGAGCTCAGGTTATGGCAAACCCAGCTCACCACTCAAGTTTTCAAGCCTTGAAAAGAAAACTTCAAAGGATACTGTGAGAAGCAAAAACTTGAGATCCATTCCCACATCAAATCAAGCTAAGAAAAAAGGTAATAATACGGTCTCTTTGTGCTTATGGTATATGTTATTTTACTTGTGTTTATGGCCTTGATAGAGGATTAATCTCAAGAAACTACATTTCTTTTCTTAAAAGATACAGTTTCCAGGAGGTACGAGACCTTGACCCATGTTAGTGGGATTGAAACTGGTGAGGATATGTTTTGGATTAATTTGAGGTTGCTGAAAGTTTTGGCCAGGTAACTAAATGAATGGAAGGAATCCTGAGTTAGAGTAGATTTGAGGATGGAGGGAAAACTAACTAATCTGTTTTGAGATACCTGTTGGACATTCAAGCAGATACCAAGGAGTATGTTTGATATAAGTGTGAAGTTCAACAGGGCACTATGGACTACAGATACCATCTAGATGATACTGGTAAAAGCTAATAGAGGTGGTTTTTTACACTATGAAAATTGACAGTACAAAGAAAATGGGAGTAGCTAAGCGGGAAAAGCCCCAGTCAGGCAAACCTTTAGACAAACAAAACAGAAAGAACCTGCAAAGGAATGAATGAGATTGGGGGAATCCAAAATCCTGAAAAACAACTGAAAAAATTATATTAAGAAAAATGAGCGATTTTATGTTTTCTGCTGATAAATGAAGTTGAAGACTGAGAACCGAACAAATGTGCTTGGTTTTAGCAAGCAGGAGGTCAGAAGTAAAGAACATTTTTCGTGGATAGGTGGTAGTGCAAAGCAAATTGATTAGGAAGATGAGGAATAGAAGGAGTGGAGTTGGTTTTTCAAGTAATAAAGAACCCTGGCGGAAGATATTGTAAAAGGAAGCCAAACAGTGGCATTGTAGCTAGTCTAGGTCACAGAGAGTGAAGAAAACCAACAAGAGAAAGGACTTACAAGTTGATAGTTGATTTCATAGTATCCTTTTTATTAACAAATACTGATGGTACCAAGTGGTCTCATTGTTGGATACAGTGTACTTCAAACACTTTATTCCTTTGATCCCTTTCTTAACTTTCCCACTTTTTTCAAACATTATTTTGGCGGATTTCTTTGTCTCTTAGGATTTATATCCTCCACACTGATTCCCCTCTCAGTCAGTGTCTCTTAAACTCATTTTCCTTTATCATTAATCATGACATTAGTAAGTCATAAATTTTGAATGAGTATAAACATTTGAAGTTGGGCTTTTTGTTGGTGGTATTGGGGTTTGACCACAGAGAAGTGCCCTGCTTTGTCTTATTACAGTTTGCCTTTCAAGGGTTTTGCATTCCACCTGTTAACATATCCCATTGTGTACAAATGCCAAATTTTATTTATTGTTATTTCTTTTTTATTAAAGGATTTATTAACATTAATTTTTACATCATATTTCAAATTTCAGGTTTAACAAACAAGTATTCAAGAAGGGAATCTATATACAATCATTGGCATGTAGATTAAAAAATTAAAATTAAGCTGAGGGTTTGTATGTCATAGATACATATTAATTTATGTAATGAAACATTATGTCTATAGAATCATAAATTTTTATGTCTACGTAGTCATGTTAATATCTCCAAGACCATGCCCATAATCTTGGATACCCAAATACTGTGTCATTGCTCTTGTACTGTTTGGATCTAATATCCACATATTAAGTATATCACGCACCTTTTGCTCCTTTGGTCTTGACTTACAACTCAACATAATTCGCTCTAAATTCATCCACTTCCCAGCGAATGCCATTATTTTATCTTGTCTGTTGGTTATGTATAATTCCATTTTATATATATATATATATATATACACACACACACACACATACATACATATATATATATATATCACATTTTTTATACCCATTCATCTGCAGTAGGACATCTGGGTTGTTTCCATAGCTTGGCTATTATAAATAGTGCAGAAATGAACATGGCGGAGCAGGTGTCCTTATCATATCCTGAGTTAAGATGCTCATGATAGATGCCCAGGAGTGGTATAGTGGGATCACAGGGAAGGTCTGTTTTCAGTTCTTTAAGAAACCTCCACACTGCTTTCCATAGTGGCTGAACTTGTTTACAATCCCCCAGCAGTGCAGTAGGGTTCCTGTTTCTCCACAGCCCCTCCAGCATTTGTCATTGTCTGAGTTCAGAATCTTGGCCATTCAACTTGGGATAAGGTGGTATCTTAGGGTGGTTTTTATTTGCATTTCCTTTATGATCATGGATGATGAGCATTTTCTCATACGTTTTTCTGCCATTTTAACCTCTTCTTTTGATAAGTCTCTCTTTAGTACCCTTGCCCATTTAGTGATTGGTGTGTTGGGTTTGGTGGGGATTAGTTTCTTGAGTCCCCTGTAAATACTGGATATTAAGCCTTTGTCTGATGTATTGGTATATTTTCCCAGTTGGTTGACTGTCTTTCTACTTCAGTAGCTATGCTTTTATCTGTGCAGAAACTTTCTATTTTTAGGTAGTCCCATTTTTCTTTTTTTCATATATTTTTATTGTAATTAATAAAAGGGTTACATGATATTTGCCAGATAGATGGTGCATTAATTCCCATACATTGATACCCTTTCACATGTCTTGGTCCCCATTTCCCTCCCCCCCATCCCACCCCTCATCTTGTTTTCCCCCCGTTCCCTATCCAATTTCAAATAACCAAATACAAATATATCCGATATATCAGGTAACAATATGAGAAAACCTAGGGACAGCAAAAGAGATGGGAGATAATATAGTACATTAAGGACAACAATCATTCATTATATGGCTTATGTTTCTATATCCTAGAGATCTTTCATTTAGCGTCCTAATATATGGCCTTTTGTATCAAGGTTTTGCTCTATTGCAAATCTCTGCTAGGAGAGCCCAAGGGTTCTGCTGATTATGACAAATGAGGGAAACCATTGAGCCTAAGTTCCTTTGAGTCTGGCTTACTTCACTTAATATGATTTTTTCTAAGTCTTTCCATTTCCTAACAAATGGGGCAATGTCATTCTTTCTGACAGCAGCATAGAATTCCATTGTGTACAAATACCACATCTTGTTGATCCACTCATCAACTGAGGGACATCTGGGTTGCTTCCATATCTTTGCTATGGTAAATAGTGCTGCAATGAACATTGTTGTGCTGGTTTTTGAATGATTGGGTAAATGCCAAGTAGTGGAATTGCTGGGTCATAGGGGAGCTCTATGTTTAGTCTTCTGAGGAACTGCCATACTGCTTTCCATAGTGGTTGAACGAGTTTGCACTCCCACCAACAGTGTAGTAGTGATCCCTCCTGGCCACATCCCCTCCAGCATCTGTTATTAGTTTTCTTGATCCTGGCCATTCTAAATGGAGTGAGGTGGAATCTTAGAGTTGTTTTGATTTGCGTTTCTTTTATGACCAGAGATGTTGAGCATTTCTTCATGTGTCTATAGGCCATTTTTGTTTCTTCTTCAGAGAAGACTCTCTTTAAGTCTTTGGCCCATCTTTTAATGGGATGGTTGTTACTTTGGAGATTAGTTTTGGATTGATTCAATTTTTTGAGCTGTTGATATATTTTAGATGTGAGGCCTTTGTCTGTTGTATGGTTGGTGAAGATCTTCTCCCACTCTGTAGGCTTCCTAATTAGTTTACTAGCTATGTCCTTTGCCATACAAAAGCTCTGCAGTTTAATACAGTCCCACTTATCCAGCCTTTCTCTTATTTGCTGTGATTCTTGGTCCTTATTAAGAAAGTTTCGACCTGTGCCAAGGAGGTCTAGTGTATCTCCTATTCTTTCTTGTAAAGTTTTCAGAGTGTTGGCTTTTACCTCCAGGTCTTTGGTCCATTTGGAGTTAATTCTAGTACAGGGTGACAAAGAAGGATCCAACTTTAGTTTTCTGCAGGTGCTTAACCAGTTCTGCCAGCACCACTTGTTGAAGAGGCTATCTTTCTTCCATTCTATTTTTTTGGTAGTCCCATTTTTCAAGTCTCTCTAATCTGTTGTGACCCTGGGACTCTGTTAAGGAAGTTTTTGCCTGTGCCTATGAGTTCCAGTATCTCTCCAACCTTATCATGTAACAGTTTAAAGGTTTCAGGTCTGATATTGAGGGCTTTGATCTATTTTGAGTTAATGCTTGCGCATGGTGATAAGCTGGAATCAAGTTTTAGCTTTCTGTATATGGCTGCCCGGTTTTGCCAGCACCAATAATTGAATAATGTGTGTATGTTCCACTTTCTATATCTAGTTCCTTTGTCGAATATAAGTTGATTTCAGGTATGTGGTTTTATTTCTGGATTTTTATTCTGTTCCATTGATATTCTGGTCTCTTTTGTGCCAATACCATATGCTGGTTTTGTTATTAAGTCTCTATATAGTAGAGTTCAAAATCTGGTGTTATAATACCACCAGCATTGCTCCTTTTGCCTAGAATTGCTGTGGCTACTCTAGGTCAATTATTGTTCCATATGAAGGTATGGATTACACCTTCTATTGCAGTAAAGAATGTCTTTGGGATTTTGATGGGAATTGCATTGAATTTGTATGTCAATTTTGGCAGTATGGGCATTTTACTATATTGGTTCTCCCTATCCATGAGCATGGGATGTCTTTCCATTTCCTGGTCCTCTTTAATTTCTTTCATTAGGCTTTTGTAGTTTTCATTAAATAATTCCTTTACATCTTTGGTTAAGTTAATTCCTAAATATTTATTCTTTTGGGCGCTATTGCAAATGGGATCATTTTCTTGCTTTCTCCTTCTATTAGTGTATTGTTGCCATACTGAAAGACTACTGATTTTTGCAGGTTAGTTTTGTATCCTGTCACTTTGCGAAAGTGGTTTATTAGTTCTAGGAGTTTGGGAGTGGAGTTTATTGGGTCGTTCAGGTATAGGATCATGCCATCTGTAAATCAGGATAGTCTGATTTCTTCTATCTCTATGTGGATCCCTTTGACGTCCTTCTCTAGCCTTACTGCTCTGGCTAAGGGTTCCAGAACAATATTGAAGAGAAGTGGAGAGAGTGGGTATCCCTGTCTAGTTCCTGATTTTAAGGTAAATGGTTCTAGTTTTTCTCCATTTAACTTGATACTGGCTATAGATTTGACATATGTGGCTTTAATTATTTTAAGGCATGTACTTCCTATGCCTATGTTTTCTAATTCTTTCAACATGAATAGATGTTGTATTTTGTCAAATGCCTTCTCATAATCCAGAGATATTTTCATATGATTCTTATCCTTAGCTGTATTGGTATGATGTATTACGTTAATTGATTTGCAAATGTTAATCAAACCTTGCATCTGTGGAATGAAGTCTACTTCATCATAGTGTATAATTTTTAAATTGTTTCTGGGTTCTGTTGACTAGTATTTTATTGAGGAGCTTTGTGTCTGTGTTCATTAGAGATAGGTCTGTAGTTCTCTTTTTTTGTTGGGTCTTTCCCTGTTTTGGGGAATGAATGTAACACTAGCTTCATAAAATGAGTTTTGTATGCCTCCTTCTGCTTCTGTTTTTTGGAAGAGTTTGAAGACTATACATATTCATTCATCTTTAAAATATTATAGGGCCTATGTTCCTTTGAGTCTGGTTTACTTAATATGATTTTTTCTAAGTCTTTCCATTTCCTTACAAATGGAGCAATGTCGTTTTTTCTGATGGCAGCATAGAATTCCATTGTGTATAAATACCACATGTTGTTGATCTAATCATCAAATGAGGGGCATCTGAGTTGGTTCCATATCTTCACTATGGTAAATAGTGCTGCAATGAACATTGTTCTGCTAGTAGATTTAGTATGTCGTTGTTTCTGGACGACTGGGTAAACACCAAGTAGTTGAATTGCTGGGTCATAGGGAGCTCTGTGTTTCATCTTTTGAGGAACAGCCATACTGCTTTCCATAGTGGTTGAGCGAGTTTACACTCCCACCCACAGTGTAGTAGTGATCCCTCCTCACCACATCCTCGCCAGGACTCTCCTAGCACAGGTTTACAATAGGGCAAAACCCAGATACATGAGGTCATATAAGATGAAGCTAATTGAAAGGACCTCCAGGAACAAGAGCCACATAATGTGTGATTGTTGTTCTTAATGTACTATGTTATTTCTCATTTATTTTGTTGTCTGTAGGTTATTACATATTGTTGCAGTATCTTAGTTGTTATCTGCTATATTGTATATATGTTTATTTGTTTATTTGAAATAGGATAGGGAAGGGGGAACAAGTTGAGGGAGAGTGTTGGGGAGGGAAATGGGGACAAAAACATGAGAAAGGGTAGCATTGTTTATGGAGTAATGTACCTTCTATCTGGTGAATATAATGTAACCCTTCTATTAATTACAATAAAAATGTATTTTTAAAAAAGTTTTGTAGAATTCAGCAGTGAAATCATAGGGACCTGGGCTCCTTTTGGTTAGCATTTCCCTGATTGCTTCTGCTATTTCATTGTATGAAATTGGTTTGTTAAGTTTGCTTATCTCTTCTTGGTTCAATGTGGTTAGCCTATATTTATTTAAAAAATCATCCATTTCTACTAAATTTTCCTGTTTCTATGAATATAGGTCCTGGAAATACTTATTCATAATGGACTGAATTTCTTGAATGTCAGTCCTGGTTGTCCCATAGGATCACTAATCTTGTTTATTTGAGTCTCCCCTCGCCTTTTTGTTATTAATCTTGCCAGGGTCTGTCAATTTTGTTGACTCTTTCAAAGAACCAGCTTTTTGATTTATTAATTTTGTGTATAGTAGATCTTATTTCAATCTCTGATATCTCTGATGTTATTTTTGTTATTTCTGTCCTTCTAGTTGTTTTCGAATTAACTTTTTCTTTCTCCTCTAGGTGCTTCAATTTCTTCTTTAGGTTATTTACACGCTCTTCTGTCTTTTTAATATGGGCTCCTAGTGAGATAACTTTTCCCCTTAGAACTGCCTTTGCTGTGTCTCATAAGTTCTTTGTGATGTATCTTGATTGTCATTACATTCAAGAAAGTTTTGACTTTCCTCTTTGATTTGTTCTGTATCCCAGGAGTTACTCAGATGTATGTTGTTTAGCTTCCAAATGTTTTAATGTTTTACCCTTTATTATGTTGTTTAAAACTAGTCTGATTCCACTCTGATTAGATAGAATGCAGAGGATTATATCAGTCCTCTTTTATCTGCTTAGGTTCTTTGTGTGAACTGTTATATGATGTATTTTAGAGTATGTCCTGTGGGCTGCTAAGAGAAATGTATACTGTTTTGGTGATAGACTCTGTGTGTGTCTGTTAAGCCCAGTTGTGTTATGGTGTCATTTAAGTCAGAGGAGTCTTTGCTTATCTTTTGTTGAGTTGACCTGTCATTTGGTGAGAGTGGTGTATTGAAGTCTCCCACCATGACTGTGTTTTTGTCTACTTGTTGACGTACTTAGGTACTCCCATGTTGAGGGAGTAAATGTTTATAACTAATATTCTGGTTATGAATTGTCCCTGTTACTTATATGTAGTGGTCACTTTTATCTTTATGTACTGGTTTTATTGAGAAGTTAATTTTATCAGAGATTAAGATTGCTACTCCTGCTCTTTTACAAGGTGCATTGGAATGGAAAATTCTTTCCATCCTATCACTTGGAGTTTGTTTTTGTCTTTGGCAGTGATGTGGGTCTCTTGGAGACAGCATATTGATAAGTCTTGTTTCTTAATCCAGTCTGCTGTTCTGTGTCTTTTGATTGGATCGTTCAGCCCATTCACATTTAGGGAAATTATAGAAAAGCTTTTAGCATCTTTTGTCCTTATTTATTTTTCCTTCTGTGTTTTTCTCTCTCTTTTTTCCCCCTTTGTATTTACTGATTTATAGCTGATAGCTTCTTGATGGGAGTTCTGTTTCAGGTCTTGTGTTTTATCCTCTGTTTCTGATGTCCTATTCTTCAGCTTAGCTGATCTGTTGCTTAGCACTTCATTTTAGTTTGCATTGTGGACATTTAGCTGATCATGTCTGCTCTGAGGGTATTCATCTTTCCATCTAGGCAAGTATAAGCTTTGCCTATTTTTGTCTCAACTTCTCTTTTGAAATCGAGGGACTCCTTGTTGATTTCCTGCTTATATTCTTGGAATTGTTTTTGGAGTTCTGCCTTAATCTCTTTAGTCATGTCTGCAATCATCTCCTTGAACAGACTCAAGTTTCAAGTCTCTTCAGGTGTCTTTTCTTTGGATGGTGTCTTCTCTCTTATTCCTTCACTCTTGTTTTCTTTTGGGATTTGTATGGTACTTTGATTATTTATATATTTCGTGATTTGTTGCTGTGATTTCCATTGCATTGGAAGAGTTGAGACTATTGTAGTTTTTGTCTATGGTCAGTAGGCAGCAGTCTTTAATTAGTTTGAGGCTGTGTATATGTGTGGTTCTCAGCCAAATTAGTTCCATTGCTGATTGTGTCTGAGCTTGCAGCTTTTGCTGGTGTGTCAGTCTGTTCTCAAAGGCTGTGTGTAGCTTCACACCTAGGGTCTCAGCTATCCCAATTGCTGGTATGCTGGCCCTGTTGCCAGGGCATACATTGTACATACTTGATATTAATGTTTCATCCAATGAATATCAGAAAAAAAGATTTTCTCACATTCTGTGGATTGTCTCTTAGTTCCGGTAATTGTTTCCTTTGATTTGCAAAAGCTTTTTAATTTGAGGTAACTCCATTTCAATTCTTCCTCTTATTTCCTAGGCAATTAGAGTCCTACTTAGACAATAATTGCTTACAACTGTCTTCAAGTGTTTTTGCATAGTCAGGTTTCAAAGGTTCAACTCTAAAATTGAGATCTTTTACTCTTCTATATTTGGATATACCATTTTTACAGCATTATTTGCTAAAGTGATTGCTTTTTTCTAGTGTACGTTTTTGAGTCCTTTATCACAAACTAAATAGGTTTCTGTATGAGTTTATTTTTTGGTTTTGTACTCTGCTTCTTAAGTCTTTGGGTATGTAACATGTTATTTTTGTTGCTATGAGTATAATTTGAAGTCTAGTTCTTTATGAACTCCAACATTGCTCTGTTTGCTTAAGATTATTTTTGCTATTTGCAGTCTTTCGAGTTTCCATATGTGTATTTTGGAATTAATATTTTTGTGAAGAATGACATTGGGATTTTGATCGGAATTTGATGAAATCTTTTTTTGTTGATGGTGGTGGTGGTCATGGGGCTTGAGCTCTGGGCTTGGGCATTATCTCCCTCAGAGTTCTACAGTATGATCAAACAAAATTTTCTCCAGGAATGCAAATTTAGTTCAATACATGCAAGTCATTTAATGTAATTCATCTCACCAATAGGAACCAAAGCCAGATGATCATTTCAGTAGATGGGAAAAAAGCACACTTAACAGAGGATCTCAATAACCCAATTGCATAGGACCAGATGTAATAATGTATAGCAACTAGAACTCTAATTTTTTTCTGAGTCATATTTTTTATTTAATGTATCAAACAGGATGCACATTTATCTTGACATAAACCACACAGCTAATTCATAAGCTATACAAAAATATCAAACCTCTGATCTCAATTCAGTGAATAGTATATATCTACATAGGATATTCTTACTGTTCTTTTACCCTTTCAGCTATTTCTAACTATATAAGCTCAAGTGGTGGTTATCTTATAATTAATTTTATTTGAAATGAATTTAGGGATAAGGATGTATCTCAGTGGAAATGTTTGACTAGTATGTATAAAGCTCAGGTTTTGATTCCCAGCACACTACACACATGTGCACACACACACACACACACACACACACACAGGCACACACACAACATGTGTGTAAAGTTATTATAGTCAGAAAAGATGGTGCTATTCTGTTCTTGTATATCATCGTATGTTTACTTCTAATGAATTTGTCCAGGTCTCTTAGAAGTAAATGTATTCTTGGTGAACTGTTCATTGTAATGGCTTAAATGAAAGATAAGTAAAACTAATAGGAAATAGTGAATAATGCAATATAATTTATATTAAATTATAAGGAATCATAAAGAGAAAAGTATTGAAAAGGAGTGACAGATGCTTCTGGAAAGTTGCTATTAAATGCAATGACTACAATGTATGCAATGGCTTTTTCCGTCCATTAACAATTTTGCAACTTTGCAGTAATAACACACAGTGCACCATCCCTCCTGATGCTTGCTAATGAAGAAGCGGAGTATCTATTACATTGTGAATAAAAGCAGCACATGTCCCAGACAGAGCACATGATCAATATATTCTATATGGTATATTGAAGAAACACTGTGCCTTTGTCTCAACTGGCAAACTTAATTGAGTCCAAGGTATATTAAGTTCTAGGAAATTAGCCCTGGTTAATGTGTAAGAATGTACTTTAGCTCTCCTTTAATCAATAATTTATATGTACAAAGTACATGTGCTAGTATTGTGGATAAGGGACCATGGGAACTCATAAGGTTAGGGTACTCTGAGGAGTAAAAATATAGACAGAAAAGATAATTTCACATTCTCCTTCATCCCTATTTCCTTTCTTTTTCTTTTTCTTCTTTTTTTTTTGGTTAGGTAATGGAGCCTGAACTCAGACTGGGCACTGTTCCCCATTTCTGGTTTTCTGGATGTTGATTGGAGATAAGAGTCTCAGGTCCTTTTTGCCTTGATCCTCAGATCTCAGCCTCCTGAGTAGCTAGTATTACAGACATAAGCCACCACACCTCATGCCTGTTTCTTGTCAGACTTCCAAGGTACAAAGGGTCACTTTGGCACTGGATCTGCCTGTGTCACCTGTCATGGTTTTCTTGTGTTTGTCAGCCCTGTGGGAGAAAGAGAAAATTGGGTTTACTCTTTTTGTACCTCAACCTTTCTCTAGCTCTTAAAAGTTGAGGGCTGGGAGTTGGCCTACTGGCAGAGTGCTTTCCTAGCATGCACGAAGACCCAGGTTCAATTCCTCAGTACCACATACACAGAAAAAAGCTAGAAATGGGGCCGTGGCTCAAGTAGTAGTAGTACTAGCCTTGAGAAAGTCCAAGGACAGTGCTCAGGCCCAGAGCTCAAGCCCAAGACTGGCAAAAAAAAAAAAAATAGGGGAGAAAAAAAATCAAGGTTGAAGACAAGTAATGTCCAAAAAAAACAGGCACAACAGCACATTCAGAGATTGTCTGGATGTTATTTAGAACTCTAATTTTTTGATGGGTTGTTGAAGTCAGTTGGCCAGATTTTTACTGAGAAATTTTGCATTGATAGTCATTTTAAAAAAATGGATCTATAGTTTTCTTTCTTTGGTGAGTCACTGTCTTGTTTGGGGATGAGGGTTATACTGGATTCATAACAAGAGTTTAGAAGTGAGCTTTCATTTCCAATTTCACTGAAGAGTTTGAGGAGTGTTATAGTGAGTTCACATTTGAAAGCCTTATAGAATTTGGCTGTGAATCTCTGGACCTCGGCTTTTCTTAGATGGGAAGTCTCTTATTGCCATTTCTGTTTCATTACTTAATATGAGTCTCTTTAATTGGTTTAGTTTGGGCATATCAATGTTTGCTGGAAATTTTTCCATTTCTTCCATGTTCTAGAATTTGTTATCATAAGGGGTTTGCAAAGTATTGCCTTGTAATATTCTGGATCTTGGTTGTTTCTGTAGTGATGTTTCCATTCTTCTCTCTGATTTTGTTTATTTGGCTGTGTTCTCTTCTTTAATAAGATTTGCCAAGGGTCTGTCAATTTTTTCAAATAGCCAAGTCTTTGTTTTGATTTCTGTGCTTCTTTTGGACACTGATTTAATTTTAATTGTTTCTTTCCATCTATTGGTTTGGGGTTTGACTTGTTATTTTTCATGGAGCTTATGTTGCATCACCAAATTAGTGGTATGAGCTTTCTCCAATTTATTGATTTAGGCATTCTGAGAACTACCTTTGCTATGTCCTGGAGGAGCTGTATTTTGTCATTTCCTTTTTGTTAAATATCATGAGTATTTGAATTTCCTGTCTGATCTCTTTTATAACCTACTGGTGATTCAATGTATGTGTTGTTAAGTCTCTATGTGTTGTAGGATTTTCACTGGATTCCCTTTCCCTCTTGGAATTCCTTCATCTTTTTTTATTCCTCTATTAAGTTTTGGTAAGCCTCATCCTGTTTGCATATAGCCCTTTGCAGTATTCCAGTCTTTTCATTCAGCATATTTACCAGCAGTGAAAACTAGATCAATCCCTGACTGCTCTATTGCCTCTTTATTTTGAATCAGAGTTAAAGTTCCTTGTTTGGCCATGTTTCTCATGTGTTTTTCGTTTCCTATTTTTTCACATTTTTCATGTTTCATTTTTCATTACATGTTTTTCATAGTTCTGCCCATTTGGAAACAAAACCCATTTCCTTGTTGTTGTGTGTATTTTCATGGTACTTTTTTCATTGACTGTGTCTAGTCAATCTAATATTTTTACCTTATCTTCTCTATCCCTGTTACTGTTTTCAGTTTGTTGCATTTTTCAAGGAAGCCTTTCAACTGAGTTTTTTTTATTTGGACTATTGAGGGTTTTTTTTTGTTTTATGTGTTTTTTTGTTTTGTTTTTGCCAGTCCTGGTTCTTGAACTCAGGGTCTAAGCACTGTCCTCTGGCTTTCTCAAGGCTAGTTCTCTATCACTTGAGCCACAGCACCACTTCTTGCTTTTTTCTGTGTATGTGGTACCAAGGAATCAAACACAGGTTTTTTTTTCGCATGCTGTGCATGCTTCCAAATTTTTATATTTTTGACTACCATAATTCTAATAAGATTATATGTGTAATGATAGATAATGATTTATCATACTAAACTAGTTTTATTTTTGTCAGTTGTGGGACTTGAACTCTGGGCCTGAGCATTGTCCCTGAGTTCTTCAGCTCAAGGATACCGCCCTACTCTTAAGCCAAGCTCCACTTCCTATTTTCTGGAGGTTAATTGGAGATTCTCACGGACTTTAGTGCCCAAACGGGCTTTGAACCAGAGATCCTCAGATCTTAGCCTCCTAATTAGCTAGGATTACGGGTGTGGGGTGTGGTTCACCATACCAAGCCTGAACTGCTTTTTCTTATCAGACTACTGTAGATAGATAGATAGATAGATAGATAGATAGATAGATAGATCAATCGATCCACAGCAAATGTTACTATACTCATTTGTAATACATTTGGGAGGTTTGTTACTTGTCGCAAGTTAATTCTTCGTGAAATCGACCCTGAGTAGAAATAATGTAGAATATAGATATTATTGATGGGATCGATATTGGTTTGGGTCAAAAACAAGTCCACTTGTTAGAGCTTAACCAAGTAATTACTTAAGAATGTGTGACCCACTGAGAAAGAAACAAAATTCAGACATGAGGCAGGAAAGTGTTTGTGATAAGAAGACGTAGAGACAGGCTGACTGTAGGTGCTTGGTCCTGAACAGAATCACATGCTAGCAGAATATACCCCATTATACAATAGTTCACCTCCAGTGACATGGAAGGTCTGTTGCTTCTGCATGGGAATTTCTGCCATGAAACAGTGACTCTACAAGGAAAGACTTGGCAAGCTTATAAAAAATGCTGGCAAGAAAGTCTTTGTGAAAAACTATTGGCGAGTTGTTTGTTTTGGCTTTTCTGTGTTTTTGAAATATTTAATAATCATGTATAACATTTTAATGGAATAGTAAGTTCAGAATTTTTAAAATTAGCATCTTGGAAAAATTTTTTTAAAACTACACATTTTGAAGTAATTCATTAATCTCTAAGGCAAGCAAATATTTTTGGGGTGTTCAAGGCCTATAATATTTGAAAACAGGCTTTAACATCCCTTTTCAGAATTCCCCTGAAATGGTGTTTATTATTAACTGTATAATATATTGGCTTCAGAATTAGTTTTATCCTTCCAAGATTTATAAATTGCTTTAGAAATGAAAAATTGTACCCAAAATTTAAAAATCACATTTTCTAAGTTAATGTATATGATTGTGGTATCATACCAATGTTATTAGTCTTGTAAAATGACATCTAAATTAATTGCTATAATGTTCTTGCAATTTATAATTATATTGATAGTATAAAATTTTCTGCCCTCTTACAAAGAAATATGCTCTTAAGTTGTATCTCACCTGAGTTGAAATGCTATAAAACATTAGCTGCTATTTGCTTGTCTACTCAATATTTAGAAATTCTCATTACTGTACACATGTAGATCTTATTTTGAATTAATAAAGCCTGAAGCTATACTACTTTGCAATTTTCTTATAGTTATTTAATTCCTGTTTTCCTTTAACAAGAGTCTCGAATCAATTAGCCATCTGTATCAGATAGTACAGAATGATAACTT
This sequence comes from Megascapheus bottae, assembly GCF_031878675.1. Taxonomy (NCBI): domain Eukaryota; kingdom Metazoa; phylum Chordata; class Mammalia; order Rodentia; family Geomyidae; genus Megascapheus; species Megascapheus bottae. Next base: position 58,225,014 of record NC_143516.1, read on the forward strand.
AATAACCATTCTTTTTTATTGTATTTTATTATCAGTGTAATTTGTGGAGGGATTACAGTTCCATTCATCAGGTAGTGGGTACATTACTTCTCAAACATTGATACCCCTTCTCCATTCTTACTATTATTGTTATCATAGAAATAGCTGTGTTGTAGTGTTACATTTCAAGCTGTTTTGAAGTCTTCATTTTATCTTAGTGTTCCCACTGTTTACATATGTGTTGTTACATAATAGCATTCAATTTTCATTTTTCATTTATTTCATCCATTATTTGCAATATTTAGAAATCTTATTTGGAACTAAAGTCATCAAGCCTGCAGCTGTGAATAGACCAATTCCTAAAAATGAAAGTTGCCTAGATACTCCCAAGAAGTATGAAGATATGACTGACACTGAGTCTTGTGTTCAGTTTCAGACAGTATGTATCAAATTTCCAAAATCATTATATCACTTAACTCATAGATAATGAAATGGATGATCAATGTACACTACACATAACTGCGTGGTAATATTACCATGAATTTCATTAATATATACAAGTAATGTGTGTTGATGAACATTGACAAAAATAAATGGCAGTATAGTAAACATGAAATTTCTTTTTTAATGGTGATAGTATAATCACTGAATTTCTTTCTACTAATACATTTTTATCAATTTCACTTTATGCTCTTTTTTCCCCATGCATATTATGAATCTTATCTGTATAACTAGTATAATAAAAGAATGCTTTTCTTTGAAAGGATGCCTTGGGATACTGTTATGGAAACAAGGAGAAAGAATTATTTATGCTTGAAAGAGTCCAGGAAGCAGAGGAAAAATGGAGGAGTGCACAAGCCCTAATTGAGCAAATTAAAGTCAAATTCTCAGAAAAAGAGAAAGAGCTGGAAAATCAGTTGGAAGAACTAAAGCTACAACAGGAAAACAAACTCTTCAAATTGAATCAAGAAAATTATATTCTTCAAGCCAAGGTACTAACCACATATTTCTAATTTTCTTTTTTATTTATTGAGCAGAAGAAAACAAAATTGCAATCTATCCTTCCTACAAAATTTGTTGCCATTATTAGCTTGTGATTGTTTAACTTAAACTATGTAGAGGATATGCATGGTTGTAGAAAGTACCTCAATATGTGAAAGTAAATTATCTGCCTCAGGTAAGTGAATTTTGATTGTTTTCTTATGCTATTAGGCTTTTTAAAATTCAAATCCATAAATTCATTATAACTCTGAGAGAAGTCAATGTTTCAGCAAGAGCTGCTTTTAAAAAGTCTAGACTCAGAGGTCACTCTTAATATTTGGAGTTCTTAAACTCTCTAGGACCTCAGCACAAAATATTGTGATGATTTATCTATAATCATATCCAGCATACTCAATATTATGAGACATATGTTTCTGAACACCTTGAATTGTCAATCCTTATTTTTTTTGCCTTTCCCTCTGTAAATAAAACATTTTCTGTTTTTTTACAAAAGTTAAACAGCATGGAAGAAACAAACAGGAAGCAAAGATGGTTACAATTTGGAGAAACAGCTGATCCTGTCACTGAAAAAAAGTTGAAGCAAATCCACAAAGAAATAGAAGAGCAAGAAACACTGCTTCAAGGATATCAGCAGGTATGGCATGTCTTGCCATAATAATGCTCTCAATGAAATAGCTCTACATGTAATAGCTTGAGTTGCAGAATACAGTGCCTTCACCAAGTAAAGAGGTTCAATTCAGCCTCTCCTCATGATCTTAACATATATAGAAAGGAAATTTGAAGATTTCACAGACCCCCTTAAGTATGGTACCAGTTCTGCCTCCTAAAGACAGAAAAAATGTATGGGGGGTTCTATATGTTTAAGTGCTTTCTGCCAAGTACCATTCTACACTGATTAAGTTTTCCGTACTTTTCAGCAGATCATTAGAAAGCTCTTGGGTTTGCTGCTGCTTTGTTGTTGTTGTTGTTATTTTCCCCAAAGACTTCTTTATTGAAATTAATTGAGTAATATACTTCACAGTATTCTAGCATAGTTATTCTTAGCTAAAGTCACCTACACATTTTAATATTCACACTGATAAGGATCATCATTCTAATGTACAAAGCTTATCAATCATGAAAAATACAAAGACCTCAAATTTTACATAAGAAAAATTTCAACTCTATGAACATTAGCAATAAAACTATTTTTTCTTGGGTGATATGTACATTTCTTTCCTTTTCTTAGTATCAGCTGCTCCTTCTATGTCTCTCATTCCCTCCCTCCCCTCACTGCCCTTGAGTTGCTTAGTTCTGTTTCATCGATGTCTAGTTCAGCTGATGGACCACATTTCTGCACTTTTCACCTGCTTTCCACTGATTCTGTGCTGCCTTTCCTACTTCCCTCAGATATGCACATGTTTAAATCATATATGAGGTAAAGAATAAAGATATGACAAATTAAGAAGAGATCCTTTGTTGTCTTAACTTTGGGTTTTTTTTTTACTCCATTTTATTTTATGTACATATGTAGCGGTGCTTGAGTATTACAATTTAGTGGTTTTCCCCTGAGACTGTCCTCTTTTGGTCTCACTATGTGTGGGTATCTAGTCAGATGCTTAGTGAGCTAGACCATCTAAGGAAGAATAGTATACCCTCTCTGTTTCTCTCAGATGGTTTGAATAGCTCTTTAATCTTAAACTAAATCTGTGCTCTGCTCTGCTTTGTCCTGACAATTTTTAATTGTTAAGTCACTATTCAATAATAGTCCACTTCAGCTACAAGAGTGACTACTCATTATGACACTCATCACTTTAACTCATTAGGATTTATTTTTCACTATCCTCAAGTTAGGGTTTATTTTCTTCTTTCAGTCAAGATAAACAAGGCTGTATAGAGTTCCTTTGGGCCTCACCCAGTCCTAGTCCAAACAGTTGGTGTGTAATGATTCTTTCATCCACTTAACTGTTAACCCTTGTGAAATATGGTCTGTTCTACTGACTGAGAAATTTCCAGCTTCTTTTCATACAATCATTTTAAGCATTTGGAAATGATTTTTATATAACAAGTTTCCCCCCCCAAAATAAACAGAAAATTTTGCATATTTTAAAACTGGAGAATTTTAATATATTTAAAGGATTTCCCTATAGCAAGCATCTTCTGTTTTGTAAATACTGCTGATTTAATTCAAATGTTTCTTTCTGCTATTTGAAAGGAAAATGAAAGATTATATAATCAAGTGAAAGATCTCCAAGAACAAAACAAGAAAAACAAAGAGCAAATGTTTAAGGAAAACCAGAGTTTATTTAGTGAACTAGCTTCTTTAAAGTAAGTTTTTTTCTTTACTTCTTGCCATGAAATATATTTCAACTTTCTGTGCAACTTATTGTTATATTAATAATACATTTAGGTCATCTTACATGGATTCCTAAACTCTTTTCATAACACCTCTATAAAAACGGAAAAATTGACTCAAAAATTCCAACAATACGGTGTGATTTTCTTTGTTATTTTTTCTTTAACAACAGGACAGATATACAGCCAACACATTTTCTGCATCACTGGTTTTTATCCTCTATAAATTAGGAGAAAATATATATATATGTATATATACACATATATAAAATATAATATATATATGTATGTATGTATATATGTATAGATGTATATATATATATATATATATATATATATATTGTTGGTGGATAATGGAGCTTGAACTCTGGCCTGGGCACTGTCCCTGAGCTCTTCAGCTCAAGGCTGCCAACCTACCCTTGGGCCTGGTCATTGCCCCTGAGCTGTTCAGTTCAAGACTATCACCCTACACCTGGAGCCACAGCCCCACTTCTCATTTTCTAGAGGTTAATTGGATATAAGAGTCTCAGGTCCTTTTGTGTTCGAGCTGGCTTTGAACCTTGACCCTCAGATTTCAGCCTCCTAAGTAGGTAGGATTACAGGCATGAGCCACTGGGACCAGCGAGGAAATGTATTTGTATTGGAAAAAAACAATGTACTTAGGACTTCTATTTCTTTAAATTAAAAATACATACATTTCCTGTAAAGTATGCTTTTCCTTTCATGCATTAATATTTTAATCTTTTAGATAAGATTTTTTAATATTTTTTATTGTATTTAATAAAAGGGTTGCATGATATTTGCCAGATAGAAGGTGCATTAATTCACATACATTGATACCCTTCCACATGTCTTGGTCCCCATTACCCTCCCCCCACCCCCCTCTTGGTTTTCCCCCCTTCCCTGTCCAATTTCAAGTAACCAAATACAAATGTATCCAATATATCAGATAACAAAGTGAGATATTGTGACAGTATGAGATAACAAAGGAACAGCAAAAGAGATGAGAAATAACATAGCACCTTAAGGACAGCAATAATTTGTTATATGGCTTTTGTTTCAATATCCTAGAGGTCCATTCAATTAGCTTCATACTATATGTCCTTATGTATCAAGTTTTTGCTCTATTGCAAATCTTTGCTATTAGAGCCCAAGGTTTCTACTGGTTATGATGAATGAGGGAAACCGTTGAGTCTAAGTTCCTTTGAGTCTGGCTTACTTTGCTTAATATGATTTTTTCTAAGTCTTTCCATTTCCTAACAAATGGGGCGATGTCATTTTTTGTGACAGCAGCATAGAATTCCATTGTGTACAAATTCCACATCTTGTGGATCCACTCATCAACTGAGGGACATCTAGGTTGGTTCCATATCTTTGCTATGGTGAATAATGCTGCAGTGAACATTGTTGTGCTAGTGGCTTTAGTATGCCTTTGTTTCTGGATGGTTGGGTAAATGCCAAGTAGTGGAATTGCTGGGTCATAGGGAAGCTCTATATTTAGCCTTTTGAGGCACTGCCATGCTGCTTTTAGATAAGATTTTTATCTTCAGTAATTCATATAGTTGTAATGTTCATTAGTGTTTCATTTGTAAGAATACGTGGTACTTAAAGATTAACTTACTTTTGAAAATATCTCTCGTTTTTAAATAAATCAGAGAACAGATGCACAAAAATCATTTGCTATCTCCAGTACCAGAAAATTCAGAGCCAGCCAGAAACCAGAGTTTTACTGATCTGTTAGCAGAACTGCGTGGCATACAGGTAAGCTACATGTGATTTTAACTATTACGAATAGTAAAATTATTATGAAGTTCCATGAATATAAAAAAGATCTGGTTCTATAATACAAATGTATAAATAAGATCAGTTTTTAATAAATGCATGTTTTTACTTAATTTTTTAGCATAACTTAAATGCTTAGGGTTTCATTGTGACATTTATAATACATGAAATAGTATAGACTTTCTCCAGTGTGCTAGAGATACTCATAGTAAAAGAAATAAATAGGCTTTAATTCCTCTATAGCTAAAAAGTTAGTAGTAGTTGCTATAAGAATCATAAAATAGGGCTGGAAGCTTGACCTAATGATAGAGTGTTAACCCAGCATGCATGAATATGTATGTACAGACTGCTTGGTACCACATGCATAGAAAACCAGAAGTGCCGTGGCTCAAGTGGAAGAGCTCTAGTTTTGAGAAAGCTCAAGGATAGTACTCAGGCCCTGAGTTCAAGCCCCAGAACTAGCAAAAAAAAATTGTTAAGTAGTTCTAGGAACATGGCCTTGTGGTACTTACTGGGTTCCATTCCTCATTACCACATACACAATAAAAGCCTGAAGTGGTATTGTGGCTCAAGTAGTAGAATGCTAGCGTTGAGCACAGAGAGGCTCAGGGATAGTGCCCAGGCCCTGAATTCAAGCCCCAGAACTGTACAAAAAAAAAAAACAGTTAAAAAAGAATCATAAACTGTTGATATACTTTAAATATGAGGCCTTTGTCCATTGTATGGTTAGTGAAATCTTCTCCCTTTCTGTAGGCTTCCTAATTAATTTACTAGCTATGTCCTTTGCCATACAGAAGCTCTGCAGTCTAATGCAGTCCCACTTATACAGCCTCTCTCTGATTTGTTGTGTTTCTTGGTCCTTGTTAAGAAAGTTTCTACCTGTGCCAAGGAGGGCTAGTGTATATCCTATTCCTTCTTGTAATGTTTTCAGTGTGTCAGCTTTACCTCGCAGTCTTTGATCCATTTGGAGTTAATTCTAGTGCAGAGTGACAAAGAAGGATCCAACTTTAGTTTTCTGCAGGTGCTTACCCAGTTCTGCCAGCACCATTTGTTGAACAGGCTGTCTTTCTTCCATTCTATTTTTTTGGCTCCGTTATCAAAGATTAGGTGGCCATACGTCTGTGGTTTAATATCTGAGTCCTCAGTTCTACTCCATTTGTCTTCAGGCCTGTTCTTGTGCCAGTACCTAGCTCTGTAATAGAGTCTAAAGTTTGGTATTGAAATTCCTCCTGCACAGTTCTTTCTGCTAAGAAGTGTTTTTGCTATACAGTGTCTCATTATTCCATATTTCCTTAAAGAATGACATTGGGATATTGATGGGTATTCCATTGAATTTGTAGATATCCCTTGGCAAGATTGCCATTTTCACGATGATAATTCTTCCAATCCAGGAGCATGGGACGTTTTTCCATTTCCTCAGTTCTGCTTTAATTCCTTTTTCAGGGTTTTAAAGTTTTCATCAAAAAGGTCCTTTACAGGACCTCCAGGATATTGAAACAAAAGCCATATAACGAATGATTGTTGTCCTTAATGTACTATGTTGTCTCTCATCTCCTTTGCTGTCCCTTGGTTATCTCATATTGGTATAGTATCTCACTTCGTTATCTGATATATTGAATTTATTTGTATTTGGTTATTTGAAATTTGATAGGGAAGGGGGGAAAACCAAGATGGGTGGGGGGTGTGGGGGGGAGGGAAATGGGTACCAAGACATGTGAAAGGGTATCAATGTATGTGAATTAATGCACCTTCTATCTGGCAAATATCATGTAACCCTTTTACTAATTACAATAAAAAAAAGAAAAAAGAAAAAAAAGGTCCTTTACATTCTTAGTTAATTCCTAGGTACTTTATTTTCTTTGAGGCTATTGCAAAACGAGTTGCTTTTCTGAATGTTGCCTTGTTCCTCTCACTGTTGCATCAAGGAAGGCAGTTGGTTTTTGAGGGTTAATTTTATACCCTGCTACCTTTCCAAAGTTTTGAATCAGCTCAAGGAGCTTGGGAGTGGAGTCTATAGGGTTCTATAAATACAGAATCATGTCATCTGCAAAGAGGGAAAGTTTTACTTCCTCTTTCCCTATTTGGATCCCCTTTATGCTTGCTTCTTGCCTTATTGCTCTGGCTAGGAATTCTAATACTATTTTAAAGAGGAGTGGAGAGAGTGGGCATCTTGTCTCATTCCTGATTTTAGAGGGAATGGCTTTAGCTTTTTGCCATTAAGTATAATAATAGCTGTGGGTTTGTGATACTGGGGGTTTATTATACTGAGGAATGTTCCATGGATTCCTAGTTTCTCCGAGCTTTTAGCATAAAGGGGTGTTGGATCTTGTCAAATGCCTTTCCTGCATATACTGAGACAATCATGTGATTTTTGTCCCAGAAGGGGCCAGGAGTTTAGCCTAGTGGTTAAAGTGCTTGCCTAGAATGCACAAAGACCCGGGTTCTATTCCTTGGTACCACATACATAGAAAAAAGCTGGAAGTGGTGCTGAGGCTCTAGCCTTGAGAAAGTCCAGGGACAATGCTCAGGCCCTGAGCTCAAGCCCAGGACTGGAAAAAAAAAAAAGTAAAACAGTAATAGTAAGCCACAGGCACGGTCTCCTCACAGCTGTCATCTTGATAGAGTATATATAATGTCCCTGCAAAAGTAAACACTTTCCTAGAGTTTCAACAATTTTTGTGTGAGTGCAGGAGGAGATCCTCAGAATAGCTTTGTGAGCGTGAGCTGGGTAGGATTTTTATCAAGTAGAGGAAGGGGTACAGTGCTTAAGTGTTGAGAATTCATGTCAGTTTTTATTTTCTAAGCCATTTCTATGTGTATATGGTAAAAGGTCTAGCAAAATAAAATTCTGCTTTCAGGTATCTAGATACTATCAGATTAAGTATGAGTGTTAAGAGAAGAGAAGAAAATAAAACCTTGTTCCATGAGGCCAAGTGAAGATTTAGTCTTTTGTTACTGTTTTTATTGTTGGCTTTGGAATTTGTACTAGGGTTATACTTCCTAGGCAGGTGCTTAATCACTTGGACTGCATGCTTAGTTCTCCCTCACCTTTGTTTTTGCTTGCTATTTGGAATAGAGTCCGTCTGTTTTTCTCAGCACTAGCCTCAGACCACAGTCTTCTTAACCTGTGTAGCTGAGAGTATACGTCACTCTAACCAGGTTGTTTGTGAACTACATGCCTATCTGGAGGCAGAGTGCCATAGGCAGGAAAGACAGTAGTGACATTCAAGGAACAAAAAGAAATTCTCTGGCTAGAATGAAATAGGAGGAAGGTTTAAAGTAGTTATATCAGTGCAGTGTTATATGGTGCTACAATTGGTGTGTAAGGGCTTTGGGTAGCCCTTTGAGATGAGTCACAGAGGATTTCAAATGGAAGAGTGATATTAACTGCTTCTACAATGATCCCTTTAGCTGCTGTAAGAATAGATTATTCAGAAGCTACTCGTGGTTTGAGGTTGTGAAAGGAAGAATTAATACAATTATATCTGAAATTTAGGAAAGTATGTCACTTTTTTTTGATGGACTATAGATTGTGCCACAATATTTTGGTGTTGGGAAGTAACTTGCCTTTGTATTTCTCTGTCAAGAAAGAAAAAAGCAGTTTGTTAGAAGAAATCAAAAGACTGAAGCAAGACAAACAGGCTCTTGAAGTAGACTTGGAAAAAATGAAGAAAGAGAGGGACCAGGCCAAAGATCAGATTGTTTATGCCACAGGTAAAACATTGAGCTAAAATGGCTTGCCTTTCTACCAGTCATTATGCTAATCTTGAATTTTAGAAAAATAGTCTAATTGTTTTTCCTTTAAGCATATAGTACTCTTAGAATATCCTTGTAGTTTCTAAACAATGGTGTACCTTCCATTAGGTTTTAGTTAAATAATTGGAAGATAAAAGAAAATCAGGAATTATTTTACACTCCTGGCATTTTACGCTTAATATTTACATGTTTGTGATCCAAGCTAGCATGTAAACTTACTGAGGGCACAGTCTGTCTTCTTATCCCTGGGTCTGAACATATTCTTAAGTATTTGAGCCAAACGAGCCACATACAGTGAATGGTGTTTTTCTCCACTAGGAAAATCAAGTGAGAAACATAAAAAGTGAGAAGCAATTATAAGAGAGAAGACAGAATGCTAAGTCAGAGTTGCAGGGAAGACTGACATTTGAGCTGCTACCTCGACAGGTAGCAGGATTTGACAATGAAGCAATGGAGGGAGGATAGTCAAGTTTGGCCAGTAAGCACATTGCCAAGTATATCTGTGGATGAAGTTTGGGTGGCAAACCATAAGTCGGGAGTTATGCTTTCCAAAGTAAAGATACAATAAAGTAAATAAAATAATAAGAACTAAGTAAAACATTAATAGGGTTAAAAACATAAAGCTATTTTTGAAAAGTTATTTATTCAAGTTTGCTTGAATACCTTTATTTGCTGTAATAAGGTAATTTAAATGAAGCACTTGTGAGTGCTTTTCATTTTTAAAATAACTGTAGTTGGGGCCGGGAGTTTGGCCTAGTGGTAGAGTGCTTGCCTAGCTTAGCATACATGAAGGCCCTGGTTCTATTCCTTGGTACCACATACATAGAAAAAAGCCGGAAGTGGTGCTAAAGCTCAAGTGGTACACCTCTAACCTTGAGAAAGTCCAAGGACAGTGCTCAGGCCCTCAGCTCAAGGCCAGGACTGGCCAAAATAAATAAATAGATAAATAAATAAATAAATAAATAAATGTAGCTATTCTTCATTTTTTATTATTTTCCCCAGGAAACAGCTTCACTTTTTATAATGAAATTCAGTAGGGGGAAAATTGAGTAATCAATTATGAGGCTGAAGATCTGGATTGTGAATGCAGTCTCTTGCCTTCCATTGCTAAGACATTAAACTCTGTATTCCATAACTTATGTCAGTGATTCCATTCCTTATTTCCTAGTGCATCTATTTAGACAGATGTTTGTTTTCATTCATAATCTTTTCACTTATTTCCATATTTTTAAAAATACAATTGGGTTATTGAGTTATTTTCTCTTATAGGGGAAAAACTATATGAAATAAACCTTTTAGAAGAAACACATAAACAAGAAGTCAGCCGTCTGCAAAAGAGATTACAGTGGTATGCTGAAAATCAGGAACTTCTGGATAAAGATACAGTTCGGCTTAAGGAAGCAAATGAAGAAATTGAAAAGCTTCAGCTTGAGGTACTAGATCATTTTAGGATGTATTACTGTAGATTGGCCCTATGGTCTTCAAGCTCAACTATGTAAGCAATGATGTCTGTACTATCACTTAAAAGTCTGTGATTTTTTGATAGCCAACTTTTATTTGTGTTTGTGTTGGAGATGTGCTCCATTTACAGCGAGTGAGATCTGTATGTTCAGGGTTCTGCCTTTAGGGCTCACCTAGAACCTCTCACCTGAGCTGCTTGCCTCACCATATCCTGTGGTTCTTGATGATGTCAGGCTTATTTTATTACACTTGGTGCCTTGGCCTTTGGGATTCTGGCCTCACTTTATTCCACATATTGTCTTTTATTGCCTCCTTTAAATGTCAACTCAAATTTCTCTTCCCCAGAAAATGTCTCCTGACCTGTTTTTCTAGTGGAGCTTGCTATCTCACCCCTATATATTCTTATTTCCTGTTCTTTCATTTTGTCTTCTTCTCTTTATAGCACTTGTCCCTGTCTGATATCATTTTGTTTATGTTACAGTATTTACTATCTTACTAGCTTTGAGTGCGGGCACCCAGTTTGTCTTGCCTGGCCTCCTTATCTCTATCAGCTATATGCTAGAAGTACCAGAACTAGGAAAGAGCTCAGTGCTTTTTGAGAAGTTAATGAGTAGCCTTAATGACAGTGACTTTCTTTTTTTAGATTTATTTATTTCTTTTTATTTAAAAGTGATATAAAGAGGGGTTATAAGCCAAGTAAGGAGTACATTTTTTTTTGGAACAATGTCACTGCTTCCTTACTATTTTCTCAGTTCCCTACCGCATCTCCCCCCTTGAAATTGTATCACTCATTTTCAACTGTGTCTGAGTAACATTGCTGCATTTTTTTAATCCTTTGCTCTACCATTTCTGAGCTCTCCCTTGCTCTTAAAAAAAATAAACTCACATACAAGACAAAAGGACAGGAATCATAAACAGTAACAAAGGAGAGAAAACAAAAACAAAAGCTTGGGCCAAGAGTTTAGCCTAGTGGTAGAGTGCTTGTGTAATATGCATGAACACCTGGGTTCAATTCCTCAGTACCACTTACATAGAAAAAAAAAAGTCGGAAGTGGTGATGAGACTCAAGTGGTAGAGATCTAGACTTAAGTCCAAAGACAGTGCTCAGGTCCTGAGCTCAAGCCCAGGACTGGCACATGGAACATTTTCTGAAATAGACCACGTTTTAGGGCATAAAGAAGAGATTCCTGGCAATTAATTTCCTGCTTATATTCCTGGAATTGTTTTTAGAGTTCTCTTTTTATTTCTTTGGTCATCTCTTTCAGTGGTATCTTGTCCCCTGTCACATCAAGTGTCATCGCTTTGGATGGTGACTTCTCTCTAATCTCTTCACTTTTATTTCCTTTTGGTATTTGTGTGGGACCTTGATTATTTATAAATTTCATGATTTGTCTCTGTTATTTCCCGCATTTGGTCTTCAGGACTTGATATTACTACAATTAGTTTGTTCTGTCACCAATAGGTGGTGGACTTTACTTGGTTTTGGGCTGGTGGCTCTCTGGGTATCTGTGTGGTTTTCAGCCCAATAATGAATAACAAATTATTTTCATTGCTGACTTCAGGTAGGCGGGTCCAGGTGTGGATTTGCACTTTTGGTATTTCTGGGGTCAGGAGAAGTTTACAGCTGGTTTCCAACTGGGGCACACTGCCTTTGCTGGCACATCTACTGTTCCCCAGCAGATGTTTTGTAAATTTGTAGTTGTTGATTTCTTAGCATAGCTGGCTCCTGGGACTCCCCAACTGTCTCTTTTTGTGGGAGAGAGCTAGGCTGGCTCCCTATTGTTTCAGTGCCATCTTCATGGAGGTCTTGTTTTCTGTTGTTTTAAATATGCTTTTTACTCTCTTCTTTATGTATCAACAGATTGGGAAATTGAAAGCTGAACACGGTACTCCATCTACTTTACAGAAGTTACATTCAAAAGATAGAACAGTTGATGCCAAAAGAATTCAGGACCTAGAACGACAAGTATGTGTAAAGTAGATTTTTATGAAGATATTTTTTATATACAATGGATTATTGTTTCACCATTTCCCACAAGATATATTTAACTATGACATTATAGTTTTAATGTGATATTAATAAATTAACAGCATTTATATTTTTGATAACTTTATAGACAAGGAATTTTTAGAATAATGCTTCTCACCATCAATGTAAGCTCAGTAGAGTCCGGATTCTTCCTCCTATACTGGGCATAGTGGTATATGCCTGATAGTTCCAGCTACTTAGGAAGCTAAGGCAGAAGGATTGCTTCAACTCAGGAGTTATCTTCAAAAAATATTATTTTTTGTAAAGGGGGAAAAAAAAGACTTCAGTCCTGTTCCGAAGTAAGGCAGATGAGAGGATAATAAAGGAAAGAAGGTCTTTAAGTTGGGAATGTTAATAGTGCAAAGTGTTATGAACAATGAAGAAAACAGACTTCTAATGAACTGCTCTTTCTCTTGAACTCTTAATGAATAGAAATAATGTATGCTATGGTCAATGTAGCTGGAAAGTCTTTTAAAAGCATGCAGTGAGACCATTAGGATAAACATTAGAATAAGCTTTTTTGGGGAGAGGTAGAATTTATCTATCTTTCTTCTATTTTTACCATTCTGCTTAGCATTTATATTCACAGATGAATTGAAATGAATGCAGAATTCCAGTTTTTTCATAAGGAGTGTGATTCTATAATCAAGTCATGATACTAAAACCTATGGCTATTATTCCATCACAAATCCAAGTCTGTGAGGTCATCACTAGGCCCAGCATTATATCCCCTCCTGTGAGAAAAAGAAAAACCAAGCAAAAAATAAAAACAAAACCTTAGTTCCTTTTGCCAGACCTTCTTTTCTTATGTTGAAAGGTATGACTCAGTTTGGTTTAGGGACTAGGAGAGGACTAGAACAAAAGTGGTTTGAAAAATGAGGAGTATTCTAAAGGGAACATAGTCTGGGATTTTGCTTCAATTTGTGTGTGTGTGTGTGTGTGTGTGTGTGTGTGTATGTTTGAGGTTTAACATAACCAGCATGGAAGAAGCCATCCAAACTATGAGAAAAAAATGCCAAAAGAACTAGTCCATGAAATAACTTTAAAAAGAAATTATGTAGAGATGAATGTATGAAAATGTGTTATGTAATTATTTTCTATTATATATTTGTACAATGTTATTCCTCACTCAGTAGTATTTTTTTATAGTTGGATTTCTGTATAACCACATGCGGTCTGATTTATTCTGTGTTTGTAAGAGCTTCTAGTCTAATGATTTTAGGCCTGAATATTTTGTAATCAATGTATATCATGATCTATAAGAATCATTCTGGAATATATTCTAAACTATTTAACTATAAATTATTTCTTTTCAACATAGAATGTAAGTAAAAACAGGACTAATTAGATGTGAAATTTGTTCATGCTTTTTTGTTGTTGCTGTTTGCTTGGAGGTACTAGGTTTGATCTAGAACGTTGAACTTTCCAGGCAGGTGCTCTGCCTCTGGAACTACATGGTTGGCCCTTTGTTCTTTATTTAGTTTTTACTTTTTATCAGCTTGGTCTAAATCATAGTCTTTATATTCATGTTTCTTACATAGCTGGCATATCTAGATGGTGTGAGCCATCACACCTAGATATCAGTTGAGATGAGATGTCTTAGAAATGTTTTGCTCATGTAGGCATCATACTTTACTTATCCTAATTTTAGCCTCCCAAGTATCTAGAATTACAGGCATAATGCTGTATCCAGCTTGTTCATTTAAGGAACCATTTCATAGTTTAATTTTCAATGAAGGTTTTGAAAATTTTGCTTTGTATACAAGCCATTCTGGTATCATTGAGTAAAGAATAATATTTCAATGCAACAATTAAAAAAGGAAAGATTAAAATTAATTTCCTCAGAAAATGATATAAGTATTTCAAGATATCAAAATTAGATCTAAAACATTCATGTAATTTTTAAATAAATCCATTATAACCAGTTAGAATATTTCAAATAAATTTATTTCTAAAATATAATTCTCTCTCTTTTTTTTTTTTTTTTTTTTTTTGCCAGTCCTGGGCTTGAGCTCAGGGCCTGAGCACTGTCCTTGGACTTTCTCAAGGCTAGAGCTCTACCACTTGAGCCTCAACACCACTTCCGGCTTTTTTTCTATGTATGTGGTACCGAGGAATCGAACCCGTGTCTTCATGCATGCTAGGCAAACACTTTAACCACTAGGCCAAACTCCCGGTCCCTGTAATTCTCTTTTTAATAAATAATGTGTGTGTTTATATACCTCCAAATGGTTACAACTTGTAAAAATGACTAGATCTTCAATTATCAAAGGAAAGAAAATTTTGGAAAGTTTTTAAAGTAAAACAAACTATTAGTATTTTGATTTTGATGTATGTCAGTCTATGGTGCACCAACGAATATAAAAGCAATTTTCAACCCTTTTATTAATTACAATAAAAAATATTTTAAAAAAGCAATTTTCAGTAATGAAAATATTTTCTGTCAACTTTGCAAATGATATATGATTCTTAAAGATTAAATCTAAATAATGTTGTCCGGAAACAGGATTTTGAGCCCCACCACCCATCTTGCCTTAGGTAGATCTTTTTGGCAAAAAAATTATAAATAAAATAATAGCAATAATAAAAGCCAGCACTTATCAAGTTCTCATTATATATGCTTGGCTATCATAGGGATAAATTTCAGTTGATCCACAGTTGTTTTTAAAATCTTGAGTTGATACTGTTCACATCAACTTTTTTTGTGTGTGTATGTGTGATTCATGGGGCTTGAACTCTGGCCTGGCACTGTCACTGAGCTCTTCAGCTCAAGGCTACTGCACTACCCTGGAACCAAGCCCACTTCCTGTTTTCTAGAGTTTAATTGGAGATTAAAAGTCTCAGGTCTTTTTGTGCTGGCTTTCAACCTTGATCCTCAGATCTCAGCCTCCTGAGTAGCTAGGATTACAGGTGTGAGCCACTGTGGCCAGCTTATATCAACATTTTTTAACATGGGTTGAGGAGTAGAGGGCAGGAGATGCTAAAGCTAGTAGTTCAGTTTGATCACTCATACTCTTCATATGTACTACCATGACTCTCAGCTGTATTTGTTGCATTCTGAGAAGACTTTAACAAAACAATTTAATCTTTTAGTATATATTTTTCAATTATATCTTAACCATAGTACCCCAAAGACCCAGGTTTGATTCTTCAGTACCATATACATAGAAAAAAGCCAGAAATGGTGCTGTGGCCCAAGTGGTAAAACTCTAGCCTTGAGAAAGCCCAAGGACAGTGCCCAGGCCCTGAGAGGCCCAGGACTGGCAAGAAAAAAAAAAAAAGCATGTGTGTACAATAGACATATGTAATACCAAGCATGATTTCTGTGCACTCTAATATAATTTTTTTCTTACAGAAAGACCATAAAAGTTACCAATAGTTTATAAATATAATGAAATGTATTTATCTATTTGTTAAAATGTCATTACAAGTCAATTGATTCTTCTTGTCTTCCCATTAAAATAAATCATTTTAAATTAGATTAAGCTTATTAGAGAGGCTTGATGGAAGAGTCTGTAGGGTAAAGATTGTTATTACAGGGAAAATGCCTAGAAAGTGATGTGAATTACAGAAACTTTGTGTGTTCCTGTATGTATAAGTAATTTGTCAGTCAGTGAATAGTAAGTAGTACTATTGTTTAAACAGGCCTGTGGAGGTGAGTGAGGTTTCTACTCAGTGTGACCAGTTTTTACTAATATAACAAAGCAACAGATAATGTAGCTGTAGGAGGATTTCCTAAACTAGCCGATAGTTAGAGATGTACTAAGAAGGCTTTTAAACTGGATAATTTTTAGAAATTGCATTATACTCTTTGCTTTTCATTCAGCCTGGAGACATGCTGTAAACATGACTGATATTGCTGATAAACATAATCTAAATTTATGTGTTAAACTGCTTTATTTTTACCTAGTTTTATGTATTTACATATGTTAAAACCTATCTTAATAGGTTAAGGAAATGGAAGGAATTCTCAAGAGAAGATATCCCAACTCTTTACCTACTTTAATTCTGGCTGCATCAGCAGCTGGTGACATAGTAGACAAAAACACAGTAGAATTTATGGAAAATAGGGTAAAAAAGCTGGAGGCTGAACTGGAAGGTAAAGATGAAGAAGCAAAGAGAAGCCTTCGTACCATGGAGCAACAGTTTCAGAAAATGAAGGTATGGGCCAGCTGGCCATGGAGGTGGACCCTGAAGATAGGGCTTCCAAGAGCTAATTTTAGCAAAGCTCTAAATCTTTACCACTAGTAAGAATATTACAAAAGAAACTTAGACCATCCGATTTTTTTGTCTTTTCAGCACCTTCTTTTTATTTGGGCAATAATAAGCTATTACAAAATGATCTTTGCATTGCCCTTCTCAATATTAAAATTAGTGAAAATGAAGTCAAGGAAGAGTAAAACAAATCTGATACATATGTTATATAAATGAAATTATTTACCATGTTTTAAAATATTTTCCCTAAATTTACTTAGACACCAACGAAAAATTGAAGCAGAATAACACATTTTGGGTGGTGAGATAATCTAGGGATGCAGGACATCTAGGGGAGCATCATTTCTTACAAAGTTCTCTCTCTGTGTTTAGTTTGACTTTGTTTTTGAGAGCTGGGTAAGGAACCAAGGTCTTGTACCTGCAAGGCAAGCACTCTACCACCAAGCCATTTTATAGCCCAGCTTTATGCCCACACCTCTTTGTTGATGCCCCTTGAATAATTATTTATCTTTCTTTGGATAGATAGAATGACATTTATTTATATATTGTAGCTGGACTTTAGTCCTACAGCCACAGAGATTTGTGTGTTGTGTTCCTTTCCCCAGATGGACATTTTTCTGATCCTCAGATTTCAGTCCAAATACTCCTTCTCCAGAGAAAACTTCTGTGGGTCTGCTAGTTGGAGGCACTCTTAGCCCCAAGCACCTTTCTTTCATACATTCATAGTTTCAACCATTTGGTTAGATTGTGAGTGATCTCTTTTGCCTGTATATTGTGGACTGCTGGTGGCTCCTAGAACTGTTCTACTCTTTCTAACCATTACATCCTACCCTCAGTAAGGTTCTTATAGCCCAGTACTCTTTAATACATATTGTTATTAATCCCTAAATTAGAAGATATTGGTAGGATTGAATGTCTTTAAAGGTCATAGTAATATACCTGGACTATAGCAAACATATAGTTAAGTAAATATATATTATTGCTAATATTTTACTGACCAAAATGGGGCTCTCAGACACAAACTAAAACTTCCTACCCTAATTTTATACATCTAAATTTGCCTATCCTAACATTTCCCTTTTTGTACTTCCCCACTTCATCCTATTCCTGCCTCTGCTCCCTACTTGTCATTTTCTTCATTCATTTACAAGTCTGAATATACATTTAACATTCACTTGTATTCAAGTATCATCTTCCAGTTTCTAAAGCATAATTGCATCTACTTAGTGCCAGATTTACTTTTATCTCTCAAAACTATACTTGAATGTGCTATATTTGTGCAGTCTGTCACCTTCCTGGCTCCTCTAGATAGGCACCGTCTCCTCTCTGGAACATTTTTCCAAAGTTATTACTAGCAGTATAATGGAACATTTTAGCTCTTACTTGGTTACTGTCCTCACCAGGAATTGAACTATTTGAAAAAGTACTTAATGTCATAAAGCACTTAATGTCATTTACCTGTGGAACTAAACCCAAAGACTATCATGAAGTTGTAGCTCAATATTCAAAGAATAGATGAGAAAACACTATAATACTCAGTCCATAGAGTAAACAGTTTATTCTAAGCATTTCATATATTTAGTATCTTAAAGGTTCATAGCAATTCCAACCTGTCATGTGCCTTTTAACATTTGTAAGTTGATGCTTTGGGGTTTAAAATATGCTATTCCTTCAAACACTTCAGTATTTTATCTACAAGTTGCTCTATATGTTTATCTTCAAAGTATGTGTTTTGCATATTGTATTGAGAAGGGTGCAGAATAAGTGGATAGTAACATGTTAATTTAAATTAATCAATTTTAACCAAGCAGACCTTAACTTTATTTATTTTTTGATACTCCTGGTGCCCAAACTCTGGGTCTGGGGGCTGTCCCTGAGCAAAGCTCAAGGCAAGTGCTTAACCACTTGAGCCACAGTACCACTTCCAGCTTTTTTTTTTTAAGATTTTATTATCACTGATTTCTGTACATCATATTTCAAATATCAAGTTTAACCAAGAAATGTTCAAGAATGGGATATCTATATGTAATCGCTAGCACATAAATTTAAGAACAAAATTAAAATTAAGCTGTTTGTATCCATAGATACATAAGAATTTATGTAACATAACATTATGTCTATAGAGTATATCTCCCATCATAGATTTTTATGTCTGTGTAGTTATATTTATATCTCTAAGATCATGACAATAACCTTGACTACCCAAATACTGAATCATCACTCTTGTATTGTTTGAATCTAATATCCACATGTCAAGGATACCATGGGCCTTTTGCTCCTTTGGTCTTGACTTATCTCGTTCAACATGATTTGCTCTAGTTTCATCCACTTCCCAATGAATGCCATTGTTTTATCTTCTTGGGCGGCTCTATAGAATTCCATTGTATATATGTATCACATTTTTGGTATCCATTCACCTGTAGTGAGGCATCTGGATGTTTCCATCTCTTGGCTGTTGTGAATAGTGCAGTGATGAACATGGTTGCACTAGTGTCCTTATCAGATACTGGATTATGATGCTCAGGGTAGGTGCCCAGGAATGATATGGCTGGTTGTAGGGAAGGTCTATTTTTAGATTTTTTTTTTTTGCCAGTCCTGGGCTTGAGCTCAGGGCCTGAGCACTGTCCTTGGACTTTCTCAAGGCTAGAGCTCTACCACTTGAGCCTCAGCACCACTTCCGGCTTTTTTTCTATGTATGTGGTACCGAGGAATCGAGCCTGGGTCTTCATGCATGCTAGGCAAGCACTTTAACCACTAGGCCAAACTCCCAGCCCCTATTTTTAGATTTTTGAGGAACCTCCAAACTGCTTTCCACAGTGGTTGTACTAGTTTATGTTCCTACCAGCAGTGCAGTAGGGTTGCTCTTTATCCACATCCCCACCAGCATTTGTCATTGTCTGAGTTCACAATATTGGCCATTCTGATTGTGGTAAGGTGGTATCTTAGAGTTGTTTTTATTTGCATTTTCTTTATGACCACTTTCTCATGTGCTTCTTTGCCATTTTAACCCCTTCTTTTGCTAGGTCTCTCTTTAGTTCCCCTGACCATTTAACAATTGGTTTGTTGGGTTTTGGGGAAATTAGTTTCTTGAGTTCTCTGTAGATATTGGATATTAAGCATTTATCTGATGTATTATTGGTAAATATCTTTTCCCAGTTGGTTGTCTGTCTATTTTAGTAGCTATGCTTTTATCTGTGCACAAACTTTATTTTTAGCTAGTCCATTTGTGTAGTCTCTTTCCAATCTCTTGTGACCCCAGGACCCTGTTCAAGAAGTATTTGCCTGTGCGTATGAGTTCTAGTGTCTCTCCTACTTTATCTTGTAGCAGTTTGATGGTTTTGGGTCAGATATTGAAGTCTTTGATTCATTTGATTCATTTAATGTTCATGCATGGTGTTAGGATGAGATCAATTTTTAATTTTCTGCATGTGGCTGCCTGGTTTTCCCATCACCATTAATTGAAGAGGCTGTGTTTATTCCAGTGTACATCTCTATCTCCTTTGTCAAATATAAGCTGACTTTAGGTATGTGGCTTTATTTCTGGATTGTCTGTTCCATTGATCTTCAGATCTCTTTTTGTCCCAATACCATACTGTTTTTGTTATTATGGCTCTATCGTAGAATTTGAAGTCTGGTATTGTGATACCCCCTGTATTGCTCTTTTTGCCTAGAATTGCTTTTGCTATTATAAGTTTCACTTCCAGTTTTTTTGAGTAATTTATTGGAGTTAAGAGTCTCACAAAGTTTTCTGCCTGGGGTGGCCTCAAACCATGATCCTCAGATCCATCGGAGTAGCTAGTATTATAGGCATTAGCCACCAGCATCTGGCTTCTTTTATTTGTAAAGCTACACAAAGTTTGGGTTATATAAGCATATATGGGTCAAGTGTTAGAGCAAGTTTAAAGTCCTGATTTCAAAGTCTTTTCTCATTAAAAAAGGAAAAGAGAGACATTTAGTGGTATGCCCTTTTTCAGAGGAGGGCTTAACTTTATTATAAGATGTACCTATAACTATAAAAGTAAGCACATTGTGTGGTATGGTAGTGGCTAAAAATGAATTAACTGAAATATAATAGACTATGGGAGCTCCAATTATGTAATGCTTTAGAAAGTCTAAGTCAAAGCTCAACCAGGAAATGGGAACTTGTAGTGGAAGAGGAGGACAAGAATGGAGGTGGGGGGCGGGAGAAAGAATGCAGACAACGATTCATTACGTACACTACAGAATTGAGAAAAATAAGCATTGGTTGAAGGGGAATGAAGATGCTGAAGAGATAACACAGATGAATGTGAGTCATATACATGAATTGCTGTAAGTGGCAAAAAAATTTACAGTTGAGAGGAGTGGATGAGAATGTTGAAAGGTATGCAGCATTGATCAAGACACTGTATTCATAAGTTGCAACTCCTTTGTAAAATTACTTAAAGATAATAAAAATGTTCTCCCCCCAAAGGGGGAAAAAAAAAACCTTGGAGATATCTGGAAATATAGTGAATGTCTAAAGAAGGTATAGTTAGGACTCAGCAGAACTCAGAGCTTCAGTCACTAATGAACCATGAAGTATTAAATGGATATTGAACATGAATATGAAACATGAAAGATTACATGGTTATTATATGAATGTTATGTGGATTCTTTCTCTAGATCCAGTATGAAAAAAGACTAGAGGAGCAAGAGCAGCTACTTGCCAACAAATTGAAGGAAGAACCCCAGAAACATCATGACACCAGAATTAAGACACTAGAGACAGAGCTCAAGGACATTAAGGAAGCTCATCTGACTACTGTGAAAAACCTTGAAACTGAAATAGATGTTCTTAAACATAGGAATGCCAAATTAAAATACAATCAAAATGACAGAGATGATAAAGATCTCCAGTCTATAGAATTGCAGGTAGAACAGGCTTATGCTAAAGCAAAACTGGTAAGACTCAATGAAGAACTGGCTTCAAAGGGAAGGGAAATACAAGAGCTTTCAAGAACTGTGGAAAGGCTTCAAAAGGAAAGGAGAATGATGCTGTCTAGTCAGAACTCTAAGGGAAAAGAGGAATTATCTTTAAGGGTGAAGAAAGACTCTTTGCCCCCAAATAGAGAACCCTTGAGTGGCAAGCTTTACCAGCCACATATTTTTACTGATTCTCATATTTCAGAAGTTTTGCAGGAAAACTGTAGATTGAAAAATGAGCTACAGGGATTAATTATGGAGAGAAATAAGCTGAAGATGGAATCTGAAGCAACAGTGAGCCAGTTTGAAAAGTCTATGAAAAGGTAAATTGATAAATTATTTCACAAATATGGATCTGAAAGATTTGTTGAAAGTTCTAATACCAAAGTGGTTGCTCATGGTTCATGCCTATATTCCTAAGTACTCAGGAGAATCATATCTGAGAATCTGTGTGAAGCCACAGCAGGAAAGTCTATTAAACTCTTGTCTCCAAACACCTAAAAGCCTGAAATGGAGGTGTAGCTCAACTATTATAGCACTTGCCTGGAACAAAAAAGCTCAAGGACAATATCTAGAACCTGAGTTCAAGCCACAGAAGCAGCACGGAGGCTCCCTCTTTCTCTCTCTCTCTCTCTCTCTCTCTCTCTCTCTCTCTCTCTCTCTCTCTCTCTCTCTCTCTCTCTCTCTCTCTCTCCCTCCCTCTCTGTCTCTCTGTCTCTCTGTCTCTCTCTCTCTCCCTCCCTCCCTCCCTCCCTCCCTCTTTCTATCCCTGTCCCCCAAAACACAACATTATTATTTCTAGATGATATAATCCCTATCCAAATTCTTTTCTAGATTTTAAAGTATATTATTTTGCTGAGCATAGATCTATTGATTCCAAGTTGTCTTCTGGCAGAGGCCTTGATTTTGTTTTTGATTCCTGTCAAAAATCAGTTATCAAAACTAGTTGAGACCTGGAAGCTGTGTTTTGTGGTATGTCTGTAATCCTAGCTACTTGGGAGGCAGAGATAGGATATTTAATTGAATCTTAATCTTTAATCTTCACATTTTTTTGCACCAGTCCCAGGGCTTGAACTCAGGGCCTGAACACTGTCCTTGGACTTTCTCAATGCTAGAGCTCTTACCACTTGACCCGCAACACCACTTCTAGCTTTTCTATGTGTGTGGTACTGAGGAATTGAACCTAGGTGTTTGTGCATGCTAGGCAAGCACTCTACCACTAGGCCAAACTCCCAGCCCTAATCTTCAATTTTTTAACCCATAAACAATTGTCCCTGTTAGTTCTCCATTCCTGTCTGTAGCTATTTTAAATCTAGTGGCCAGGACATGTTTGCATCCTTTGTTCCATGCATCCTTTATGGTGTATAGGGTGCTTCCTCATAAATTTTCCTTACTTTTCTTTCTTCTTTATTACAGTAAACCAAAGCAACAAACCTAGTTTATTGTAATTTTAACATCTTTTACCTCCTCTGTCATTATGCTTCAGAAATGCTTTAAATATTCCAGTCACTGTGCCCTCTAGGACTCTGAGCTTTTTTGAATATCAAGACCAAATTTCACTACCTCCCATCTCTATTCCTATCACCACTGTAGTCCTCCTCTCCATGTGTAACTTACCCTGTTTCTTTATGCCTTTTGCATATTTGTGTTTCAAGATAAGCTTTAAATATACCTCTCTATTTGTACCCTACATGCTTTTGAAGCCTGATATATTTTTCCATCTCTTTGTAATGAAAGATCCAGACAAATTCTAGATTTATGGCTTCATGTGAAAAGAAATATACTTCTTTCACAAAATATTTTTTATATATATTATTTATTGTAATTAATACAAAGGTTACATTATAGTCACCAGATAGAAAGTGTATTACTTCACAAATATTGATACCCTTTCTCATGTCTTAGTCCCCATTTCCCTCCCTCTACCCCTGCCCCTCATTTTGTTTTCCCCCCTTCCCTATCCTATTTCAAATAACCAAATAAGCATATATACAATATATCAGATAACAAAGTAAAATACTGTAACAATATAAGATAACCAAGGAACAGCAAAAGAGATGAGAGATAACGTAGTACATTAAGGACAACAATCACTCATTATATGACTTTTGTTTCTATATCCTGAAGGTCCTTTCATTTACTGTCATACTATATGGCCTTATGTATCTAGGTTTTGTTCTATTATAAACCTCTGCTAGGAGAACCTAAGTTTTCTACTGATTATGACAGATGAGGGAAACCATTGAGCCTATGTTCCTTTGAGTCTGGCTTGCTTCACTTAAATATTTTTTTCTAAATCTTTACATTTCCTTACAAATGGGGCGATGTCGTTCTTTCTGACAGCAGCATAGAATTCCATTGTGTATAAATACCACATCTTGTTGATCCACTCATCAACTGAGGGGCATCTAGGTTGATTCCAAATCTTTGCTATGGTAAATAGTGCTACAATGAACATCATTGTGCTAGTGGCTTTAGTATGTCCTTATTTCTGTATGATTGGGTAA
The DNA here is from genome assembly GCF_031878675.1 of Megascapheus bottae. Classification (NCBI taxonomy): domain Eukaryota; kingdom Metazoa; phylum Chordata; class Mammalia; order Rodentia; family Geomyidae; genus Megascapheus; species Megascapheus bottae. The sequence goes on from NC_143516.1 coordinate 58,249,023, forward strand.
ATGCCAAGTAGTGGAATTGCTGGGTCATAGGGGAACTCTATGTTTAGTCTTTTGAGGAACTGCCATACTGCTTTCCATAGTGGTTGAACGAGTTTGCAGTCCCACCAACAGTGTAGTAGTGATCCCTCCTGGCCACATCCCATCCAGCATCAGTTGTTATTAGATTTCTTGATCCTGGCCATTCTACCTGGAGTGAGGTGGAATCTCAGAGTTGTTTTGATTTGCATTTCTTGTATGGCCAGAGATGTCGAACATTTCTTCATGTGTCTATAGGCCATTTTTGTTTCTTCTTCAGAGAAGACTCTCTTTAAGTCTTTGGCCCATCTTTTAATGGGATGGTTGTTCCTTTGGAAGTTAGTTTTGGAGTGATTCAATTTTTTGAGCTGTTGATATATTTTAGATATGAGGCCTTTGTTGTATGGTTAGTGGATCTTCTCCCACTCTGTAGGCTTTCTAGTTTGCTAGCTGTTTCTTTTGCCATACAGAAGCTCTGCCGTTTAATGCAGTCCCACTTATCCAGACTTTCTCCGATTTGCACAAAACATTTCTTAAACCTTTCCAAGAAATTATTTTTTCCCACTTGCAACTCCCACATAATTTATGTGTCAGGAATGCATTAAGTATGCAGAGCCTTATATCTCCTTGAAAACAAAGATATGCTTGTTTTGTGTCCCCACAGCAAGCTAGTATGTAACAGAAAGAATATGGAAAGGTACCTAATGTGTTCCTATTGCTTGATTGGTAGGTGAGTCATGTCAGTGATTGAGTTGTCATGCAGTCCTACTCTAAACCTGTTTTTTTTTTGTTTTTGTTTTTCTTTTTTTTTAGAGAATACTTTTTAGTTTCTGTAATCAAACCCACATAGATAAGACCTTATATATTTAATACAGTGTGTTTACCCCTGTACAAATGAAAAAAAAGTTTAACGTTTTCTAAACCTGTTTTTTTTTCTTTTGTTTTGTTTTTTGTTTTAGTCCTGAAAAGAGTAGTAGTGGAACATTTAGGAAAAATTACCTTCTTTCTCAGAAATAATTTAAAATTCTTTTTTTTCTAGTAAATTTACCTTTAAATTTTTCTAGTATTTTTCAATCTGTTTCTCATTTCTTATCCGGAGAAGTAAACTACTACTTTTCCTGGTTCTTAGAACCATACTGGTTCCATGTAGAGATAACTGAATAACCACTCCATAGGGTTTCTTTAACTGCCTTTCTCACACTTACAATTTCAGGTAATGAAATGCAGTTTTTCCTTGTGTCCTGAGAATTTCACTTTAATATCACAGGCATATAACTAACCCTGGAGCCATATGCATGAATTAAAATTACTGAATGTTGCCTAAATACAAAGCATTAAAGATTCTCAAGGGGTTGGTTGTGTTTATCTAAAACAGAATCTGAACAAGAAATCTTGAGTATATCTTAAAAGATAGAGCATAAATCCCTCCCCTTCACATTCAAGTAGATACTTTGGAAACTTAGATTTCTTCAGAGAATATGTAAAGTCTGACCTAGATTTTAAAACCTGGATCTGTAATCACTGATAATGAAGTCTGGAGCCAGGAGTTTGGCCTAATGGTAGAGTGCTTGCCTAGCATGCTTGAATACCTGGGTTCAATTCCTTGGCACCACATACATAGATAAAAGCCGGAAGTAGTGGAGCTCTAGCCTTGAGAAAATCTAAGGACAGTGCTCAGGCCCTAAATGCAAGCACAGGACTGGGGAAAAAAATAATAATAAAATATAAAGTCTGGAGCCATAATTACTGATCTTATGCTTTAAATAACTTTTCATAAACTTAAATTTGCCCCTTATACATTCTATTAAATAGTGAGCTCATGGAGTGATTATTAGAACCCATAAGTAGTTATGTACACAGCACTTAACAACATTAACTACCCCAATAGTTGCTGTCTCTCCCTTTACTGTTTCCAGACTTCCTACACTAATTTTTGTGCTAACTTAATTAGAGGTTGAAGGGCAGGCACTTTTATATGATTTTTTTCTCGCTCGCTCTCTAGGATCAAGGAAGACACTGCAGGACATATTGCATCCCTCAAAACATGTCATCAGAAGGAAATAGAGAAGCTTCTTTGCCAAAATGCAATAGAAAATTCCTCTTCTAAAGTTGCCGAACTGAATCGTAAAATAGCAACTCAAGAAGTAGGTGACAGTTCTCCCTTTGGTCTTAGATTTAAATATATTTTTTTCTTACAGTTAACATATTCAATTTGAGCCAGGCAAGGTAGCTCATGCCTAGCTACTCAGGAGGCTGAGATCTGAGGATCGCAGTTCAAAGCCAGCCCTGGGCACTCAAGTCCTTGAGACTGTGATCTTAAATTAACTACCTGGAAAATTGGAAGTGGCACTGTGGCTCAAGTCGTAGGGTGGTAGCCTTGAGCTGAATAGCTCAGGGACAATGCCCAGGCCCAGAGTTCAAGTTCTATGACTGACCAAAAAAAAAACTTTTTTGGAACAATTTTAATTTCAAATTGAAATTCGATGATAGAAATGAAATATTACTAGTTTGATTCTCTTTTTAATAGAAGACATAATTGGCATGCATTTAACTCTTCTACTTCAAAATTATACCATAAAAATAAATGTTTTTACAGTTTTGTCCCTGCATTTTCAAATTTTCCTGTAAAGAGTTTCTTACAGAAGGTTGAAGTATGTCCACCATGATTAGGAACTTAGGATTAGAATGTTGAACTACCCCTCTGAAGTTCCACCTGGAAACAGTTATCTGTAAACATTCCTTCTATGCATTATCTTTTCCTTCATTGAAGAGATGGTTGAGAACTAGAAACCATCAGGTACTCGTGATAATGAACAGAAAGGACTTTTCTTCTGAGAGCTATGATGACACTCCTAAGCATTTCCTTAATTAAAATATCTTCCAAGTTATAGTCAACATATTAAGAATACCTTTCAGTATCTGCTGTGTGGACCTCTTCTGTGATAGTAGCAGATAGAAAACAGCGTTAAAATAGAACTTTTATCTTAAATTTACAAATGATGTTTCAAAAAGAAAAGGAAAATGTGGCAGATTACAGCTGGTGAAGTAGAAGAATATTCATGTTCATTTTTAAAAGTATTTCTATAAGCTTTAAATTTTAAAAAAATCACCATAAGGGGACAAGTTTCAAAAAAGTTTCCTCATTTCATTACCTTTTCTCCCATCTATAATTGTTTCATACTTTCTGAATTGAAACAAATCCTTGTATGGAGAATTGGTGATAAAGAATTTTTTACATGTTTTTGTAGGTTATAGATAGAGACAGACAGACAGACAGATATTTTTAAGTTCTGGGGATTGAACTCAACCCCTTGCACTTGCTAGGAAGTCGTCTACCACTTGAACCACCTTAGTTCTTAGTGGAAATGTCAGTTCATGTATTTCAGTTTTTTCTGAAAGTATAAAATTGACATTTATATCACAGATATAAGGCTTATCTTATAGTTGATAGCTCTTTTATAAAGCCCACCATCTTTCTTAGTGTTGGCTATATAGAGAGAAATGATATATAGATAGATAATGACCATATATGCAATATTGTCCACTTTATTTGGTATATTTTAAGATTTTTTTCTTCACAGAGTATCACCACATAGCCCAAATTGGTCTTGAACTCAGAGTTTTCCCTGTCAGCCTTTAAATGTTGGGGTTACAAGTGTGTGCCACCTTGCTGGGCTAACATTTTTTTTAAAGATTTTATCTAGTTTAAAGAATGATGAATTGGCATTCGATATTGTTTACTTCGTTTTAGAGATCTTTACTAATCCCATACTTCTCTATTTACTAGGTACTCATAAAACATTTCCAAAGTCAAGTTAATGAGCTTCAGAATAAACAAGAGTCTCTTGCTGTTTCTCAAGTTCGAGAAGAAATCTTACAAAATGAGGTAAGAAGTAATCAAAATATTGGGCTAGTATTTTTTCAGCATTTCACTCACATTCATATTTTTGTACAAATTTAACTTAAATATACACCTTTACAGAACCTAATATTTTTCAAATACTAAGAATAGATATTCACACATCTTTACTGTTTTCTCCACATGTAAAACATGTATTGCCTTTTAGTGTCTATTTTTTCTGTTGACTTTTTTGTTTTATTGGTGCATTATTAATTGTAGTTAGTAAGGATTTTCATAATTACCTCTTAGTTATTGTTGAGGTTGGACAGAGATAGATTTTTACTAAAGAAGATCGACTAATCAACTAATTCTGAGTTAGGTATTATCAGTGAGAAAACCCATGTTTCATTTCAACCTTCATGAGGTCTTATGAAAAGATTACTAAGCAGAGATCAATGTCATACACATGTGGAACAGAGGTGACCTTACCACAAAGGAGTAGCCTAGAACTTGCAAAGTTGGTAGTATTGGAAGAAATGTGGGTTATAAGTTGTAAGAGAAGAGAATGTGTCTCTTAGTCCTGAAAAAGAGGTGTTTCTTAAGTGACTGTGTCCCACCTGGTATGAAGTATTGAAAATTATAATTATTGGAACAGTCTTGGAGGGCAGCCATGCAGATGATTTTGAGATACTGTTTCACACACATGTTGCAATTTAAGTCTGCAATGATATCTGAGTGCCCCTAAAACAGAATGCATAATGGTGTCCAGATGTGAGTTACAGTCTTCCCCAGCTTCTGTCTATTAGTACTTTAGGAAAAGTAAAGAATTTATTTGCATTGCTTTCAAGGTAGAAGTGTTAGAAAAAAATTGGAAATGCTAATTTAGTGGAGTATAAACTGTAACTGGAGGAACATAGAATCCAGGGTCTATGGCAAGTAAATAACACAACCTCTAAGGAATAAAAATTAGAATCTGATGCCCATATGGGTATCTACTAGGACAGTATTTTTCTCTATCATTCTTCTCTCAAAGATAAAGTATGAGCGATGTCTTTTCATAAATTAACCTAGTCTTATTAAACTTGGCTTTGTTGTTTACATCACTTAGAGACGAAAACAGTGAATGAGTAGGCTCTGTTTAATTTAAAGTGTGTTTTTCTGGAACTTTATTAGAGACACTCAGAATCAGCCTTTAAAAGCTTCTGTAAGGGGGGGAGAGGACATGCACTGTGGCTTATATCAGTAATCCAAGGTGCAGAAAAAAAAATAGCCCAGAAAAAATTGCAAAGCCCTATCTAAAAATAAAGCAAAATATCTGGGGATCTGACTCAAGTGGCAAAGCACTGAAGCCCTAAGTTCAAACTCTAGTACTACCAAAGCAATGCTACCACAAAAATAAAATAGTCAAATCATGGATTTCCTACCCAATTTTGCCTACATTACCAGTAGATTTTGGCATAGGTTACCTTAGCCTATGCCAAATTTGTTTCCTCATTGCTAGCATTTACACATGTAAATATGTACACCCTCTTCTGTGGGATCTGGCTATAGTGCTTTTTATAAATCTTGGCATGAACTAGACGAGAACAGATTTTGGGAAAAGAGTTTTAAACCAAAGGCCAAGAGATCCCAGAAATCTTTGAGAACCTCAGTTAGTTGAGGAAGAATTTGTAGTAGGTACAGATTTTGATCTTTAGTTTAACTTGTTTGTATTATTAAAGGCATCCTTAAGACTCACCTTGACACTAATGGGTCTATGAGCTGTGAAAGCACAAACCTTTAAAAGTATATCCATGACTTCAAACCAGTAAGTCTTTTGTAGTTTAACCATGGATATTAAGCTTCCTTAGAAAGCTGAAAAAGTTACAGTTTTCATCAAGATCCAAAGTTTTCTCTAACAATAGGGAAGCAAAGAATTGTTGCTAAACAGGCAGTGAGAACACTGTAAAATAAGTAAATAAATATATTATTTCTAGTCTTCCACAGAATGTGGAGCACCTTCAGTCACAGACATTCTAATTTGTGATATTGGGTAGGTCCTAATGTAAGGGATCCTTTAATAAGACATAGGTAAGACTTGGTCCTTTGAGAACTAGTATAGTCAGACAAGGACTAATGTCTACTACACTTACTATCTGACCCAAGCCAGTATTTTCCCTTCCTAGCTTTTAGAGACCAGAGTTTTCTTGCCACAGAGCTAAGCTCTCAGATCAGAGGATAAAAGGAAAACCATACACATATGCTTTTTCTTTGGGGCTGTCCAGTGTGTAACATTAATCTAAACTGTGAACTTGTCAGTCTTTGAGTCTGGCTTGTCTAATGCCTTGTTAGACCTGTGTCCTGTGTTCATCACTAAGATTCTCCTTGGCACAAATGACAAAAATTATAAAGGACCACAGTGACTGTGGTCAATTACTGTCAAATCTCAAACCTACAAGAAAAAAACATCAAAAAAGTAATTGTGTATGAAAAGGACAGGACCAAAAAAATATGTTTTCCTTCTTATCTCAAGTCACTACAGGAGAAATAACTTGAGGAGAATTCTTATTTTTTATCAGCTTCTTCCAGCTTTCTGCAATCTTCAGAGAGAGTGAGTTTCCCAGAAATTCATGTCTGGGTCTCCAGAAACTGGAAAGGAAGAAAACTTTTTTTTTTCTCAGTTCTCATGAACTCTTCATTGGGACAGATTCCTATAACGAATGACAGACTAATAAGAAGAAAACAAGTTCAATACAATAATACAAGGTATTCTAAGGCAGTGGTTTACATAGTATCCTCAACCAAGAACAATAAATTTGTGGAGAAATGACAGAGCAGAATTAATGAATTTTAGTGTTCCAAAGTTTGGAAATTATGGAAGATAAGTATATAAGAGGAAACCAATGGAGTTACATTTGCTTTCACATACCTCCTATCTTTTCTGACCTGACAAAATTAAGGTCTCTCCAGTAAAAGATCATTTATATTCTGCCTTTAGACAAGAACGAGTAAATACAAAGTAGTTGTTAATTTGATACTTATTAATTGCCTTCAACTAAAATCTGTATCAGAAGCATATTTCAATAAAACAATTTTGAGAATCAGGCTCAGTGAGGAGTAGAAGAAATAGATCTCTGGAAATCTTTTTCATTTTAGAAAGTGTAAAACTTACAGACTGCACATTCTAATCTTTGAAGAAGGATGAATACCTCCTGTGCGACATGTACAGTGCACCAGGAAATAAGAATAGACACGTGAAGAAATACTCAACATCTCTGGCCATAAAAGAAATGCAAATCAAAACAACTCTGAAATTCTACCTCACTCCAGTGAGAATGACCATGCAATAGCAACAGATGCTGGTGGGGATGTGGACAGAAGGGATCATTATTGCACTGTTGGTGGGACTGCAAGCTTGTTCAGCCACTCTACAAAGCAGTTTGGCAGTTTCTCCAAAGACTAAACATATAACTCCCCTGTGACCCAGCAGGGCATTTACCCAAATGTCCAAAAACAAGGACATGTTAAAGCTACTAGCACAACCATGTTCGTGGCAATGTTATTTACCATAGCTAAGATATGGAATCAACCCAGATGCCCCACCTCCACCCCTCATCTTGTTTTCTTCCTCCCTTCCCTATGCAACATGAGATAACCAAGTGAAATATTGTAACAATATGAGATAACCAAGGAACAGCAAAAGAGATGAGGGATAACATAGTACATTAAGGACAACAATCACTCATTATACGGCTTTTGTTTCTATGTCCTGAAGGTCCTTTCATTTAGCATCATACTATATAGCCTTATGTACAGAGGTTTTGTTCTATTGTAAATCTCTGCTAGGAGAGCCCAAGGTTCCTACTGATTGTGACAGATGAGGGAAACCATTGAGCCTATGTTCCTTTGAGTCTGCCTTACTTAATATTTTTTCTAAGTCTTTCCATTTCCTTACAAATGGGGTGATGTCATTCTTTCTGAAAGCAGCATAGAATTCCATTGTGTATAAATACCACATCTTGTTGATCCACTCATCAACTGAGGGGCATCTAGGTTGGTTCCATATCTTTGCTATGGTAAATAGTGCTACAGTGAACATCGTTATGCTAGTGGGTTTAGTATGTCCTTGTTTCTGGATGATTGGGTAAATGCCAAGTAGTGGAATTGCTGGGTCACAGGGGAGCTCTATGTTTAGTCTTTTGAGGAACTGCTATACTCCTTTCCATAGTGTAGTAGTGATCCCTCCTGGCCGCATCCCCTCCAGCATCTGTTATTTTTAGATTTCTTGATCATCTGGCCCAACACTTTCTAACTAAATGAGATAATTTATAATATATTTTAATTGTAAAAAAAAAAAAAAGAAAAACTTGTATTTTGCATGGATGCAAAATAGAGCAAGAGCTCTAGCTTGAAGCACAGTTAGGCTCTGAGACAGCACTCAGGCCCTGAGTTCAAGCCCCATCGCTGACCAAAAAAGCAACAACAACAACAAAAAGAAAAACCAGCTTGGTCATAAAACAAGTCTGAGTGAATATAAGCACATTGAAGTAAACCCTTGTATACTGTAAGACCACAGTGGAATAAATTCATAGTTTAACAGCCAAAGAAACCACAGAAAAACTCTTTAACAAATGGAGTTAGGGAAACTAGGTGTCTGTATGCAGAACACTAAAGTTGGATGTCTGTATTCACCTTTGCTAATACCAATACATCATAAATAAAGACTTCAATTTAAGTAAGACCTGAAATCTTGAACCTACTACAGGAAAGAATAGAATAAACATTAGAATTTATTGGCATAGGCAAGAGTAGTTATCCAGAGACTTGGCAAATAGTGAAGGAAATTAACAAATGAGATTGCATCAAGCTAAGATAAATTTTCTCATTTACTATCTTTTCATGTTAACAATAAGCAAAATCTGATTCCTGGTGGAATTTCAGTTCATAATTATACAATGTAAAGAAAGCACAATTACTTGATTCACTAAGCATATTTTACTCCTGAGAATTATTAAAAATTAAGTGTTCATTGTGTGCTGTGGTATGAAAGTGGAAGTCATATACTAGATTAACCTTCCTGAAGACAGGTACTGCCTTCCTTTCACCTCTGCATCCCTAGCTCGTAAGATAGCGGCCAATACAAAGCCCTGTACTGCATCACCTTTCCTTTACACATAACTTTGCTGTCACATAAGTTGGTTAGAATTGCTCAATGGTAGGGTTACAGAAGAATTACAATGAATTGATAAAAGAAAAAGTAACATTCATTGAACTCCATGTATTAGACTGTAGTAGATGCTTTAAGGGTATTTTCTAATACTAAATTATCAAGGATTTTGGCCAAGCTGAGTGCACCAAAGAAAGTGCCCTTCTTTATTTTGAGCCCCATAATCAGATTGCTATTTGTGGGAGTGAGAAGGTGATGGATAGATCTGGAACCCCTCAGAATATCAATGAGATCAGCTAGGTCACTTCAGAGCTAGAATGAGCCTTTACTCCCTGGATATAGAAATTGGAGCCTTTAATTGATAGAAGAATCCAAGCTGTGGTTATCTGGAGAAGTTTTATATATATGTTCTTGATTTTCCATATGTACCTATTGAAAAAGATTTTCTTCACTGAGACCATATAATTTTTCTACACATACTTCAATTTTAGGTTACAAAACTCTTAGAAGAATTGAGAGAAGCCAAAGAAAACCATACACCAGAGATGAAACATTTTATGGGATTAGAAAAAAAGATTACACACATGGAAATAAGACACAAGCAAAGAGAACAGGAACTTCAGCAGGTAAAGTAGAAAGTTTCCCATTTTTAAGTGCCATCTGTTTGTATGGATGTATTTCCCATCATTGATAGGTACTTAAAAAGACAAAGTCAACACCCAACAAAATAAGCACCAGGATATGGGTAATTCCAAGAGGGAGTGGAGCCAAAGAAAGAGGGGTAGACAGTAGAGTCAATAATTCATTATACATACCACAAAATTTAAAGGGAAGGAATGGTTCAAAGGAAGGTAAGAATGTTGAAAGAGGTGACATTCATTCATTGTATTCATAAACTACTTTATTAAATGGTACCTCTTTTTACAACTACTTAATTATATGTTTAAAACTGTTTAAAATTGTTCCATTTTACTTAGAAACAATGTTCGTTATTAGTTAATTTCAACAAATTAAGCAGTTGGTTAAAAGATTATCATTAAAATGCTCTACACCTAGCACTACATTTCCTACATTTAGTTACAGATAAGTTAATAGCAATTTAAGAAGCAAATGTAAGAAATGATATATTTTTAGGTACTTGCCTTCACGCTGATATTCAGCTTTGCTTCTTAGGTTCCTTTAACAAAAATATCTTGTATCATGGAAAAACCCTGAAAAAAAATTTTATCACAATTTGGGAGACCACAAGTCCAAAATTAAGGTCTGGTCAATTTGATTTCTGGTTAGGGCTGTTTTCCTGTCTTGCAAGTGGCATTCTTGTGTTCTCAAATGGTCAAAAGGCAAAGGAACTCACTAATACCTTTCTAATGAAACTACTTTAATCAGATTGAAGCCGCATCCTTAGGACCTTAACATTTTTCTTTCCTCTAATTATAGCCCTATCAACAAGTAGGGTTTCAACATAAGAATTTGAGCAGAATGTAGGCATTCAGACCATTATAAAGTGAATATATGTACCCTTATAAAACAGAAAACATACAACAGAGTTTTCTGGTCAACATAAGAACCCAGGGAAACTCCCAAGTGTTGTTCCCTACTCAGCATTTGTCCCATCTTAGCTCTGAGACGGTTAAATGTTTTTCACTTTCACTATGAATTGTAATATGAAATTTTGTATTTGCAGATAATTCAGCAAACACACCAAGTAGTAGAAAATGAGCAAAACAAAGAAATTGAAAAATGGAAAAGACTTGCACAATTAAAGAATCATGAACTAGACAAATTCCGAACAGAATTAGACTCAATATTAGATGTTCTTCGGGAGCTACACCGCCAGGGTGTGATGGTACCAGTTACTATTGCAGACAAAGTGAATGTGCCAGAATTTTACTAGAAACTTGGATTTTCTGTCACCTCATCGAAAGGCCTGAAGATGGATGAAATTATACACCTTTTGAAAAATAAGTGTTGCCAGGAGTAAACAGTAGCAAAGCAGTATTTCAAAATCAATTAAACAAGGAAGAATAAAACTATCATGATGTACACTGAAAATAGAGGCATATTTTAAATGGCTTATGATAGGATCAATAATGCTAGGTATTTATAACCAGTAAGATTGATTGCAGAGTGTTTCACTTTCAAATAGATTGGAAAGAAAGTTGCATATTCTCATCCAGATTAAAACTGAGGAAATGTGATTATTCTTTATGACAGAAACATCTCATTTTTCTGTTAGGAAAAAGTACAGGAATGTAAACCCAGTAGTATAGACAATCTTGTCAGCTGTCAGCTGAGGTATGGAGCTTCCTGTCTAAATCCAGATAAGAATTGTTACTTCTGTACTGAAATATAGTAAATTCTCCTGTGTTTCCCATTTTTATTTACAAGTGGTTCTCTTTCATGTACGTCATGGAAGGTGGGAAAAATACATTTCATGCGGCGCCCGGCACCCCTGACCAGCAGGGAAGAACGGACACCACCCGAGGATCCTTCTCGTATCACGCTTTATTGAAGAGCAACTTGATTGAAGGGAGAGCTGAAGCAGAGGGGCCCGGGGCAGGGAAATGCAGCTGCTTATATACAATCAAGGAACACGGGGCTTTTGCCATTGGCTGCTCTGTTGCCAGGGCCATTTTAAAACTCGGGATTGGTCAGGCCTCTGACGTCATACGCGCAGACTCAGTGGAACGAGCAAAGGCTCCGCACTCACATACCAAATAAGGAGAACTAAGAAGTTGTTTACAAGGAGCGAGGCAGGGAACAGGCGCCATCTTGTAATGGCGGCCGCTCTGGCTCCCCACATCTCCCCCTTTTTGTTTTAACGCAGCAGGCCAACATACCTGTTGTGAAGAGAGTAGAGGTGCTGTCCTCCAAAGTAAAACTTGAGGTCCTACTCTAGAGGAGTGACCCAGGCGATCAACTCTGGATCCCTCCCCTTCAGGTCCTCTTTTCCCTTTGTGGAGATGGGCTAGGGGCGCAGACCCATATGCTGACGCACATGCTCTCCCTGACTTGTTAGGGTCAGGAGTGGTACTTTGTCCATCATTTCACAACTCTTGGCTGCCTATACTCCTATTCCTCGTGCAATAGACTAAGGTCTCGAGGGTGCAAAGGCAGTACAGGGCAGTTTTAGTTGGCCTTTAAAGCTGCAAGCCAAATTTTGGGGGAGTGTCCCTGCTCCAAGGCAGTGAGTGCATGAACAAGCATTGCTCTCTCCCTCTTATTGCGAGACCTCATTCGGCAGAGCAACCAAAGGCTAAAGACACAAAACCCAAAACAGACTGCAACAAACATTCACAGGAACTGGAACAAATGTAGGCAACGGCTCCAGCATTGACTCAATTTACACTCTATGGCAGAACAATTTAAAATACTATCATTACTTGAAGCTTTAAAGAGTAAAAACATAAACAGGAAGGTCCGCCTCTGGAACAAGTGCAGAAAACCCCACAACCCTTCCCTTGCCAGAACTATACATTAATCAGAGCGACCCAATTTTTGAGAAACCAGCCTAACACAGAAGGACAGATTTTTTGACAGGGTAAGGCATAGGGAACCTTGCAGTCCTAGGGAAGTTGCAAGGAAGAATTGGTGGCACAAAGGGGAAAACGGAAGAAGCATTAGTCACAGGCATTGGTAATGGAAAGGTCTTCATCACTGCCCACATCATCTTTTCCTTGTTGCTTTTTCCCTTCTGTCTCTTCATCCAAAGTCGTGGCAGCAGAAGAATTATTAACAGGGTTATTCCCAGGATTTTGTTTCGCATCATCCTCTTTAGGCATTTGATTTTCCTCTAATATCCTTACGAGGCGCTGCGGCACCCAATGGGGGGATTCCTGTCCCTGTGGAAAAACACAAACAGCTCCCCTGGATCTCTGAATTACAGGATCCGGTCCATACCATTTATTATCGATAACATTTTTCCACATTACTTTTTGTGTGGGTGGTATTGCCATTTTGCCAGCATGCCGATCAGCAGCTGATTGTCCATTGTCATCCACTGTTACATAATTTAAGGTAAACAGTGCAATGGCCAGCCTTTCTCTGGGGGAGGCATCTCGGCCTATTCCCTCCTTTTGTTTAAATAAAAGTTGTTTAAGTGTTCTATTGGCGCGTTCCACAATTCCCTGACCCTGGGGATTGTAAGGGAGGCCAGTAGAATGAACTACCTGCATTTGAGTGCAAAAGGAGCGAAATCCGGCAGAGGCATAAGCAGGGCCATTATCTGTTTTCAATTTTAATGGTTTTCCCCATGCTGCCCAGGCTTCCAAGCAATGAACTTTAACATGGGACACCCTTTCCCCTGTAAGGGCCGTGGCATGCATTATGCCAGAGAAAGTATCCACAGAAACATGAACATATTTTGTTCGGCCAAACTCAGGCACATGGGTAACATCCATTTGCCATAAGGCATTAGAGCAAAGGCCTCTAGGATTAACTCCAATTATGAAAGAGGGGTGATATACTACACAGGATTGACAAGCTTTAACAATTTCTCTAGCCTGTTGGCGTGAAATGGAAAACTTATAACGAAGGGTTTTTGCAGAAACATGATAAAGTTGATGAAAATCTCGTGCTAATTGAACAGAATTATGGGAAAGGCCCACCAGGGCTCTGGCAGTCAAATCCACTAAGGCATTGGCCTCTGACATGGGACCAGGCAAGCCAGTATGTGCCCGAATATGACCAATGAAAAAAGGATTTTTCCTTTGTAAAATTAAACTCTGAAGTTGGGATAATATATTTGAAACTGTACTGCTACCTTTTATGGAGGCAGCGACTTCCAGGGATGCCACTGCATTAACTACATATTGTGAATCAGAATATAGGTTAAAAGGCTCAGGAAATTTCCCGAAGAATTCTAAAACTGTTAGACATTCAACTACTTGTGGAGTTTCTGGTCGAAAATTTAAAGTTACTGGCTCTTTTCCTTGAACTACATAGGCACCTCGGCCTGTTTTTGACCCATCTGTAAATATAATTAGGGCATTACTCAGAGGCAGTTTTTCCGTAACTTTGGGGAAATACACCCAATCTTCACGCACAAAATTCAGCAGTGGATGTTTGGGATAATGATTGTCAACTATATTTGGAAAGGAGCACACCAAAACTGCCCACCAGTCAACAGAGGCAGCCAATATTTGTACTTGTTGCCGGGTATAAGGAATAATTAATTTGTCAGGAAATTTTGCAAAGTGAGTCAAACACGCCTTGCAACCTGTAAGAGCTAACAAAGCAACTAATTCTGGAAAATACTGAATAGTTTTTAAGCCATAAGAATTTCCATGCAACCATAACAATGGGCCTTCTTGCCATAATACTCCTGCAGGATAATTCTTTGTTTTAAATATACACAGTAAGATTGGCGCTGATGGATTTACACGCAAAAGTTGTGCATTTTCTATGGCCTGTTCAAGACGCTGAATGGAACTCTTAGCCTGAACAGTCAATTTTCTAGGTGAGGTAACATCCGGGTCTCCCTCCAATAAGGAAAAGAGGGGCAACAATTCAGAGCGAGGGACATTAAGAAAATTTCAGACCCAATTTACATCCCCCATTAATTTTTGAAAATCATGAAGGGTATGCAAATGATTTGTTTTCAAGACGACCTTTTGGGGTGTCACAGCTATGGGAGAAATTATGGAACCTAAAAACTGAACCTTTTCTGAAAATTGCACCTTTTCTGGTGCCAAGTTTAAGCCTGCCTTTGCAAGGAGTTTAGATAATTTACTAAATACTTGAAAAAGGATATTCTGCTCAGGGGCAGCTATTAGAATATCATCCATATAGTGAAGAATTCTAACAATGGGAAATTGCTGTCTCACAGGGGAAAGAACTGTGTCAACATATAGTTGGCATATTGTAGGGCTATTAGCCATTCCTTGTGGAAGAACCCTCCACTGAAATCGCGCATCAGGTTGTTCATGATTAACAGAAGGCAGGGTAAAAGCAAAACGTTCTCTATCCCTGGGATGCAAAGGAATAGAAAAGAAACAGTCCTTAATATCAATAGATATAATGGGCCACTTTTGGGGCAAAGCAGAAAGCAGTGGGAGGCCGCGTTGGACTGACCCTAATATTTGCATTTGAGCATTAATGGCTCTGAGATCATGTAATAATCTCCACTTGCCTGAGGCCTTTTTAATAACAAATATAGGGGTATTCCATGGAGAAACAGAAGGTTCCACATGTCCCAACCTTAGTTGTTCCTGTACCAATTGAGTTATAGCCTCCAGTTTTTCTTGGGACAGGGGCCACTGAGGCACCCACACCGCTTTATTTGTTAACCAGGGTATGGGTGTTGGACTGGCGGAGGCTAAATTTTCAGTGACCCCCAAGAAAAACCCAAGCCTTGCTTGTCTTTATTGGCAACTGGCTCCACAGGGGCATGCCGGCCCTGTAAATATTTTCCTAACCCACCAGTAGGGACAAAGCCCTGATTT
The DNA here is from genome assembly GCF_031878675.1 of Megascapheus bottae. NCBI lineage: Eukaryota > Metazoa > Chordata > Mammalia > Rodentia > Geomyidae > Megascapheus > Megascapheus bottae. The sequence continues at coordinate 58,264,468 of NC_143516.1, forward strand.
TTCATTATAGTTTGTGCCGTTGAAGAATAATCAGTAGTTAGAATTAAACCCATTTGCTGTTCGATATCCCGGCCCCACAAATTAACTGGGACCTGGAGGACAAACGGCTGAAATTTTCCTTTTTGACCTTCCTCTGTGGACCAGGTCAACTGTTTTGCGCTGACCCGAGGAGTATCTGCATAACCTAAACCTTGCAGGGTTTGTGAAGAAAATTGTAGGGGCCATGTCTTTGGCCATTGAGTTATTTGGATGATACTCCGGTCCGCTCCCGTGTCCACCAGACCATTAAAGGTCCTTCCTTCAATTGTTAATGTTAACATGGGACGGTTATTTAAGGCCATGGACAAGCAGACAAGGTCTGCTCCTGAGGTACTTAAACTTCTTTCCTTTTCTTGCACCGGGGAAACTTGATGATGGGAAGGCACTAAAATTAATTGAGCAACTCGATCTCCAGGAGCCACTGAAATGACCCCTCGAGAGACTGAACAGAGGACTTGGATGGCTCCCCTGTAATTAGGGTCAACAACTCCAGGGAACACTACAAGGCCTTTCATAGTATTGGAAGCACGTCCCAACACTATTCCCACCATATTTTCAGGGAGGGGGCACATTAGGTCAGTAGTTATGAGTTGAGCCCCCATGTCCTCAGTTATGACCACTCCGGCGGTGGCACGGAGGTCCAGCCCTGCAGATCCTGCGGTTGCTCTGCGGGAACAAATGGCTGTTGGAGATGAGGTGAGGGCCTCTGATAAGTTTCCTGGCACCGAATCCCCTGATTTTGCGGGCCCTGGGGCAATGGGCCCCTCTGCCCGTTTTTTGGCTCCAAGGCCTGAGGTTGTGGGATAGGCTGTCCATTCACATCTTTAACTGATCTGCACTCATTTGCCCAATGTTTTCCCTTTTTACATCGTGGACAAAGTCCCGGTTCGCGAGGGGGCCTCTGCTTTGAATATTTTAAATTGGGACACTGTCTTTTGAAATGTCCTGGCTGTTAACAATTGAAGCATAATCCTGAATTAATTCTAGTGGTCTCAGCTACTGCAGCAACAATTTTATCCAAGCTCACAGGGGCTCCCACCTCCCGACAGGCCCTAATCCAATCTTGTAAGGGCTTGTCTTTTATAGGAATAATAGCCTTTTGGCATTCAGGGAGGCTTTGTTCAAAAATAATTTGTTGAATTAAGAGCATGTGATCCTCTGGGTCCCCAAACAATTTATCTGCAGTTTCTAAGACTCGCCCAACAAAATCTGTAAAAGGCTCGGTAGGTTTTTGAACAACTTTGGTAAGGTTACCACGGCGTTCCCCTCGACTGGCAAGAGACTTCCAAGCCGTGTAAAAAATATTATTAATTTGTTGATAAACCTCATTAGGGTACCCAGTCTGGTCCGCTGCATAAGGGCCTTTTCCTAATAACATTTCAGCTGACCAGTGAGGACGGCCCGCCAGTGCATTCTCCCTATGTCGGGCAGCGGCCAAATCTGCTGCGGAAGCACAATAATCAAGGTACTGGCCATGCGTCAGGCAAGAACGTCCAACCTCATACCAGTCCGTTGGAGTCATGCTGGTAGTCTGCAATCGACGAACCAAAGCAATGGTGTAATTTGCAGAATGGCCATAATTTTGTACAGCGGCCATGAGATCCTTTAAAGCTTTATAAGAAACTGGCTCAAAAACTCTCTGTCCCATAAGGGAATCTTCAAAAACAGGAAAAGCAGAGGCCAACCGAGACCAGGTGCGGGCCTTAATAAAGGAACTTCCCTTTTTTGGGACGTAGGGGGGCGGGGCAGAGGGGGCAGGGTGAATAACATCCTGGCCACTCCCCGCGCCTAGTCCTCCCCAGGGGCCATATCTGTCTGCCTCATACCTGGCAGCTTGCTCCTCTAATTCTTCCTCTTCATTTGAACTTAGTTCCTCCAGGGGCCCTTCCCCCTCATTTTCTGTGCTTTGATCTGACTCTCCTGCATCCTGATCATGTAAAGTCAGGGCAGAGAACTGGTTATCATCCTGAAATTCCTTCAAGGACGGGTAGAGGGAGCTCCTTGGTCCCTCCTGTTTTTTCTTTTCTCCTCTCTCCTCCTCCTGCACTGTACTTTGTGAGGGCTGCAGTCCCTCAATTCTTTTCTTTTGTTTTCTCTTATATTTTACTCCACTCTTGGTGGTCTCTACTTCCCTGTACGATGACTCCGAGAGACTATCCTGGTGCTTAATTAATACCTTCCTCCCTTCTTTAATGATATCAGTATTTCTGCCCTCCTCCAAACAAGCGCGCACCATTCTCCACATGGGCAACGTGGTGCCGGAGACCTCTCCCTTTTCTTGAGCTCTATCCAGGTCCTGGCCTAATTTATCCCAACAGACCAGTGAGAGATCTCCAGACACCGCAAACCACGGGGCGTGTGTCTCAATGTCTGTTAACACTTTATTTATTGTGCCGCGGGAAATTTTCAGCCCACGCTGTTTAAGAAGGGCCTGTAAGGGGGCACAGAAGTCCCTTGTACGGCACGCACTTCCTGAAGAGTTACCCATACTGATGTTACTCTTAGAGGGCTAACCCAAGCGGGTGAAACAAAGTGAAAGACCGAGTTACCTACCCCGGGCTTACTTTCACCTAGACCGAGAAGCTCTCTAGGCTCACGGTCTATCACACCCGAGTGCGCAAAAGCAAACAATAAGAAACACAAACCACAGAGGAAGAACAATAATAAGCACCCAGACAGGAATCTCCCAGAACAACATACCTACAAGGAGTCCTCTTCACGTGTCAAGTTCTGGATCCTCTTCGGCCCTTCCGCAGGTCCCGGGTCTCGGCACCAGTTGCGGCGCCCGGCACCCCTGACCAGCAGGGAAGAACGGACACCACCCGAGGATCCTTCTCGTATCACGCTTTATTGAAGAGCAACTTGATTAAAGGGAGAGCTGAAGCAGAGGGGCCCGGGGCAGGGAAATGCAGCTGCTTATATACAATCAAGGAACACGGGGCTTTTGCCATTGGCTGCTCTGTTGCCAGGGCCATTTTAAAACTCTGGATTGGTCAGGCCTCTGACGTCATACGCGCAGACTCAGTAGAACGAGCAAAGGCTCCGCACTCACATACCAAATAAGGAGAACTAAGAAGTTGTTTACAAGGAGCAAGGCAGGGAACAGGCGCCATCTTGTAATGGCGGCCGCTCCGGCTCCCCACAATTTCACAATAGAAAAACCAGGTACATCCATTGTTAAAACTGATTCTCATAAATAACAATACACATTTTTGGTCACTTGAAAATTACAAACCACAATTTGGAGGGGTTTTTTTTGTTGTTTTTTTACAGTGGTAATAGTTTGAACTCAGCTTTGTATTTGCTAGGCAAAATCAGTGCTCTACTGACCATGCCAGATTTCCAGTAGATAAGATCTCGAGTTTTGCCTGGGCCAACCTGGATGTTTTTTTTACTAGGTTGACCTGAAACCATGATCCTCTGATTCACAGCCTACATGTACCTAAGATGATAGGCATATTCCATTGCCCCTAGATATTACCTAAATGGAGACTTCTTGAGTCCCAGGCTGACCTCAAACTACAATCCTTCCAATCTCTCTGCCTTATAAGTGGGTAGGATTTCAATGTGAACCACTGACACCTGGCATGTTTTGCCTTTTTTTAGTAAAAAAAAAAAATACAATCATGCAGAGTAGTAATTGGCTAATTGTCCGGCAATTCTTTTTGTGTGGGGGACACAAGGCCTTGTGCTCAGCAGGCATGCAGTCTAATGCCAAGCCATGTCTCCAGCCCTGACAATCCCCATTTAAAAGCAGATAGGAAATATATACAATAAGGTAAGTCCAAACTGAAGCCAATTTGTTTTGGAATATTCTTACCTAGCATAAATGAGATAGACAGTGAGCTGTATGTCATTTTAAATTTGGTAGTAGTCACATTAAAAAGAGGAAAGTAAAAAGAAACTATAAAGTTTGAAGGTTTTTAAGTATTTACCGAATATTTTGCATTTCTAGCATATCTCAGTGTGGACTCTCCATATTCCAAGTACTCAGTAATCACATTCCCAGGTAATAATTACAAAGATAGGTGAACTAATAGTGAATTTGTGGGTCACAGATTTTAGGTGTGGAGGTTGTTAAAGATGAGGAGGGTAACATTTTTTTTTGCACTAGTCCTGGGGCTTGAACTCAGGGGCCTGAGCACTGTCTTTAGGCTTTCTCAAGGCTAGAGCTCTACCACTTAATCCTCAGCAGCACTTCTGGATTTTTTCTGTGCATGTGGAACTAAGGAATCCAACCCAGGTCTTTGTGCATGCTAGGTGAGCAATCTACCACTAAACCATACTCTGGGCCTGGAGTGCAATGTTTTTTAATGTACTTTTCCTAAGAAGATAGTAAAAGCATTATAATTTCATAGTTTTTACTGTAAAATAATTTAAGATTACAGTTGATTTATTTTTATTATTATTTGTCTGTGCCTTGGTTTTATCTGCTATAGTATATCTGCTTAGTCTGTCTGAATCTACAGCTGCACCATCCCTCCATTTGTCTTTTCACTTGGCTTTGTACATGGGCCCTCCATTCTTTTTTTATTTTTATTTTTGTTTTGTTGTCGGATAATGTATAGAGGGGTTACAGTTGGATTCATCAGGTAGTAGGTGCATTACTTCTCACACATTGATATCTCTTCTCATGTTATTGTCCCCATTTTCCTCCCTTTTCCCCTCCCAGTCATCTTGTTTTCCCCCTTCCCTTCGCTATTTCAAATAAACAAATAAATGTATATACAGTGTACAAGGTAACAAAGTCAGATACAGAAACAACATGATATTAACCATAAGGGCTCAAAAAAGAGAAGAGAAATAGCATGGTACATTATGAACAACAATCACACAAGATAAGTCTCTGGTTTCCATACCCTGGGCATCCATTCTAAGAAAACAAAGCTGGATCTAAAGCACAGAAGTCCAAATATCAAATAATCTTTAAAAAAAAAAAAGATATAGCCTGTTTTGATGAGGATTCCCATACCTTATCATGTACCTCAGAATGTACCCTAACATTAAAATGTACTTTAAGGGCTGGGAGTTTAGCCTAGTGGTAGAGTGCTTGCCCAGCATGCATGAAGACCTGGATTCAATTCCTTGATACCACATACATAGAAAAAAAGCCAGAAATGGTGCTGTGGCTCAAGTGGTAGAGCTCTAGCCTTGAGAAAGTCCAAGGATAGTGCTCAGGCCCTGAGTTCAAAGCACAGGCAAAAAAAAAATGTACTTTAAACATTAACATGTACCACCCTGCCCAACAAGTACAAGTATCCTAGCAGTACTCAAAACCACCCTTACAGGCACCCTAATGTGTACCCCAAGCGTACAGTAACATATACTCTAATATGTGTCTTATCCCTAACAGGTACCTTAATCCTAACATTTCCTAACACATAACTGTAACATGTACCCTAACATATACCCTAAACATGAAACACATACAAAATCAAGTACCCAAACACACTCTAAATTGCATAGGTGCCCTTACATGCACCCTATAATGTACCCAAAATCTACCCCAGCACATGCCTAACATGTACACTAAACCCTAACTGGTACCTTAAACCAAACATTATCTTAACATGTTCCCTAACATGTATCCCGCTATATACCCTAACTCTGCCATACTCACGTCTTAACATGTGCCCTAACCCAAACTCATACCCTAACAAATTACCGTAATACACCACCAATTTTATGCCTCATCCTAAACCATCTGCTAGCCCCAATCCATATATAACTGGATAACTCACTTTGTACAATCCTAACCCACTCCCAAAACCTACATAACCCCTTTCCTAACAAGTTCTCTGATCCTCACCTGTTCACTAACACACTTTGAAGACAGCTCCATAACATATCCAAAACCCATCCCATAAAATTCTTGCTCACACATTCCCTAACTTCAACCTTTCCTGAACCCTTATTAGAATATTTTCCTCTACTACATCCCCAACCTCACATTTTTCTACCATATTCCCTACATTCTGCCCCAAACTTAAACCTGACCCATTCCATAATCCAAATGCTAATCTTTTCCACAACTACTACCAGATCCATAACATCAACCCATTCACTAAACATAATTCCCTATCTTTCTGTAACACTTAACACCAACCCTAACTTATTAACCTGCTATGTAAGATAACAGAAAACCCACCACTTGCTCAAACCTGTTTCGGAACCATGACTACAAAGTTCATTCTAACTCCCATGCTGAGTAACCTCAGTAACACCCAACCTTTACTCTACCCTTAACATCAACAACCCTACACCTGAGCCCTAACTTCAATCATACCAGCCCTAAAAACCATAGCCCTAACAACCCTAACCATTTAACATCACCACTGACACTAAAAACACTATTCCTTAAACTTATTGCTCCCTCCCCTAGCTTTGAGGGGTGGGCTGGGGTTGCTGAAATGTGTTAGGAACACACTTACATTACTGATTTGAGTTAGCAAATGGTTTAGGATAATGCCTAAGATTGGTGGGTGGCTTATGATGCATGTTAAGGTTATGGATCCCCCAAACAAATCCTCACCCTATCATTAACATCAACAAGTCTGAACCCTCACTTAAACCATACCAACCCTAACAATAGTAACTTAACAACTGTAACCCTTACCACCACCCCAGACAACTAACAACCTTAATTCTTTAACCTACATCCCAACCCCAATTTAACTGACACCACAGTGTCCTGCATCCTTGGAGCTAGGTGGCATTCTTTTGTCCAACTTTACAGAGATACATAGCATTCTAGCCCCCACCCACACCTTCACACATATACATATGGCAAGTGGGTCAGAGTTGGTAAATGTGTGAGGCAACAGTGACCGTATGGATTTGAGAGCAGAGGGCTGCCATGGGGACTAGAGTCATCAGTTGTTCTGACAGTTCACAATTTACCAAGCAGGAAAGGGTAGGCCTCCCTTCCTCATAAATGCTTTCACCCCCTTTTGTCCAGGTCCCAAAAGCAAAGATCTCTGTCCACCAAGGCAGGTACTGGGCTGTATACCCAGATAATACACTCACAATTCAAAACATGAAAACTCCCCCAATTGTCATCGTTTTCTTCTTTCTTCTTTTTCTTTTCTTCCTCTTCCTCCTCCGCCTCCTCCTCCTCCTCCTCATCTTCTTCTCTTTCTCTTCTTCTTCTGGAACACCAACTACTACTACTACTACTTCTTCCTCCTCCTCCTCCTCCTCCTCCTCCTCCTCCTTCTACTTCTCCCTCTTCTTCTTCCTCCCCCTCCTTCCTGCTCCTCCTCATCCCTTCTTCTTCCTCTTCTTCCTCCTCATCTTCTTCTTCTTCCTCTCCTCCTCTTCTTCCTCCTCTTCCTCCTCCTCTTCTTCTTCCTCCTCCTCCTTCTCCTCCTCCTCCTCCTCTTCTTTATTCCTTCTTCTTACTTCTTTGATCATTCTTCCTTCCTTCTTTTACTTTCTTCTTCCTTCTTTCCTCCTCCTCCCTTTTTTGGCCAGCCCAAGCACTGTCCTTGGGCTTGGTCAAGGACAGTGCTCTACCACTTGAGCCACATCATCACTTCCAGCTTTTTCTGTGGTTTTGGTACCAAAGAATCAAAGCCAGAGCTTTGTGCATACTAGGCAAGCACTCTGCCATTTGCCATGCTCTTGGCTCCTCTCCAGTTGTCTTATGAGACTGGATACATTTTCTCTTCAGAGTGCACACAGGCAGAGGAAGTCAACACACCCACACCACAAAGGCTAGGCATCCAGGAGCCTGATTAAAGATAAACAAGACCTGGTAGGTCTAGGATATACCTGTTGCTTCCCTCCAAAGATTCTTAACTAGTCTGTAGAGAGCTCTGAACATGATACCACTAGAATTCACCCAAGCAAATTGAAATACCTTGAAATGCCTGATAAAAGTGTATTTACTGAAATGCCTGATAAACGTGTATATATTGAAAACATAAACATCTGTCACACATCCCCTCACTCCCTAACTCCAGTGCCTTATACAGCACATTGCTGAAAGCTCAGTAAAGACTCCGACTTAAGGGTACAGATTTAGGATGGGCCTGCTGTGGCAAAAGGTGTTCTGACAAGTACCAACTTCAAAGGCAAGAAAATATAGGCTGCTCTTCCTCACACATGCTTCATTCCATTCTCCAGACTCTGGTATGAACAAGACTGGGAGCACAGATAAAAACCTGGTACAGACTTAAGAGATGAAGTTGGAGACCTAAATTTGGCATGAGTCTGTGAAAGCAGGTTAGGGGTAGGAGGTGTCAATCAGGCCACTTCAACATTGGACCACAAAATCAGATTCTTCACACACAATTCCAAGTGTCTGGACTCCACATTTTTTTCTGATACTTTGCACATTTTCTCCCCAAAGTACTTACAGTCAGAAGAATCAACATGCAATGAAGGGTGAAGATGCTAGAACTGCTCCACAGGTCAGTGGGATCCTGTGTAGCTGACAGGAAGACAAAACAGAAACAGTCACACCAAAGCTCCGTATTAGAAAACTGACATATAACATCAGTCTAAAGGAACTGATTGAGTTACTAGACATGAAGGGGTGAGGTGCTTGCTGTAGGAGGCCCTGAAACACAATAAAATTTAAATTCGCCAAAAAAAATTTAAATACATTGGTATGTTGAACAAAATGTGTATATCATCTATGTAATTACAAACAAACTTCCTAAATTCCCGTAGCCCCCAGCCCACCAGCACTGAGAAGGACATGACCAAAAGCAGAAGTGAAAGCATGATGAAGATTCAGAGACCAGAGTAAGACCCTAGGGTCACCAAAGTTGTTCTAATAAGCATCAACTCACCAGTCAGGAAGGGAAAGATTGCCCTTCCTCACATATGCCTTCACCCCCTTCTCCAGGCCCCAGAATGAACATCAAAGTATAGATTAAAACTTGATGACACTTGGGAGAAAGGCCAGAGGCTTGGGCAAGGCATGAGTTCACCAGAACAAGTTCAAATGGAGTCTATCCAGACCATTTTATGTTGGGCCATACCCACTGAAACCTGTATTTACAATCCCAAGCTTCCAGTCTCCACATTTTACCTTGACACTGCATTTTCTCCTCAAAGTGCCTTTAGTCACAGGAAGACAATATGCATAAAAGGCTGATGCTTGCCTGGCTTGGAACACACTATCACAAGAATTCGCCAAAAATAAATTAAAATACCTTTGTGCATCTAATATGTATTGGACCTATACAAATAAAAATCTTTCTGTGCTGGTCCTGGGGCTTGAACTTAGGACCTAGGTATTCTCCCTGAGCAATGTTTGTTCAAGGCTAGTGTTCTACCACTTGAGCTCCACTTTAGCTTTTTTACTCATTATTGGAGCTAAAGAGCCTCAAGAACTTTCCTTCCTGGGCTAGGTTTGAATTGCAAATCTCAGATCTTAGACTCCTTAGCAGCTAGGATTTACAGGCATAAGCCACTCGCACCTGGCAAAAACAGTACTTTCCACACATCCCCTCACACCCTAACCCCCATGCCCTTTGCAAGACATGGGCTTTATTGGGGTCCACCCAGCCTATTCCACACTGGAGTGTACAACAAGATCCTACAATGAAGAGTCCAAGCTTCTGAACTCTTCATATTTTTCTCACCACAGCACCTAAAGTGAAAGGAGTCTCTGAAGCACAAAGACTCAGCATCCTGAAGCCTCTCTTCTGCTGAGCAGGATCTGGGTCATGACTGACAGAAGGAAAAATAAGAAAAAGCAATACAGACCATACTTTATGCTCCCACCTTCTGCTACCCCACCAAGCTCCTAATGAGGCAGATCCTGGGCCAGGCCTGAGGCAATGATGGCTTAATGAGACCAATAGGGGACATGGCTCAGCATAAAGGTGCTTGTCTGGCTGGGGAGTCATGCTCCAAAATCTAGATAAAATCCTGATATGCCCAGTAAAATGTGGAGAAGCCTTAAACAATTTCCCCAACCACCAACACTCAGGCCCTGATAGAGACATGAAGCAACACAGCTGAAGGCTCTAAACAGATTGGGAGCAGGCACAAACTACAAGCTGACCCAGCATAGAAACCACACAGAACACAGAGCAAGCCCAGGTCAAAGCTGCCACAAATTTGGAGCTGTTGTAGCCCAAACATGGAATTGCCATGAGCTCAAGAAAGGCCTGAATGCAGAGCTTGGACACACCAAGAGCAGGCCTGGAACTGGTGTGGACTCAGGTCTGGATCAGACTAAGCGAAGGCCCAGACTACAGTTAAAAATTACGACTGTCCCAGACTCAGAGGAGGTGTACACATGAAGCAGGCCCAAATTCAGAGCTGGTGAGGACTTTGGGTCGGTCCAGATATGGTCCTGGCACAGACTTGAGGAAGGTTCCAACTCTGAGCTGAGCTAAACTCAGCTGACTTGAACTTGTGACTGGACTGGACTTACATCATCGAGAGACTAAGAGCTGGCCTTGACACAGAAGAAGCCCAAATACACAATTGGAATGGACAAAGATGTGATCCCAAGTCAGACCTGGAGCCATAGCCTTTTGGGGACCTAACTCACAAAAATCCCTTCATGCCTTGGGCCTGCCTAGTCTGAAAGCACCAGCTAAAAGCTCACCACTGAATGGGAGTTGTCTCTGGAAAGCTGGTTTAGGCCTTGCATCCCCAAAGACACTTCAGGAAGGCCACAAACAACAAACAGGGAGAAACAGGCTCCACTTCTCCACATAACTTTCACAGCCATCACACACCCAGGCCCTAGCCCTGTCTATACTGAAAGCACCCGCTAAAAGCTCACCACTGACTGGGAGCTGGCTCCAGAGGCCTGGTTGGGGCCAAGCCTCGCCGAAGCCACTTCAGAAAGAGGACAAAGGACAAACAAGGAGCAGCAGGCCCCACTTCACACACTTTCATAGTCACCATACACCCATGCCCTGGGCCTGCCTAGACTGAAAGCTCACTGCTGACTGAGAGCTGGCTCCAGAGGCCTGGTTTGGGCCTGGCATGGCCAAAGCCACTTCAGAAAGACCACAAAAGACAGAAGCAGGCTCCACTTCTCCACACACCTTCACAGCCACCACACGACCAGGTGCCCAGCCCAAACGCGGCCCTCTCAGAGGAAGGCTACCACAGCAGAGCCTCTCACAGATCTGACTGGTCCCAGGCAGAACCCACCAGACCCAGTTCAGAGTCCTCGCCCTCACTTCCTAGGCCTCGTCCCACCCCTCTCATGTGCTCCCTCACAAGTCCCGCCCCTGGACCGCTCACTTCCTTGCCCTTGCCCCACCCCATTGGTGCTCTCCATCACAAGCCCCGCCCCTAAACCTCTCACGTTCTTGTCCTTGCCCCACCCCTCTCGTGCTATCCCTCAAGTCCCGCCCACAGAACCCTTACTTCCTCTCTCCTGCCCCACCTCTTTTGTGCTCTCCCTCACAAGCCCCGCCTCTGGACCCTCACTTCCTCCCCTGCCTCACCCCTCTCGTGCTTTGCCACCTACAAGCCCCACCCCTGCATAGCTCACTTCCTGGCTCTCACCCCTCCCCTCTCATGCTCCACCCCCCACAAGCCCCGCCCTTCTCAAGCTTCCGCCATACTCCTGTTCCAGCCCGCCTTTTTCTCTGGCTGTTCTTCCCACTGCCTCTGGCTGCTCTCCTTTCAGTGCCAGGGCTCCACCTCTGCCCCTTCCCACCTGAAGAGACTGGGTGAACAGAACAGTCGCAAGTGTGTGGACCAGGACTTCTTCCAGCGGTGGTCTGCTTCTGTGGCCTTGGACTGGGCTTGGAGTCGTGCTCTGGGTTGGGCATGGGGGGACCCATTGACCATTCTAGGGTCCTTAGGCTGAGTACCGCTTACTTCTACCTGGGGAAGAGTGAAGGCCAAAGCTGTGAACACTGGTGGGGCGAAGTGGTTGGGCAGCTGCTCTGGTACAATGTCTGAAACCCCACAACCCCTCTAGACCTTGACCCTGACCCTAAACCCAACACCCTGACCCTCAACCTAACCCTAACCCCAACATCCTAACCCAGACACTAACCCTAATCCTAATCCTAACCAGACATCCTGGATTCTAAGAATCCCCATGTTCTAAAGCTCTTGTGGCCCACTTCTCTCAGAACTACAGAAGTGTTATTAGTCCTTTCTATATAAGCTCAGCTGTAAAATCTGCTCATCTGTGCTGGGGCAATATACAGCTATTCACATCTGACCTGGAAAGCCCAGCTTTCTTGATTCTACCATGACACTGGATCTGATGCTTCTCAAGACATCAGAGCTCAAGCTAGAGCCATACTGATGAACCTAGCCCACCCAGAAACACTGTCCAGAGATCAGACCCTGCCATGAACTGTAGCACTCCTGGAAGCCAAGCCCCATGGCCTATACAGGGCTCTGAGAGTGAGGTCCAGTGTCCCTCCTACCTCAGCCATGTACAGGTCTTCCTCTACTGGCATGAACTTGCTGTGCATGCTGTGGACAACCAGGACAGGTATGGTGAAATCAGTGTGGTAGACTTCACCAACCTCCGGCCAATGCTGGCCACTCATCATGGCTCACGAGACAGTGGATGGTATATGGAATGTATTACCATCTTTCAGTAGCTGCTTCTCTTGGGCCCCTTGGTGGGCAAAGTGTGCCCTGGTGATGGAAGAATACTGCTAGAGCCCAAGATGTCCCCCAGAATGAGCCACAGTACACCCAACACACAGGCACACACGGCAACACACACACAGGTTAGGATATTGCTCAGACCTTTATCTCAATCCTCGGATTGCAGTACTCACTTGAAGCTCCAGGCCACGCAGGGTGACAGGCTGCATGCTGATGCACCCGGACATGTAGAAGACGGAGCAGATGCTGGACTACAGCGCCATGGAGCCCCTGGCATTGATCATGACCATCTTGTGTACCAGATCCAGGTACTGTGCAAGCAGAGATACTGCCCGGAGCCACGGGATAAAAGGGAGGGAGAGGAAGGAAGGCAGTCAGAAACCTTAGGTGATAATAGATCAAAGCCTTCCCCTTCCCTACAACAGACCCTTGGAGTTCCAAACTCTTCCCTTTGAGTCATGAGCACCTGATGGGCTGAGGGATGGGGGATCGTCTTTTGGATGCTCCCAGATTGTAGTATTACAGATCGAGAGTGGCATTTTGGGTTTCATTTTGAGACTATATTTTGTATAAGTACTAGGGCTTGAATTCAGGGCCTTAAGCTCCCATTTGGGTTTTTCCACAGCTTGCCCTTCACCCCTTGACCCACACCTCCAGTCTAGGTTTTTTGCTCCCATCAGCCAATCCTGCTCTGAGCTGGAGGATGCAGTGGTGGAGGACACAACCCTGAGATTCTGAGCATAGCAGACAGCAAGACAATGTCCCCGCTGGCTGCTAATGATAGCTACTATGGCTTATGGCCACAGATGACTCCCGCACACCTGGGGACTTGGAAGAGGAAAGAGGCTTCTCCTGAACTGGGCCAGTTCACTTATGAACAGATTCTGTTGTTTCTGGGTTGAACACCACCCAAACTCCCAACTTTCTGATTAACTCTGAGGCCACCAGGCAGCTTTTGGGCCACTTTGGCCAGCCACCATTTCATGAGGATTGCAGCCTACAAAGCAGTCTCCCCTCCCTGTGTGTGAGACAATAGATTCTCTGCCAGGAAATCCACTTTCTTTGCTACTATATCCCTTTGCCAAACATCAGGCTCCAGATCTTCCTTCCTCTATAGAAGAGCCAAGAAGGCCATTGCTGGACTCTGTCTTCCCCATCCAGGACTTATCTCCTTTATCCATGTTTCCTCCGCCTGGATTCCTCAGGGGCCCCAGTGTGTGGGTTGGATTCAGATCCTTGCCTGGGAGCTGGGAACACTGCTGCCTCCCTGCTTGCCTACCTGCCTGCCTGCACTCAGGTGAAGCCCTGAGCACTGCCCACTGCCTCCAGTGTGTGGTATAATTTACTTCCCAGCAGAGGTCGCCTTGAGGAGGGAAGGGAAAGGACATAGAGAATGACACAGGGCTGTGCCCTTGCTGGTTGAGGGCACCAGGGTGAAGTTCCTGCTGCCTGACTCACCACAATGCCTTTGTAACTGCTCAGTTCTAATCCCCAGCTCTGGCGGTTGCTTGTGGTAGCCACAAGTGTGCTAGCGGCTTAAGGGAAAGCTGCACTGCTACCTGTCAAGCTCATCATCCTGGTAATCCCTGGAGATGACGGAGTCACAAGCCCTGACCTAGAGGGACAGCAACATTAGGAGAGGTGTTGACACCAATGGGTGCTTCAGCCTGAGAGGCAGGTCTAGGGCCTTCCAAACACTCTGTGTGTGGGGGGGGGGGGCCCTTTGTTGTATATCCAGTGGATGAGTGAAGAGTGGACTAGAACTATAGGGTGTCACCTTTTCCTGGTCTTGAGAGAGTTCTCCCTTGAGGCTGCTGTGGAAGTGCAGGTGGGAGTGGACATGCCAGCACTCAGCTTGCTGCTGTCTGAGGGCCCTTCATCGGTGACCCCATGGCTGCCACCCTTGACCTGCGCCCATGCTGTGGGCTGGGAGCTGCCACTGCAATCGAGGTCAGTGTTGTGGTCATGGTGGCTTCAGAGAGGGTCTGGCTTACTGGAGAGAAAGCTCAAGGATATTCCCAGCTTCTGTTCGCAATACCCTGCTTGCATACTGCTCCACTACAGGATCTTGGACAGTCACCTCTCTCTGCCTACTTCTTCATCTGTAAAGTGTACCTCATGCCGGTGGGGGGACTCAGGGTCTCCTGCCAGCCTGTGCCATTGATGCTGTCCTGACTGGCATGAGGATCCAGGGCCTCCTCAGAACTCTGAAATACTTGAATTTCCTAATCCTCATTAGGCAGCTCAAAAACCAGCCTGGGTGGTCAGCTTTGTGAGCTCTGCTTCCCTCCATAAGTGAGAAGAGAAAACTGAGGTCCAGAGACAGCCAGCATCACCAGGCCCCGTCACACACCACAGTGCCCAGGTACAGACACTGGTGCCCCTGCCTGCACACACAAGGGCATAGAGCTCAAAGCACAGAGGAGGACTCTCTGGGTCTGCTGTGCTGACCCTACCAGCACATCCAGCACCAAGGGATCCGCAAGGAAATGACAGAGTGAATTGGAGAGTTTTGCTCAAAATAGTCTCAGTCCTCCCAGAAGCCTGCATGGCCCCAGCAACACCTTCTTTTGGCCATGACCCAGCCACTAGGTGTTCGGGAGCTAAGGCTGGTGCAAGAATCCATGGAGTCCTTGGAAAGGAAGCTTGGGACCAGGCAGAAGAAGGCACAGAAAACCTGCCTTCACCACATCCAGCCCTGCCCAGCCCCTCACCACATCCATTCTTGTGAGCTGCTCTGCTGCTCAATGGGGAGCATCAATCAGGACACAAGGTAGGAATATGGTCAGCTTCTTGGGTAGTAACTGAGATGCAATCTAGCTCAGGTTCCCCAGTGGCAGAGGGAGTTTGCTCACCACGGTCAAGTTAGAATAGGGCTTCAGGTGAGGACTGCAGGCAACTAGCTGTTCTCTTCTGACTGAGCCCAAGAGCCAAAGTTAAACATGGCTTGGATTCAGTCCTGTAAGCCAGTATGCCCCCAAAACCCAGCATCTGAGCCAGGGTGGCCCTTGGGTCAGTGGCAGCACTGGCCACTGATGCTTCCTCAGCATGGAGCAGTGCCACTGAGATGCAGACCCCTCCATCTCTGAGTGGCATGCCGATGCTATCTGAAGGCACAAAAACCAAGCCAAGGGGCAAGGTGACTCCCTCACAGCGAGGTTGCTGTGTCCCTCCTGAGCTCCAAAGCCATGGTGGAACCACCATGTTTGGGATATTGCTGTTCCTGCCAGGTACAGCACCAGAACTGGAGCTTCCCCAAGACAGAAGGCCAAAGCTGGTGTTTGTGCCAAAGACAGCATTTCAGCAAAGAGCAGAAAGATGTCCAGCTCTGCACTGGAGGCAGGATCCCTGGCACTGAGAACTGGAGCTGAAATAGTAGCTGGCTCTGTGGCAGCTCTTGGGGTGTCCCTCTTGGGGTCTGGTGCTCCTTCAGCTCTGTGGACTGGAGCCCAGTTGTCAGATGGCTCCCATCCTGCATGATATGCTGTAGTTCTTACACACAGCAGAAGCACTGTTGGTACTGCAATAAGAAAGAGTGCTAGAGGTATTGCTACTACCAGGTATACTTGACTGAAATACCTGGAAACTGTTGACTGCATACCCCCCCCACACCTGCACACAGTGCCACTTCTTACAATAATTTTATAATTAAGAATCATTGCTGATTGATTCCCATCTGTTATTGTTGCTACTCAGCCGGCTGAGATCTGATGATCATTATTTAAAGTAGGGTCAGGCACAAAAGTCCCTGTTAGAGTCTTATCTCTCATTAACCACTCACACACCAGAAGAAGTGGAGCTGTGAGTCAAAGCGGCAGAGTCAAAAGCACTCAGGGGCAGTGCCCAGATCCTGAGTTCAAGCCCATCAGCTGCCACCCCCACCATGAACAACCATATATTCATGCCTGTCACCGAATGTTTTAAATGAGCAAACTTAACGGGGTCACTTAAGCAAATAAAAGTCCTTTGGGATCCATGGTTCAGTGAATGTGCCTTCAGAGGGTGTGCTGGGCGGATGCTCCCAGCCCTATCCAGCCTGGTGCAGGGAGCACTGATTCCCACCAGACATGGTGCTGAGAGGGTGCTGACCATCATCCTCCCGTCTGAGGTACAGCGAGTGCCTTTCTCATCAGAGGGAGCAATGAGCCTGTGCTCAATGTCCTCCTTTCCTCGGAGGCCCAGTGAGCTCTGCTTCCCACCAAAGGGTGCACCCAGTGAGTGCTCACCTTCTGTGGTGCAATGAGCTCTGTTTGCCACCAGAGGGCGTGCTGGGCACATACTCACTCTCCTCCTCTCGTCCCTGGTGCAGTGAGCGCCGTTCCCCACCAGAGGGCACTCTGGGGGGCGGTGCTCACCACCCTTCTCCCCTCTGTAGGGTAATGAGCTCTGCTTGCCACCAGAGGGCGCGCTGGGCCCATGCTCACACTCTCCTCTCCTTCGTGGTGCAGTGAGAAATTCTCACTGGGGTACGTGGGGCACCTGCTCACCACACTCCTCTCACCGTGGTGTAGTGACTGCCACGCCCCGCAAGAGGGCGCGCTGGGCACATGCTCACAGTCCTCTACATGTTGCAGGGAATGCCGATTCCAGGCAGAGGGCGCACTCAGAGGGGGCTGACCACCATCTGCCCTTCCGAGGTGCAGTGAGCACCTCCCCACAGAGGGAGCATTAGCCTGTGCTCAACATCTTCTTGTCCTCCATAGTGCACTGAGCACCGCTTCCCACCAGAGGATGGGCTGGGCCCGGGCTCACAACCCTCCTAGCCTCGGTGGTGCAGTGAGCTCTGCTTGCCACCAGAGGGCGTGCTGGATCCGTGCTCACCACGTATTCCTCACCACTCTTCCTCTGGGCATTCCTGGGCCCTCACTGCCCTTAGCCTCCTTCCCTCCAAGACGAGGCAGGTCTCAGCTTCCTGGTATTCATTTCCTTACACTACGTTAGCTGTTCAGGAAAGCTGTGGCACTGTACCCTCCACTGGACGTGGCATGCTTTACCTCTAGTGTTTGCCTCTGGTGTCTGACTCCTGACTTGTGCAGTTGGCTCTCAGCATTCCCACAGTATCCTCCCTGCTCAGTGCTCTTGACATATAAGAAGTCCATTACTAGAAGTAGAAAGCAAGCCTTAGGGTAGAAGTGAGGAAAGGCCAGTCCATCTCCTTGCATGTGATGACAGATGAGGAAGCAGAGCCTTTTATTTCTTCTGGCTAAAAGTAAGGCCAGGTTGCCACTTGGTTGTCAGAGGTCTTCAGCCATAAAACTGGTATCCAGGAAGGCTTTAGGCTCGGATCTGTAGCCCTGTCCTGAAAGTAGGCTTGGAGGGTCACTTCCCGCATGTCAGAGCTGAGCCAAGCTTTCTGTTGACCCAGGATCCGTCTGGATTTTACACTGCCCTGTCTGTGTGCTCAGTTTCCAGTTCATAGCCTCCTCCCTCTTATGGAAGGCAAGGTCAGAATGATTTACACATCCAGCATGTCAATGGAAGCACACTGAAAAATAAGTAGGAGGGGCTATGTCTCCATCCCATTTTCCCATCCATGGCCCCAAATGAATTGCCAGAGACTGGATCCATAAGGCTGGCCAGTCATGCACAAGGCTCTGTGTCTATCACAGATGGATGGAGAAAACTATCACAAGAATCATGGAGGCCGCAGTGGGTCAGTAGAACCTCTTCCTTCCCCTCTTCCTTCTCTTCTTCTCCCTCCTCCTCCTCTTCCTTCTGGTGAATGGACTCAGAGCCTCGAGCTCTCTCTTGGCTTTGTTGCTCAAGCCTGGAGTTGTACCACTTGAGTCACAGTTCCATTTCCAGCTTTTTACTGGAAAAGCATCCACTGGTTTTGAACCTCTATCCTCAGATCTCAGCCTCCCGAGCCGCTAGGATTACAGGTGTGAGCCATCAGTGCCCAGCTTAATAATGAGTTGTTTAAATAAAAACAAACCTTAGGCTGGGAGTGTGGCCTAGTGGTAGAGTGCTTGCCTAGCATGCACGAAGCCCTGGGTTCAATTCCTCAGTACCACATACATAGAAAAAGCCAGAAATGGTGCTGTGACTCAAGTGGTGTAGCCCTAGCCTTGAGAAAGCCCAAGGACAGTGCTCAGGCTCTGAGTTCAAGCCGTAGGACTAGGGAAGAATAAAAATAAAAAAACAAACCCAAATTTTTAAGTAGTTGTACAAAGAGCTTCAATTCAACATATCAGTTTATGGGTACAATGTATCATTATACTTTATTCTTATTCTTATTCTTATCATTAATAATTAATGGTTGCACTTTTACCTGATATCTTACCTTTTGTATAACCTTAAGCATACGTGTCCCTGATAGTAACCAGAAATCTAACCTTAATGATTCCAAAATGTAAATGTAAGGAAATGACAATAGCTTTTTAAATTTTTTTGGTGTTGTTAATTTCACATGTACTTTGCTTCTAATTATTGGTAGAAAGCTATTTTGACCCTAAAGCTAACGCTTAACTAACCCTAACTCCAGACAGGCCAAGAAACTTAACCCTAACCCTAACCCTAACTCCAGACAGGCCAAGAAACTTAACCCTAACCCTAACCCTCAGGACCTATGAATGCCATTAGGGGCACAAATCCACTCGTTTCCTTTCATCCTCACTTAAACTCAACGTATTCTTCTTAAAAAGAGTTTGCAGTTGTACCAATATTTAACCCATTTTATAACCCTAAGCATAGACAATCCTAAACATAATACAAAATTTAACCCTAATGATCTCAAAATATAAAAATAAGGAAACCCTAATAGGTTTGTTTTGTTTACGTTCACATGTACTTTGTTTCCAATTGTCGGTAGGAAAGTTATTTTGACCCTGAAGCTGCCCCTTCCCTATCCTGAACTAGAAAATTAACCCTAACCCTAAGGACCATCAAATGCCATCAGGAGCAAAAATCCACTTGTTTTCTTAATGGATTAAAATAGGTTGTAGCTTTGCTGCATTTCTTATTCTTTTTCAACCCTAAAGCCTTCCCTTGAGCCTCATAGGTACCATTGCATGCCCCTAACATGTACCTCAAACCCATCTCAATACATGCTCAAATATGTACCTTACACCCTTACACTTGCCCTAACCCTAACATATACTTTAAACCCAAATATTATCTTAACATGTTCCCTAACATGTACCCCATCATACACCCTAACTCTGACCCATACTTACACCCTAGCATGGTGCTCTAACCCAGATACCCTAACCTTAATCCAAACCCTAATACACACTCTAAGCCACTCACCAATCTTATTCCTTCCCCTAAACCATCTGCTAACCCAAATCTACACTTTCTGCAATGCTAACCCAACCCTAAACCTATATAACCCTTTCTTAACAAGTTCCCTAAGCCTCACCTGTTCCATAACCCACTTTGAAGACTGCTGCATAACACATGCATAACCCCAACCATCCTGCAAAGTCCTTCCTTGCATGTACCCTAACTCTCAATCTGTCCTCAGCCCTACCCCAAACTCATCCTTTGTCTACCACATTCCCTATGCCCTTCCCTAACCTTAAACCTGACCCATTCCAGAATCCAAATGCTACTCCTGTGCATAATTTCTAACTTCACCAGATCCCTAGCCCTAAGCTGTTCACTAACCATGATCCACCAACTTTCTGTAACATTGACCTTAAGTCTAACTTATTTCCCAGCACTAACCAGCTATGTAAAGATAATAGAAAATCCAACACTGGCTCCAATCTGTTTCTGAACCATAACTACAAAGTTAATTCTAACTTCCACCCTGATTAGCCTAACCAGCAGCCAACCTTAACCCTACCCTTAACATCAACAACCCTATACCTGAACCCTAACCCAAGTCATACCAACCCTAACAACTGTAACCCTAACAAGTTTAACCACTAATGCCACCACAGACACCTGACAGCCCTGTTCCTTAACCTTAATCCCAACCCTAACCCACACCCTGATACTTACCAGACAGTGTGCTGCAGCCTTGGAGATAGATGGCCTTCTTTTGTCCAACATGCTTAAGTTAGGTCCAAGTTTCCAAACAGAGATACATAGCACTCAATTCCCCACCCATTCCCTCACATATGTATGCATGGCAGGTGTATGAACAGAGTGAAAGCACAGCTGACTGTTTATTCCAATCTCTAGTCTCACCCAAAGTTAGGCATAGTAGGGCCCATACCATCAAGCAGGGTAGGGCAAGGAGTCTGACCAAAACAACCCCAACTGCTAAAGGCTATGGGAGTGGTTTGACATGTACACAAACCCATACAGGTGTCCATTCATGAACACTAATCCTAACATGTACCTTAACACTAATATGTGCCCTAACATGCACCGAAACCCTAAAATGTACCAGAATATGCACTGTAAACCACACAAGTATCCTTACATGCATGCCAACATGTACCTGCAAATGCACTCTACCACATACTCTAATATGTGCCCTAACATCTTAACCCAAACACATACCCTAACACATACTCTAACCCCAACATGTATCTTAACATGTACAGTAACACCCCAACATGTACTCTAAATCATGCACTCTGACATGAACTACAAACATACCTTACCACATACCCCAACACATGCCCTAATCCAAACCCTAATATACATATATGTATATATACCCTACCACAAACCCTACCACATACTCTAATGTACCCTAACACATACCCTAACCCTCACTCATATCTTAACATGTACTCTAAACACTAACACATATGCTAATAGGTAACTTAACAAGTACTCTAAATCATACAAATATCCTTACATGGTGCCTGACGTATACTCTAATAAAACCTATGCTTTAGGCCTTAATCCAGATTATACTAACCCATCTCCTGCCATGTGCCTTAAGTCTAACATATAGTATAATGTGTACCCAAACATGTACCCTAACACATATTCTAACCATTAACACATAACCCAACAAGTATATTAACATGCACACTTAACCATACACATATCCTAACACAAGCCCTAACATGTTCTCTAGACACTAATGTACCCTAACACATATGGTTAACCACATTGGTACTTCAAAGGAACCTTCACACCCTAATATGTGCCTAACATATCCTTACATGTACTATAACACATGCTCTAAATACTAGCATGTATAGTAATAAGTATCCTAATATGTATTCTAGATCATATAGATACCCTTATGTGAACCTACCATGTGCCCTTAGCCAAACCCTAAACCTAACCAATACTCAATACACACCCTAAACAGGTACCCAAACCAAAACATGTACCCTAACACTAGCATGTACTCTAAACTTTACATGTAGCCTTGTATACATGCAAACATACCTACACATACACTAACATGTGCTCTAACCCTAAGACAAACTCTAACAATATCCTAACACATACTCTAACCCCAGTACTAAGACAAACCTTAACAAATACCCTAACACATACTGTAACCCCAACACATGTCTTAACCACTACCACATACTATAAACCTAGCATGCATCCTAGTAAGTGCCTCAATGTACCAAAACATACCAGGAGTGGCTAAACCCTAACCCATACCCTCACACATGTCCTAAGCCTAACATGTAACTTAACCTTACCACATATCCTGACTCTTTATATACATCCTAACATGTACCCCAACTACTAACACATATATTGACAAGTGCATTAGCATGTTCTCTAAGCCTTACATGCACTCTAACATGACCCGAAATGTACCCCAATGCATATACCCTAACACGTGCCCTAATCTTAACCCAAACTCTACCCTGTGTACCTTAACCCTAACACATTTTCTAACACATATTCTAACTCTTAACACATACCTGAATCCTAACACATATCTTAACAGATACTTTAATAAGTAATCTAATATATAAGGTAACAAAGTCACATATGCTCTAAACCATACAGGTACCCTTACATGTACCTTAACATGTACCCTAAACTTACCCTAACATGCACTCTATGACACATATATATCCTAACTCTAATACACACTCTAACCACTAATACACATGGTAACAAGTAGCCTAACACATAGTCTAAACCATACAGGTAATTGTAACCCACTTGAGAGCCAGGAGAACTCCCATCACTTTGCTGAAGGCAGCTGTGGTTACTAGAGATAGAGCCCCTCAGGCATGCCTTCTTGTTTCTTATAAAGAACCTTTTCATTCGTTACTTTCATTCTGCATTCTCTCAAGACCATCAAATCAGCTTCTGTACAGATTGCCTTGATGTCGGTCCCAAAGAGGTCATCCTTTGCCATGATTCAAGTCACCTAGAGTCACATCATTGGCCAGCATCATCCTGCTTGTGTGAATCTGGAAGATGCACTTCTTTGTTTTCTCATCCAGCAGGGAGAACTTGATCTTCCTGCCAATGTGGCTTGGTCTCATCAGTGCTGGATCCAAAGTTTCTATCCGGTTAGTGGCCATGATAACTTTCACGTCCCCCCTTGAATCAAAGCTATCCAACTGTTTCAACAGCTCTAACACAGTTTGCTGAATTTCCCTCTCACCTCTAGAGTTTGAATCGTACCTTTTGGTCCCAATGGCATCAATTTCATCAATAAACACAATGAATGGTGCGTGTTCTTCTGCAACTTGAAACAATTCCTGTACAAGTTTGGGCACATCGCCTAGATACTTTTGAATAAGTTCTGAGCCCACCACTCTCAAGAAAGTGGCCGATGTTTGATTTACTACTGCTTAGCCAACAGAGTTTTACCTGGGTCAGGTGGCCCATAGAGAATACCCTTAGGGGGTTTTATACCCATCTCTTCATAATATTTAGGATGGGTGAGAGGCAACCCCACAGATTCCTTAATTTCCTAGATTTGGTTGTCTAAGCTGCCAATATCTGCATGAGTCTTTTCCACCTTCATCACTGTGACCAGGGTGTCCATGTCATCCATCAGCACCCCATCCCCGCATGCACCTTGTGGTTGAGCAGGACTGAGCAGCCTGGTTCCAGCAGATCCTTGTCCAGGAAAGAAAAGGATGCTGACATAGTGCTCAGAGCCCACAGATGCAGACACCATGGCACGATTGTCATCAGTGATCTCTTCTAAGGTGCAACTGACAACAGGATCCCCCACATGTCATCCACCTCAATCTTTTCTCCTCTTGCTTTTCTTCTAATGTTTTCATTTGTTCCTGATTTCTAATAAATTCTTCCTCCATGAGAAGATAGTCCTTCTCTAACTTCAGTAATTTCAAGTGGCACTGAGTGTGAGGTGTCACCAGTGGCAGTTTGCTGGTAGCATCTGGTCCCTTGGTTTTCTTCTTTTTTCCTACTCTAATTGGTACAGGTGATTCATATTGAATTTTCTTGTCCCTGTCTTTTTCTTACTACCCTTGGGGCCATGACCACTGCTCTAACTTGGTTGCTGTAGGTGCTGTCACCAGTCCTTTATTTTTTGTGCACAGAGAAGCACGTCTTCGGGATATAATAACTTTTTTTTTTTCTAAATTGGAACTGGCTTCATTTCCTCTCATTTCCCTAGGTAAAGTTGGAAAACGGTATAGTGATGGCTTGAATAACAGATTTGTAGGTGGTTAAACTCAGGCTATTTAGACAATACTTCTCACAATATGATACATTAAAGCACGAGGTTCAGTTTTATAATCCATGAACACCATTATAACTACATGTGGGCAAGATAACTGATTCCTCAGATTCTTGGCTTAGCCACTAAGAAAAACTGATAAGCAGAAGTGTTGGTCAAACACACAAGGCAAAGATGCATTGGTGGGAAGTCCAGTGCAGGAGTGGATTACTAGCATACATTAAGGAAGCTTAAGGCATAGAATACATCGCTACTTACTCACCAGCCTCTGACTTTCTATTTTTAACAAGTAGCTTACATGATTCTCACCAAGGAATCTTGCTGCATGTGTGCTTACATAGTTACAGAGGTGATGTTGAGGTCTCAATTTTGTTCTTAAGAAACTCATTCTCACCAAGGAATCTTGACTCATGCGTGCTTACATAGTTGTTTTTTTTTTTTAATATTGTACAGAGGTGATGTTGAGGTCTCAGTTTCATTCATAAGGAAATCATTACAAGGGGGAGTGACTCCCTGGTGGAGTACCTCCCTAAAAAGGTCAAATCCTTATAATGTCAAAAACAAATAAACTGCAGAATCAGAGGAGATAATACTGACATCCTGGATCTCAGAGGTATCAGCAGAGGAGAAGTGTTTTAAATGCATGCACATGGGCAGAATACTATATGCAGATGTCTATCAGATATTTTATGTTTTTAGCAATATGGTAGATTGAGCCCAACTCCGCACACATGCTAGATAAGTACTCAACCTCCAAACAGCTACTAACTCCTCACCCTCACCTTTTAAAATGAACTTTGATTCAGGTTCTTAGTGGTCTAGACTGACCTCAAATTTGTGATGTTTCTGCTTCAGCCTCTCAAGAGTTGGGATTACAGATATGTACCACCATATCCAACTAATGTTTTTATGTCTTGTATTAGGTGCTATTACTAAACCAATTTTGTATGTCTTCTGAATCTTGGGGCCACCTGGAAGTTCAAGAAGGTTCTGGTTGTCTCCGATGTCTGATCCTTTGAGTACAGACAACGGTCAGCTGGAATTACCATCACATTCTGAATCTGGAGGTCGTGATGAAAATAAATATTTGAAATTCAGTTATTAGGAGTAAGGATGCCAGTAGCAGCATAAAGCACACAGCTTACCTTATGGTCAGAACTAGTTTAGTATTTTTTTTTTGCCAGTCCTGGGCCTCGAACTCAGGGCCTGAGCACTGTCCTTGGGCATTCTCAAGGCTAGAACTCTACCACTTGAGCCACAGCACCAGTTCTAGCTTTTTTTCCTGTATGTATATGGTACTGAGGAATTGAACTCGGATCTTCGTGCATGCTAGGCAAGCACTCTACCACTAAGCCAAACTCCCAGCCCTAGTTTAGTATTTTTGTTAACTAGTTTTCTTTGGCTTTTGTTTTTTTGGCCAGTCCTGGGCTTGAACTCAGGGCCTGAGCACTGTCCTTGGACTTTCTCAAGGCTAGAGCTCTACTACTTGAGCTTCAGCACCACTTCTAGCTTTTTTTTTTCTATGTATATGATAATGACGAATCGAACCTGGGTCTTCGTGCATGCTAGGCAAGCACTCTACCACTAGGCCAAACTCCCAGCCCCCGGCTTTTGTTTTATAAACCTGCCAATCAGGTTAACTCCACCAATTTTGGAAGCAACCTGCTATTCTTCACATAAATCCATTTTTTCCCCCTCCTGTTTCTAACCCAGAACTGGTATTTGCCACACTACAATGAATTTTACTCTCTAAGAGTCATTAGAGATAGCATGTCAGATACTTATTCTCCCTCTTCTTCAGCATGTCACCTGGTCTCCCACAATCTTAAATTAGAGGTCGGTAGTGTATGATGGTGTCCCAGAAAAATTAGAAATTAAAACTTAGATTTGCATACTATGATCACTGGCACGTTTTTTAAAACTTGTATCAGAACACCCAATGACTAACAAGATCCCATGAGCAGTTTACCTTTAAATTTTGTTTATATTGTTATCAATGACTGGAAGTTATTTAAACTTAGAGGGTCCAGGATGTTTCCAACTGAAAACCAAGTTATATGAAGATGAAAAATGTGTGCCAAAAATACTTGACAGTTTGCACATAAACTTCTGTTTTCTAATTATAATTCCTTTGGTACATAGTCAATCTGTGAAATTGTTGAGTATGTCTTAAAAATTAATCAAAACAATCAGCAAATTTATTTTAACTACTTGTTAATAAATATACATCTTGGCCCACAGAATAAATTTGGTATATCTAGTTATAAATAAAAACACATACAATTGGGGCCGGAAGTTTGGCCTAGTGGTAGAGTGCTTGCCTAGCATGCACGAAGACCTGGGTTCGATTCCTCGGTACCACATACATAGAAAAAAGCCAGAAATGGTGCTGAGGTTCAAGTGGTAGAGCTCTAACCTTGAGAAAGTCCAAGGACAGTGCTCAGGCTCTGAGCTCAAGCCCACGACTGGCAAAAAAATAAAACAAACAAAAAAAAAAACCACATACAATCATCCATTGCTTAACGATGGGGACGTATTCTGAAATGAGACTTCAGTGCTGTGTGAACATCACTGTATTTACACAAACCTAGATGGTACAGTCTACTACACAGGGATGCTAAATGTTTATGCATCTACTGCTGACTGAAACAGCATTATAGAGTGCATGACTATACCACTAACATTATAAGAATAAGTAAAGGAGTACACATTTTAGCTATTCTGCCAGACATACATTTGTTCATTTATTTACACCAGAAGCTGAAAATAAACATGCATCAGTTATATAATGCATACTTACAAAAACCTCCTGTCCATTACAACTGATGAATACAAACAGACCTTCCATTCACCCTTAGTGCATCTCAAGAAAAACAGGGAAGAAAAATTAGTGAATTTAATGTTATTCAGCACCTTTAGTAAAGTCAAAATTTAACATCTCCATATATCAAAAACATATGCATCTGTATCACTGTGTCACCCAACAAGTAAAGTTAGTTTTTTCCACTTTAACATGAAGTATTTTATTTACATTGCTCTTCAGATCAACAAATTTTAACAATAGTTAAAAAGTATCTAAATTCATAAAAGTATTACATAAATTTCAACATTTAATTATTATGTACATACAAGAAAGTCTATGAAAAAGTTAAAGAAATGGAGTCAAAAAGTTCAGGCAACATTACCAAATTTAGCAAAATTCCAACCAAATCAAGACAGAGGGAATTTGAGAATTTTTATATGCTGCTCATGTGAACACAAAAATTCCAGTAATAAAAGTCAATATGAGAAAGGATGTTTAAACCAACAGTAGAAAATATATTTTCATAGGCATGATACATGTGTAATAGCAATAGTAATGGTTTCATAAAAACAGTAACAACATTGTCATATATGAGCTACCTGGTTGAGCAGAGGATAAAGGGATGTTTTAGGAGTAAAGAAGTTGATTTCAAAAATATATTTTAGCAGCCATAATTGTATTTCCAGTTAAAACACAGTAAAATGTTAAAAGAAAACTTTATGGTTAGCTAAATAATACTCCAAAACTAGAAAATTAAAAATCACATGCTTTTCTAGCAATAACAGCCTTTAGTAAGATGTTGTCTGATATAAGAATCATGAAAGCCAATACTAATCAGATAGCCATGTGGGCTTAAAGTTCCACTGAAATACTTGGGTAGCAAAATATATGAAAAACTAATAAAAAAGTAAAAAGATAAAACTAAAAAAATATTGCACAGCCACATTACCTAGAAAATAAAGTTGATGTTTAGAAAGCTCTATGTATGGATGATATAAATTATCTTCCATATAAAAATGTATAAATATTTCTTAGAACTTATTAACATCTACATTTAACTATAATACATCATTTAAATTACTGTTGGATGAGGTAATTGTCAAGTCATTAACAAAGCTTTTATCCTACTGGAAATATTTGAGGGCAGCAACCAGAAAGAATTTCTCTAAAAATATTTCTGAATCAAGAACAGCTATATGAGCAGCTCTCCCAATGAGTGAATCAGCTGTATTGGGCAATGCATTGATTACATTGTATCGAACCAAATTGCAGCCTTTGCTTTGTAGAACTGGGCGAAGCAAGTTGTGGATCATTTCTGAATAGATTTGTCCTAGAGAGAACACAGAAAAAATATTACCATGAGTAACTGGAAAAAAAGAATCTATCAACTCTTCAGTAGTTCACAAAATTTAGTTACATTATTTCCACATAAATTAGAAAGATGCCTTTTGAAATTTAGGTTTTATTTCTCTTTAAGCTATCATTTTTTATTAGTTTGTAGGAATTATAATTATAGCTCCCAGACAAATAAAAGTAACAACTTTATTATACACTTGTCAATGTGTGTATTAAATAAAATATGTTTCCTAATGGTTAAATTATTTATAATTCATTAAATCATTATGAAAATAGCTAACCATAGTAAAATGTTTTGACAAAGTAAAATAATTGACTTATAGTCTTCAGCAAGTACTTTCATGCTTCTTTGACAGTTAATATTCAAAACTGTGTTAAGAAAGAACAGCAACTTCAAATAGTGAGAAGAACAGCACAAACTTGGCTCAGAGAACAACAGAATTCCTGTTTTTGGTTTGAACGTGTAATGGCTGTAATCCTAGCTACTCAGGAGGCTGAGATCTGAGTTTGAAGCCAGCACAGCAGAAACATCCATGACACTCTTTATCTTCAAAAGGCCAGAAGTAGAAGTGCTCAAGTAAGTAAAGCCATGGCCTTGAGCAAAAATCAAAACACAACAAAAATGCAAAAAAGAACAGTTAATCTAGAGCATGGCCGAATTCATGCCTGGTTAGTAATACAAAAATTGACAAAAAAAAAATCAAAGTTGTACTGTGTACTTCTAGCTTCTGGTATGAGAGATAACGATTAAATCTATATTTATACACATTATTATACAAGCTGACTAAGAGGCAACCATTGCTTATAGATCTTTTTCTTTTTTGGGCGAGTAGGGGGGATAGTGAGTGGTGCCACTACTGGGGCTTGAACTAGGGGACTCTTGCTCTCGGTTTGAGTATTTTGTTCAAGGCTGGCACTCTACCATTTGGATTTTTTGCTGAATGACTGCAGATAAAAGTCTCATGAACTTTTCTGCCCAGGTTACCTTTGACCCTCACTAGGATTATAGGCATCCAGGAAAACTAGTGGTGACTAACATATGATAACCAATATTTGCATGGAATCATTTTCAGAGAGGAAAATTTCCTTTAGTTGTTGGTGGAGGTGGTCATGGGGCTTGAACTCAGTGCCTGTATGCTGTCCCTGAGCTTTTTTACTCAAAGCTAGTGTTCTATCACTTTCAGTCATAGCTCCACTTCCAGTTTTCTGGTGCTTAACTGGAGATAAGAGTAGCATGGACTTTCCTGCCCTGGCTAGCCTCAAACCATGGTCCTCAGATCTCTCAGGCTCCTGAGGATTATAGGCATGAGCCACTGATCACTGGCCAGAGAGGTAGATTTCTTAGTGTAGCAACACGGGATGTAGTCCCAAGGAATGATGGGGGGACGGGGCAGGGGGCAGGGAGGAGTTCAATCACTCAAACAGCAGAGATGTTTTAGAGAAAAATTCATCTTTTTTTTTTAGTTCTCACTCTAAGTCATACCATGCACCATGCTAGCTTTAAACATGTTTGTACAGGAAGAAACCCATATTTTCCTCAATAGATGCCCTTGCATGCACTAATAGAACAGAGCCTCACTGTTAGAGAACATTTATCAGCCAGGTGCCAGTAGCTCAGGCACCTGAGCATGTCACCTTCCAGCTTCAAAGGGCTGTTGATAGAAATAACTTTTGTTATTAACCAGTACTTGTCATCTTTGTCTCTAAATGACACCCAGCAGAACAGGAGGCACAACTGAAGAGGAAAACAGGGCAGATCCTACCTACTCACGAGTCTGAGACCCGAGGTTCACAGTTCAAAGCCATCCCAGGCAGAAAAATTCCTGAGATTTTTATCTCCAATTAATTACCAAAAAACCAGAAGTGGAGCTGCAGCTCAAGTGGAAAGGTACTAGCTTTGGGCATAAAAGCTCAGGCCCTCAATTCAAGCCCCAGGACTAGCACAAAATAGAAATAAGAAAAATGACATTTATCTAGTTTCAAAACTCACAGGATTGTTTAAATTTTAAGACTGTTACATGTACAAAAAATAAATCTACTTTGAATTTTTCCCTTCACTAGAACAGAAGTTAAAAGGTTATTCTGATATTACCACTGTACAATAAATATGTGCTAAATAAAGGAGTACTTACTATGTGCGAGGGACCACCCTGGGCATTGCCAATACTAGTAGGTATAAAGACTCTGTAACTTAGAGTGTGTGTGTGTGGGGGGGGATATTGAAAAATGTTGTATGCAAATATGAAAATATCATAAGGAAATCCTATATAAAAATCTTGTAAAAAAAAAGTTGAAGAAGGGACAAGGGTTTGGTCTAGTGGTAGAGTGCTTGCCTAGCATGCATGAAGACCCAGATTTGATCTCTTGGTACCACATACATAGAAAAAAAGGCTGGAAGTGGTAGAGCTCTAGCCTTGAGAAAATCCAAGGACAGTGCTCAGGCCCTGACCTCAAGCCCAGGACTGGCAAAAAAAAAAAAAGTTTAAGAAAGGGGACTTATTGGGGGGAGGGGCATAAAAAGACGATGATCAAAGTATATTTCATGCATGTATAAAAGCAGTACAATGAACCCCTATCTAAATCTAAATATCTAAATATCAACGATAAGCTGGGCACTGGTGGCTCACGCCTGTAATCCTAGCTACTCAGGCAGCTGAGATCAGAGGATCACGGTTCAGAGCCAGACTGGGGAGGAAACTCAATGATTCTTATCTTCAATAAACTATTCAGAAATAGCCTTTAGTAGTGCTGTGGCTCAAGTGGTAGAGCACTAGCCTTAAACAAAAGGAGCCCAAGGACAGAGCCCAGGCACAGAGTTCAAGCCCCAGGACCAACAAAAATAAAACCAACTATAAAAACGTAATATAAAAACTGTGAATATAAGAAACTGTGAATTGTCACAATTTTGAAAAAGAAAAAGATCCTGAATTAAAAATCAACCATATTCCAGAAAAGGAAGTTGAAGGTGTGACATCAGCATCCTGCTCTAAGTGTACATATAACTAACAATGATTCCAGGTTAATATTTTGTATCTCTAGGGTTACTTATACAATGGAAAAATAGGACCCATGTCACCTTCTAGCTTCAAAGAGCTGTGATGTAAATATCTTTTGTTATTAACCAGTACTTATCATCTTTGCCTCTAAATGACACCCAGGAGAACAGGAGGCATGACTGAAGAGGAAAACAGGGAAGATTGGTTTTGAGCCAGAAAAATGGAGGATTCATTTGTCACTAGAGGAAAGTATTACTTCAAGATAAAGAGCTTTGATGATAGGAAAGAAAGAACTGAAGCTGAGACAAAGAGTTCTTAATTATAGTAGACAGAAAAGGAAGGGAAAGGAAGGAGAAAGGAGAAAAAAAGAGAGTAACTATAAAAATTGGGGAACAGCTCATTCATAGGAAACAACTCCTTGAAGTAATTTCCATTCATTCCATTACCTGACTGCTTGTCCTTCAAAGCTGTTTTACACATTTCAATGCGGGCAGAATGATAAGGAACATAGCGATCCTGTAGGGATCCAACCAGCACAACATTTTTGAAATAATGAAGTCCTAAGAAAAGGAATAATGTAATGATTAGTTGGATTTAAACCTATCATCACATAAGGTAACCCAAAATTAAATTTATTTCATAGGAACTATGACATTTTTTGTTGTTGCTGTTGTTGATCTTGGAGCCTGAACTCTGGGCTTGGGTATTGTCCCTGATGCTTTTGAGCTACTTTCAGTTTTGGGTGCTTAATCAGAGATCAGGGGCTTTCCTGCCTAGGCTAGTTTTGAACCATGATCCTCAGATCTCAACCACCTGTGAAGCTAGGAATGCAGGTGTAAGCCACCAGTGCCCACCTAATATGAAATTTTTGACTCTTCTTCAAATTATTATATATTTTCTACAAAAAGCCATTAAGGACTGAGACGTAGTAGGAAGCTAGTTATGTCTATGTAACTGGAAAATAGGGTCAGGTGTGGGACGATGAAGGAAAATAAGGAGTGACAATGACCAAGAAGAACTGTACCCACAGCCTGACTCACAGAAATATAACAACTTTGTATAAGTTCTTTAATAATAGCCAATTTCTTCCATTCTATTTTTTTGGCTCCCTTGTCAAAGATTAGGTGGTCATAGGTCTGTGGTTTAATATCTGGGTCCTCAGTTCTATTCCATTGTTCTTCAGGCCTGTTCTTGTGCCAGTACCAAGCTGTTATGATAATTATAGCTCTGTAATAGAGTCTAAAGTTTGGTATTGAAATTCCTCCTGTGCTGTTCTTTCTGCTAAGAAGTATTTTTGCTATACGGGGTCTTTTATTATTCCATATGAAATTTTGGATTGCCTCTTCTATTTCTTTAAAGAATGACATTGGGATATTGATGGGTAGCTCAACGGTTTCCCTCATTTGTCATAATCAGTAGAAATCTTGGGCTCTACTAGCAGAGATTTGCAATAGAGCAAAACCTTGATACATAAGGCCATATAGTATATGAAACTAATTGAAAGGACCTCTAGGATATAGAAACAAAAGCCATATAATGAATGACTGTTGTCCTTAAGGTACTATGTTATCTCTCAGCTCTTTTTCTGTCCCTTGGTTATCTCATATTGTTATAGTATCTCACTTTGTTATCTGATATAATTGTATTTGGTTATTTGAAATTGGATAGGGAAGCGGGGAAAACAAGATGGGGGGGTGGGGGGAGGGTAATGGGGACCAAGACATGTGAAAGGGTATCAATGTATGTGAATTAATACACCTTCTATCTGGCAAATATCATGTAACCCTTTTATTAATTACAATAAAAAATATAAAAATAATAACAAATTTCCTGATGTACTAAGCTTTACTGGGAATTATATGATGATATCCTTACTTTCCAAAGGGTAAGAATACCCTTTTTAATAGTTAAGGATACTTTCAAAGAAACAAAAGTACACTTTTCCTTAAAAAAAAGTTCAATGCCTAGTCATTTAAAGTCATACTATTTTGTTTTCAGTGATGATTGACTAGTACTATTTATATTTTCTGCAAATTTGAGAATGAAAACACATACTTCTCCAGTGATGATAATAAGTGATTTTTGTGATACAGCCACAAATTTTGTCAGGTCTTAAAAAACAAACAAACAACAAAAACTAAAACTAAACTAGGAAAATTTACAACTTTGAACCAGTCAGTGCATTGGTATGAATACCATACTAAGAAATAATTTTTCTTTTGTCTGTAATATTTTACAACATGAAAGAACTTTTATTTGTGAATTCTAACCCCTTTGTTCAACTATTTAATAATAACATTACTTTTAAAAGGGAAGAAAGGTTGGGTGCCAGTGGCTCACACTTGTAATCTTAGCAATTCAGGAGACTGAGATCTGAGGATCACAGTTCAAAGCCAGCCAAAGGCAGAAAAGTCCCTGTAAAATTCTTATCTCCAAGAAACCACTCAAAAACTGGAAGTGGCATTGTGGCTCAAGTGGTAGGATGCCAGCCTTGAACATAAACAGGTTCAGGGACAGAGCCCAAGCCCTGAGTTCAAGCCCTACAACCACCACTACCACCAACAAAAGTGAACAAGGTTGAACTGAAGGTGCAGTAAAAGGAAGAGAAATATTCACCCACTACTACTAAGAAAGCTGAAAGCTCTAGGGTTAGTCACTTAGTAGATATATAGAGATGGTTAGGAGAGGTGTCTAAAACAACTTCTAAGGTAAAATAATTTAAGAAACAATTTTCAGAAGTGCTTGAAAGCCCTGAAAAGTGAAGACAGGAAAATGTGTGGAAGTTGACCCACTAAGAGGGCCTAGGTATTGGGGTGGGGAACAGCTAGGTTTGGAAACATAGAAGAGTCATGAAACCAGACATTAATAAAACAGGCAATGATTTCAAATACAAACACTTCTAGAATACTTACAATCCATACCTTATACAATATAAAAACACAGAGAAAAAAGTGAAATACTTTATCAAGACGTTTAGTCCTAGAGTCTGTGATATCATTACTAAAAAGTAGAGGAGAATACTCTTTAACCACCAGAAAGAAATGCCAATAATTTGCTATGGGCTTTTTTTTTTATGTTGGTCAATCATGGGGCTTGAACTCGGGGCCTGGGCACTGTCCCTGTGCTCTTCAGCTCAAGGTTACTGCCCTACCATTTGAGCTAAGCACCACTTCTGGTTTTCTAGTGGTTAATCGGAGATCAGAGTCTCAAGGGTCTTTAGTGCCCGGGCTGGCTTTGAACCTCTATCCTCAGATCTCAGCCTCCTCTGTTGCTAGGATACAGGTATAAGCCACTGCTCCCTGTTGCTTAGTTTAAATTTTTTTCATGTGCATATTTTCCAAACTATTATTATATACTTACCTGCTTTATTACTGAGCTTATATAAAAAAGTTTGGCGAGGGTCAGAATGATCTCGACATGTCAGTTGCAAAAGAGAACCTGATTTTTTCCATTTTTGCATAAACCAGAGACCTAGAAGGTTGTTTATAATACATTAGTACAAATGGAAATATGTAGTAGTATGAGTTGTTAAATTTAATACGTATTTACCTCCATAAACTGACATCACGCAAATCGATAAAAAATGTATTTGTAGACTAGCTGCACCCCCTGATGACAAATATTAACCTATGTGCACAAGCACAAATTGTTTCTGATATCAACTGTAAAATATGTGCGCACACATATAGGTTAACCATAGGTGAATACTAGTTGAGGAAAGGCTTCCTATTTCTATTTCACAAGCAGTGAAATAAGTAATAAACATATAAAGGAAAATTTGGGGAAGCCAGAACTTTAGATATTAGGTTAAATTATAAAGAAGTAAAAGGGAGAGAAAACTTTGTAACACAGTTGTAGATTCACATGCCTAGGTACTGGGTTTCAGTCTATAGAGTTCCAGTTGACATATAGGATCAGCTCTTGGAATGTTTTCTAGTAACAGTTGGTATATAATTTCATATGCAATTGAACTTCTTTATATTATGGACTCTTATTCCATTGAATCAAATTTCAGTCATTCAAGACTAGAATATTCTCTTCCATGAACATTGTTGTAGAGTTCCATACAGGGGTAGGAAAAGGTTATTTAGCATAGAAAGAAATTCAAAGTATCACATCCTATTTATGTTGGGTTCTACTTCACGTGAATTAAGGATTTTACTTTACTTGTGTTCTCTCTTAGTGGCACTGGAGTTTGGATTCAGAGTCTTATGTAGTGTGATGCTGCTGAACTAGGCCTCTAACACGGTTTTGTTATCTTGAGGACAGGGCCTTGCTTCCTACTTGGATGCAAGCCAGAGCTACGGTCTGCTTACTTCTATGCCTCCAGTCACTGGGATCACAGGCACATGCCACCATGTCTAGCTTGCCTCCACAGTGATGTAGTCTCACAGACTTTTCTGTCCTATTTGGCCTGGCAGTAAAATCCTTCCAATCTCAGCTCCAATGTGGCTTGGGATGACAGGCATGCAGGCATGTACCACCATGATTTGGATTAAGAAGATCTCACAGATTTTTCTGCCTGGGTGGACAACAAATTTTAATCTTCCTATCTTCAGCTTACCAAGTGACTGAGATTACAGGCATGAGCCATTAGTGCCAACATGCCTTTTTTTTTTCTTTTTGAAAGGTCTAGCTATGTAACAAAAAATGGTGCTATACTTGAGATTTTCCTGCTTGTATCTTCTGTGCTAGGATAACAGATATGTATTACACCTGCTTTCATTTTACTCTGGCTGATATGCATATAAGATAGTAGCTTTTAATGAAAGAAAGTAAAAAAGAATATAGAAATAAAAATTTTGGAAATTAATTAAAAGTGAAAATGATATTTGATGTATTCTCAATGGTAATCAACCAACTAAAAAGTATTAATCATTTTTTAAAATCGAAATGGAAACCCAAGCCAATCAAATACCAGGTATTTCTCAATGAATGAAATATGGTCAATATGAATTTCTCAATTCATATTAACCAATGTTACTATGTTAACTTTCATTTTAATTTCTTTAGAAAATTTGAGTTAATCTTTTTTCTTGCTTTTTGCCAGACTTGGGGCTTGAACTCAAGACTTGGAAGCTGTTCTAGATTGGAAGCTGTTCTAGAGCGTCTTTGTGATTAAGGCTAGTGCTCTACTACTTGAGCCACAGCACTACTTCTGGTTTTTTTGGAGTAGTTTAGTGAAGAAATGAGTCTCATGCACTTTCTTGACTGGGCTGGCTTTGAACTGTGATCCTCATATCTCAGCTTGAGTAGTAGGAATTACTGGCATGAGCCACTGGTGTCCAGTTTGGATTAACTTCTGATTTTATCCTTTGCCACCAAACCAAAACCAAAGTAAACATTCTATGTAAAGTATTTAAAAACTTTAAATGTATTATTTATCTATTCAACTAGCAAAATGATCAAAAGGAACAAATTACTTTTGTGGTTGTTGAAAGAAATCATTATCTCAATGAGACTATTCAATATCTGAAATGACTTTTATGAACTTATTTCATGTACGCAGCAAGACAGACAACTGGCTATATCTTCTGTTTCACAAAATTTCAAGTATGAAACAAATTTAGTGTTTAATAAACATCAAAAAATACTCAATTTGTATAGAATTTTCTGCCTAGACCACTTTTCTTTAAAAACAAATAAAACTTTTTACCTGTATTAACTAGAGCACTGCTGTTGTAGAGTGTACCAAGGTGAGGTCCAGAAAGAGAGAGAAAAGTATGAAGTTTGCTGAGGTAATATTTAAATCTTGGCCTTGTAAGCACTGAACGAATTATTAAATTGCCCAATGAATGTCCAATAAAGCTTTAAGAGAAAAAAAGACATTTCTCCCTCAATATTCATTTTTTTAAAAAAAATCAAAGCTGATACACTATATATAAAAGATTCTACCATATATAAATTCTATTATATCTTAAATGTATATAGAAAATATCAGGAAATGTTCACCTATAATTAGTAACTATATAGGAATGCATTCTAAATATAGTAGTATAATCATTAGATTATATGTCTCTTAAAAGAACACACATTAAAAAGTCCTTTAAGAAAAACAACAAAATTGAACTAAAACAGGCAACTTAGGAAAACGGCAAACCTATCTGTACTATTGTCTAGACTACATCTTGAATGAAGATAATCTGATAAGAATAATATTTTTAAAATGTAATCGACTTAATTTTTATATCAATGGAATACAGTGTGATCATTCAAAATGTATATAATGGGTAATGAGCAAATTATGGTAATTAGTATTTCCATGTCCTCAAAAACCACTTCTGTCTGCTGGGAATTTCTGGACTCTTCTGGCTATTTTATACAAAAAACTGGACATCTTTTGAGTAGCAGAAGGCAACATATACACAACCACTAAACTACTTTCTGTCTCCAAAGACTTGCTTATTCTGAACATTTCATATGTATGAAATTATAAAATATAACCATTTCAAAGGTTTTGCTTTTTTCTTTAATCAGAGTTTTAGTTTCTTATATGTAAGATCAGGACAATAAGAAATTCATAGAAATGTAACATTCATGAAATTCACAGAAAAACTACAATTATATAAATTACCTTATTTTTGAGACTGTTAGACTATATATCTGAATATATTGTACTATTTCATCCAAAAGGCGATCAGTCATGCTATCAAAATCAGCAAAAGTATCATTCTAAATGAAATAAAAACAGACACATTACAAAATAACATATTACACGTTAACAGGGATATTACATATTAAAATATGTAGTCACATTGTGAAGATAAGCTTGAGTTTTTGTTGCTGTCATTTTGTTTTCTTTGAGAAAGAGACTCTCTCTCTCTCCCTCTCCCTCTTCCCCCCCCACCCGCCCCCACCCCGCTCTGTAGTCCAGAGTAACCTGGAACTCATTATTCTCAAGCCTTCACCTCCGAAGTTTTAATAATTAATTTAGGTAAAACCCAACATTTTTTTTAAAGAATAGTCACTGTGACAGTCATATTAAAATGAGTAAATAGTTCAATATCCTTAACACCTGATTAATAATTTGTTTGGTGAACTACTAGTAGTAGAACATAAAGCAATTTCTTTTTTTTCTTTTTTTTTTTTGCCAGTCCTGGCCTTGAGCTTTCTCAAGGCTAGTGTTCTACCACTTGAGACACAGCACCACTTTTGACTTTTTCTGTGTCTGTGGTACTAAAGAATTGAACCTAGGGCTTTATGTACACCAGGCAGGCACTCTACCACTAAGCCACACTCTTGGCACTGTAACTAATATTCGATGTGAATTTTGTCTTATTAATAAACATTGTGCCTTGTTTTATTAAATTTTGTTAAAATAGAGCTATATATTTGGAAAAATAACAGTATTTTGTTCTTAATGAATAAGAATTTACTCTTTAAAAAGTCTGAAAAGAAAAGTGTTTCTACTTCCAATGAAGCATGTTCCTACCTAATATTGAGGGTGAAACAGATACAAAAATGCTTACTTCCACCAAAAAGATGGTCACACTGTACCTGATTTCTCTCAGACATTAGAAAATCAATTCTTCCTCCAGGCAGTCCAAGTTCAATGTAAGTTTTTACCAGTCGGAGATCTGCACTGTTACCTATGGGGGGGGGGAGGGAATGATGTTTAAAGACTTAACAATGAGATTTCTCAAGTCATTTACTGAATTAGATAGGGGAATGACTATTTGGTTTCTCTTTTCCAGATAGGGCCAACATTGCACTCTCAGAAGAAAGAAGCTATTAAATGAACTATACAACTTTAAGGGAGGGAGAGTGGGGAAACTAGGAGAAAACAAGGGGAGAGGTGACATTGTTCAGAAAGAAACATCCTCATTACCCGACTTATGTAACTGTAACCCCTTTGCATACCACCTTTAAAAAAAAGGGGCTATAAAAGATGGATTGTAGCTTCTCTACACCCCTTCTAAGATTAAAAGGGACCAAAGTTATATAAGGGATGATGAGGCGAGGCTGAAAAGAGAACATGCTACTTTCTTTTTTTGCCAGTCCTGGGGCTTGAACTCAGGGCCTGCACACTTTCCTTGGACACTTTTTGCTCAAGGCTAGTATTCTGCCACCTGAGCCACAGCAACACTTCCAGATTTTTCTGTATATGTGGTTCTGAAAAATCGAACCCAGGGCTTCTTGCATGCTACCACTAGGCCACGTGGCCCAGACATGCTACTCTTAAACAAACATCAAAAGGAACAGATTCAAAAGTTATAACTAGGAAGTAAATAGAATAAGCTGACACCCTCCTCTCCCTCCCACCTTGCCCCTCTTTCAAGATTAAGAGAAGAAATAGGAGGGGCCACCTAAGTGTGCGTTCTCCAATGACACCAGGAATTTTCCAAGCATTCCTTTCCAAGCATTTCAATGTGAATGTATAATTCTTAGTGATATTCTGGCCCATCTGGTTTAAGAATCAAGCCCTCAAAGAACTAGGAGACAACTGAGGAAGACAAAACAACTGTTATGAGGTGATAAATGACAAGATTAAGAAAGAAGACAAAAATAAAAATTGAGGGGCCGGGAGTCTGGACTAGTGGTAGAGTGTTTGCAGAGCACACACGAAGACCTGGGTTTGGTTCCTCGGTACCACACACACATAGAAAAAAAGCCAGAAGTGGTGCTGAGGCTCAAGTGGTAGAGCTCTAGCCTTGAGTAAGTCCAAGGACAGTGCTCAGGCCCTGAGCTCAAGCTCAGGACTGGCAAAAAAATAAAATAAAATTAAATTTTAAGAAATTGAATCAAAATTATTGGCAAATGAACATCAGTTTCAAGGTAAATTTACTTTAAAATAAAATCTAGTGTGCCTAATAAAATGAAGCATTTTTCTGCTTCAGAGTATATTTAAAATCCAATTAATTTAAGCAATTGAATATACTTTAAAGTCGAATACTGAAGAAAAACAGACACT
Source organism: Megascapheus bottae (assembly GCF_031878675.1). Taxonomy (NCBI): domain Eukaryota; kingdom Metazoa; phylum Chordata; class Mammalia; order Rodentia; family Geomyidae; genus Megascapheus; species Megascapheus bottae. Next base: position 58,304,679 of record NC_143516.1, read on the forward strand.
GAGTTGCTACAGGTTAAACCACTAGATGTGACGTACCATCTAAACCGTGTACACAGACAATGAGATGTACTCCATCTTCAGAACCACCCTCTTCTTCCATGCTAAAATAAGGTGCTGAGGATGCCAGCAGTGGGACATCACTGTACATGAACCCAGGGAGTTTAAGTTGCTTCAATTCTTCTTTTGCCTGAAGGAAGCTGAAAAAGTATTACAAAAGATATTTTAACAAAAGATCATCATTTTTTTTAGCTTTACAACCAAAGAAACCATCACCTAAAAATTAATAGACTTGTCACGGCCGGGAGTTCGGCCTAGTGGTATAGTGCTTGCCTAGCATGCACAAAGACCCGGGTTCGATTTCTTGGTATCACATACCTAGAAAAGCCAGAAATGGTGCTTTGGCTCAAGTGGTAGAGTGCTAGCCTTGAGGAAAAAGCCCAAGGACAGTACTCAGGTCCTGAGTTTAAGACCAGGGACTGGCAAAAAAAAAAAAAAAATGTATAGACTTGTAGAAGAGGAAATTCAGCAATTGTGTTTGTGTTTGGGTATGTGTGCACATGAGTGTGTGCCTATGCGTGTGCGTGTGTGTGATGAGGGATTATAGTCAGGGACTCAAGCAGAATGTTAGGCAAGTGCTCCAAAGGCCCATTTTGTTTTTTGTTTTTTTTTTTTTGGATAGGCCCTGCTAACTTTAGGTATCAAAACTTGTAATCCTCCTGTCTCTACCTACTAAATAGCAATATTTAGTTGTAACAATCATAAAAATATATGGGCTTCTGGGCACTCCTTAATAATATTCAGACTACTGAATTTTGATGACTCAGAGACACTGAGTGATATCCAGTTAGCATATCATAATTTTTCAAATTGCCAATTATTACTGCAATGATCTCATTTACTTTAGGTTCTAGAGATTTTATATGTAAATCAGAATGATCTATGAACTTTATTTATCTCCAGTGCACAGGCCCAGCCTTCTCTATGCAGACTTTGTAATTTGGTCTGAGGGGGAAGCAATAAGACACACTATGAATCAGTGTACAAAAGTCAATCTGCATTGTTCCCAATTTTTTCCAGATCTTTCACGGGTTCATGTGATATCAGTTCTGGAAATGACTGACAATGAGGTAATTAGGGTCCAGTAGATCTAAGAAGTTTCTACCTACTTAGTACTTGTGTAATGTTGTCTCTATTTCCCAGCCATAATCATCACACGCAACTTCTGTCTCCAAGTTAATGGGAGAGAAGATTCAGAAGAAAACAGGGTCTTAGCTCCAATAATTATGTTGCTTTAACATAAAATGACCAGTGGAAATTTGTATCAGGAATGTCTAGCCTACAGGAAAAGGTGATTTAGAAACTATGGGAATGTCCATATTGTGTCCAGTTATCCATTTGTGATCATCAAAGGAAAACTTGACATACAGAAAACACAAGTTATGGTGCTATATAAATATTTAATATTTTAATAGAATATTCTTTTTTTTTTGAGGGGGGTCATGAGGACTGACCTCGGCCTGGGAGCTGTCCTTGTGCTCTTCAGCTCAAGGCTACCGCCTTACCCCTGGGCCTGAGAGTTGTCTCTGAGCTCTTCAGCTGAAGGCTACGGCCCTACCCTTGAGCCAAGCCCCACTTCCCATTTTCTAGAGGTTAATTAGAGATGACAGTTTCAAGTACTTTTGTGCCCCATCTGGCTTTGAACCTTGATCCTTAGATCTAGGCCTCCTGAGTAGCTAGGATTACAGGTGTGAGCTATCATGCCTGGCTTTAATATTCTATTGAACTGCATTACTTACGCTTGTATTTGAGGTTTCGGTGAATTTTCATACCAAGAAATTGAAGATGTGAAGTTGTAAGGAATGCTGTGTGGCTGCTTTGTAATGGCATCAAATTTACTTTTAGAAGAATATTTAAGACTACAAGGAGACTCCCGTGGTGCAGATGGAAAAGACAAACACCCAGAAGTACAAACAGTAGGCAAATTTATCCCATCCCTTGGATAATCGCTGTTCACTTTTTCAGATTTTCTAAGTCCTTCTTCTGCTTCAGCAGCTCTGTCTGTATGGTGAGCATTTCCTCTCCCATCCAAAGTTGGATAAGGTGTTTCTTCATAATACCCATTTTGAATCATTTCTTGATTCTGTTCTTCCTCTTCATCCTCTTTGCCCTGTTCCTGCTGAAAATTACTATTTCCTTTTTCACAAGTATTCTTCTGAGAACTATCAGAATTGTAGAAGCTAACAGCACATGCATCAGAAATACATCTACTACTTTGACAGCCAAAATAATTTTCTACAAGCCCTTGTTTTACTACATCAGCACTGGCTGAAAAAGGCTCACTTATACTCATATGAGTTTCACTTTCAACAGGTGGGACGTCTGAATAAATTTTTTTGAGATCTAATAGATTGTTACTTTTTCTTTCCACAGTTCTACCATCACTAACTTCTCCACTAGTAGAAATGGAACCTGAAACAACACAAGCAGTGCCCATCGAAATCAGCTTTGAACTTAATGTAATTCTTGTTCCTGCAGAGTTATCAGGACTCTGGGAGTCTTTATAAATAGTGTCCAAGTTAGGTTTGGAGTTGCAACTACTTTTCATACTACTGGAACTATCTATATCTGAAAAAACAAGTTGTAAAGGGTCTTTAATGCTTGGATTTGAGGAATGTACTGTTGAGGTTTCACTGTCCAAATTACCTGAAAATACAAGACATTGCTGTTGCAAAATAATACTTGACTTGTTAGTATCACCACATTTTGGTAAATCAACTGTTCCTAGACTTAGTACAGTTTTGCTATCTGCTAGATGGCATTCAGGTACAACAGATTTCTTAGAATTTTCATCAGGTGACAGTTCATCATCAGAGGGTAGAGAATTTATAGATGTCAACGATGACTGTATCTCACTTAAAGCACTCATACTCTCAGTGCAATGACTTTCTAATGAAACTTTTACATTATAATCAGGTTTTACCAAAAGCTGAGGAAATAATCTGTCATTGAAAGGACCTTGCCCTTGCACAGTTTCGAAGCCTATATCAGGATTTGGATGGGTAGCAAAAGAACTTGGTTCACTTTCAACACCTGAATCTGAAAATCTAGAAGAGGCATATGTGGCATTCATATCTGGCAACTTAATTGTATCTCCACTTATTACAACATGATATTCTTTTGTAGAAGAAGCAGATGGATTACTTCTTAATTTAGCTAGTGGTTCTCCAACAAAATGGTTCCTTGCTTCCTGCAAAGCTTCCCTTTCAACTGTTACTTCTATATATTTGGATTTACCATTAGATTCTAATGACTCAAAGTTGGGTAGTAAATTATCCACTAATAATTCATCTTGTTGAAGCTCTGTCCATGGTCCTATTTTAACAGTTATTTTCTCCCCACTGAAAGGATCTTTATTACTGGACTTCACTTCAAGAGTTCTAACTTCTGAAGGTGAGGCACTTTGATGAACATGGCAATCATCTGATGAACTTCCCGATGCCAGGTTTTGTTCCATGGGTGTAGTTTCACTAGCATCCTGGCAGATGTCAAGTTTACCTGAAATGGACAAATTTGCACAAAGATTTAGGCTGCCAGAGTTCAAAGGACTGAACTGGTCTGCTTGCACATTTTCAGTATCTGGAGACTTTTGTTCGGTTCTCTCTGTGTTAGGTGGCAAATAACTAGCTTCCTCTTGGCTTGTCTGTCTGGCGTAGGTCTTTGGGTCAAAATTATATCCACATATTGTGGGATCCAGACCTTCCTTCTGACTATGTGAACAGTTGCCTTCATAGCATTTAGTTAGATCATTTGATGGTGTACTTTTCAAACATTTGTAGCCTACCAAAACCACAGAATCCTTACAGTTCTGTTTTGTTAATTTTTTTGTGTTTTCTGGTTTTATGGTTTTAATGAGCTTAGTGACCTTAACCTTGGATTTATTTGATTCTTCATTCTTTGCTTTTAGAGATTTTGTTAGCTGTTTTTCACCTTCTTTATACCAAACACTGGAGGCACCAGCAGTTCTGACCTTCAACTCTGGGCTAGAAAGTCCTGCTACAGAGCTTTCTTCAGTTTCATGTTTATCCATTTTACTGGACTCTGATCTCTGAAGATTCTGGATTCCCATCCAGGGTGCATCTAAGTCTTTTATCCAAAGAAAGAAAGATTCATGTTTACAACAAGTATGAGAACTCATATGATTAAAACTAGTTTGTCTAACTATAACTTTCTACTATCCTCAAAAATATATAAATCTGGAGGGAAAAAATAGTTTCATTGTAGGGAATGGCTTTATGTATATTTGAAAGAATATACTGAAAATTATATATGTGGCTTATATATTTTAGTTAGGTTATACTTACCTTCAAGAACTGAATCTAAATACCTATCTTCAAAGATTATAGGTAATGAATTGAGATCTCCATCTAATTCACTACATTCAATGGGCAGGGGTGGAAGAGAACTGCAGAAGGAAGTGGTTTTGATAGCGGTGCACATCTGTAGATGACTCTGAGCACTGAAAGATATTTCTTAAGTCAGACTGTAATAAAAAAAAAAAAGTATACCCAACTCCACTTTACAATCTACCCTGTTCTTTTCCCACACCATTCCTATTCATTTCCTTAAAATATAACCCCAATGGCCGGGAGTGTAGCCTAGTGGTAGAGTGCTTGTCTAGCATACACAAAGAACTGGGTTGGGTTTGATTCCTGGGTAACACACACATAGAAAAGGCCAAAGTGGTATGGTGGCTCAAGTGGTTGAGCTCTAGGCTTAAGAATGCCCAAGGACAATGCTTAGGAACTGAGTTCAAGCCCTGGGACTGCAAAAAAAAATAAAATACACACACACACACACACACACACACACACACACACACACACCCTTAGGAAACAGCTTCTTGGACAGTGATAAGACCGGGTTAAATGAAAATTATTGTTTGTTGACAATAATCTCATTTACCAATTATTACCAAATTATTTCTACTGTATTTTTCTATGATTTCATTTGTTATTTCAAGGTATCTATGATTATTGACTAAGCTTCACAATTTGCTGTGAATAGTACATAGAACAGTACCAGATGCTTGATGCCTACTGATTATTTGTTGCGAATATTAGGAAAATGTGATCTCCAAAAGTGCTTTCCCTACAAAAGGTATATGACTTTCTAACAAGAGATAAAGATCTTAAGTGATTGTTGTTCTTAATGGACTATGTTATTTCTTTTCTCCTTTGTTGCCCTTTGGTTAATCTCCTATTGTAACTATATCTGACTTTGTTACCTGGTATACTGTATATATGTTTATTTGAAATAGGAAAGGGAAGGGGGAAACACAAGATGATTGGGAGGGAGTGGGGAGAGGAAAATGGGGACAAAAACATAAGACAGGGTATCAATGTGTGAAAAGTAATGTACCTACTATCGGGTGAATGTAATTGTAACCCCTCTATACATTACCTCAATAATAAAAAATAAAATGAAAAAAAAAGATTATGGGAAATTTAAAACAAACAAAAATAAACAAAATAGAATACAAAATTTCATGGACCCATCACTCAGTCTAATGAACTAAATTTACCCTTCTCATTTATATGTATCTTAATATTTACTATCTATTCACATACTATGTCACTGTTTATGGTACTTTCAAGAGATATGGTTTGTTAGAACTGAAATATATAACTCTTAGCTATATAATTCTGACAAACAAATACACAAAACATTTCCATTCACTCAAAAGTTTCCTATTATCTTGTCTTTCTCAATTTCCTAATACAAGTCACTTGGAAAAAGACTACTGTTTTGATTTTTTTCACCTTAGTTTTGCTTGTTCCATATCTTCTTATATACAAAATCATACAGCATTCATTCTTTTATGTCTACCTTCTTTTATTTAGTATAATGTCCTCAAAATATTCCTTAAAGTCAAAGAAAATCAGATACTAAGGATGAAAGATAAAAGGGCATTTTTCCTGGACATTGTAACTGTAAATCAGTCACATAACAGAAGGAAATGTCAGTCAGGCTATCTACGGAAATCTGTAATAAAAACGATGCATGTAAGAGATTATGGCCTGTGAAAATAAAGACAGAACAAAATGGCTAAACGGAAAGCTGGGAAACGGATTGAATGAGACAGTTGAGGTTATAGTAAATCTGATAAAAAGGAGACAGGGAAAAATACATTGGGTTATTTATGTAAAGGATGGGGCTTTCATGAAGTAATTCATAAGATTAAATCCAAATAATTAATGAACAGGTTTCTAAATTTCTTTTATTTTTAAATACTATACATTCAGTCTCTAATAAATTTTAGTGTACAACTTATGCAAAAAGAAGTAAGTCATCTTAATTTTGGGTTTATGCTACTCACTGAAGTTCCTGGAATGCAATCGCAGCTTCTCTAGGATGTTCAAAGCAAAAGAAAGCCTCAGAAAATCTGCGAACCTAAAAATTCCCAAAATGGCATATTAATAACACTCAACAACAACACCATCAATCTGGCTTATAATAGTAGGGAGGAGATAGATGAGACCCTTCCCCCCACCCCCCAGGTCTGTGGCTTGGATCTTGGAAGGATTACCACTTGGCTTCTGGGTGGTTAAATGGAGGTAGGAGACTCACAAACTTTCCTGTTGGGCTGGCTTCGAACCATAATCTTAACATCTTAGCCTCTTAAGTAGCTATGATTACAAGCATCCAGTGACAAAAAAATATTTACAAAAGAATATTCATAGCATCTTCACTCAGGATAAACAAATAAGGAAAAACAAATCATTAAGGGACAAATAAATTCTGAAATAATATACAATAGAATACAAGTTAGAAATAAAAACAAATGATTGATATATAAAAGAGCTTGAATTAACTTCAAAAAAACAGAGTGCCGGGTGCTAACAGCTTATGCCTGTAATCCTAGCTACTCTGGAGGCTGAGATTTGAGGATTCTAGTTCAAAGCCAGAAAGCGTACTAAAGTCTGTGAGACTCTTATCTCCAGTTAACAACCAGAAAACAGGATGTGGTGCTGGAGCTCATGTGGTAGAGCAGTAGAGCCTTGAGCTGAAGAGCTCAGGGACAGCACCCAGGCCCAGAGTTCACGCTCCACTGCTGACAAAACAAAACAAACAAAAAGCCAAAAAGTAAAAAAATAAAAATTCTTATTTAGGTTTTAAAAATAGATAAGAGTAAGTTAGAAATCAGTATAGTGACTAATTATGGAGTGAGGAAATGGTTCAAGGTCATTTTCAAAACTAATATAAAGTTCCTACATAGTGGTGGGTTATCAAAATGGTATCAGTGGCATTTAGACTTCTGTAGACTTTTAGATTTAATAAATACAGTTTATGTCCTAAATCTGAGTACCAATATATATGGGCCAGGAGTTTGGCCTAGTGGTAGAGTGCTTGCTTAGCATGTATGAATACCTGGGTTTGATTCCTTGGTACCACATACATAGAAAAAGCCAGAAATGGTGCTGTGGCTCAAGTGGTAGGTTTCTAGCCTTGAGAAAACCCAAGGAGAGTGCTCAGGCCCTAAGTTCAAGCCCAGGACTGGCAAAAAAAAAGAAAAAGAAAAAAATATATAAAGTCTAATATATATATATATCAGGTATGAGAATGTACAGTAAAAAATATACAAAGTAAATTCAGGTTTAAAAGATTATTTTCTTTCTCCCATTGCAAGGCAAATTACATAAGTAGTAGTTTTAAGCACAATAATAAATAAAGGCTAAGTTATACCCTTTACAAATTTAATCATAAAAATAACTGCTGAGGGCCAGGAGGGTAGCCTATGTTAGAGTGCTTGCCTAGCATGCACAAAACCCTAGGTTTGATTCCTGTGGCTCAAATGGTAGAACACTAGCCTTAAGAAAGGACAGTACCCAGGCCCTGAGTTCAAGTCCCATGACTGGCAAAAAATAACAAATAAAAAAAGAACTGCTGAATGCATTTGTACCTTTACTGGATCCTTTTTTGGGAGGGAGGGGGGTATACATTTCAGTGCTTGCCTGCTATTCTATGCATGACAGGACACTATCAAGAAAGTGATAAGAAAGGCAGACCCCAATAACTAATGCCTGAGTTTCTAGCTACTCAAGAGGCTGAGATCTGAAGATAGTGGTTTGAGCCAGCTCAAGGCAGGAAAGACTGTAAGAATGTTATCCGCAATTAACCATTAAAAAGCCAGAAGTGAAGCTGTGCCTTAAGTGGTAGAGCACAAATTGGACCAAAAAGCCAAGGAACAGAAACCAGGTCCTGAGTTTAAGCCCCATTACCATCACATAAAATAAGTAAGTTAATAAGTTAAACAGTTAAAACAATCTACAGAAGGAAAATTATGTGTAAGTCATACAAATAATAAGAGCTTAATTTTCAGAATATATAAAGAAGTTCTAAAACTCAATGACTAAAAAATGAAGAATAGAATTAATGTGAGAAAACTTCAATATATTTATAGAAGGACTTGAATGTATTACATAAACTTCTCCAAAGAAGAGATACAAATGTCCACTAAGCACTTAGAGGATATTCAAAGTCATTAATTATTGGTGGAAATGCAAACCAAAAACCATAATTTAATACAAACTCTCACTTGTTAGGTTGACCATTTAAAAAATGAAGAAAATAACAAGTTTTGACCAGGATGTGGAGAAACTAGAATACCTTTTTCCATTGTTTTGGGAAAACAAAATGGCACCCAAGCTACGGAAAATAATTTTGAGGTTCCTCACAAAATTAAGCAATTAAGCAGTTAAATGACCTAGTAATTATATTCCTAGGTGGATAACCCAAATAAATGAACAAAGTATGTAAGCAAATAGTTTCAGATAAAGTTCAATAGTACCACTTTAAAACATGGAAACAACCCATATATTATTTTGTGAAGGCTCCCTTCTCTAAGAAAAGTCCTTTTTCTACAAAATGTTAGGCTGAGGGTACAAAAAGGTAGAGCAACTGTCTAGATGTGCAAAACCCTGAGTTCAAGCCCTAGTACCGCAAAACAAAAAACAATAGCAAAAACAAAAACCCAATATCCCAGACATGTTATAATTAACAATAAATTCATTACAATACTTCAAAGAATATCTTTGGAAGCACTAGAAATAAAAATTAGTAAAATTATCAGGGAGATATAAAACTACAGTGAAAACATGTTCACTCTAAGACACACAAGTAAGAGACAGAACAAACAATTCTCACCATTCTATTGCATTTCTCCATCACTTTTAATTACCTTAATAATACAAAGGGGTTTTGTTGGGTTATTTCCATATGTGAAAATAATGTACTTTAACCAAATTCACCCAGCATTGATCTTCTCTTACAGGCTATCTTTTCTAAGATGTTTATATTGGGACTACAATTCCTATTGTGAGCTCTAGGGGTTATCCTGTATCACTGACTTTCATATATTATGCACCTTTATAAGTGGCATGTTTCACTAACGAGGATTGTGACTAAGATGCACTATCTAGAGCTATCTTAACTTCAGAATTCAAACAGGAATAATGATATGTATTTATTCTAATTAACCAACATAGTAAAGAAAAATCAAGTTTACTATTTCTAAGAAAAATTTAAGGATAAATAATACTTATTAAAATGCATTTCTGTAGCTTACCCTCAAGGTATGATGTTCTTGTGCTAATAATATTCTTAGCTCTTCATGTAGTGTTATAACTTCTAGAAATTGTCCCCATAAAGCCATCAGAAGTGAGCACAGTTGTGCAAGATTCATATTTATAAGTTCTGCAAGTTCATCAGGATTTTCTAGTTTCTGAAATGACAAGAAAAAGAACTTCAGTGCTTTCCAAGACTTTCTGCAACATATCAAATACCTTACTGAGAATATTAACTTAAAGACAAGTCAACTATTCAAAAGACAAATACATGTATATATACATGATTTTCTATTTAACAATGACAATTTTCCAAATTTTACTTATTTATTGGGTAGTGCTGGAGTTTGAACTCAAGGCCTTGAGCATGCTAGGAAAGTGCTTTACCACTTGAGTCACACCCCAGATCTCATATATATAGTTGGTCAAGGGGCTTGAACTCTGGGCCTGGGCCTGGGCGCACTGTCCCTGAGCTCTTTAGCTCAAGGCTACTGCTCTACCCTTGAGCCACAGCCCCACTTCCTGTTTTCTAGTGGTTGATTGGAGATGAGTCTCGTGGACTTTAGTGCCCAGGCTGGCTCTGAACTACGATCCTCTGATCTCAGTCTCCTGAGTAGCTAGGATTACAGGCAAGAGCCACCAGGCCTGGCTATTTTTGTTATTTTATTTGAATAGGCTTTTACATTTATGCTTAGGCTGGCCTGGACCTTGATCTTATTTAGTTCCTGAATAAGCTAGGCTGATAGATGTTTACCACCTTGCTAAGATTTTTATTGGTCTTGTGAACTTTTTCCCCAGCCTAATTTTAACTATGATTCATCAGATTTCTGCCTCATGATAGGCTAATATTATAGATATAATGCACTATAATTCTCTAGAAGATTATCAATTGTTAAAACATGCCAAGATATTGGTAAAATTTTCCTCTCCAATAAAGTAAGTGAAGTATTTCAGACATCTTAAACTCCTCCTCAGAAAGGAAAAACTTTTGGAAATGCTTTCTTCCCCTCATTTCTATGTTATCAGGTTCACATCAATAGTGGACAATCCTTTTACAAAGTAATCAAGCACTTCTTTTTCTTTCTAAAGGGCATACATTTTACAAAGATTAATTTGAGAATCTCATAGATAAGAAAAGCTGGTAAAGAAAGCCATTTGTAACACTATTATGAGGGGTTAAATTATCCAAATTATTATGAGGGGTTACTTATGTTTGTATATATTGCCACTCCTGGAGCTTGAACTCAGTGCCTAGGCACTGTCCTTGAGCTTTCTCAAGTGGTAGGCTAGGGCTCTACCACTTGAGCCACAGCACCACTTCTGGATTTTTCTGTGTATGTGGTACCAAGGAATCAAACTCAGGGCTTCATGCATCCTAGGCAAGCACTCTACTACTAGGCCACACTCCTGGCCTCAGGGCTGGCCAAAAAAAATAAGTGCTAGAGACAGGTTCTGGTGTATGTCCTAGCCACTCAGGATATCGAGATCTGAGTATAGCATTTTGAAATCAGCCTGGACAGGAAAGTCTGTGAAACACTTTAAGCAACTAGCAAAAAAAAAAAGCTGGAATTGGAGCTGTGGCTCAACTGGTAGAATGGTAATTTTAAATAAAAAAAAAAGCTCATGGACAGCACCTAGACCTTGAATTCAAGCCCTGATAAAGGTACAAAATCAAAACAAGAATGGTGAGTATACTTTTCAAATCGATGTTTAATAGCTCTTTAGATATATTAGCTGTCAAAAATTTACCCAAGATGCTGATGGGAAATTTTATGACCATTCAGATACTGAAATTTAAATGTATACCTAAAACTTTTTTTTTTGTGGTCAGTTGTGGGGATTGAACTTTGGGCCTGGGCACTGTCCCTGATCTCTTTAGCTCAAGGCTACTGCTCTATCCCTGGGCCTGGGCATTGTCCCTGAGCTTTTCAGCTCAAGGCTACTACCCTACCCCTGGTGCCGCAGCACCACTTCCAGTTTTCTAGTAGTTAATTGGAGATGAGACTCATGGACTTAAGTGCCCAGGATGGCTTTGAACACAGCCTCCTGAATAGCTGGGATTATAGGTGTGAGTCACCGAGCCCTGTTAAAACTTTTTAAGCAAAAGATGCATATGGATTACCTAAGAAAATTAAATACACATGAAGAGCAAAATTCTATTTCACATTCTACCTTGTATTTTTCTGTTGTATGTCAGATACTAGGGAAATATATTCTTATTCTTTAAAATATTTCATATATTCACATAAGCATGAACAAATAAATGGCTTTTTAGATTTCTTTTATAATATAAAAATAACACCTTCTGCATTATTTTTTCAATTAATATTTTAAAGAGCTTTCAGAATAAAAGTAGCACTTGACATCAAAGATCAATAAATATCTAAGGATCTTGGATGTCGTTCAATGGTAGTTTGACTAGCATATAGGAAGCCACAGGCTCAGTCCACATCATGTCAAACAACCTGGGTTAAGTAATTTAAATCAATGTGGAGTGAACACCAACTTCTTTTGCTATAGAAGTTATAATAATGCCATCCTTTATACTCATTTTTGTGCATGTATGAATACTAGTATATTAAAATACTATTAAATTAAAATTTATGTGAGACAATGGAATTCTATGCTGCTGTCAGAAAAAACGACATCGCCCCATTTGTAAAGAAATGGAAAGACTTCGAAAAAATATTAAGTGAAGTAAGCCAGATTCAAAAGAACATAGGCTCAATGGTTTCCCTCATTTGTCATTAGCAGTAGAAACCTTAGGCTCTCCTAGCAAAGATTTACAATAGAGCAAAACCTAGATACATAAGGCTATATAGTGTGACACTAAATGAAAGGACCTCCAGGATATAGAAACAAAAGCCATATAATGAGTGATTGTTGTCCTTAAGGTACTATGTTAGCTCTCATCTTTTTCGCTATCCCTTGGTTATCTCATATTGCTACAGTATTTTACCTTGTTATCTAATATGTTTATGTGGTTATTTGAAATCGGATAGGGAAGGGGAGAAAACAAGATGAGAAGCGGGGGTAAGGGGAGGGAAATGGGGACCAAGACATGAGCAAGGGTATCAATATTAGTGAAGTAATGCGCCTTCTATCTGCTGAATATAATGTAACCCTTCTAGTAATTACAATAAAAATATATGAAAAAATATTTATGTGAGATAAAAGTGAGCATTTAATAAATGATTTTAAACCAGATTGATGAATTGACCTAAATAACAATGTAGTAACTTCTGTCACCTCCACTGCATGGATACTTGATTTCCCTCTGTCCTGCAAGAGAAATTTTCAAATACCATAGACAAAAAAACAGCCAACCAGGGCCGGGAGTTTGGCCTAGTGGTAGAGTGCTTGCCTACCATGCACGAAGACCCAGGTTCGATTCCTTAGTACCCCACATACATAGCAAAAAGCCAGAAGTGGTGCTGAGGCTCAAGTGGTAGAGTGCTAGCCTTGAGAAAGTCCAAGGACAGTGCTCAAGCCCTGAGCTCAAGCCCAGGACTGGCAAAACAAAACAAACAAACAAACAAAACAGCCAACCAATTCCCATTCAATAATCCTTTATGTAAATCTGCATTTTCCTGTTTTACTAAAGTAGTGATTAATTCCTATTCATACACTGCCACTTGGAAGCCTTTTTCACAAATGTCATTCTGAAACTGATACGTGGAAATTTCTTACACAATTTGAGCATCAATCATTTACCTGTTTTAAACATTACAAATGTTCTTCTACAATCTGTTTCTTTCTTTCAGCTTTATAATGTATTTCTTCGAAGGAAATTTCAAATCAGCATCTTAGTTCACTTTTTCTTTTACTATGCTTCCTAAGGAGTCATTTTATATTCCTATTTTGGACTGCTTATATTCCAATTTTTTTCTCTTCATATATTTTTTATTGTAATTAATAGAAGGGTTACATTATATTCACCAAATAGAAAGTACATTACTTTACAAATATTGATACCCTTTTTCATGTCATGGTCCCCATTTCCCTCCCTCCCTCCCACCGCTCATCTTAACTTCCCCCCTTCCCTATCCTATTTCAAATAACCAATTAAGCATATATAAAATATATCAGATAACAAGGTGAAATATTGTAACATATATTCCAATTTTTTTTAATTTTACTAAGTAGTTGTACAAAGCGATTACAATTCCATGTCAGGTTATGAGTACCATGCATCCCGATCAATGTCATCTCTTCTGTCATTCTCCTCCCATTTTCTTCCTCCCATCACTATCCTTAAGTAATATAGTTCAATTTTTATGGACTGTACATTGAATTGTAATGACTGCATTTGCTCATCCTTCCTCCCTTGTTCCATTTTTTAAAAATCTTTGCTCCATTTAGAATTGCTTCTGTAGTTTGGCATAAGGAGCAATGTTTACCACACTACTTAAAATCCAACTCTTAATATTTTATTCTATACTTATTTTTTTAAATACTGAGTGAAACACTAGATTTTATTCATATGAACTACACCTATCTTAATGTTATTTTTAAATGACTGCTAATCTTTTGGTTACCTATATCAAGAACACTGGACTTAAATCATTTGTATATTCTGCATATATACAGTTTTTAAGGAGAAGGCAAATATCTGCTTTAAAGAAATATAGTGTCTTCTAAATTTACAGCAAAAAATACACCAAACTAAATACGTTTTTTTCATTCATGCCTCTGATTTATTCCATTCAGGCAGCTGACAAAAGTCAAATGCTCAACTTAAAAAAGTAAAAAATTTTTGGTTTCTTGGTAAAAGGAAGAGAAGAAAGGGAGAGGTAAGGAAAGAAGGAAGAAGGTAACGAAAAAAGATCTGTTCAATTTGATTGTAAGAATAAACTAGGAACATGTAACCTGAGACACAGATTGATTAGTTGAATTAAAATGGTGCTTTTTACAGACAAGTTTAAGCTGTTTTACAAATGTTTCCAGAAATTATTTTATTAAAAGAAAATGTACATTTCTGTCAGTTAATTGTCATAACTAGCTCACTTATATGCAGAATATACTTTTACAATAGATAAATTAACATTATGGTGAAGTAAAATATATGTATATGTGTATACATATATATATATATATATATATATATTTGTTGGTGGTGGTGGTGGTATTGGTGGTGGTCATGGGGCTTGAACTCTGCGCCTGGGCTCTTTCCTTGAGCTCTTCAGCTCAAGGCTACTGCCCTACTTTTGAGTCACAGCCCACTTCTGGTTTTCTAGTGTTCAACTGGAGATAAGAGTCTCATGGACTTTAGTGCCTGGCTGGATTTGCACAGTGATCCTCACATGTCAGCCTTCTGAGCAGCTAAGATTACAAGCATGAGCCACCATGCGTGGCTTGAAGTCAAATATATTTTGATCAGCTAGTTGTGGTCTATTCCCTCCATGATCAACCATTTTATCTTTACAATTTCAGATAAATGTAAGTTTTCTTAAGCAAAATACTTAGAATGAGAAGCAGAAATTACTCAAATAGCTTAAAAATGTGAATTTTAAAAGTCCAAGTACCTTAACTTCTTCACATAGTTCAGTAAGTCGAGCTTCTACATCCATTTCCTCTGAAAGGAGTAAAGAGGAAATATTTCAGAGTTAGACCTGAAAATTAGCTTTGAACTTATATACATAAATTCTTTTTAGAAAACTCACAAAATCTAAATTTGCTATGCTATTTTCAAAAGTTCAAAGTAACATTTCTCCATTAATTAAATACATATTAATGAGATAAGACAATTGTGAAATTATTACACTCTGATAATTTAATGGTGTGCTTCAGTTCTCCTAAGAAGTCAATACTGACACTAAAATATTAACTCTATATAAGGTAACTTGAAAAATTGCCTTAACAAGACAAAACATATAAGCAGCTTTCACTATAATTAATATTTTGCAATATCATATTTAACATACTTGGGTTCTCTGCTTTTTATAAAATTTATTCCTAAAAAGTTAAATTAATTTTTATAACTAAACCTTTTTATTTTTGGCAGTTCTGAGGCTCAAACTTAAGTGTCTCAAGCTCTTGTTCAGGTTTCTTATTCATTGTTGGTGCTCTACCACTTGAGATACCCCAGTCTGGCTTTTTCCCTAGTTAATCAGAGATAGAATCTTACTGTCTTTTATTCTCTAAGTTTGTTTGCCTTGAAGAATGATCCTCTTGATCTCAGCCTAATAAATAGCTATATTACAGGCATAATCCACCGGTACCCAGCATAACTAAACCATCTTCAATACATACTGATTTATATGGCATATGCTATATCATCTAAAAAGAAGTAAATAATTTAAACAATAAAACCAAATACTAAAGAGACTTATTTCTGCAATGAATGAAAGTTTTAAGTTTTAAATCATGGTTCATAATCAGCAAACCTATGTAAATATAATTACTGTAAGCAAATTCAAGGCAATATTACTCAGCCAGCCAATCCCACCAATACACATATTTTTGAAATGGTGGTCTTTGGAGAAACTTAAAAAAACACAGAAAATGCTAAAGCAATCTTTTTTTTTTTTTTTTTGCCAGTCCTAGGCTTGAACTCATGGTCTGAGTCCTGTTCTTGGGCTTTTCCCTCAAGGCTAGCACTCTGCCACTTGAACTATATCACCACTTCTGGTTTTTCTATGTATGTGTTACTGAGGAACAGAATCTGAGTCTTTGTGCATGCTAGGCAGGCACTCTACTACTAGGCCAAACTCCTGGCCCCTAAAGAAATCTTTTTAATGACCATTTCCAGTTTGAAGAAAAAAATTCACTATTACAAATCAATTAAGAAATTAACCTGGGCTGGGAACATGCCCTAGGTTCGATTCCCCAGTACCACATACATAGAAAAAGCCCGATGTAGCACTGTGGCTCAAGTGGCAGTGTGCTAACCTTGAGCAAAAAGTATCCAAGGACAGTGCCCAGGCCCTGAGTTCAAGCCCCAGGATTATCAAAAAAAAAGGAAATTAACCTAAAATGACCTATAAGCCAAAATAATTTTACAATGTAAGTTTTAGGGGGAAAAGTGGTAAGGATACTTTAATAAATACATTTGTGAAATCTGACACTAAACAAATTTAATACTAATTAAAAGGGATTATTTAATTAGCCTATTTGTAAACATACCTACTGTACAGGTGTCTTTCTGGGTTCTTGACTGTTTTCTTCTGAGAAGGCGTTCATATAGGACCTGCATGTTGGCCTTGGCTAGTTGTAAGGATTGCACACAGCACTAGGTTACTATACTCTTCTGACAACAAAATTTACTAGAATTTCCAATTTGTTAATAATAGACTTAGTATTGATCGAATAGAGCAGTTAGTGAATTAGCTTATTTATCAGAATTACAAATGATGTACATTCATGTTTTTCTTTTTCTCCTTCCTTATCTTATAAAACTAGAGATTTAACCCAGGGCTTTTCACATGCTAGGCCAGTGTTCTACCACTAGAGGTGTTCCTCTAGCCCTTATGCTTTATTTTCATAGACTTAGATTTTCAGGGCTGGCAAAAACCTAAGAGCTCAGCAACGGCAGTTCTCTGCTTTTATAAATATAGAGGTTATGGCTTGCCAAAATCTAGATTCGAGAAGTCTTGACTCTCATTTTCAGTTGAGCTCAATGCCTCAAGCCAATATTTAACTATACATCATCAAAAAAAATGTACATCATTTATCTACAAAAAGAGAAAAAGGCAAAAAG
Organism: Megascapheus bottae; assembly: GCF_031878675.1. NCBI lineage: Eukaryota > Metazoa > Chordata > Mammalia > Rodentia > Geomyidae > Megascapheus > Megascapheus bottae. Next base: position 58,322,001 of record NC_143516.1, read on the forward strand.
CAGAAATGAATTAAAGATTTTAATTTAAAAAGAGGGAAAAGAATTTAGCTAAAAAATTTAAAGGATGGTATAGTACAAGAATTTTAATTTTTAATAGGACATATAATCTATTATCTAATCAAGAACTACGTTAGATTTCATTAGTAAATTGTGAAGAATATAATAATGTTTAAGAAACAATGAATCATTTTATTTTAAAAAGTTAATATTTTCAAATATTCTTCTAGGGATGGCATTCAAAAATATAGTAAAATTCATAACACAGAAAAAAATTATAAATAGTATAGAATAAGAGAATAGTTATTATAAATGAGTCATATTTTTTAAAAAATTCTTATGAAACTGTCCAGCTATGCCTTGATGGCTAAAGTTTTTTAAGAAATAGAAACTTTTTCATGTAATAAAAAGTGTACTATGCTATTCCAACTATTCATCCATTTATTCAAATATATTTTAAATAAATCTATGTTTATGGCACCAACAATCTTAAGTCTATGATTCTATAATTGGCTTATGTAAAACAGGAACCTGGGCTTGCTCTACAATTTTATTTTCTGATGAAATATTTTAAGTAATCTGTAGTATGATTTGTATTCATTTGGAAATTGATCTCTGAAATCATGTAAGGCCATTTTTATAATGTTTGTATTATATGTGTAAGTCCAAAGTTTTACAAATGAAAGTCATCCTCATCTGAGAAAAAAAAATAAAAGAATAATCATGCTGATATTAGATGAAATAGTAAAAAAAAAAGTGCTAAAATTTTCTAACTACTTGACATAAGGCTTTGACTTTGAAAAGAGAGACACTTTTGTTTAATTACTCATTATAAATTTTATGAGTAATTCTTATATAACAGCTTTTTTTGATCTCAGGGCTTAGTATTTATCTCAGGGCTTCACATTGGTTTAGCTTGCTTACTTCAACTGGCTTTTTACCACATGAGCCACATCCAGCCCTGATATTTGTTGGTTATTTTATTTATTTATTTTTGGCCAGTCCTAGGGCTTGAACTCAGGGCCTGAGCACTGTCTTTGGGCTTTTCCCTCAAGGCTAGGATTCTGCCACTTGAGCCACAGCACCATTTCTGGCTTTTTTCTATGTATATGGTACCAAGGAATCAAACCTGGGTCTGCGTGCATGCTAGGCAAGCACTCTACCACTAGGCCAAACTCCTGGCCCTTGTTAGTTATTTTAGAGATGGAGTTTCATGGGCTTTGCTGCCTGAGCTGACCCTGAACCACCATCCTTTAGACCTTAGCTTCATGTGAGGCTAGTATTACAGGAATGAGACACGGGCACTCAGAAATTTCCTGAATTTGGGGAAATATTTTTTCCTAGGTTAAATGTGGGTTATACGATTTTCACTTACAACTATAACAGGTAAATCTACTTGAATATGTTATGAAGATGGATATCTTCTTTACACAGGTATTTATTATCCTATCTCATATATTAAAACCACAGGAAGGCTTTTTTTACTGGATAAATTTTTACTCCTCACCCCCAAGCTGATTTGGTTTCTTATTATTGTTGATATAAGAGGAGAGGGATGAGAAGGCAAAGTTCTTTAAAGACAGAGGCAAAGAGCCAGGCATGGTGGCTCACACCTATAATCCTACCTACACAGGAGGATGAGAGCTGAGAATTGTGGTTCAAAACAAGCCTGGGCACTAATATTCATGAGACTCTTATCTCCAATTAACCACTAGAAAAACAGAAGTGGCACTGTGGCTCTAGGGGTAGGGTGGTAGTCTTGAGCTGACGATCTCAGCCCCTGAGGTCAAGCCCCATGACTGACCAAAAAAAAAAGGATAAAGGCATAATCTTTCCCCAGTATCCAGCACAGTACCTGCCTTAAGCAGGTGCTGATAAAAAGCCTAGGGAATGATGCAGTTCTTACATTTTTGACTCACCTTCCCCTGAGAAAGTAAGATACTCTGTGCTTAGATATAAAGTGAGCAAGTAACAGAATGTGTTCTAATGTACATGCTGATGCAGCAGACAGGGCCTTCTTGATTTCTACTATGGCATTCCATAATGAAACTATTTTTTCTTAAGATATCATCACTTGTGGTTTTTAAGTTTTACTTCACTGCCCTTCATAAGTGGTACTTTTCTGAAATATGATATTGTCCTTCTTTAATACTGTGGCCTGGTAATAGTAAACCCAACCAAAGTTTGTAATGTAATTTTACAAAAATTGTTTTTGAGTTCAAAATTACCAAATTAAAACTGAAATGTTATTTAGCCACTGAGGATAAGTGATAGTCTAAATTAGCTCTATAAATGATTCTTTTCTACACAAAACAATATTGCAAATAATTTACATCTAAGGTAACAATTTCCAAAAACATTATTCTGAGGGGACTAAATGGAGGGATTCTATACACAACGTAGAATACATGGCCATAAAAAAATCCAAACAAAACTCATGTTCCTATTGGTTGTATGTTTATTATGAACTTTAAGATTAATGCATCAAATAAACAGTTAATTACACTGACTAGTCAGGTGAAGAAAGTATGAGCTGGACTGGTTACATAATGAAATTAATCAAATTCACTAGAGTAGCCCCTGATAGGTAGGCAGTGAGGGTCAATATTATGCAACATCCAAAATTTTATCATAGCTGAATTGAAGTGGGGTGCAAATCTTTACAAATGCTTTGGTGGCTTTAAAACCAAACATAACACTTATAACTTAGTACGTTTCAAACCCAAGAACCACTTTCAATAAGTTATTATTTTACATAATACTGATACTGATACAATATTGGGATTCTTGAGATGAATATGCAAAGAATAACACTGAATTTAAATTTTAAAAGTTTTTTGAGTCAGGATCTCACTAAGTACCCCCAACTGACCTGGAACTCAAAATCATCCTGTTTCAGTCTCCCAAGTGTTAGAATTTAGGAACAAGCCACTACTCTCAGCCACTTTTAAGTAAAACTGCACAAGCAATTCCTGACTTACCTAAATATGTAAGGATAGAAGGAACTTATACTGAAAAGATAATTAAATATCCTTTTTTAAAGCTGCCATTAGCATATAAAAGATTATAAAACTACCTACTGTACAAAGTTTGGATCAAACAATTGCTATTTCCAATAATTACTCCTCTGTGAAATGTAATATGTAAAAGCATTTGCAAGCTACAAATAGTCACAAAATCAAGACAATATGATTCTTATTACATGCAATAACATATATGTAGATATTTCATTGTGGATTAAATCTGAAGTTTGATTTTTTTAAAAAAAAGATTTAATTTTGAAAATGTTAAAACACTGAGTAATGTTATTATTCCCTAATGTGGTATCAATGTATGGAAAAATGTTTCAGGTAATTATAATTTATTTTGACTGCTAATTATATATAATTTTGACTGCTAAATATTTGGAAGTATGTATCTGACATTTTTCCTATTCCATAAGTAACTATATTTATAGAAACATAGTATTTTCACATGTCCTTTTTTTTAAATGTAATCTAAAGACTGATTTCAAATTGGCCACCAAGATGTTACATCTCAACATTATAACAAATAATGCTAAATTTCAAAAAATGATTTTCAAGAGCTCACAAAAAGATGGAATGAAGAGAAAAAAATGAAGCATATATAAAGAGCAAAGTTTTAGTAGAGATAAACTGCAACAGAATAGTGGAAAGGACTTGAATTGCAATGTGGGTTTGGCCAATTTTCACATACCCAGTTCTAGTTTCTGACAAGAGGGAATCTCTTCTGTTACCGTAATGAAGTAGCTGTGCAATCCCTTGAAGGCCAGTAGTAAAGCAGAACAAAGCGTATAATGAAAATGATAAGCATGGTGTAGGAAAGAGTCTGCAATGAGGAAGTTACATCCCTAAAGAAGGAACAGAATGTCAAGTGTTAAAAACAATACTCTAGAAATATTATATTTGAAACTCAAAAAATATTAAGAAACATAAACTATATATTTGCCAATTTCTAAAACACGGAAAGTTCAGAAATATTCTGCAAAGTTGTTCATATGCATAATTTAAACATGCAGTAGAATGACAGTGACAGTAGAAATTTCAGCTACAATAGTTTTATAAACAAACAGATTTAATTATTTTTTGGTAACATGCAATGTATACTACATTTGAACTGAAGGACACTTTGCTTCTATATTTTACAGTACAAACTCCATTTTCTTTTATAGTAATAGCTACATTTATATGATTTTAAGTTGGAACTAGACTCTGGTCGTTTTTTTAAAGACTCCTTTGGAAACATTTCTACTTATTCTGTTAAGGGAACAAAAGATTATAAATAAAAGATTTTTATTCATTAAATTTGATAAGATTTAATGTTCACAATGGGCAACTAAAAATAATTATGGTCGTATTTAATTAGGTATGTAAGTTGCTAAACTCAAATAATTGATGAACGAAATATCATAACCACAGATAAAATAGTTTAAAATATTTCTCTGAAGTAAAATGGGTAAAAAATAAGACAAAAAGAAGACATAAATGTATCTCATTCTTACATCTGGTGACAACTGTCTAGTGTAGTTAATACCAAAAACCACACTTTCCAGAGTGGGAATCATCGAATCTTTGTTTTGTACTGGCGCATTTCTGTTTAACCAAGTAGTCTTCACAGGGCGAGGGAAGCTGAAGGAAAAGAAGTACATTATTATTGTCTCAATAGTTTATTTCAGGGTAAGATACTTACAAAAAAAATATGACAAAAATGTTTTGTAAGAGTGTGAGTCCTGTAGTAATTCTTCATATTTCTATTAATTTTTTCAGTTACTTAAAAAGACAAACAAATTAGGAATTTTTCTTGAAACTAGAAAAAAGAGATTCAGAAAGCTATAGTAATAAACTTTTAGCATTAAAACCTAATATGTAATTCACATTGTAATTACATTTCTAAAGTTAAATTTATAAAGTTCATACATTAACTTTATATAAAAAGTACACTCTCCAATTTATAAATGCTGTAGAAACTGAGTATAACTTCCCAAGACATAAGATAAAAGACAATGATGGCAAAAAAAATCAGTTATAGATCTTATTATAGAATAAGGAAGGCAAAGCAAGGATAGTCTTATTCCTGGCTCTGCATTCTAAAAGAACTTAGGTCAAAATGACCTAAACAAAAGAACAAGGAGCAACATAGTAGAAAATGTTCTCAATGAGCATTTTTAAAACAATATAATGAAAGGCCAGAGGCAATATAATGTAATATATAGTATAATATAAACAATATAATGAGTAGTCAGAGGATATTACTTGTGGTTACATGTTAACTTGCATCAAGGCTCTATAAATTCTCTGAGCAATTCTGCAAATTGGAGCTACTGACCTACTGAAGCTCTCTAATAAATCACCTTACCATCCTATCCTTTAAGTATCATTCCTATACTAATTGTAAGGGGCAAGGTAGTATTAAATCAGTTTGAGTGTTTTCATATAATTTACTTATGTGAAGTGTTCATCTACTGTCCATACTATCATACTATAAGGATGATGCTTTACTGTGTGAAAAGGCTTGACTTACGTTCTCACACTGATTAAAATCAAACTGTCTCCCCGTGGGAGGGGAAGAAAAAAATATCCCAATGCATTTATATGATTTAGAATACTATACATTTTTAAAACTACAACAGTACATGACATATAGGCATGTACAGTCTTAATAAAAATCTATTCAATTGGTTAGTTTCTTAGAAAGCAATTATGACATGGAGTTAAGGAGGTAAGTGAGCCTATCTAGAAAAGGTACAGATGAACCAATACTCCATGTCTATTCTAGACTATATTGCTTTTACTTGGTCAACCCATTTGAAATGACAAAGACTGCTTTATACTTTTGTAATAGAAAAAAAGCTACTGATCAAATGGTTCCATGCTCTTGTATTTCAGTACTATATTACATTTATATAACTTTTGTAAAAAATGAGAGCATCATGTAACAATTATGAATTTGTAAATTATTAGTAAGCAATTTTCAACCACCTTTATCAAAATATGTGTTCCCCAGAAAAATGAAAGGCATTCAATTACTGCTTCAATTTACCTTATTAGTGGCTGGTGTAGTGCAACCAGTGATGCATGAACTGTAACGGATACCACAGAAAGGTGGAAATAATCAAACATAACATTCACATGATGATGAAGGCCTCTATAGAGGCTAAAGTGCAGCTTCAAAGTTCGGTTACTTATTAGTTGTAAAGCATTCAGATCATCTGCCCTGTTAAAAAAAACAAATTTGCATGAAAGTATGAAATACTGAGCAAAGACTAAGGTTTCACAGATTACTTACAACTGACAAAAACACATTAGACTAATTTTCATAAATAGGAGAGTAAGTTTGTGTGTGTGTGTGTGTGTGTGTGTGTGTGTGTGTGTGTGTGTGTGAGAGAGAGAGAGAGAGAGAGAGAGAGTGTGTATATTCCAGCCCTAGAGTTTGAATTCAGTGCCCAAACTGTCCCTCAGCTTTTTTACTTTAAGGCTTCAGCTTTACCACTGAGCCACAGCTCCAGCTTTTTGGTGGTTAATTGGACACAGAAAGCTCACAGCTAAAAGTAAATTTTAATACATAAAGCACACTGTTCAAGCCAGGCACAGTAGCTCATGCCTGTAACCCTAGCTACTCAAGAGGCTGAGATCTGAGGATCACGGTTCAAAGCCAGCCTGGGCAATACAAAGCCGAGAAACTCTTATCTCCAATTAATCACTAGGAAAAAAAAAAACGGGAAGTGGGGCTGTGGCTCAAGGATAGGGAGGTAGCCTTCAGCTGAAGAGCTCAGGGACAGTGCCCAGGCCAGAGTTCAAGCCCTGTGACCCCCAAAAAAGTAAAAATTAAAAAATCAATAAAGCACACTGTTTATTACAAGACTGCAATATAACAGAAGTCAAATCCTCCTGCAATAAATCCCCAAAGAAAAGCAAATTATTTTTACTGCATTAAATTCTGTGAAAATAAATTTTTGCTTATTCATTAAAATGAAAGGCATTTTATTATATTTAGCTTGTCATCAACATGTACACATACAAAAAATTGAAACAATCTCATGAAAATTTTTTCCAAATATACCTTAAGATCCTAAGGAGTTACACATTCCTTCCAACAAACCCCATTTAAAGAAATATAATTGGCTTTAAAACAATTGTAATGAACAAGTACTAAACAGTAGTTAACTATAGAAAACATTTTTAATCATTCAGGATAGTAAACTGAGATTTGAGGTCAAAGTCTCACATCTACAGACTTCAAACCATATTTAAACTATGTTATCTTGTATTCTGGCTTGTTTGTTTTTGTGCCAGTCCTGGGGCTTGAACTCAGGTCCTGGGCACTGTCCCTGAGCTTCTTTTGCTCAAGGCTAGCACTCTACCACTTGAGCCACAGCGCCACTTGGTTTTTGTTTTTCTAGGCAAGATCTCAGTTCCTTCTCCAGGTGCACATCTGGATGGAGTTCCACCTATTTTAGGCTTCTCATTCATGCTGGCATGACAGGTGTGCCCACCTTCCTTTCGTTGTGATAGAGTCCTTAGACTTTTCTGCATGGGCTGACTTTCGAACTTTGATCTTTCCAATCTCAGCTTCCCATTTAGATAGGATGGTAGGCACATACTAGGCTATGCGTTGAGAAGATGTCTTGCAAACTTTTCTGTCTGGATTTGCTTCAAATTATAATTCTTTCATTCTTAGCCTCTCAAGTATAACTTACATACAAAATTTAAGAAGCATTTCTGAAACTCCCATATAAAATGGGAGGAAGGATTTGCTAAATGGATCACTGGTTCTTGTTTTGAGTGAGATCAGAGCAATTTGTACCTAAAATGATATGTGCTCAAATGTTCTGGTAAATTCAGAGTACCAAGCTCTAAATACTTGATAAGGACTCTAGAAATTAATGAATTACACCCAACTTCAAGTTGTCCGATTTTGCTCCCTGGAGCTTCCATGAAATCTTCATTGGCACAAAAAAAAAAATCTGGTTTAATTAGACTCTTTCACAAAACACAAATATTTCAAAATAGATAAAAAGCAGATAGGCTACATTCCAAAAACAAAATGGAAATCTAACCAATCTTAAGAACTAAAAAATGTATTCCCTCATTTGTAATAATTAGTACACATGTAGGACTCTCCTAACAGAGGATTACAATATTGCAAAACCTAGATACATAAGGTCATATAGGATGAGACTAAATGAAAGGATATCTAGGATATGGAAACAAGAGCTTTATCTTGTGTGATTGTTGTTCTTAGTGCACTATAGTTATTTCTCTTCTCTTTTGTTGCCTTTTGGTCAATCTCATATTGTTAATGTATCTGACTTTGTTACCTTGTATATTGTACATACATTTATTTGAAATAGGAAAGGGAAGGGGGGAAAACAAGATAATTGGGAGGGGGTGGGGGAGAGGAATGGGTAAAAAAACATGAGAAGGAGTATCAATGTATGAGAAGTAATGCACCTACTATCTGGCGAATGTAACTGTAACTCCTCCATACATTACCCTGACAATAAAAAGTTAAAAAATTTTTAAAAAGAAAAGAAAAAAGACTGTATCAACTCAACACAGTGTTTAGTGTCATGAAAATAGGACAATGTGGTGGTAATTAGACCTAAATAGTAATGGTGACTTAAAAGTCAATGACTAAGAGTCAAGAATGAATAGTGTCGGCAAAACACACATATTCTCTCCCACTCACAGTTCTGTTGATAAACCAATTGCCTGCACAATAAATGCCCATAGTTAGTAATCAAAAAAAACTAAAAAATTTAAAGATTATTTTAATAGCCTACTTACGAATAATCTCCATCTGTGAAGTGTAGATCCAAAGATAATAGAAAATTAATTTCCTCAAGGGTTTCTTCAATCTAAAGAAGAAATTATAGTATGAGATTTTTAATAATTATAAGAAGTTAGATATGCCTTGAAGCTTTACAAAAATATGAATGAATATACAATGAGAGATTTACCTTTCTTTCATCCAACAACATTTTAACTTTGAAGATCATTACATCATTTAAAATCACCTCTTCATTTTTGTATAGAATTTGAAATGTTTTACTGCAAATCAAAGAATCATGAACTGAAGCTGGAAAGGCTAAAGACATACCTAAAACAGATAAGATACATACTTTGCATGTAAAAGACAGAATACAATAATTACTAAATATTTTTATGTAAAGAAATAATTTATTATATTCTACTCTGCTTCCATTACTGTTTTATATTGATTATAACATTTCTGAATATTTAATTCTTATGATGAAAACTGAACAAATAAGTTTTAAGTTTTTTATTTTTTTCATATATTTTTTATTGTAATTAATAGAAGGGTTACATGATATTTGCCAGATAGAAGGTGCATTAATTCACATACATTGATTCCCTTCCACCTGTCTTGGTCCCCATTTCCCTCCCCCCCTCAACCTCCACCCCTCATCTTATTTTTCCCCCTTCCCTATCCAATTTCAAATAACCAAATACAAATATATCTGATATATCAGGTAACAAAGTGAGATACTGTAACAATATGAGATAACCAAGGGACAACAAAAGAGATGAGAGATAACATTAAAACTTTTTTTAACCTGAAAGGTGAAAGAGGAAATCTGGTGGTAGATATTTAAAGCAATTGATTTGTATGTCACAGAAAAAAAGTAAATAAAACTGCAACAGTAAGTACAGCGTTCTCCTGAGTTTGTGAAGCTGCTGCAGTGAATTGTTAACCATAAATAATGAGATCCCATAAATCTGAGGCCTGCTCATCATAAATAAGAGTAGTTTACAAACCTTCAAACTCAAGGTTGAATATGATACAAGGCCAATCTTATCAAGGACATTTTCCTTTACCTGTGAAGTATGCTTGGCTTCTGTGTCATTCATACCAGGCTACTCAATCTGCTTTCACATTATGGAACACAGTATTATGGAATATAATAGGATATTATATGCTAATAGAATATGAGACAAAGAGTCCAAAGGAGACAAGAAAAACTGCCATGTGGGACTGGGGTAAGGAAGTGGGGGCAATAGCAACCTAGTGTGTTCTGCTGCTGTCTGAGTAAAATGGAGTGAATATTCTTGATAAATGACCTCTTGAGAAGGGGAGAGGAAGGTGTTACTATGAGGAAGTGAAGTCTATACTATACAGAACACCTGTAAGGAAAAAGAACTTATGGCAGGAGTCTGGCACATAAAAGTGATTAAAGAGAAAATATGCCAGGCACAAGTAACTGAAAGCTGTAATCCTAGCTACTCTGGAAGCTGAGAGCTGAATACTGAAATTTGAAGCCAGTATAGACAAGAAAATCAGTGAGACTCTTATTTCCAATTAACCACCAGAAAACTGGAATTGGAGCTGTAACAAGTTGTAGAGTACCGGCTTTGAATGTAAAAACTATAGGATAATACCCAGTCCTGGAGAAAAAGCAGTAGAAATAATTCTCAGAATGATACAGAAAGGTGATCAAATTAATGAATTAAAAAGGTTTCTGATATGCTTAAGGAAAGGTGTTAGTCATAGATGTTTATCTATGCAAAACATAGGGCAAACTCATAAGCAATGACCTGTACACGGTGTGCATACTCCATTCATGGACCAGGTAGCCTTATTAAATGTCTGAATGATAGCATCTAGGGTTATACACAGCCTGTCCCAGGATACATGGCAAAAGAATGACACCCACAAAGCTAATGAACGAACTCCAAGGTACTCAGTATTGGCTAGAACATGTTAACAAATCAACCCTACTGTAGCTAGGTGGTCTTAAATATGACCCTGAAAATAAGCCATAAAAATTTCATCTGGAGATGCTTAAGTCAGAGCTTGGTTCTTGGTTCTTCATGGACTCCAACCTTCCAATTTCAGCCTCATGGGCTATTTCCCACCTCTCCTACTAGTCTCCCTCCCCACAGCAATGTACTCCCTTTGGTGAGTGCACAACTTCTAGGGTTCTAGTCTCACCACTGTTATTGCATATGTCTACTTGATGTGTGAGTGGCTACTACTTGTTGGAATGTTATTTTGAATTGTTTGAGTCATTTTTTTCTTGGCCATTACTGGGACTTGAACTCAGGGCCTGGCACTGTCACTGGGCTTCTTTTGCTCAAGGCTAGCACTCTACCACTTAAGCCACAGTTCCACTTCTGGCTTTTTCTATTTATGTGGAACTGAGGAATTGAACCCAGTGCTAGGCAAGCACTCCACCACATGCCTTCACCATAGCCATCACCTAATGATTTGAAACCAAGAGTGAGAAAGTTTCAGTTGTAGCCACCATGAAGCTCAAGTGGCAGAACACTTATCTAGCAAAATCAAGGTCCCAAGTCAAACAATAACAAAAAAACCATACCAAAACAAGAAAAAGTTACAGATGTAATACTTTTCCAATCTCTAAAATATGATAGCTATTCATCCAAGAGTTAATAATGAAAGGACAAAGCAAAAATCACACCTAACATTAAGGAGGAAATATTAGAGTATGACACATATAAGACTGAATAGTAACCAAATCAGAAAATAAAGCATTGTTTTTCTTGTTACATTTCTTTCTTTCTTTCTTTTTTTGCCAGTCCTGTGCTTGAGCTCAGGGCTTGGGCACTGTCCTTGGACTTTCTCAAGGCTAGAGCTCTACCACTTGAGCCTCAGCAACATTTCCGACTTTTTTCTATGTATATGGTACCAAGGAATCGAACCCGGGTCTTTGTGTATGCTAGGCAAGCACTTTAACCACTAGGCCAAACTCCCGGCCCTTCTTTCTGACTTTTAATCAATCTCATTTGCTAAGAATTTACAATCTATCTGTTTTTGCCTATGTTCACTTCCCCAGTTCTCTTTTTGGAATTCTAATCTTCCTTTTCCCCTTTGATTAGACTTCTCTGGGCTAAATGACCTCACTACTAAACATTTTTAAAGTGATGTTATTTCATTAAAAATTAAACTGAACCAAAATATAAACATTTACACTAGGCCAGATTCTTAATTAACTCTTGAAAAAAACCTCCCAGATGCATAGAGCCCCTTTTCACTTTCACAACAGGAATTTAAAACTTGGGAGCCCATTTATTGCCTATACCAATGTATCTCATTTTAAAGTTGAAACGAATAGGATTTTTATACCCAAAACTCTCTTCATGCTAACAGCTGGAAAGCAGGGGGAATGGAATGAAGATATGATCTTTACATGGATCTGTGAGTGGCTATCTGTGTTCTGTAGAAAGCATTTCTACGCAGTGTGCTAAGCTTAGAGTAGAGGTACTCACCACTGTTCTAGACAGTGCTATCGGTGGGCCTTTAAACAAACTTTACTTCATGAGTACATTTGCTATCACCTTTGTTGTTATATTACAAGTTTCATTCCAGAAAACAAGTTTGCCTTGCTTTGGTTGAAAAATACTTCTGCTCAGTACCCACAAGATAAAACTGACATATTGTTAAAAGAATACTTTTTTGTACATTATATTCATTCTTGAATAAAGTGAGTTCAATATTGGCTTGTAGATATTAAAAGAAAGTATTGATTTTGATTCAGTAAATATTTTCTCTCTCAAAAAAAAAACACTCTCAGGTCATCGTATGAGGAAAACCTCAGCTATCAAGAATTAATGTAGGTGATTTTGTATCTCTCCAAACTTTTTAACAAAGAAGTAGCTGATACTATCCCTTAAAAGTACTTATTTTTGTTGTTGTTGTTATTGTTGTTTTGGTTGGTCACAGGGCTTGAACTCTGGGCCTGGGTGCTGTCCCTGAGCTCTTCAGCTTAAGGCAAATGCTCTACCACCTTGAGCCACAGCACCATTTCCAGTTTTCTGGTGGTTAATTGGAGATAAGAGTCTCAGGCACTTTCCTTCCCCACTTGCTTTGAACCACATCTTCAGATCTCAGTCTCCTGAGTAGCTAGGATTGCCCCAGAGCCCAGCTATTTAACATTTTGAACTTATATCAAACACCCTGTCACCTTGGAACATATCTCACAACTCAAGACTGAGTTGCTTTGTTTTGTTGTTTAAACTGAGAACTCAAATTACAAAACCCAGGAAAAGATTTAGTCTACTGGATTTAAGAATGTTGACAGAGAAGTACCAAGTCCATTTTGCAACATCAGATGCTTAACTTAAGGCTTATTCTGACAATAACTATATACATTAAAATACACACCAGGCCAAAGAGAAGACTGTTTTTTTTTCCTTTTTAAGAGAACAAATTATTCTTTACACTCAGAAGCAACAAGCTTTCCTGAGCATTCTGATAATCTTTTAAATAAATATTTTTAGATAAATTCTTGACTATGTATAATTTCTTAAAATGTAACATAAGCTAGCAGTGTTTACCATCCATAGTATGCTTTTTGAAAGGAAATCCTAGCCAATTCAAATTCTCAGCAAATTTCTTTAAAAGTGACTACTCAATCATGCTTGGTAGAGCTTGGTAGAGCTAGCTCAATATAGCTACACACATACACACACGTGTAATAATAAGATTATCCTGGGAAAATTATCCAACTCTGAACATAAAAATCTTTTATAATATATACAACACATATAATGTCCCTGTGTATATTCAGAGAGTAATTCTATGTATTATTTCAGTACACTATCATTTTAACTGCAAATTATCACATAACCCCACTCTGCCACAGATAAAGCCCAGAACTTCAGGAATACTAGGCAAGGGTTCCACATTGAACTACATGCCTAGCACAGGATTTTCTGTACTACCAAGTTGGTAATCAAGGTTCCTGATTTTCAAATTTCAGTTTTGGGTCAGGGATGCAAAACCTGCATGCTATAGTGGGAACACTGAAAAATGATTAATTATTTCAAGGACACCAGTTTTAGCATAAGTCTTTGATCCTGGTATGTATCCAAAGAATGTACAATATAGCTACTATATAGTATATTTTATTTGTATGTTCCCACGTTGTCTTCTTATTCCTTGTTTTCTAATTAGAATATCCAAGAAAAAAAATTGCTCTCAAAATGATGCTCTCAAAATGAATTATTGCTAGTATGGAGGCACACATCTGAAATCCTAGCACTCAGGAGGCTGAGGGCAAGGAAGTCTGAGAGTTCAAAGCCTGGGCTAAAAAGAAAGAGATTGGTCTCAAAATAAAAAAAAAGATGGAGAAAAAAAAGCATACTTAAAAAACCTTATAATGAAATACTTTTAAATTGTAGATCATTATAATCCTAGCTACTCAGGAGACTGACATCTGAGGATCAAGATTCAAAGACAGCCCAGGCACTAAAGTCCATGAGATTCTTATCTCCAATTAACCACTAGAAAATCTGAAGTGGCACTGTGGCTCAAGGGGTAGGGCAGTAGCCTTGAGCTCAAGAGCTCAGAGACAATTCCTAGGTCCAGGGATAGGGCAGTAGCCTTGAGCTCAAGAGTTCAGGGACAGTGCCCAGGGACAGAGTTCAAACCCCATGACCAAGACACACACAAGCATGCCCCCACACGTGTGTGTGTGTGTGTGTGTGTGTGTGTGTGTGTGTGTGTGTGTGTGTATGAGAGACTTCTGAGGCTTGAACTCAGGGCCTAGGTCCTGTTCCTCAGATTTTTCTCAAGTCTGGGGCTTTACCACTTGGGCCACAGCTCTATACTTACAGCTTTTTAGTGATTAATTGGAGACATTACTGCACAGGCTGGTTTTGATCTATGATCCTCAGATACCAAAGCCTAGCTACTGAGTACTTTTTAAAATTCCAACTTTATCATGACAGTTATCTTTTGCTACTTATGTCTATCAACTTGCTGACATGACTGCTGCCACTATCTCTGTTGCTTCCGCAGAACTTCTCTTGTTCTTACAAGAAACACAACCAAGACTATTTTATTGAAAGTTCAAGTCTATTTCTTACAAGAGATGACTTCTTTTTCTTTTTCTGGCAGTACTAGAATTTGAATTCAAGGCTTTGTACTTGCAAAACACTCTACCACTTGTACCACAAACTTAGCCCTTTTGTGCTTTAGTTATGTTTCAGATATGATCTCAAGATTTTGATCTGCGGAAAGAATTAGATGCTGATCCTCTGCCAATGCTTCTTTATACCTGGGATCATAGGAACATATCACTATGCTTGGCTTATTAGTTGAGAGAGAATCTTACTAACTTTTTGACAAGGGTGGCCTCTAGCCAAGATCCTTCTGAATAACTGCGATTACAAGTGTGAGCTACTACAACTAACATATAAAATATAATAATGATACTGTTTTAAATCATATTCGTAATAGAAAAAAATTATGAAAACATATTGTTATGTTACATCAGAATTTTTTTAAGTTGAAAAATATTCTTTGGCTCACCTGTCACATGTAATAAACTGGCTTCGACTCTGTGGGGAATCCTTGGTGGAATTCTCATAGATGCACGAATCTGATAAAAACTAAAGCAAAAAATAATGAAGTAATTTCAAAACATATTTAAAAGTAGATTGTGCTCAGACTTTTACATATCATATGTGTTAAATTAAGAAAGTTGACCTATTCATATCAGTCAACCTAATATTTACTCTCAGTGGAAAAAAACCTATCATCAGACCTACGTGTCTATTAGTATGACAGAAGGCCAGCAAGCACAAAGGAAAGTGAAGAAAATAAGGTATTATATGAAGGGGAGTTAAAAGCATGGAATTAGAAAGGCATACAAGAGTTTTATTTAA
Organism: Megascapheus bottae; assembly: GCF_031878675.1. Lineage (NCBI taxonomy): Eukaryota > Metazoa > Chordata > Mammalia > Rodentia > Geomyidae > Megascapheus > Megascapheus bottae. The sequence goes on from NC_143516.1 coordinate 58,337,672, forward strand.
CTTGGTCTGTTAACTTTTTTCTTTTACAGGATAATAAAATTGACCTAAAACATAATGTGGATAAAAGGTACAATGTTTCCATTAGAAAGAGTAAGCCTAAATAATGCATTTCTCTGTGGTCCACAGTTAATGTAATGAATTTCCTACTTGACTATTGTAGTCACAAAATAATAAATCTGTGAGGTGTTAATTAGCTTGATTAAATCATACCACAACTTATATGTACAATGAAACATTACAATATAGACTAAAATTATGCAATTATTTATAGTAATTATTATTAAACTTTTCACATCAAAATAAGGTCACCTGTGTTGAAAAACTATTTGAAACTATTTGCTTTTTATTTTAGGGAAACCTATGTTTTTTATTTTTGATCAAGGAGGAAAATGTATGTATGTAGGTATATATGTATGTACGTACATATTTTGCCAGTCCTGGGTCTTGAGTTCTAGACTTGGAAAATGTCCCTTGGCTCCTTTTGCTCAAAGTTAGCTCTCTAACCACTTCTGGCTTTTTCTGTGATTAGAATTCTGTAGATAAGAATATCATGGACTTATGGGCCGGGAGTTGGCCTTGTGATAGAGTGCTGGCCTAGCATGCACAAAGACACGGGTTCGATTCCTCAGAACCACATACATAGAAAAAAAAAAGCCAGAAGTGGTGCTGAAGCTCAAGTGGTAGAGCTCTAGCCTTGAGAAAGTCCAAGGGCAGTGCCCAAGCCCTGAGCTCAAGCCCAGGACTGGCAAAAAAAAAAAAATCATGGAAATTCATGCCCAGTCTGGTTTGGAATTATAATACTCAGTTCTTGCCCTACTGAGTAGCTAGGATTACAGGTGTGAGCCACTAGCACCCGGCTAGGTAATTCTATTTAAATAATGTGTATTAAGAATCACTAAGCTGGGGCTAGGCAGTGGTTGCTCATATATGTAACTCTTGCTAAGATCTGAGAATTGAAGTTTGAAGCCAGCCAGCCAGGAAATTCCATGGGACTCTTATCTCAACCACCAAAAAACCTGGAAGTACAGCTGAAGCTCAAAGTGACAGCACTAGTCTTGAGCACAAAAAGCTCAAGACGGGGAAAAAAAAGGAAGAGGGGTGTGAATCACCAAGATGGGCTCTAGTAGCTCATGCTTGTAATCCTAGCTACTGGAGGCCATTTGAAGATTTGAGAATAACAGTTGCTTCTTCCTTGCTGAGTGATAGACATTGTTTCCAGCAGGGCCCCCTCCCCGCCACCAAGTATTGAGAGAAAAAAAAAAGCTGTGTGCACATGTCACTAAAGTAATTACAATTTACCTTTAAAATAAACACATACAAAAGCCTGCTTTTGGAAGGGGTGGTAAATGAGACATTCAGAGCCATAGGAGTTATTATGATTTAGCATTTAGATGGCACATTACAATTGCAAAATGTGTCATGGTATGTATCTCTTTGGTGGTTTGTAATATTCTGCTCTCAAAGCCAATTCAAAAATCTGTTGGAATGTGAGGATTTTTCATACCACCATTGGGACAGAGTTTATAGAAATTCTATATCCCATTTAGTAATGCTCTGAGAAGTATAGCACATAGGATATGATTTTGGAAACAGCAAAACCTGCAGATACAGACTACTGATGCCTTTAAAATTTGTGCAATGTCCTTTAGCTTTGTGGGCCTCAATTTTCTCTGTCTCCTGAGACAATTTTTTAAACAAATATTAAAGACTATACAGCAATTTTTTTAAAAAAGCAATTTTTTTAAAAAAAGCAATTGAACTAATCTCCAAAGTAACAACCATCCCATTAAAAAATGGGCCAAAGACTTAAAAAGAGTCTTCTCTGAAGAAGAAACAAAAATGGCCTATAGACACATGAAGAAATGCTCAACATCTCTGGTCATAAAAGAAATGCAAATCAAAACAATGCTAAGATTCCACCTCACTCCAGTTAGAATGGCCAGGATCAGGAAAACTAAAAACAACAGATGCTGGAGGGGATGTGGCCAGGAGGGATCACTACTACACTGTTGGTGGGAGTGCAAACCACTATGGAAAGTAGTGTGGCAGTGCCTCAAAAGGCTAAACATAGAACTCCCCTATGACCCAGCAATTCCACTACTTGGCATTTACCCAACTACCCAGAAACAAGGACATACTAAACCCACTAGCACAACAATGTTCATTGCAGCACTATTCACCATAGCAAAGATATGGAACCAACCTAGATGTCCCTCAGTCGGTGAGTGGATCAACAAGTTGTGGTATTTGTACACAATGGAATTCTATGCTGCTGTCAGAAATAATGACATCGCCCCATTTGTTAGGAAATGGAAAGACTTAGAAAAAATCATATTAAGTGAAGTAAGCCAGACTCAAAGGAACTTAGGCTCAATAGTTTCCCTCATTCATCATAATCAGTAGAAACCTTGGGCTCTACTAGCAGAGATTTGCAATAGAGCAAAACCTTGATACATAAGGCCATATAGTATGAAGCTAATTGAATGGACCTCTAGGATATTGAAACAAAAGCCATATAACGAATGATTGTTGTCCTTAATGTACTATGTTATCGCTCATCTCTTTTGCTGTCCCTTGGTTATCTCACATTGTTACAGTATCTCACTTTGTTATCTGATATATTGGATATATTTGTATTTGGTTACTTGAAATTGGATAGGGAAGGGGGGGAAACCAAGATGGGGAAGTGGGGGGGAGGGTAATGGGGACCAAGACATGTGAAAGGGTATCAATGTATGTGAATTAATGCACCTTCTATCTGGCAAATATCATGTAACCCTTTTATTAATTACAATAAAAATATTTTTTAAAAAAGCAACTGAATTCAAGGAGAGAGGTTAAAAGCAATTGAATTCAAAGAGAGAGCAAGGAGAATCAACAAAAGCAAAAATTTCCAAATTTAAGCAACTGAATTCAAAGAGAAAGCAAGGAGAATCAACAAAAACAAAATTTCTCTTTGAAAATGAGAAAGGAAGCCATGCTTCTGCCGTGAGTCATAAGGTGGAGGATTTGACACACATTCTTCCCCTTCAGAGAGAAAAAAAACTATGAAAGGGGTGACACTGATCAAGATACATTGTGCTCATACACTGACATGCTGCACTGAAGCCTCCTTTACAACTACTTAAAGATAATTTTTTAAACATTATTTATTTTTTGGCCATTTCTGGGGCTTGAACTCAGGGCCTGGATATTGTCCCTGAGCTTCTCTTGCTCGAGCTAGCACTCTTCCACTTGAGCCACAGTGCCACTTCTGGCTTTTTCTGTTGATGTGGTACTGAGGAATTGAACCCAGGGTTTCATGCATGCTAGGCAAGCACTCTATCATTAAACCACATTCAAAGTCCCTAAAAATAAAAAATTTAAAGCAATGATTTCATTGGGTGCTGATGGCCTCACGTATAATCCTAGCTATTCAGGAGACTGGGATGTGAGGATCGAAGCCAACCTGGGCAGACAAATTCTAGAGAATCTTATTTCCAATTAATCATCAAAAAGCCTGAAGTGAAGCATGGCTCAAGTGATAGAGTATCAGTTTTAAGTGATGATAAAGGTAAGGGACAACACTCAAGCCATGAGTTCAAGACACAATATCACTACAAGAAAAAAAAAACTGTAGTGTTGTTCTCCATGGTCAACCTAACTTATAACTTGTCCTGGCCAACACACCATAGGAAAGGTGATAGAACAACACTTTCAACTGGAGGTGCTAGATGTCTCCTTGCATAGTTTCCTTCTCTCTTTGGACTGCTGCACCTTCTATGAGAACAAGCCACAGAAGTGTGTTTGTTGTAAGACTGTAATGTAATGGCTGCATTATTATTGGCAATAAGTAACAAAAACAAAAACTGATACATAGAACTGATGTGTACCACACAAAATTAACTTAAAATTAAATAGTAAAATTCTTTTAAAAAGGAAAAATGAGGGCTGGGAGTTTGGCCTAGTGGTAAGAGTGCTTGCCTAGCATGCATGAATACCCAGGTTTGGTTCCTCGGTACCACATACACAGAAAAAGCTGGAAGTGGTGCCGAGTCTCAAGTGTTAGAGCTCTAGCCTTGAGAAAGTCCAAGGACAGTGCTCAGGTCCTGAGCTTAAGCCCAAGACTAGCAAAAATAATAATAATAATAATAATAATAATAATAAATACATTTAAAAAAGGAAAAATGATCAAGAAACTTTAGCATACTGGGAAAATGATAAGTCATATGAAAGGTGTGGTGAAGTATGCTATCTTCAATAACCTGGAAACGTTATGCAATGAACTCCTAAGAAATTACAGGACCCAAGAAAGCTAATTTGTAGGTGAAAACTGAAAATTCCAAGTAGATGTTCCTAGCTAAGTAAAATAAGGTCTAAAGGAAAAGCTAGTTATTTTACATACAGAATGTGGAAAAAAGACAGAGAGAGACCCAGGACTTGAAGGCTGCAAACAAGACAGTTCTTGCTTCCCATCTCCTATAAGTAAGCATGTCTCAAAAACAATTAGGGTATGTGTTTTTACAGTGTAGAACGGACAATATCAGGCAAAAGAACCCAAAAAGTTTTGTAAATGGATTGTAATATCCCATAAGCTACCAGTCAGGCTTTATAACCTTCTTAGCTAACTAACACCCAACAGAGGAAGAAATAGCATTCCAATAACATAGCTATTTTTATTTTTTCAAAATGGATGTTCCCTTTTTTTTAATGAGTATGCCAAAATCACTCCTATAAAACAGGAAATCTTTCTTATTCTACTCCTGTTATTCATAATCCCTCCATCACCAATTGAAGTCACTCCCAAACCCCCTAAACTGCTCCCTATTGTTTCTACTTCTTCTATGCAACCATCAGTCTAATAAAAACTCAATCTTCACCATCTTAAATCAGTGCTGGTTATAACAATAGTGATCATTTTTTCCTCCTTAAAAACTACTGATAGCTATCAAAGTTAGTAGTGCCATCTCTTTCTAGACATCAGAAAAAAATTTTAGAGCACTTCAACAGCAAAGCCTTGTCTTTATTACTCTCTTTTGCCTTTCTCCTAGAAAGTATCCTATTTCTTAAATGTTCTTCACTATAACAGTCATTACTACTTATAATTTTGTTCTACTAATCTCTACATTCATGAGGCTATATACTGAAAGGATCTATGCCTATCTAGTCTTATCCACACTTGGCACTAATCTGCATGAGGACTTATTGAACATACTAACCCACAACTATCTCTCTTGCTCTAATTCTACAGCCCTTTCTATAAATACTTATTGAAGCTTCATTATGCATGCTTTGTACCTCTATTTAGTTATTTTGTGTGTATAATTTACTTCCCCTATTAAGCTCAAAGTCCTCAAAGAGCAAATATGAGAACGTACATGTTTTTACCACAGTAATCTCAATCCTCAGTACAAAGTTTATAAGCAAACGAAAGTATATAATTAAATTAAAATGATATTGATATGCCATTTTCACACTAAAATACTTACCCTCTCTGGAATAAATCCACATTATAGAACTTGTTCAGCTCCACAGAGAATTCTACCATTGCTTGAACTTCACTCATTTTCAATTTATACTCAGAAGACAAATCTGGTATTTAAAAAAAAGCACCTTAGTTTAAAAAGCAGGAAAAATGAAAAGCACAACAAAAATGCCAACTTATCAAAATTTAATTTTTAAACATATTTTAGAATATGACATATAGGCAGGAGTAAACTAGTTCAATGTATCTCATTTAGTCTAACCTAACCATCAGGACATTGATATTTATTTACCAAATAAGCACTACTCTCTATAATGTGAATTTTTTTCCTGTTACAATGCTTCTTTAGAATTAATTTCCCTTGATGACACTTAATGTGATTCTAAGTAATACAACAAACTGCTAAAACAATCTCTTGATTTTATCTTTTATAAATGAAATAGTATCTTAAAGAAAAACTAAAATATCAAAATTTTCTCTTCTAGTCTATATCACTAGTAGCTCTACAGTCAAAATGAAAATTTGCATTCTTTAAATTCATGAATGCTTTCTTTTCCTCTGTTAAGCAAATAAAGAATTCTTAAAAGACATGATAGGCTGCTTAATTGGAAGTAAGAATCTTAGAAACTGGTCGCTGGTGGCTCACGCCTATAAGCCAAGTTATACAGGAGGCTGAGATAAGGATAGCAGTTTGAAGCAGCTTGAGCAGGGAAGTCTAATCAACCACCAGAAAACTGGAAATGGTGCTGTGGCTCAGAGTGGTGGTGAACTAGCCTTGTGTGAAAAAGCTCAAGGACAGTGCCTAGGCTCTGAATTCAAGCCCCATGACTGAATGAAAAAAAGACAATTTCAGGACTTTCATGTCCAGGCTAGCTTCAAGCAAACCATGATCCTCGGATCACAGTCTCATGAGTAGCTACAATTATAGATGTGAGCCACTGGCATCTGACACATGACTAGTCACTTCTAATTTTTTAGAAAAGCTTAAAGTATTCATTTTCAAGGAGATTAACAAAAAAAAAGTAAAACAGTTACAATTCTACCTGCTGAAATATACATTCACATGTACAATAGAATAGTTTTTATAAAGGTAAGATTGATCACATGTACATTTCATAGCCTAGCTTACTTCACTTAATTTTCTGATGAGTATTTAGATCAATAAATGTAATTTTGTGATATTATTTTTAATTATGACTATTACATTGTGAGCATGTTATAGTTTAAATAATATCTGTTGTTAGGTATTTCTGTGGTATCATCTTTTGATTATTCCAGAAAATAATATAACCATTACCTTATCAATAGCATATATTTAGAAAAATAATTTAGAGTAAAAGAAATTGGCAGACAATTCTCCACTACTCTCTGGCATTTCTGAAGGTCTTACAAGCAGTGACACTTTGTTCCAGATATGTTTACAAGGACATTTTTTTTAACCCATTTGTCTCATTTTAGAACAAAGGGCAGACTGTGTTCTGTTCTATACAATAAAGTGTCCCTCCAACTGAAAAGCCACGTAGGCTTACTATCGACTATAAAGGTTCAGATTCCCTTAGTTCGGGTATTTTGTAATATAGCCTACTCATATGTGGAAATAATCTGATTCTCTAGCTCCTGTTGTGACTAAACCATTTCTGTCTTTATTCATGAGTCATGACACTGTAAGAGACTAACTTGTTAACTTGCAAGTAGGGTAAAATTTATACCCCTCATGGTTTTTAAAATAGTTCTGCCCTAAAATTTAGCAAATATTCCAATCTATGATAAACTAAGTACAAAAGAAATGTCATATCCTTACCTCTGCTGATCGAAACTTCATTGAAACATAATTGTATACCAAATCTTGTTCTTCCAATTACTAATTCTTGTTAGAAATATATTGTTCCCCCTATAAGAAAGAAATACCAATATCTCAAAACAGTAGGTACTTTTGTTTTAAAGCTACTTTAGGTAATCTTATGTTCAATTATTCACTGTTCTCAATTTAAACAAAAGATGTATGTTATCCACAAAGCTTAGAAATTACAATTTCATTAGTAGTGATATTAACTATTGTATATTTTATTAAAGATACACTAAATATAATTTAAAATACAACAGTAGGCATTACCTTCTTAATTCATTGGTTCGAAACAATCTTAATGAATACTTCTAACAATGTAAGTTTTAAATATTTTAAGAATAAAGTTTCCCTAACTATGCTATAGTTTTGTCACATTTAAAAATACTTCTCAAGTAAAATTGTTTGTCTTTGGTGTAATTATGTTAGGTAAATGTTCAAATTGAAAACCACATTCACGCATTACAGTTTTATTTCCCCCCAAAAGTGATTTTACCAACTTCTAAAGTTATTTCACATTAAATAATCACATCAATAATACAACATTCAATGCAGATCCAAAGAATACTATCTATCTATCTATCCATCTATTTATCTAATTATCTATCTAATGATATTCCCCATTTCATAGAAGTTAACGTTTAATCTCTGACAGTTCATATATATTTTCTTAGATGATAGCTTTATATCTATTATGCTGACTCTCATCTTAAGTCGACATCACAGCTGATCATAGCTCCATACCCTACCTTACTCAGACATAAAGTATTTATTTTAAAATTTTTATTCAAGAGTGTTCGCAGCAGCCACCACGCCACCGCTGCTCTCCAACGCCGAGCTCCAGCCCAAGGAGAAGGGTGGTGAGGAAGGCCCCTCTATGCCATGGCTCGTACCAAGCAGACCGCTCGCAAGTCCACCGGAGGGAAAGAGCCCAGGACACAGCTGGCTACGAAGGCCGCTGGCAAGAGCACGCCCTCCACCTTAGGGGTGAAGAAGCCGCATCATTACAGGCCTGGTACTGTGGCGCTTCGTGAAATTAGTCGCTATGAGAAGTCCACGGAGCTTCTAATCTGCAAGCTCCCTTTCCAGAGTCTTGTGCGAGAAACTTCAAAACAGACCTGCGCTTCCAGCTACTGGTGCAGGAGGCGAGTGAGGCCTATCTTGTTGGCTTTTTTGAAGATACCAACCTGTGCACTATCCATGCCAAACGTGTAACAATTATGCCAAAAGATATCCATCTAGCATGCCGCATTTGTGGGGAACGCGCTTAGGACCCACTAAGATGGGAAGCACTTCATTCTCAAAGTCCCCCCCCTTTTCTTGTTATCAGTAGTTCTGAATGTTAGGGTTTTTTGGTTTTTGTTTTTTTCTTTCCTCCCATGGGGTCAAGAGGTACCTAAGTAGATGATTGCCAGTGGTAAAATAGGGGACAGAAATCAGGTATTGGCAGTTTTTCCATTTTCATTTGTGTGTGAAATTTTAATATAACCGTGGGGATACAAAGCATTAATGAAAGTTAACATGTTTCAATGAACAAGTTTCAGCAGTTCAACTTTATAACAATTATAAATAAACCTGTTAAATTTTTCTGGACAATGCCAGCATTTGGATTTTTTTAAATAAGTAATTTCTTATTGATGACAAAAAAAATTATTCAAGAAAGTGGTGCTGTGGATGAAGGGGGTAGGGCCACAGCATTGAGCTGAAGAGCTCAGGGACAGTGCCCAGGACCAGAGTTAAAGCCCCACCACCAAACAAACAAAAAAAATTATTCAAAAACTGACTGAACACCTACTATAGGATAGGAATTGTAATAGTTTCTAGTTACAGATCAGTTCAATTCCTGCCAAACCCCTGGTGACCCATACCTGTAAATCCCAGTTACTTAGGAGGCTAAGATCTGAGAACTTCAATTAAAAATCATCCTAAATAAGAAAATCCATGAGATGCTTATCTTCAATTAACCACAATCCTAAAATAGAGGCCAGCAGCTTGGTAATCATGTATTAGCAAGAGGAGAATGTACCAATGGAAGACCATGACAATTTCCACAGTTGTGTTGGTAGTTCTTCATTGTGTTTATTTTGGCAAGAACTGGCTAGTTTGTAAGAAAAGATGATAGGAAACAAGCAGAAATGTAAGGTCTTGTAGTCAACTATTCCAATTCCCAACACCAGGATTTGTATCTTTATCAAAGACTAGTCATGTGGTCAAGGAAGGGTAAGGATACTGCCATCCTGATTAGGTACCTGCAGTTTCACACAAATTCAAGATAGTGGCTACTTAAAGGATTATTGAAATTAATTAAATTTAAATATAAGGCTATTAAAATGTGTTGGATTCAGAGAGAAATAAAGCAGGTATATTAACTACATGCAGAGAACTTAGTAAAGTCTCTGGCACATATAGCTGAATGGAGACAAACATATAAAACCCCTATTACATTTCTGACAGATTTTTACTTGGGAAATGTGGCCATAGAGGTGAATCTAATATAAGGAAGACACAGAGACAGTAAAGACAAAGATCATTTACGGCATTCTTACCAGAGAGCAGAACTAAGGACATTCTTCATTGCAGGGCCTGGAATTCTCCCTACTCCTGTCCTGTACTACAAACCACAAATTACTTATTCTTCATTTTTGATTCATTACAAAATGCTGAATATATGTACAAGGGATGGAGATGGCACACATAACTGGGTTTTGTTCACAGGCCACTGTACTTGCAGAGTTGACAAAAAGTAATGTATCTCTCTCTCAGTGAACTTGGTTTAGTGTGTAACAGGTAGATAACACCTTGGCTATGCTTCTTTTTGTTGTTCTTGGGCTAGTCCTGGGGCTTGAACTTAGGGCCTGAGCACTGTTCCTTAGTTTCTGTGTTTAAGATCACTTGAGCCACAACTTCACTTCACTTCTGTCCTTTTGTGTTTAATTGGAGGTAAGACTCTTTTCTGCCCAGGGGCTTCAAATGGTGATCCTCAGATCTCAGCCTCCAGAATAGCTAAGATTACAGGCATGAGCCACTGCACTGGTGCATGGCACCTTAGTTGTTTCTTTGGGGAAGGAAAATAGGAATATTTACCACAGTATACACATGGATATTTAGATGCTTGAAATGGCAGGTATGGTTCCTTATATTTCCATCATCCTCCTCTCCAGCAAAACTGCCATACATCCTGAGAATACATTTCTCAAAGCTAAGTGAGATAACCCACAGAATGGGGCCAGGTGATTCTACATACAGACTATAAACAGACATAAATAATACCTGCAATATCTGACATATTCATTTTAAAGAAAAGTCTGCCTCTTAACTTCATTCTACTTTTGTTTTTTATGGGTTAGAATATCTTTGAGACAGTGACTTAAATTTGATCACAGAATTGGACAAAGCCCTGAAGAATGGTAAAAGGAAGGAAAGACACTAGGTTTCTAAAATGTCCTATGCAATTAAGACTGCTCAGATTTTCATGTTACTTACCTCTCTGATGATACAATAAATACAGCTAAGCTCCACTGTAATTTTTAGATCTTTTGTAACTTTTCTGACCTCATCTCCCACCATTCTCAACATTCCAAACATACTTGCTAAAACTTTCTTGCTGAACTTTCAGATATATTCTTGCCTCAGGCTCTTTGTCCTGAATATTCTCTCCAGATATTCACATGATTCACTCTTTTGCTTCATGTTAAAGATGTCCTTCCCTCCTTCCTTGCTTCCTTCCTTGCTTCCTTCCTTCCTGCCTTCCTTCCTTTCTTCCTGGCTATCTGGGATAGTCTCATTATGTAGTACAGTCCTTCTGCCTTATCCTCCGGTGTGTTTGGATTACAACTGGGCTCCACCAAGATTGGACTTATTATCTCTTTGCTGTACCTCTTTTGCTAAAATGTAACTTCTGAAGGCAGGGAATTCTAGCGATTCTTTTCACTAAAAAATCCCTACTGTCAGAAAGATGGCCGGGACTTGACATTTAATACACTAACATTAAGAATTCCATAAACTATTAGAATTTTTCTAAGATACCACTTATGAGAAAAGTATCTCCTATGGGCCAATTTACCTTTAAACTTCTTTTGAAATGTCCCTTATTGGCAACAGGCAAATCATTTCTTGTTAAAGATAACATATTCCTTTTGTCCTTCAGCATTAGGTAAAAAATCCTTTTTTTCCAGCTGAAGACTAGCTAATGTAGTAAGCTTGCATTTAGAAGCCATATTATATAAAAATATACACACTTTAAAATGCTGACATTCAAACAGTAAATAAGCTCAATTTATGGCAAACATATGAGCACTGATACCAAATGAAAGAACAGATTCAACCACATGAAGGTCTCACACTATACCTGAACATAGCTTGAATATGCTAGCTGGTGGAAACTGAGAACGACATCTGGGAACTGGAAACAAAAGAGGGAAGAATATCTAACACATATGTACTCAACTACATTAAATAGGAATAAGATGGGAACAGAGCTCTGTTTAGGAGGTTAACTCAGTGAAACTAATCTAAGTTTTGGGTCAGTTTTCTTTTGCTGCTCTAAAGTAATAAGCAGAAAGTCTCAAACAGAAGCTACTCTCAAAATCTTCAAAATCCTATTCTCTAATACATAACAAGATTCTTACAAAACGCATGGCCAAGGAGAGTAAGAAGACTCTTGGTGGTAGACACTTAGTTTCTACCTTTCCTAAATCTTGATGAGGTTCAGCCAAAGAACAATAAACCTAAGACACAAGTTAGTGATACTGGAATTTGCTTTTCATTACCTCAGCTTGATATTAGACATGAATTCTGATCATCTAAATTGGGAAGTCTGATTGTTGGAGCCATAGTCTTGTTTCTTCATTTGCATTCAATTCCTGTTTTAGCTGTTTAAATCCAAGACACTCTACCCATATTTGTAAGTTCTCTCCTACAAGGCCTAAACATACCCAGTCACTGGATTACATCTTGCTCCAAGCCACCTGCCATTTACCTTAGGAGATCACCACCATTCAGTTGGCTTTTAACTCACACCACCCTTGTAATAACATAATTTCATCAGCAATATTTGTCACACAAAGTGATGCATGAAAAAGCTGGGCTTATTATAATCATATGGTAAAGAGAAATGGTGGGACAAAGGGTGAACTAATTGAGCAGTAATACTCCCTAGACACTATATTGGAAATGAGGAATCAGGAGGGAAAATACTGGAAGAAAATGAGGGAGGGGGTTCACACTGTTCAAAAAGAAATTTATTCAATACTTGACATATAACTAATATCTCTATATATCATCTTTATAATAAAGATGAAAATAAAAAAGAGCAA